>NC_092818.1:192696712-193312545 GCF_023375885.2 Dermacentor andersoni | reverse complement strand
TGTTTTTGTTGACCAGTGTTGATACGGTGGACGACTGCGGACGCTAGACCCAAGGATGGTAGGTCAATGTCAAATGACAACATCATGTTGCCGGAATCTGTGCACGTCGTAAATGTGTTCCGAAGTTGCTAGCTTCAAAGCTTGCAACGGTGCCCCAGCTTTCTTTTTGATGTCCCGAACTGTCAATTGTACTTGCAGCCGGTGCAGACACCACAATTGGGCTGACAATCGCGTAGCAGGCGTGAATTGTGTTGGCAAGTAGGGCAGATGTCTTACAATACCTTTGGCAAATGTTGAATGTGCCCTCTTTGCTGGCAGAAGAGCAAGATTGTGTGAGAAAACTGAGTCAGGTGTCGGATGTGTGCTCTCAGGACATCTGTAGCAATGTAGACTGCCATAGTATATTCTCTGGCAATGGCCACTGTCGCAATCAATTACGTATTTTTTGGGCAGACCAAGACAAACTATGAGCGCTTGGAGTTGCACACTCTGAAGTTTGCCAATATTTGTAGTGCAAATATTTCCTATTACAAGTAAGCTGTGCCCCAGGAAGCCCAAAAATAGTGCTTTGTATAGTTGCAACATTGATGGTACAGTAAGGCCTCAGGGATTACCGCCGAGAAACGCGAGACAATGGTGGCCAAGCGTTTTGTGATGTACGAAACGTGAGGGCTCAAAAACAAGTCTTATCGATGATGACGCCAAGAAATTGGTGCGTTCGCCTATATGGTACATTTTGGCCATAACTCTGCAAAGCAAACGAGGCCATCACTTTGCGAGTAAAGCAACTAGTGCCCACTTCTCAGGTGACAGCTCCAGGCCTTGCCTTCTTATACATGTTGGCACTGCCGTTGGTGCGTTCAGAAGTAGTGCGCGGACTTGTACACGTGTCACTCCTAAAGCCCATATGCAAATGTCGCCCGCACATACGGAGAGCTGTACGGTTTGCGGCAACGAATCGGTGAGACCAACGAGCCATAGGTTAAATAGGGCAGGGCTAAGTACTCCGCCTTGCAGTACACGACGAATGGTACAACTAGACGCAATTGGTCTGTCTTCAGTCAAAACAAAGAAAGACCTTCCATTCAAATAGCTGCGTATCCAGCGAAAGACGTTGCCACCAATCCCTACAGCTTCTAAGGAGTCCAGAATTTCGGGATCAGCTACATGTTGTAGGTACCTTTAACATCAAGGAATAAGGCCGCAATGATTCGTTTCAGGTGTTTATGGTGCTGTGCATGCGTTACAACGTCACTAAAGCTGCTATTGACGAGCGTCTGCGTCGAAAGCCAGTCATTACTTCTGGATAGACCTTGTACAATTCCAAGTACCATTCTAACCGTGTAAAGATCATTATCTCCATTGCCATGCCGATGCAGCTAGCCAGTGATATTTGATGGTAAGATGGCAATTCCAATGAAGATTTGCCAGGCTTGAGGAGTGGAACAAGGCTACTGGATTTACACGTGATAGGGAGCAGGCCGTTACACAATGATGTGTATTTCTGACCTCTTGGCCAAGGTCTTCAAGAGAAGAGCACGCAATAGCATCGGGTCCTGGTGACTAAGAACGCCTGCACCTAGCGAGAGCGGCCTCCAGTTTTTTAATGGAGAAAGAAGCGTCCATACGAAGATCTCGGGAGCCAGGGCTGACAATGGGAATAGGTGTGCAAGGCGGCATCGTCGGGCCCGCAATCCTTGCGCTGTAATATTCTGATACATCGACTGCTCGACTTCCTTCATGGAGGGCTAGAGATTTAGATGAACGGCGCTGTTGAGGAGCTGTTCGAATTCCACGGACTGTTCTCCAGACAACTGAGAGAGGTTTACGCGGATCGAGAGGCTCACAAAAATATTTCCAGCGCTGATTTTGCAACACAGCAATGCGACGCTGAATTTTTTTTAGAATGCGTCTGGCCTCTCCAAAGCTGTAAATTGATGTAGTCCGTCTGTACCGTTGCTCCAGTTGCCGGTGGATTGCATGGAGGCGCTGCATTTCCGCCTGAAAATACGTGTATTTCTCCAATGGCCGAAATGAACGCATAGCATCTTGCATGGCCTTGGCCATATACATTTCCAGTAGGAACGAAAAGCCTTCAAGACGGACCATTCTATTGTTTGTTGAAGATTTCATGAAGCCGATTTTGCTAGGCACTTCATATTCGCTTTCTTGGATTTATATATCTACGAACCACTGGACGCTGCCAGTGAGACATCGGGAGACAAAGGCTAATTCTAAATAACTGCTGTACGTCCGGCCATGCAGAAACATGGGACTGCCATCGTTTAGACAGCAAAGTTCACGATCGCAGGGAAAGGAAACGAGGTTTCTGCCTTTGGAATTTACCTCGACCCTTCCGCGAAGAGAATGTTTTGCGCTAAAGTCCCCAACAACATTTGAACCAGAAGTCGTATCTAAAATGTGAGTCAGTTTTTGTCTGTCGAAACGACTTGATGGAGAAAAATAAGCGCCCACTCGAGCAAACGCAAGTTTGTTTTCTTTCCGGTCAGACAGACATGCTGAATATTATAACGAGGCCAGACTATGTGAACAACATGAATCAGTTGACACCGAATGCAGATGTCCACCCTGCTAATGTCATTACAAGTCGATGACACATAAGGTTCTAACAGGAGTGGGGGTATCCTGCAAACAGAGTCCAGAGAGCCCATAACCCGCACGGCAAACCTCGGCGCTGTGCTGCTCAGAGCATTTCGGGCACACGGTTGAATTTTTGCGAATGCCGGTGAGATACCCGATCTTCAAACAATTACGGCAGTGAAGAGGTCTCGGTACGAAAGGTTGCACTGGACGACGAAAAAAGTTGACTTTCACGCGTGACGGCACGCTTTCGCCCTTGAAGGTGTTACTGCTGACAGTAATTGTTACGAGCTCGTACGTCCAGTTGTTACGGGGACGGCGTTTCGGCGACCTTCAACAGCGTCTGCTTGGAGCTCGAACTAGACTGACCACCAGAGACGTTCGGGCAGGGAAGACTAGATGATATAAAAACAAATAACATAAGTTTAATACATGGTTATGGGTGAGCCGTTCGTCCCCAAGACAAAAAGTACAGAAACGTTCGGCGCGCGTACTCCTGCACGCAAGGACAGAGAAGATGTGTTCCTGGCGTTCTGGCCTTGTTATACACTCCAACATCCGGACAATTTCATTCTCTCTTGCTCCCTGTCAGAGGGCCTCGTCAGCACATTGGCCAGTTCACACAGACGAATACGGTGAAAGACCACTCACTAGTGCAGAGGTGTGGTGAACGTAGGACAAAGGAGAGTTGGGTTCGCACTGGCGCATAATCCCGTCGCGTACACGCGGCGGACAAGTATATTCATGTTCACGAGGGTGACGATTAGGCGCCCCGTGTCTCAGGCGCTTGGCATCCGTTTTCTTCATCGCCGCACACAGTGAACAGTAACGAAGGTTATCCTCACACAATGTGATTGTCCTAGAGGATGGAACTCAATAATAATTACATCCGCTGTGGCGGCTTTAATCAAAATAGGCCGATCTTGTTGTGGATTGACTCATCGGCATCATAAATCACACCTGATGAATTATTGCTGTCCTGTGGTATTATGTTGCGGACATTTATCGTGCCCAACACTTTGACTGTGCTCAAAATATCCAGCGCTGCTCTGTTCTTGGCATCGACTGCGAGAATATTCTTACGGGTGAATTAATTCTCATATCCATAATCTCACACCGAACAAGGGCCTCCAGTGAGACAGATATGGCTTGCCTGTTTAGCCGGTTAAGGTCATCGTTGGCGTCTCGGGCAAGAAGGGGATGGTATGGGCCGTGTCGGTGTTCTTTGCCATCGCCATCGTCCTTGTGTAAGTCGAGGATGCAGTGACTCTTCTCCGGGAATCTTTCCATTTGGCCTTACAATTGCCAAGTAGTCACCGTCATCGTCATGCGACACGTCTTCTTGTGAAGCAGAGTAGTAGAGCAGGGTGTCCTCGCTGCCTGTGTCGCTCATGAGGTGATTGCGCTTCCCCGGAGCGGTTGACGCTGTGACGTCTGTCTCGTCTCTTCCGGACGCGTAGCTGACTCCACTTCCATCGCTAAAGGGGTCGGGAGCGGCGCCTCGAGAAAACACGTAAAGATACCCGTAAAATGAGAGAAGTAGAAAACGGGGTTCCACACAAGAGCCACTTCTTAGTCCTGAACCGGAAAAAGTCACCTGGAAACCATAATTTGTTGAGATATTCGCCGTTGATCCTCAATCCTAAACCTACCCATTCTAATAGGTTGAGTACTTCTAAGAAAGCACTGAAAAGCATTGGAGAGATTGTGTCTCCTTGCCAGAGCTTGATAGGTAATTTTCTACTTTTCTTGTGCAGATACAAGGTAGCTGTGGAAGCTTTGTAGATATTTCCCAAGATATCCACGCAAAGAATGCTTCGCATTAAAAGGGGGGATGGAAATAGCAGCAATTTCTTTTTTTTTTGCACCGGTGTCCACCACACAGTAGATCACCGCTTGGACGTCGCGACCGTTTGTCCCATTCGATTCGCCCGCCACGAACGCCAGGAACCGAGTCTCTGTAGGAAGGTGGCGACCTCTTGTGTTGGCAGTGAAAGACGCGCACAGCGCAGTACGACGTGCTCGATCGTCTCGGGTTCTAGTACACTCGAGTCTCGGCATACTCGCCGCTCGCCAAACGACTGCACATCCATGTTGTCGATATTAGGGTCAAACCGACTGTGGTATTCAAACGTGAGGAGCGCACTGGATGGAGTTGGACTATGGAGTTGGAGCCAGGCCCCGCACCCTCTTAAGTTCTAGCGATCGCCACAGTGGGCGAAAAATCAACTGCGGCGCGTTTCAGCAAGAAGCGCGCAACTGGAGCTACCACGGAGGAAGTGGCCTCTCCTTAGTTTCCTTTCTCCGTGGGAGCTACTGTAATTTTGTCGTATACTTATATTTGTATTTTTTTCTGCTAGGGCCGCTCAACGCGGTTAAATATTTATCTAAAAATGTACATGTAATAACTGACAAACATGGTTAATATGCAACTTTTAACAAAATAAGCAGACAATTGTTTTTTTGGGGGGGACTTCTGTTATTAATGTTCGCGCTTTATTACTTGAATAAAGGTTTAGAGATATCACCGTCGTGTGATAAGCAGCAGCCCAATGGTATCGATTGCAGTCCGCTCCGTTTATCGATTCAAATTGTGCGGCGGTAATACTTGCGAACGTAGTGGTCGCTTCCTTTGAGCAGCATAACGCAGTTTTTTTTTTAATTACATAATAATATCTCAGCCAGTTTATAAGTTGAAGATTCCACAGCCGCCACCAAGCAAATGCGTTTAAAGGCGGTGAGTTTTATTAGTTGTGGCCTTTCACTGGAATAACGGCTGCGCGCACTGTTTCCGTCATTAATGATCTGCCGCGTCTGGCCGCGTAATGACCTGTTGGCTTAAAAACACGTGCTAGCTAGGGTGAAAATCGGTCGCTGGAACCGAGCACAGTCCGTTCGGACAATACCCACAAAAGCGGATTAACCTTGCAGCCTCTAGGTGTGTGCACCAGTGAGTAAAAAGAGCACTGCTTCGTATTTTCAACTTTGAATTTCCTTGCGTGTGAGGTGGATAAAACAGATTGCTGTAGTGATTTCTTAAACGCGAAAAATAATAATAATTATAAAGTTAGTGCTCTTCAACCATTGTTCTTGCTATTTTGCCACGGTGCTAAAGCTCCTAACACGGAGTACAGCATAAATATTAAATAGTTTTGGCTGTTTCTGCATAAATGATACACTGCGATAAAATCACTGTACGTTAGTACAAATTTACTTCCGGTAATACGGTTGGAGCAGTTGCATTTGATACATAATAATGTTACTGTGTTTATTACCTAGTATCTCGCAAAATATTTAATCTAATCGAGGCTTCACTAAGCACAGAGCACATAAGGACACCATTCTAACACATGCACACTTAGAACTGTGCGTCTGCGTGTGCGTGTGCGTGTGTGTGTGTTCTTTTCTGTCATGGAGCGTTCTGTGCATTGTTCTTAGTTATACATGAATCACAAGCTCACCCACACTTCCACCATAGTAATTCAGGCTTTTTCTTTCGACTCCACCCTCCAAGACGTTACTCATATTAGTTCACCCCTCTAACTCTATTGTCTCTGGACGTATAAGTCTACAGTGAATGTGACACCACTGGGACAGAATCCTCGCAAGGTATGTTTCTGAACACTTCACCTAGAATCGTGATTTGTTCATTTATTGGACTAACTTTTATTTCATAATCTTTTGCTTGCAAGTTTGTCATGGCTTCATCATTTCTCTTTTCGGGAAGACGAATAAAAGAGGGATTATTGGTCTGCAAGCTGGCCACGCCAAGCCATAAGAAGCTCAACGGTCACCATAATGACAACAGGTCCTCTTTAACTACGTGCCTCACCAAGAAATATTTGCCCGTTTATCAGAGAGAGGGGTGTGAGCGCTATCAGGAAACCAGCAGTCTACAGTTTTGTATCGTACCGAGCGAGAACACTAAGAGGTAACATACAAGCGTACTTGCTTTTAGGGCATTTTATGACAATCGGAGAAGTAACATGGGTCCCAACCTCTTTCTTTCCTAGTCATTATAGCCATGACGAGCAAAGCAGAAACAATGTAGCAAGCTCCTACTTGCTAATGCTCAAACTCTGTCATCTGCTCTTTGCAAATCAGCTTGACGGGCATTACCACCAAGCATCACATGCTCCCTCGCAGTGCTAGTCACACGAAAATGCAAAGAATTTTAAAACCTTCAAAAACACTGAATGCACTTTTGAGGAAATGATACTTCATGTTGACTAAAACTATGGCAGGCACTCTTCATATATTATTCTATTTTTCATTTAAAGTACCCTGAGGGCCACATGGCATTACCGAGGGGAGTGGTTACAGTGTACCAGAGTAAAGCAAACAAACTAGTGCAGTGATTTCTTGACGGTAATGATTCTCCTGATTATACAATGTTAGCTAATATTTCGTAAAAAGTTTGTTATTAGTGACGGCTTCGATGCTTGAGGGACGCTGGTTCCCTTCCTGATATGTGCGGGGCATAAAACATTGCAAGAAAGACATCGTGTAAAACGAATCAATTCCTACCTTACTGCGATGATGGACACGGTTTGAAATGTACTGAGGCCGCAATATGAAATCGTGAAGGGTGGTGTGATGGAAAAGTTTATGAAATAGCGAAAGTCGGGCGACCTTGCGGTGGTTAGCTAATGGAATATATGCTAGGTTAGGTTTCATTGAGGTTATACTCGCGGTACGGTTATAATTAGAAAGAATGAAAGGAGTAGAGTTATTTTGTACTAGTTCAAGCGAAGCAATATGATTAACGCGACTGGGATACCATATTGCAAGTGCAAATTCAAGTTTCGAGCATATTAGAGTCTTGTAAAGCTATAGTTTTAAAGTAGACGATGCTTTGGAAAAGTTGCGCCAAGGTACCTGATCATGTGATTATCATTGTAAACGGCGTACTCTATATTAATGGCCTAATTTAAGTTACTTGTAATGTGTACAATGAGACATTTATATGACATGACGACATTTAAATGAGAGAGAGACCGAGAACATTTATTTCAACCATCGAGCATTGCCCTTGCGACCGAGTTGGTGGTGTGTCGAGTCCTCATTCCAGGACTCCCCTGGCCATAGCTGTTCGACGAATTTGCTGAACGAGTACTTCTTGACCCGCCAAGGTATCGTGGGTCAGCTGCACCTCCCACCGCTCAAAAGATGTGCTAGCCGTCTTTAAGAGCTTACGTTTGCCCCCCGCACCCCCACTAGATGTGGAAGAATGTAGGGCGTGTGTCGCCGCACCAGGGACAGATGCCGCTATATGCTAGTGGGTACATTTTGCTGTATCTGTGTAGGTTTGGGAATGTATTTGTTTGTATAAATGCCGAGCTGTTTGTGATGGGGAGGATAAATCCTGCGGTTGAGCCGCTGGATCTCGAGGCGTTCGCCGTAATTGGATGGTAGAGGCATGAAGGTAAATGGTGGGGATTGATAGAATGATTGGTTTTGCTTCGCTCGGTTGGTTAGCGCTCGAGCAAAGGCGTTCGCCCTTTTGTTCACCTCCAGTCCCGCATGGCCCGGCGTCCACGTGATTGGATGGCATTCTTTCAGCCTCGGGCCTGGGATTTGAGCCGCCAGCAGCAGTGTAAGGGAGCATTGTTAAGATGATAAGTGCAAGGATTATGATTAGACCTGGAGTCGCGCGTTATTTCAAACTTGTGAACTACAACATGTTCATGTACAGTTTGCATGAAATCAATAACTAGACTAGCCCTGCACCGTAAGAGATAGCTAGAAGGCAAGTTCACACAACCTGCCGGCTCTACACTTCCTAAACATGAAAAATCACTAAATAATGTTTCTTTCTCTTCAAACAGCAGATGACAAACCTGAGCACAGTGCGTTCTCAAAAAGCTTTTGAAATAGACGCGGAGTAAGTTTCGCTTAACATTCAGCCAATCAGAAATTGACGAACAAATTAAGCCTCAGTGTGGGAACTTGTCTTCGTCACGGCCCTCATCAATATGTTTGCTTGTTGAAAGATGGCTCCAGGCTGAGGCTTCCCTTGCTGGCCTCTCTTACTCAGTTGAAGTGTTCAATGCCTTGCAACCTCTTTGTCTTGTTTGAATTCACAAACCGAGATGTTTTTTTCAACATGAAACCATAAAATGCATTTTCCGAGGATCCGCGAGCAATAATTTTTATTTATTTATTCAGTTTATTTATTCATTTAATCTCCTTTTTTATTCACAGAATATTTGCAGAGGTCCTTGTGATCAATGTTGTCTCCATAACGTTCGTCGTTTCCTACGAGTACTCAACTTGTACCGAAGGCTTTACTGTCGCACTTAAGCGCTAAATGTACAGCAGAAATATCAAGAGCCGACAATATGTGATGTACAATTTAGCATAATGCTTTTTTCCCCACACTTCGTGCCTCTCGCCAATGTGTTATAAAAAAACAATGGGACATTGCAGCACCAGCTTATTTTGCTGACAGTACATCGTTGCCGAGCGATCTTTGTGTGTTTTTTTTCTAATCTAGCTGAAATTATTGAATCCAGACAATATACATAAGTATAAGACACGCAGCGTTGTGCGCAATACAAGTACGAGGGTAGCCCAGTACAAACAACCTTGTCTAGAGCTTCGTTCTCCCTGCTTAAGCGCACGCCGAACACGATGAGAAAACATCACTCGATTTTAATTCCATTACATAGATGGTTATCTGTATTTCTGTATGTTGTAAACTCAGTGATTGACAGCACCAGTTCTACCTGGCATGTACTCAAATTGTGGGCACGTACAACTTCATTCACCATTGACAATAAACAAGGTAGGCTTACATGTTTCAAGCGTTTTTATATTGTCACGTGGTCGTGACGTTGACTAACACAGTAGCAGTACTGTGAACGACAAAACTAACTTTTATTGGGCGAACCTGTGCACACAAAACAGGTTACACTTATAGCACAACGATAGCGGCGAACACGCTCGGCGATCGTCGAAAATCTGCTCAGCGGGTCAAGCGCGTCGGCTTTTATACAGCAGTCGTCGAATGTTCCAGACTAATCGCTGGGACCCGCGCGTATTCCACAATGTTCTACGCCATTCGCGTCAGGCGATGAAATCAGATAACATAAGGTTCGGCGACAACAGACAGCCGGGTAGAATCATCGATAACTTTCCAGAAACGTCGGATACATGCAGGCGCGTCCGTCGCTGTGCGATTACAGTTGTTAAGCGGCGAAACGTGGTCGCCCGATAAAGATAAGTACACGTGTCAATACCCCCCTCTTAAAAAGCATCGACCCGATGCTGCAAACAAACGAAGTTAATAAACAAAAGCACTCGTAGCAAAGAAAAGAACAAAAATGACGAAGTTCGTCAGCGTCCGTAAAAGGGTTTAAGGCGCACCACGTGGACCACTTCAGATCGTGCGCGGCGCCGCTGTGAATGCGAAATGCCGTCTGGTACGACCTCATAGTCCAGAGCGCCAATACGTCGGATGACCTTGTAGGGTCCGAAATAGCGTCGGAGTAGCTTCTCACTGAGTCCTCGTCGGCGTATCGGGGTCCAGACCCAAACACGGTCGCCAGGCTGGTACTCGACGAAGCGTCGTCGGAGGTTGTAGTGTCGGCTGTCGGTCCTCTGCTGGCTCTTGATTCGCAGGCGGGCGAGCTGTCGGGCTTCTTCGGCGCGCTGGAGATAGCTAGCGACGTCAACATTCTCTTCGTCAGTTACGTGCGGCAGCATGGCGTCAAGCGTCGTCGTCGGGTTCCTGCCGTAGACCAGCTTGAACGGCGTGATCTGTGTTGTTTCTTGCACCGCCGTGTTGTAAGCGAATGTTACGTACGGCAGGACGGCATCCCACGTCTTGTGTTCGACGTCGACGTACATCGCTAGCATGTCGGCGAGGGTCTTATTCAGCCGCTCCGTAAGACCATTCGTCTGCGGATGGTAGGCCGTTGTCCTCCTGTGCCTTGTCTGACTGTAGTTCAGAATGGCTTGAGTGAGCTCCGCTGTAAAGGCCGTTCCTCTGTCGGTGATGAGGACTTCTGGAGCACCATGTCGCAACAGGATGTTCTCGACGAAAAATTTTGCCACTTCGGCTGCGCTGCCTTTCGGTAGAGCTTTAGTTTCAGCGAAGCGGGTGAGATAGTCCGTCGCCACGACAATCCACCTATTTCCGGAAGCTGATGTCGGAAACGGTCCCAACAAGTCCATCCCGATCTGCTGAAAAGGTCGGTAAGGAGGCTGGATCGGCTGTAGTAATCCCGCTGGTCTTGTCGGTGGTGTCTTGCGTCGCTGAATGTCTTGACGTAACGGGCGACATCGGCGGTTAGGCGCGGCCAGTAATACCTTTCTTGTATCCTCGATAGCGTCCGGGAGAAACCGAGGTGCCCAGCGGTCGGATCGTCATGTAGGGCGTGCAGTACTTCTGGACGTAGCGCCGACGGAACAACAAGAAGGTAGTTGGCGCGGACTGGTGAGAAGTTCTTCTTCACGAGTAGGTTGTTTTGAAGCGTGAACGAAGATAATCCACGCTTAAATGCCCTTGGGACAACGTCGGTGTGCCCTTCCAAATACTCGATTAGGGCTTTTAGCTCCGAGTCTCCTCGTTGCTGTTCGGCGAAGTCTTCCGCGCTTATTATTCCAAGGAAGGCGTCGTCATCCTCGTCATCTTGCGGCGGCGGGTCAATGGGGGCGCGGGATAGGCAATCGGCATCTGAGTGTTTTCGTCCGGACTTGTAGGTTACAGTGATGTCGTATTCTTGTAGCCTGAGGCTCCACCGTGCCAGCCGTCCTGAGGGGTCTTTTAGGTTAGCTAGCCAACACAACGCGTGATGATCGCTGACCACCTTGAATGGCCTGCCATATAGGTAAGGGCGAAATTTCGCTGTGGCCCAAACGATGGCGAGGCATTCCTTTTCGGTTGTAGAATAATTGCCTTCTGCTTTTGACAATGATCGGCTAGCGTAAGCTATCACGTGTTCATGTCCATCTTTTCTCTGGACTAGGACGGCACCGAGGCCTAGGCTACTGGCGTCAGTGTGTATTTCGGTATCGGCGTGCTCGTCGAAGTGCGCAAGTACGGGCGGCGACTGCATGCGTCGTTTTAGTTCTTGAAATGCGTCGGCCTGCGGCGTTTCCCACTTGAACTCGACGTCACATTTAGTTAGCTGTGTCAGCGGCTCAGCGATGCGTGAAAAGTCCTTGACAAATCGCCATGTAGTAGGCACACATGCCAAGAAATCTACGCACTGCCTTCTTGTCGGTGGGCTGCGGGAACTTTGCGATGGCAGCTGTTTTCTGCGGGTCGGGGCGTACTCCGGATTTGCTGATGACGTGGCCTAGGAATAGAAGCTCATCGTAAGCGAAGCGGCACTTTTCTGGCTTCAGAGTGAGCCCTGATGACTTGATGGCCTCTAGTACTGTGGCAAGCCGCCTAAGGTGATCGTCAAAATTTTCGGCGAATACAACGACGTCATCCAAGTAAACGAGACAGGTCTGCCACTTCAATCCTGCTAAAACCGTGTCCATCACGCGCTGGAACGTTGCAGGCGCCGAGCACAGTCCAAATGGCATAACCTTGAACTCGTAGAGGCCGTCTGGGGTGATGAAGGCGGTCTTTTCACGATCTCTTTCGTCGACTTCTATTTGCCAATAGCCAGACTTGAGGTCCATCGAGGAGAAGTATTTAGCGTTGCAGAGCCGATCCAATGCGTCGTCTATCCGTGGGAGAGGGTATACGTCCTTCTTCGTGATCTTGTTCAGACGACGATAATCGACGCAGAAACGAAGGGTTCCGTCCTTTTTCTTCACCAGCACAACAGGAGATGCCCACGGGCTTTTCGACGGCTGGATGATGTCGTCGCGCAGCATTTCGTCGACTTGTTCTCTTATAGCTTCACGTTCTCGCGGCGAAACTCGGCAAGGGCTCTGGCGAAGTGGTCGAGCGTACTCCTCGGTGATTATGCGATGCTTGGCGACTGGTGTTTGTCGAATCCTCGATGACGTCGAAAAGCAGCCTTTGTATCGCCGGAGCAGACTTCTGAGCTGCTGTTGCTTAATCACGGGGAGACTTGGATTAATGTCGTAGTCTGGTTCGGCAACCATGGTCGTCGGGGTAGATGCGGCGGAATCCGAGAGGACAAACGCATTGCTGTTTTCCAGAATTTCCTCGATGTATGCGATCGTCTTGCCCTTGTTGATGTGCTTGTACTCCTGGCTGAAGTTTGTCAGCAACACTTTCGTGTTTCCTCCGTGCAGTCGAGCGATCCCTCTTGCGATGCAAATTTCACGGTCTAGCAGTAGACGTTGGTCGCCTTCGATGACACCTTCTAAGTCAGCGGGTGTTTCGGTGCCGACCGAAATAACAATGCTGGAGCGAGGCGGGATGCTCACCTGATCTTCGAGCACACTCAAGGCGTGGTGACTACGAGGGTTCTCCGACGGTATCGCATGGTCTTCCGACAGAGTTATTGACTTCGACTTCAGGTCGATGACTGCGCCGTGTTGGTTGAGGAAGTCCATGCCGAGAATGACGTCTCGTGAACACTGTTGGAGGATAACGAAGGTGACAGGATAAGTCCGGTCGTGAATGGTAATTCTTGCCGTGCACATTCCAGTCGGCGTTATGAGGTGTCCTCCGGCGGTACGAATTTGAGGGCCTGCCCACGTAGTCTTAACTTTCTTCAACTGGGCGGCGATGTGTCCACTCATGACGGAGTAATCAGCCCCTGTGTCGACTAAGGCGGTGACTGCGTGGCCGTCGAGAAGCACGTCGAGGTCGGTGGCTCTTTGTCTTGCATTACAGTTCGGTCTTGGCGTCGGATCACGACTGCGTCGCGTTGACTTGTGGCTGGTATGTGACGTCGTCAGGTCGTCTTTCGTCGTCGCATTCTTTCCTTCCAAACTTCGTCGGGACGGCGGCGTGTCGTTATGTCGTCGAGGTAGTTTCTTCGGTGTCTTCGTCGGCGGCGGTGGATCTTCGACAGTTCGACGGACAGCAACCGCACCTCCATCGGTTGCTGCTTTTAGTTTTCCGGATATGGGCTCGCTGACCGGCCCCGAGCTGGGCCAGTGTATGGTCGGCGCTGCGGCGACAGGTAGCGGCCTGGTGATGGTGAACGCGACGGTCGTCGAGAACTTCACTGAGTAGCCGCGAGGTAGTCAGCGATATCGCGAGGGCGTTCACCTTGCTGCGGGCGCGGAGCGCTGACGGCGAAACCTCGCAGTCCCATTTCCCGGTATGGACATCGTCGGTAGACGTGACCCGCTTCCCCGCAGTGGTAGCAGAGCGGGCGGTGGTCAGGAGCGCGCCAAACGTCGGTCTTCCTCGGGTAGCTCCGCTGGGCGACGGGTGGGCGCGCTGTCGGCGGCGGCGGCGGTGGTCGACGGAATTGCGGCGTTACAGGGCCCTGGCGCGGTCGCTGAGGGGGGCCTTGACGGCGTACGACGGCGGCGTAGGTCATCGCTTCGGGTTGGGGTTGCGGTAATTGAGGTTGCACCTCCGGAACTCCAAGCGACCGCTGAACCTCATCTTTGACGATGTCAGCGATCGAGGCCACTTGAGGCTGCGACGACGGGAAGATCTTCTGAAGCTCCTCTCGTACGACTGCCCTGATAGCCTCGCGCAGGTCTTCGGAGGCCAGTGATTGAACTCCGGCAAAGTTTGTAGCATTGGTGCGGCGGTCGAATTGCCGGTTTCGCATCTCGAGTGTCTTCTCGATGCTAGTGGCCTCGCGAAGAAACTCGTCGACAGTCTTCGGTGGGTTTCGTACCATACCGGTGAAAAGTTCCTCCTTAACACCACGCATTAGTAGCCGGACTTTCTTTTCCTCGGACATTTCCGGGTCGGCGTGGCGGAATAGGCGGCTCATTTCTTCTGTAAAAATCGCGGTGGTCTCGTTGGGCAGCTGCACTCGGGTTTCCAGTAGTGCTTGGGCTCGTTCTCGGCGTACGACGCTTGTGAATGTCTGCAGGAAGCCACTTCGGAAAAGGTCCCAGGTCGTTAACGTGGCTTCTCTGTTCTCGAACCACGTCCTGGCAGCGTCTTCCAATGCGAAGAAGACATGTCGCAGTTTGTCGTCGCTGTTCCAGCTGTTAAATGCAGCGACCCTCTCGTACGTCTCGAGCCAGGTTTCCGGGTCCTCGAATGTTGAACCGCGGAACGTGGGGGGCTCCCTGGGCTGCTGCAGCACGACGGGGGATGCTGGGGCTGCCATTGGGGAGGACTTGGTGGCAATCTTCCTGCACGTCTCAGGTAGGAGTCCGTGCTCTGGGGGCAGTCCTTGCAGCCGGCGGCTAGCTCGCTGGTCTTGGGCGACGTTGGTTTTGTCCTCGGGCTTCGGGCTTGGATCGCGGCTTTGCGGGGGCGTTCGGTACATGAACGCACAAGCACCTCCACCAGATGTCACGTGGTCGTGACGTTGACTAACACAGTAGCAGTACTGTGAACGACAAAACTAACTTTTATTGGGCGAACCTGTGCCCACAAAACAGGCTACACTTATAGCACAACGATAGCGGCGAACACGCTCGGCGATCGTCGAAAATCTGCTCAGCGGGTCAAGCGCGTCGGCTTTTATACAGCAGTCGTCGAATGTTCCAGACTAATCGCTGGGACCCGCGCGTATTCCACAATGTTCTACGCCATTCGCGTCAGGCGATGAAATCAGATAACATAAGGTTCGGCGACAACAGACAGCCGGGTAGAATCATCGATAACTTTCCAGAAACGTCGGATACATGCAGGCGCGTCCGTCGCTGTGCGATTACAGTTGTTAAGCGGCGAAACGTGGTCGCCCGATAAAGATAAGTACACGTGTCAATATTCCCAGTTGAGGCCTCTCGGTTACCCGGCGACATAATCAAAATATGTGTAGTAATGTTAGAGTACGGTGCACACAATTAGCGCCCCAAAAACGGTAACAAAACACCAAAATTCAGCCAGCAAGAAGCGCGACGACCCCCGCCAGCTGCAACCATAGCGGCCATATTGCTCACTACGTAATCATGTTGGTATGCGAGGCATGGCTCGGCGCATACATCACTTCTCACGCACACGTCGATGCCGATTTACGCGAGGAATAAACAGACCCACGCCTATTGGCCAGCCCAAACAAAGGATGAACAAGATGAGGCTACAGCCCAATAAAATGTTCGCTCAGCCAGGGCCAATGACTTCTCAAAAGCCATCGTTCGGCGCATCACTTCTCCTACACGTGCCGATGCAGAATTACCCTAGTAATAAATGAATGCGCGCCGGTTCTGAAACCTGGAAAACAAAGAAATAAAAAAGAACAAAGAAAGAAAAGAAAGGATAGTGCGATAGCCAATTAAATTGTCGGCCCAGCCAGGTCCTATCATTCTTCTCGAAAGTGATGGTTCGGCACATACATCACTTGCAATGCAGCTTTTGATGCGGATTTACGCGATTAATCAACGGACACGCGCAGTTTGCACAGCGCAAAAGTAAGACAAAAAACGTAAGGCTATTATAGCCCATTAAAGTGTGGGCCCAGCCAGGTCCAATCATTCTTCTCGAAAGCGATGGTTCGGCGCATACATCACTTGCAATGGACGTTTTGATGCGGATTTACACGATTAATCAACGGACACGCGCAGTTTGGACAGCGCGAAAGTAAGACAAAAAAGGTAAGGCTATAGCCCATTAAAATGTTGGCCCAGCCAGGTCCTATCATTCTTCTCGAAAGTGATGATTCGGCGCATACACCACTTGCAATGCAGCTTTTGATGCGGATTTACGCGATTAATCAACGGATACGCGCCGTTTGGACAGCGCGAAAGTAGGACAAAAAAGGTAAGGCTATAGCCCATTAAAATGTTGGCCAAGCCAGGTCCTATCATTCTTCTCGAAAGTGATGATTCTGCGCATACATCACTTGGAATGCAGCTTTTGATGCGGATTTACGCGATTAATCAACGGACGCGCGCAGTTTGGAAAGCGCAAAAGTAAGACAAAAACGTTAGGACTATTATAGCCCATTAAAATGTTGGCCCAGCCAGGTCCAATCATTCTTCTCTGAAGTGATGGTTCGGCGCATACATCACTTGCAATGGACGTTTTGATGCGGATTTACACGATTAATCAACGGACACGCGCAGTTTGGACAGCGCGACAGTAAGACAAAAAAGGTAAGGCTATAGCCCATTAAAATATTGGCCCAGACAGGTCCTATCATTCTTCTCGAAAGTGATGGTTCGGCACATACATCACTTGCAATGCAGCTTTTGATGCGGATTTACGCGATTAATCAACGGACACGCGCAGTTTGCGCAGCGCAAAAGTAAGACAAAAAAGGTAAGGCTATTATAGCCCATTAAAATGTTGGCCCAGCCAGGTCCAATCCTTCTTCTCGAAAGCGATGGTTCGGCGCATACATCACTTGCAATGGACGTTTTGATGCGGATTTACACGATTAATCAACAGACACACGCAGATTGGGCAGCGCGAAAGTAAGACAAAAAAGGCAAGGCTGTAGCCCATTAAAATGTTGGCCCAGCCAGGTCCTATCATTCTTCTCGAAAGTGATGGTTCGGCACATACATCACTTGCAATGCAGCTTTTGATGCGGATTTACGCGATTAATCAACGGACACGCGCAGTTTGCACAGCGCAAAAGTAAGACAAAAAAGGTAATGCTATTATAGCCCGTTAAAATGTTGGCCCAGCCAGGTCCAATCCTTCTTCTCGAAAGCGATGGTTCGGCGCATACATCACTTGCAATGGACGTTTTGATGCGGATTTACACGATTAATCAACGGACACGCGCAGTTTGGACAGCGCGACAGTAAGATAAAAAAGGTAAGGCTATAGCCCATTAAAATGTTGGCCCAGCCAGGTCCAATCATTCTTCTCGAAAGTGATGGTTCCGTGCATAAATCACTTGCAATGTACCTTTTGATGCGGATTTACGCGATTAATCAACGGACACGCGCAGTTTGGACAGCGCGAAAGTAAGACAAAAAAAGTAAGGCTATAACCCATTAAAATGTTGGCCCAGCCAGGTCCTATCATTCTTCTCCAAAGTGATGATTCGGCGCATACATCCCTTGCAATGCAGCTTTTGATGCCGATTTACGCGATTAATCAACGACCACGCGCAGTTATGACAGCGCGAAAGTAAGACGAAAAAGGTAAGGCTATAACCCATTAAAATGTTGGCCCAGCCAGGTCCTATCATTCTTCTCGAAAGTGATGGTTCCGTGCATAAATCACTTGCAATGTACCTTTTGATGCGGATTTACACGATTAATCAACGGACACGCGCAGTTTGGACAGCGCGACAGTAAGACAAAAAAGGTAAGGCTATAGCCCATTAAAATGTTGGCCCAGCCAGGTCCTATCATTCTTCTCGAAAGTGATGGTTCGGCACATACATCACTTGCAATGCAGCTTTTGATGCGGATTTACGCGATTAATCAACGGACACGCGCAGTTTGCACAGCGCAAAAGTAAGACAAAAAAGGTAAGGCTATTATAGCCCATTAAAATGTTGGCCCAGCCAGGTCCAATCCTTCTTCTCGAAAGCGATGGTTCGGCGCATACATCACTTGCAATGGACGTTTTGATGCGGATTTACACGATTAATCAACAGACACACGCAGATTGGGCAGCGCGAAAGTAAGACAAAAAAGGCAAGGCTGTAGCCCATTAAAATGTTGGCCCAGCCAGGTCCTATCATTCTTCTCGAAAGTGATGGTTCGGCACATACATCACTTGCAATGCAGCTTTTGATGCGGATTTACGCGATTAATCAACGGACACGCGCAGTTTGCACAGCGCAAAAGTAAGACAAAAAAGGTAAGGCTATTATAGCCCATTAAAATGTTGGCCCAGCCGGGTCCAATCCTTCTTCTCGAAAGCGATGGTTCGGCGCATACATCACTTGCAATGGACGTTTTGATGCGGATTTACACGATTAATCAACGGACACGCGCAGTTTGGACAGCGCGACAGTAAGATAAAAAAGGTAAGGCTATAGCCCATTAAAATGTTGGCCCAGCCAGGTCCAATTATTCTTCTCGAAAGTGATGGTTCCGTGCATAAATCACTTGCAATGTACCTTTTGATGCGGATTTACGCAATTAATCAACGGACACGCGCAGTTTGGACAGCGCGAAAGTAAGACAAAAAAGGTAAGGCTATAGCCCATTAAAATTTTGGCCCAGCCAGGTCCTATCATTCTTCTCTGAAGTGATGGTTCGGCGCATACATCACTTGCAATGGACGTTTTCATGCGGATTTACACGATTAATCAACGGACACGCGCAGTTTGGACAGCGCGACAGTAAGACAAAAAAGGTAAGGCTATAGCCCATTAAAATGTTGGCCCAGCCAGGTGCATCATTCTTCTCGAAAGTGATGGTTCGGCACATACATCACTTGCAATGCAGCTTTTGATGCGGATTTACGCGATTAATCAACGGACACGCGCAGTTTGCACAGCGCAAAAGTAAGACAAAAAAGGTAAGGCTATTATAGCCCATTAAAATGTTGGCCCAGCAAGGTCCAATCCTTCTTCTTGAAAGCGATGGTTCGGCGCATACATCACTTGCAATGGACGTTTTGATGCGGATTTACACGATTAATCAACAGACACACGCAGATTGGGCAGCGCGAAAGTAAGACAAAAAAGGTAAGGCTATTATAGCCCATTAAAATGTTGGCCCAGCCAGGTCCTATCATTCTTCTCGAAAGTGATGGTTCGGCACATACATCACTTGCAATGCAGCTTTTGATGCGGATTTACGCGATTAATCAACGGACACGCGCAGTTTGCACAGCGCAAAAGTAAGACAAAAAAGGTAAGGCTATTATAGCCCATTCAAATGTTGGCCCAGCCAGGTCCAATCCTTCTTCTCGAAAGCGATGGTTCGGCGCATACATCACTTGCAATGGACGTTTTGATGCGGATTTACACGATTAATCAACGGACACGCGCAGTTTGGAAAGCGCAAAAGTAAGACAAAAACGTTAGGACTATTATAGCCCATTAAAATGTTGGCCCAGACAGGTCCAATCATTCTTCTCTGAAGTGATGGTTCCGTGCATAAATCACTTGCAATGTACCTTTTGATGCGGATTTACGCGATTAATCAACGGACACGCGCAGTTTGGACAGCGCGAAAGTAAGACAAAAAAAGTAAGGCTATAACCCATTAAAATGTTGGCCCAGCCAGGTCCTATCATTCTTCTCGAAAGTGATGATTCGGCGCATACATCCCTTGCAATGCAGCTTTTGATGCGGATTTACGCGATTAATCAACGGACACGCGCAGTTTGGACAGCGCGAAAGAAGACGAAAAAGGTAAGGCTATAACCCATTAAAATGTTGGCCCAGCCAGGTCCTATCATTCTTCTCGAAAGTGATGGTTCCGTGCATAAATCACTTGCAATGTACCTTTTGATGCGGATTTACACGATTAATCAACGGACACACGCAGATTGGGCAGCGCGAAAGTAAGACAAAAAAGGCAAGGCTGTAGCCAATTAAAATGTTGGCCCAGCCAGGTCCTATCATTCTTCTCGAAAGTGATGGTTCGGCACATACATCACTTGCAATGCAGCTTTTGATGCGGATTTACGCGATTAATCAACGGACACGCGCAGTTTGCACAGCGCAAAAGTAAGACAAAAAAAGGTAAGGCTATTATAGCCCATTAAAATGTTGGCCCAGCCAGGTCCAATCCTTCTTCTCGAAAGCGATGGTTCGGCGCATACATCACTTGCAATGGACGTTTTGATGCGGATTTACACGATTAATCAACGGACACGCGCAGTTTGGACAGCGCGACAGTAAGATAAAAAAGGTAAGGCTATAGCCCATTAAAATGTTGGCCCAGCCAGGTCCAATCATTCTTCTCGAAAGTGATGGTTCCGTGCATAAATCACTTGCAATGTACCTTTTGATGCGGATTTACGCGATTAATCAACGGACACGCGCAGTTTGGACAGCGCGAAAGTAAGACAAAAAAGGTAAGGCTATAGCCCATTAAAATTTTGGCCCAGCCAGGTCCTATCATTCTTCTCGAAAGTGATGATTCGGCGCATACATCCCTTGCAATGCAGCTTTTGATGCGGATTTACGCGATTAATCAACGGACACGCGCAGTTTGGACAGCGCGAAAGTAAGACAAAAAAGGTAAGGCTATAGCCCATTAAAATGTTGGCCCAGCCAGGTCCTATCATTCTTCTCGAAAGTGATGATTCGGCGCATACATCCCTTGCAATGCAGCTTTTGATGCGGATTTACGCGATTAATCAACGGACACGCGCAGTTTGGACAGCGCGAAAGTAAGACAAAAAAGGTAAGGCTATAGCCCATTAAAATGTTGGCCCAGCCAGGTCCTATCATTCTTCTCGAAAATGATGATTCGGCGCATACATCCCTTGCAATGCAGCTTTTGATGCGGATTTACGCGATTAATCAACGGACACGCGCAGTTTGGACAGCGCGAAAGTAAGACAAAAAAGGTAATGCTATAGCCCATTAAAATGTTGGCCCAGCCAGGTCCTATCATTCTTCTCGAAAGTGATGATTCGGCGCATACATCCCTTGCAATGCAGCTTTTGATGCGGATTTACGCGATTAATCAACGGACACGCGCAGTTTGGACAGCGCGAAAGTAAGACAAAAAAGGTAAGGCTATAACCCATTAAAATGTTGGCCCAGCCAGGTCCTATCATTCTTCTCGAAAGTGATGATTCGGCGCATACATCCCTTGCAATGCAGCTTTTGATGCGGATTTACGCGATTAATCAACGGACACGCGCAGTTTGGCAGCGCGAAAGTAAGACAAAAAAGGTAAGGCTATAGCCCATTAAAATGTTGGCCCAGCCAGGTCCAATCATTCCTCTCGAAAGTGATGATTCCGCGCATACATCACTTGCAATGCAGCTTTTGATGCGGATTTACGCGATTAATCAACGGACACGCGCAGTTTGGAAACCGCAAAAGTAAGACAAAAATGTTAGGACTATTATAGCCCATTAAAATGTTGGCCCAGCCAGGTCCAATCATTCTTCTCGAAAGCGATGGTTCGGTGCATACATCCCTTGCAATGGACGTTTTGATGCGGATTTACACGATTAATCAACGGACACGCGCAGTTTCGACAGCGCGACAGTAAGACACAAAAGGTAAGGCTATGGCCCATTAAAATGTTGGCCCAGCCAGGTCCAATCATTCTTCTCGAAAGTGATGATTCCGCGCATACATCACTTGGAATGCAGCTTTTGATGCGGATTTACGCGATTAATCGGACACGCGCACTTTGGACAGCGCGAAAGTAAGACAGAAAAGGTAAGCCCATTAATATGTTGGCCCAGCCAGGTCCAATGATTCTCGAAAGCAATGGTTCGGCGCATACATCTCTCGCAATACACGTTTTCATGCGGATTTTCACGATTAATCAACGGACACGCGCAGTTTAGACAGCGCGAAAGTAAGACAGAAAAGGTAAGGCTATAGCCAATTCAAATGTTGGCCCAGCCAGTTCCAGTCATTCTCCTCGAAAGCGATGGTTTGGCGCATACATCACTTGCAATGGACGTTTTCAGGCGGATTTACGCGATTAATAAACGTACACGCGCAGTTTGGACAAACCGAAAATAAGAGTAAAAAGGTAACCCCATTAATATTGACACGTGTGCTTGTTTGTCTTTATCGCGTGACATGTTTCACCGCCTAACAAATGTTATCGCACAGCGCAGGACGTGCCTGCATGTATCCCAAGTTTCTGGAATGTTATCGATGCTTCCATCCGCTGTCTGTGACCGAACCTTGTGTGATCTGATTGCATGTGTGCGCGATGAGAATAATGTAAATCTTTGTGGAAGGCACGCGGGTCCCAGCGATTACTCTGGAACATTTGACGACTGATGCATAAAAGCCGACGCGCTTGACCCGCTGATCAGATTTTTGACGATGGCCGACCGTGTTAGCCGATATCGTTGCGCTATAAGTGTAGCCTGTTTTGCAGTCACAGGTTCGCCCAATGAAAGTTAGTCTTGTTTTCACAGTATTGCTATTGTGTTCTTCAACGTCACCACCACGTGACACCTGGTGGAGGTGCTTTGCGTTCATGTACCGGACGCCCCCACAAAGCCGTGGCCCAAGGCCGCACGCGGAAGACATCAAAGTCGCCAAGAACCAGCGAGGTAGCCGCAGGCTGTAAGAACTGCCCTCGGAGCGCGGACTTTTGCCTGAGACGACCAGCAAGATCGTCGCCCAGTTAACCAAAACGGCAGCCCCAGCGTCCCCCATCGTGCTGCAACAGCAGCCCAGGGAGCCTCCGACATTCGAGGACCTGGAAACCTGGCTTGAGACGTACGAGAGGGTGGCTGCTTTTAACAGCTGGAACAGCGACGACAAACTTCGACATGTCTTTTTTGCATTGGAGGACGCCGCCAGGACAGGATTCTCGTTCGAGAATCGATAAGCCACCTTGACTACGTGGGACCTGTTCCGAAGCGGCTTCCTGCAAACATTTACAAGCGTCGTGCGAAAAGAGCAAGCCCAAGCTCTACTGGAGACCAGAGCGCAGCTGCCGAATGAGACGATCGCGATCTTCACAGAGGAAATGAGCCGTCTGTTCCACTGCGCCGACCCGGAAATGTCCGAGGAGAAGAAAGTCCGCCTACTGATGCGTGGTGTAAAGAAGGAACTTTTCGCCGGAATGGTAAGAAGCCCACCGAAGACCGTCGACGAGTTTCTTCGTGAGGCGACGAGCATCGAGAAGACACGGGAAATGCGGAACCGGCAATTCGACCGCCGCGCCAAGTCAACAAACTAAGCCGGAGTTCAATCACTGGCCACCGACTACCTGCGCGAGACTATGAGCGCAGTCGTACGAGAGGAGCTTCAGAAGATCTTCCCTTCATCGCAACCTCAAGTGGCCTCAATCGCCGAAATTGTCAAAGAAGAAGTCCAGCGATCGCTTGGAGTTCTCGAGGTGCAGCCAGAATCATCGCAGCCCCAGCCAGAAGCGATGACCGACGCCGCCGTCGCCCGCCGTCAAGGTCCCCTTCCACGACCGTGCCAGGGCCATGTAACGCCGCAGTTCCGTCGACCGCCGCTGCCGCCGCCAGCAGGCCCACCCGTCGCCCAGCACAGCTACCCGAGGAAGACAGACGTTTGGCGCGCTCCTGACGCCAAGGCCTAACTGTAACGCAAGACAAAGAACCACCGACCTCGACGTGCTTCTCGACGGCCACGCAGTCACCGCCTTAGTCGACACAGGGGCCGATTAGTCCGTCATGAGTCGACACATCGCCGCCCAGTTGAAGAAGGTTAAGACTGCATGAGGGGGCCCACAAATTCGGACCGCTGGAGGACACCTCATTACGCCGACTGGAATCTGCACGGCAAGGATTACCGTTCATGACCAGACTTACCCTGCCACCTTCGTTATCCTCCAACGGTATTCACGAGATGTCATTCTCAGCATGGACTTCCTGAACGAACACGGCGCAATCATCGACCTGAAGTCGAAGTCGATAACGCTGTCGGAAGATCGAGCGATACCGCCGGTGAGCTCTCGTAGTCACCATGCCTTAAGCGTGCTCGAAAGTCAAGTCAGCATCCCGCCTCGCTCCAGCGTTGTCATTTCCGTCGGCCCCAAAACACCTGCCGACGTAGAAGGCGTCATCGAGGGTGACCAACGTCTACTGCTAGACCGTGAAGTTTGCGTCGCAAGAGGGATCGCTCGACTGCACGAAGGGAAAACTAAAGTGTCGCTGACAAATTTCAGCCAGGAGTTCAAACACATCAACAAGGGCACTACAATCGCGTACATCGAGGAAATTCTGGAAACCAGTAATGCGTTTGTTCTCTCCGGTTCGGCTGCATCTACCCCAACGACCATAGTTCCCGAACCAGACTTCGACGTAAATCCAAGTCTCCCCATGAGCAAGCAGGAACAGCTCAGAAGTCTCCTCCGACGATACAAGGTCTGCTTTTCGACGTCATCGAGGATTCGACAAACACTAGTTGCAAAGCATCGCATAATAACCGAAGAGTGCGCTCAACCACTCCGCCAGAGCCCTTACCGAGTTTCGACGCGAGAACGTGAAGCTATTAGGCAACAAGTCGACGAAATGCTCCGCGACGACATCCTCCAGCCGTCGAATAGCCTGTGGGCATCTCCTGTTGTCCTGGTGAAGAAGGACGGAACCCTACGTTTCTGCGTCGATTATCGTCGACTGAACAAGAACACGAAGAAAGACGTATACCCCCTTCCAAGGATAGACGAGGCATTGGATCGGCTCTGCAACGCTAAATACCTCTTGTCGATGGACCTCAAGTCTGGCTACTGGCAAATAGAAGTCGACGAGAGAGATCTCGAAAAGACTGCCTTCATCACGCCAGACGGCTTCTACGAGTTCAAGGTCATGCCATTCGGACTGTGCTCGGCGCCTGCAACGTTCCAGCGCGTCATGGACATGGTGTTAGCAGGATTGAAGTGGCAGACCTGTCTTGTTTACTTGGATGACGTCGTCGTCCTCGCCGAAAATTTCGACGATCACCTTACGCGGCTTGCGACAGTACTAGAGGCCATCAAATCATCAGGGTTCACTCTGAAGATAGAAAAGTGCTGATTCGCTTACGATGAGCTTCTGTTCCTAGGCCACGTAATCAGCAAATCTGGTGTCCGCGCAGACCCGCAAAAGACAGCTGCCATCGCACAGTTCCCGCAACCCATCGACAAGAAGGCAGTGCGTGGATTCCTTGGCATGTGTGCCTACTACAGGCGCTTTGTCAAGGACAATTCACGCCTCGCTGAGCCGCTAACGCATCTAACCAAATCTGATGTCGAGTTCACGTGGCAAACGCCGCAGGCCGACGCATTTCAGGAACTAAAACGACGCATGCAATCACCGCTGGTACTTTCACATTTCGACGAAGACGCCGATACCGAAATCCACACTGACGCCCGTAGCCTAGACCTCGGTGCCGTCCTAGTCCAGAAGAAAGACGGACATGAACGGGTGATATGCTTACGGGTCGCTGTCAAAAGCGGAAGGCAATTATTCTACGA
Organism: Dermacentor andersoni; assembly: GCF_023375885.2. NCBI lineage: Eukaryota > Metazoa > Arthropoda > Arachnida > Ixodida > Ixodidae > Dermacentor > Dermacentor andersoni. The sequence goes on along the minus strand of NC_092818.1, from coordinate 193,286,922 downwards.
CTGAAAAGGAATGCCTCGCCATCATTTGGGCTACAGCAAAATTCCGCCATACCTATATGGCAGGCCATTCAAAGTCGTCAGCGACCATCACGCGTTGTGTGGCTAGCTAACTTAAAGAACCCTTTAGGACGGCTGGCGAGGTGGAGCCTCAGACTGCAAGAATATGACATGACGGTAATCTACAAGTCCGGACGAAAACACTCAGACGCCGACTGTTTATCACGCGCCCCCATCGATCCCCCGCCGGAAGACGGCGAGGATGACGACGCCTTCCTCGGAATAATAAGCGCAGGAGACTTCACTAAACAGCAACGAGCAGACCCGGAGCTAAAAGGCCTCGTCGAGTATTTGGAAGGGAACACCGACGTAGAATTCAGGGCATTTAAGCGCGGATTGTCTTCGTTCACATTACAAAACAACCTGCTCGTAAAGAAGAACTCACCAGTCCGCGCCAGCTACCTTCTTGTTCCGTCAGCGCTGCGTTCAGAAGTACTGTACGCCCTACATGACGATCCAACCGCTGGGTACCTCGGATTCTCCGGAACGCTGTCGAGGATACAGGAAAGGTATTACTGGCCGCGTCTGACCGCCGACGTCGCCCGTTACGTCAAGAAATGCCGAGACTGTCAGCGACGCAAGACACCACCGACAAGGCTAGCAGGATTACTTCAGCCGATCAAACCTCCTTGCCGACCATATCAGTAGATCGGGATGGATTTGTTGGAACCGTTTCCGGAGTCAACATCCGGAAATAAGTGGATCGTCGTGGCGACGGACTATCCCACCCGCTTCGCTGAAACTAAAGCTCTACTGAAAGGCAGCGCAGCCGAAGTGGCGAAATTTTTCGTCGAGAACATTCTGCTGTGACATGGTGCCACAGAAGTCCTCATCACCGACAGAGGAACAGCGTTTACAACAGAGCTCACCCAAGCCATTCTGCAGTGCAGCCATACAAGCCACAGGAGGACAACTGCCTACCACCCGCAGACGAATGGTCTCACGGAGCGCCTGAACAAAACCCTCGCCGACATGCTAGCAATGTACGTCGACGTCGAGCACAAGACGTGGGACGCGGTTCTGCCGTACGTAACCTTTGCTTAAAACACAGCGGTGCAAGAAACAACACAGATCACGCCGTTTAAGGTGGTTTACGGCAGGAACCCGACGACGACGCTCGACGCCATGCTGCCGCACGTCACCGACGAAGAGAATCTTGACGTCGCGACCTATCTCCAGCGCGCCGAAGAAGCCCGACAGCTCGCCCGCCTACGGGTCAAGAACCAGCAGCGTACCGACAGCCGACACTACAACCTCCGACGACGCTTCATCGAGTACCAGCCCGGCGACCGTGTTTGGTTTTGGACCCCTATGCGCCGACAAATACTGAGCGAGAAGCTTTTGCGTCGCTATTTCGGACCGTACAAGATCATCCGACGTATTGGTGCACTGGACTATGAGGTCGTGCCAGACGGCATTTCGCTATCACAGCGGCGCCGCTCACGACCTCAAATAGTCCACGTTGTGCGACTCAAGCCGTACTACCAGCGTTAATGAACTTTGGGACTTAGCGTAATTGACCTTTGGACTTTGTTTCTTTTCGTTGTTTTGTCACTTTTGTTTAATAAGTGTGCTTTTGTGTTTCTCTCTCTTATATTTGTAGCATCGGGACGATGCTTGTTAAGAAGGGGGTAATTACACGTGTACTTCTTTATCTTTATCGGGCGACCACTTCTCACCCCCTAACAAATGTTATCGCACAGCGCAGGACGCGTCTGCATGTAAAAGAAGTTTCTGGAATGTTATCGATGGTTCCATACGCAGTCTTTCCCCGCAACTTGCGTAATCTGATTGCATGTATGCGCGACGCGAATAGTGTAGAACTTTGTGGAAGACGCGTGGGTCCCAGCGGTTAAGGCACATTCACACCGAAAGCGGCGCGTCTAAGCGGCCAAGCGGATTTTCAACGCGGCGAGGCGGTGAGCGCGTACGCCTGTTCAGACCGGACAAGCTTGCCTGGCGTCCCGCGTCGCACGGAAGGCGGGGCATCTCGCAATTTCTTTAGCAATGTCAGGGACGTGCCGCCATCTCGCGGCACTTTCTGTTTGTACGCGCACTTTCGATATTTTTTTCGTCGTGGGTTGGCGCGCTCCCGTCCGCTATCTACTTCTGCAAAATGATGAGCTCAGACGAAGAAGACGAGATCGTTGGCATTTTACTCGCCCCTTGCGTAGCGCTGTTACAAATATTGAAGAGCGACAACACAAGACAAGGGCCAAAAAAAAGTATAAAGCGACGACACGGTGCCGTGTCGTCGTTTTATACCTTCTTTGGTCCTTGTATTGTGTTGCGCTGTAACAAACCTTACTATGAATCCCAACCAACTGGCCCAACTTGCCTTTTTTACGCTTTTCAAGAACATAAGCGAAAAGCCCAGAGAAACGCATTTGTTTACATTCGTTCACCAGCGCTTCCTCAGCGTCGGGCTCTGATTGGCTGCGGCCAAAGCGGCCAACTTGTCCGCGCGGAAAAAATCGGTCCGGGCGCGATCCGGCCAAGCGGCCGCGTATTTTCCGCAAAGCGGAAAATCCGCGGCCGCTTGGCCGGATCCGCTTGGCCGCTTGTCCGCTCCGCCTTCGGTGTGAACGTATTCGACGACTGATCTATAGAAGCCGACGCACTTGACCCGCTGATCGGATTTTCGACGATCGCCGACTGTGTTCGCCGCTATCGTTGTGCTTTAAGTATAGCCTGTCTTTGTGGGCACAGGTTCGCCCAATAAAAGCTAGTTTTGTATTTCACAGTATTGCTACAGTGTTCTTTTTGCGTTTCACTGTTACGTAGCTCTCAGGTTGCCGTTTGAGCATGTTGAAGTTCTGTGATATCTTTTTTCAGTAAACATAGAATTTCCAAAACGTCAATGGAAATTTAATACTAAGGCTATGGAAATTCTTTCTTTTTGCTTTGAAGTACAAGAATAGTGCACTTCAATTCGTTCGATTTCCTGAAGAGGCTATCCACGCACAACAAAAGGCCGGGACCGCACTTTTTTTTAATGCATATGAAACGCAGAAACACGTTGAACAACAGCTGAACCAATTTGTGTGAATGATGAATTCGAGGAAGATAGTTATATTCTAGCTACTTGTAGGTAGAATAAAACTATATTCCGGAAATCGGTAATGCAACAAGCTCACCACTCTTGAATTCCGCACCAAAACAGCCATCACATTTATGTAAACTGCCCATGTTTAAAGTCTGAAACGGAGAAATATAACGCAATTATTGTGAACTCTTAGGTTCGTTGATATGAGCTGTGTAATAGTTTTGTTGGCACTATGCCAGCGGTATATTTCACGCCAGTGTTTGAATTAATTATTAATAACTTTATTTTGGTGAGCTTGCAGATAGTGCTGAAAGAAGAATACGTACAGATGCAGTCTTTCTCGATTATCGCAAAGCCTTTGACTCCGTATCACATGATCTGTTAATACATAAAATGAGCACTCTTAATTTGGATGCGAAAGTCATGAAGGTTATTGAAGATTACCTGAACGACAGAATACAATGCGTAGTTATAGGACGCAAGAATTCTAGTTTTGCCCAAGTTACTTCTAGAGTGCCGCAAGGCTCGGTGCTGGGGCCGCTGCTGTTCTTAATTTACATCAATGACATCGCTTCATACATTTCCTCACATATTAGACTTTTCGCAGATGACTGCGTTGTTTACAGATCCATTCGCAATCAACATGATATAGACGTACTCCAGCAGGACCTCAACAGCATAGCATCCTGGTGTCAAAACTGGGAACTTAGCCTGAATACAGATAAATGTTACCAGGTAACATTCACTAAATCTTAAATCACCAATGAACCTACTTACAAACTGGGAGGTTCCATGCTCAGGAAGGTTAACAAAATTAAATACTTAGGTGTTCATCTAACTGCTGATCTGTCCTTTTCCAGCCATATTGATATGACCGTCAGGAAAGCCGGGAAAATGCTTAGCCTACTTATACGAACCCTTAGAACTGCCCCTCAGATTCTTAAAACCATAGCATATAAGTCGCTGGTAAGGCCGCAATTAGAATATGCCACCGCCTTGTGGGATCCCCACCAGCGGTACTTGATTGATAAGTTAGAAGGCGTACAAAACCGCGCTGCCAGGGTTATATCAAAGCAGTACTCCAGACACGCAAGCATAACAGCAATAAAGAAACACATCGGACTAGAGCCGCTACAGATAAGACGCCAGAAGCACCGACTGAAACTTCTGCACGCAATATACACTGACGCGACAGGCATTGACAAGCTAAAATACCTTAAAGCACCCCACTACAGTGAACTCTCACTTGAGTGAACTTCAAGGGACCGAAGGAAATAGTTCACTTAACTGAAAGTTCACTAAACTGAATATTCACTAGACCAACATAAGACATGGCATACAGAGTCAAAAGTTTGAAGTGCAATTCATGGAGCAAAAGACATGGTATCCATAGTGTTAGAAATGTGTGAAATGGAATTGGTACATATCAGTGAAAAACACACCACGTGGTCGTTTGTGTGCACATGCGGAACCGACGAGACTGGAAAGAAAGAGACAACGACCATGCCACGACTAGCCGGTCGGAAAAACACACACCACGTGGTTTGTGGTGTGACAGATCGCCGCTTTGCTCTGGCGGCGTTGTAAGCGCCAGCGATGTTACTTTGTTCATGGCCTCCGAGATTACATGTTTGCTCGTTTTGTGCGGGCGATCTCGGAGGCCATGCCTCGTTGCCGTTCGTTTTTTGCGCCGCCGCTTTGCCCCAGGGGCGCTGTAGCGCCAGCGGCGTTACATTAGAGACTTTTAGCGTGTCCGCTATTCCGGCAAACTGGGGCGGTTTGGGCGGATTACCGGATGGTCGGGGGCGTAAACGCGAGCGGCCGGAGCGGTGAAGCCGCCTGGTGGTGTAGAGCTCAACCAGACAAATACAGAGCTAAAATTGCAGCAACCTACTTTATTCTGTTTCGCTGCTGGTGCAAATTTCGGCAGTGGCGTAATTGTGTTCACAATTACGCCGCTGTCGAAATCTTACACCCCAGCTAAGAAGAATATAGTAATTGGCTCTGTGTTTAGGTGGTTGAGCTTTGCGCCACCAGCTGGCACCACCAACTTGGCCACTCACGTTTACGCCCCCGCTAAACCGGCTAACCACCCGCGCTTGCCGGAATACCGGACACGCTAAATGTCTCTATTAGAGACTTTTAGCTTGTACGCTATTCCGGTAAACGGGAGCGGTTTGGGCGGATTACCGGATGGTCGGGGCGTAAACGTGAGCGGTGAAGCCGCCTGGTGTTGTAGAGCTCAACCAGACAAACGCATAGCTAAAGTTGCAATAACTCACCATATCCTGCTTCGCCACCCGTGCAAATTTTTGGCAGCGGCGTAATTGTGAACACGATTACGCCACTGTCGAAAATTTACGCCAGCAGCTAAGCAGAATATAGTAATTAGCTCTGTGTTTGTGTGGTTGAGCTTTGCGCCACCAGCTGGCGCCACCAATCTGGCCGCTCACGTTGACGCCCCCGCTAAACCGGAAAACCGCCCGCGCTTGCCCGAATACCGGACACGCTAAAAGTCTCTATTGCCGCTGGAGCGGCGGTTTGATGAGGGCGGGCATCGGTTGCGCCTGCAGTGCAGTGCAGTGCAAGCCATGGTCCTCTGAGCGAGTTCGTTAAACTGAAATATTGACTGTTCCGAAATTCGTTTATGTGAAGCATTTTTGCATAGAATCTATAAGAAAACTGCCAGGGATTTTTAAAAAGTTCGTGATTCTGAAATATTCGATAAACCGACGTTCGTACAACTGAGAGTTTACTGTATATCTCAAACAGAAGAGACCACAGTTTCAAAATACGTGAAATTTCCTGCAAAACAAACTATATGAAGTTTTCTTTTTTTCCCCACAGTATTTCTGAATGGAATAAGTTGCCAGTTGAAGTTGTGAGTGCTTCCCGGGATGCATTTTTAAGACTAATCAATAATTTGTAATTGCAATCGTCTTCCAAACCAATGACTGCAGGCTGAATGAACCTTTTTTCTTGTACTGTTTTTCTTGTACTGTTTTTCTTGTACTTATTTTTATCTTGATGCATTGCTCCTTTGTCATCCCTCCCTTTTGTGTGATTATATTCTCGTGCTAGTCACTTTATGTTGTACCCACTCCCCTGCTATAATGCTTCGGCGCTGCAGGGTGTACTGTAAATAAAAAATAAATAAAAGGCTGCAGCTGGGGATTAGGTGGGAAAGTACATCAACTTTGCCCGCTTCTTCAAGTCTTATTTGATGGAGCTCGCGGTATTGTGGAATTTGTTTTGTCCTAAACGTGATGCTTCTGATTTTGTTGCTCGATATTCCCAGTCTTTCGTGCGAAAACGAAGCACCTAGAAAGTATCAGGCCTTTTAACATCTGCGAGAATTCGATATATAGAGCCAGTGAAAGAAAAACACGTCAATAAAATCACTTCTGCAGTGATCAAATGAGAACAGTTTTATATTTGCCGCATATTGGTAGACGAAAGCTCCAAGCTAGTGGTAACCCTTAACGTTTGGGAGTTACGAAGTGCATCGCGTATACGTTGCGAGGGCCCAGGACGCGGCCCGAGCTCGAGGCATTCTGCAATGAGGACCCCTCTCCAAATCTTCATTTATGTAATAAACGTGTTTAATTCTCTCTCTCTCCAGATGCAAGTGCATAATACACGTTGGTGGGTTAGGCGGCTAATTATTTGATAATTATTGCTGTTTACGCATTCCTATATTGTTGCTTGTGGACAAGCGTGCGTTGATGTTAGGTAACTGGGAAATCTCACCGCGTTCACAACCGAAATCTCACCGAAATCTCGCAACAGGATAGACGGAAGCCTGAAGCACATCCTTGCCTTGCTGTTCGCTACACCGCGTTTCAGTGGTGTACGCAACGAGTCACTATAGTAACAGACGACACTTTCCTGGTAACATGTACTTTTATTCAGATCAGCAATAAATAAATAGGTGAAGTGTAGAACATCTCTTATATTATTTATTATGTACAGATATCTCACACGGAGAGACACATTTAATTATCGTGAGAAGATATAACAGGGTTTCATTAAATAATGAACAAATAAGAAATAATAATAATAATAATGTGTCCTTAAACAACGCTCTAGGTAGGGAACAATGGGAGATAACAGTTAGACGCGAAATTCCACTGTGGCTTCTGCGAAAGTGTTACAGGAAAAAGAAGCAGTATGCGGAGAAGAGATACAAATGCTGCTGACTACTACAGGTCCGCTTCACAGAGTCACCTGAACAGCGTTTTTTTTTTTACAAGAACAGCCCCGCTCGCCCCCACGACAGCGAGAGTGCACAGGACCAGGAAGATACGTTGCGCTGACGCAAACTTTGGTCCAAATACACTTGTCCGAGTGTAAGTACACATACTACAGGCTTAATGCAGAGTCCAGTAACTATTAGGGAAGGAGAGGGGAGACGAATCTAGAGGTTTGGCGCGACGCGGAAATCTGCTGTAAATTCCACAAGCTTGACAATGCGACAGGTATCGGGACAATAAGTCTCCCACGTATAGGAAGAAAGGCAGAATGACTTGTGAAAAAGCGTGCCGGAATAGATTATAGCTCAGAGAGGCCCTGACGAATCATTTTTCTTCCTACTTGGGCTAAGAAAATGAAGGAGTACGCCACCGGAAATGGTGCGTGCTTGCCTCTCTTCTTTATTATAGGTGTGGTAAAGCGGATCTTCGTCTCCTTAGACAACACCGACTACTATTCCTTTCTGATCGGTTACAAAATGAACAGAGTTACAAAGAAAGGCTGTAATGAATAAGAGGAGAAAATTCCGCAATGCAAACGATTCCGGGGCTGGTGCATGCGCTCAGTGTTGAGCAGTCGCTCCATTACAGAAAAAAAGAAAGAAGAGCACAGTCCTTGTAGCGCCACTGAGGCATTAACCCAAGATTGAAAATAAGTTGAAATGCAGTTTTGGGATGTGTTTGAGAATTCCCTGAAAGTAGTGATAATGAAAGCCCCAGCAGAAGCACGAAACGCGGCCGCGTCGCCCAGATAGCGTGTTCCCAAGGTTGACATCTTCTTTCCGCTTGCTGGTACATACAGGCAACAGTAGTGTTGACATGGTGGTTCTCCTACAGGCGAATACAGAAAAAGACGTCACAGAAAGCCGTTTGCCAGGAAGACGGCATTTCGAAATACATTGAAGGCCAACGGTTAACTACAGGGTCTCATGCGCGCTATACGAATGCAGACGAACGACAAACTTTTGCAAGGGACAGGAAAGTCATACACAGTACTGTGTACAGAATACCACTACGGCAGGTATGATCAAAGTAGCGCAACTTGTCTTTTGTCATCTTCGATATACATTGTATATGTATGTATATATATTTATATATATGTACCACTGTAACTTTCGGAACGACATAAATCGATATTATATATGTATGTATGAAGTCGTGGGAGCGTACACATCCATGCACGCAATGTTGAAGTGCATTGCTTGCCTATGTATACGTATGTACATAACATTACATACGTACACAGAGCTATATAAAAAAGTAAAACTGTTGAGATAGCTGCGACTGTTTAGAAACTCTACCACTACAGCGATAACTGGTCATTCGCACACCTGTCCAGCGAACACTTGTGCCGTTTCTCACGATATCGTCCCGCCAACGAGATGTCATTAATTGCACATTATACGGAAAGCCTCTGCGAAGCTTAGCATTGCTTTGCCAGTTCTAAGCTCCTTCGTGTCTGACTAAATAAATTGTTACTGCTTTCTTCACGCTGTCGCAGCGGTTAAAGTTGTCCTAGACATGCAAAACATAACGGCCTTGCACGCTTGCAGAGTTAGACGTAATGTGATAAACTTCACAAGAAATCCTACGCATCCGAGAACATGTATGCTATTCGCACAAGCGCTGATTTCTTCAGAAGGCTATAAATGCGAAATAAAAACCTAAGCTTGTTAGATTTTCGTCAGGATACGCGAAGCAGAAAAGAGAGATTCACATGCACTGCAAAAGCGTTCTCGATTGCGTACAGTTTGACCTATAGCTACGTAGAAATGGTCTCTCTACAACAAAGAACCGTTGGAACGCGAGGATGGGGTCCTTCAGCTTTCCGCGTCATGGCCTATGCTTTGCGATAGGGAATCCTGCGCTTAACCGACGGCCTATGACTTCATAACCAGGGCTTGTTAAGTTGTTCAAAAATTGGTGCTGAGAAAAGGGAAAACGACGTGAACAGAAGGCTTTTGTACCAATTAATGTGGATGCCACACGCGAATGTGATACACAGCGAATGAGATACAGGGCGAATGAAACACACGTGTGCATAAATTGTATTTCTTTCTGATGGCTATTCCATAATACACACGGTAAATGGCTTTCTGTACTTCATACATTTACAACAAACGTTACAGGGTACCTCTGAACTAGAGGTACGGGCTTTTTACGGTTGCCGTTTGAAAGAGATCCTAGGGAACCCATGTGTTGAGACCTAGTCTGGCCTTCCATCAACAATGGGATCATACATTCACAGGGTTCGCAGTGTGACTACATAACGACATTTAAGTAAGCAGTTGACCGTATTTACCTTGCTGGAGATAATAGTGGGGCACGGGGTTCATTGCATTAACATAAAAGTAAAAATTGAAATAAGAAGAAAAGACAGAAGAAAGTTGCGCGTTGTCGCAGCTCGGAGACATATATACCACACTCCTTGACACAACGTGAAAAATGACGGACTTATGCAAAACTATATCTATTTATATTTTTTTCTACGTACATGATATGATTAGTTATTTATCATCGCTGTTTAAGCTTTCATCGTGCGGTCTGTTCTCACTAGCGCTTGAATCAAGTTAAATATATTTTACACGATAGAAATGCTATGTATATATATAAACATATTTTTTTTCTCCGCAAACATGCACATGAACAGCACTTCGTATGTAAATAAGTTAACAACGCAGTCATTAAAAACACGCCACGCCTTCTCTCACCAGCAAGTGCGCACCTCAGCTGGCTCCCTTGTGGAGCAATGGCTACACAAGCCAGCAAGTACTAAGGGTGCGGTGCCTTCGTACATCAGCAGAAACCTCGCTTGCCGCCGCAGGTCGTGGGACATCGCATAGGCGGCTTTGTGGCCACGTCTCTTTGTGGGTACCTTTCTAAACCTGTGTTCGTACTAAACTACTTGCAGTTGGGAGTAGAACTAGAACCAACGCATGCGTTAGGATTTCAGTTTTCATGTGCTCTTTTTCTTATTTGCAGCCCCACAACGTGTGCACCCTGGCAAGGAAATACTCACCGTGCCATTGATGTCGAAACTAGGACAAACCGGCCGTAGTAGCCTGGTGGCTACGGCATTGCGCTGGTGAACTCGAGTTCATGGGTTCATGGGTTCACGGGTAACAGCGGCTGCATTTCGATAGAAGCGAAATGCAAAAGTGCTCGTTTACTTAAATTTAGGTGCAGACTAAAGAGCAACAGCTGCTCAAAATTAAACCGGAATCTTCCACTACGGCTTGCCTCATATCGCGGTTTTGGTACGTAAGACCCCAGAACTGAATTTCATGTAAATATATAACTAGAGCGGGTCAAAAAGCCTCAACTGTTCGCGGAATTCCTTTCACCATCTCGTGGGCTCAGGTATGGCACAAGCAAGCAAGTTTTCGCCATTTAATATGGACCACTTTGGGGTATTAGAAATACCGCAAGAACCTCTCTCCCCGACCCCGATGCCGTAAAACATGTGCTATGACCAGCCTGTTGCCGCGGATAAATGCTACGCAGGTGGTACCACTCTTATTGCAATACAAACAGCGAAGCTGACAGAAACAAAAGTGAAGCAGGTTATACGAAAGCCTGTGCGAAATAAATTTTGCCGTGGGTGCACATAATTACGGTGCCAGTGTTTTAGCTGCATCAGGCAGTACTTTGCCCTTTCCGAGTTTGCACTATCGCTTCCCTGCTCTGCTTTCATTCGACCATTACGCTTCATTCAAATGTGAAAGCGCGCTAAAGTACAGGTAAGCGATCATGTACTGCGATGTCCCGCGTTCCTGGGTCCTAAACATGTGGATTTTCAACAGTAGTGCAAAGCAGGCGGAAACAAAAAAACACACACACACAGCAAAACGCTGCGCAGCCAGTAAGAAACGTATCAGGCTGGTCGTTGGAGACCACGGTGGAGCTTTCGAGGCTACTTAGCCTTCGCTACCGAGCAAAATGTGGTCATTACATTATGCACTTAGTGTGGCTAGAAGAACCTATAGAATATACACGTGTCTCTCACGTGAGAAATGTTCATTGCTGTATGTACAGTAACGGGTGCAAACCATGCGGACGTGCAAAGCTGCAGCGAAAGAGACGTCACGCAAAATCGCCGTTCATATATTGCGGACTTCACTCGCATCTACCACGCCACCCCGCAGAGCAGTACTTTGTGAATGTCAGCTTTCTATTCCGTCTTCCTATTTTTGATGAGTGAAAGCAATCGTCTGCAAGATGAGACGCTGCTTTTATCCGAGATTAAGTCTACCAATAGCATGCTATATATATACTCCCGTGCAAGGCAAAATAAAGGCCATTTAGAAGAGATGAGTATCTCGTGAATGTCAACAGATTGCTTCCCGCAATCTGTATCTCAATCCTTAGATACCTAGGACGGCTTCTAGTGTCAGCAACAGGCTAGAACTCAGCACCAACAATATTGTACTTGCCCCCTAAGTTAAGACCACGGAGAACGTTTACAAAAGGAATAAAATAAAGGACGTCGCAACCACGTCTAAAGATCAATCGCTTTAAGAGCTAACCGGAAACAAATTATTCTGAGATATGAACGTTCACATGAGAACGTAGGGCTTAGCAACACAAAGAAAGAGACGTTTAAAAAGTTTTGTACACGCTTTCACTAAGGCACGATATATAAAGAAGCCAGCTTTAGAAAGCCTTGCATTTCAAACATCCAAGGTAGTGTGTACATCAAGGTGGACATACTATGCATAATGAAGCTTTACCAGGGACCGAATCACACGAATGAAAAAGAAAAAAAATCATTTTTTTCCTGCTTAGGGGCTCATGAGAGCGGCTCTACGTTTATTTTCACCACACTAATTTTAGAGATACGTGGAGTCACCATTTTCAAAGCTATCGAAAGTACCTAGATTCTTAGTCTTCTCCTATTTTTCTTCCTTTAGATGCGATGGAAAAATTTTAAGAATGATAAAGTGGGTAGGGTCATAGATGTTGGTCGGTGGTGTCCAGAAGGTGACCATACACAACGGTGGAGGATGCAAAAGCTGAGATTCACAAACTGGTCCGCTAAGGACACGATCGTAGCACACTGAAGAAAGCACAATCATTCGCGAGGAGAATCGGATATGCTACAACAGACAGAAATGTTCTTTCAGTTGGTGGTGCCCAAAATGAACCGAAGATAACCGAAGATAACCGAAGATGGCGCCACAGCCGGTTCATGGGAACCCTCTGGCGCGTGTACAGTTTTCTCTGTGGGCCATGACCAAGGGCAAGGGGCGTTTCGGAGTACGCTTTCGACTACTCGCGCATTACACAACAAAAAAGCTTGCCCACAGCAAAAAACTGGGCTTCGGGATGCGCTTCAGCTAGCGGCTCAAGGAAAGAAATATTAGACTCGTCTGCCCAGAAGCCGTGGCTACCACTGTATATGCCGAGATCACTGGGCGATGCACACCGCGTCGTAATAATAACGACATAACGCGCGATTTCGGATGTCACATAGCTCAAACTGTTGCACCTGCAGAGTCACCGCACTGTTATGAAGTTGAAGAGCGCTTAAAAGGTGAATATATGCACGACACTTCCTGGATTGTTTTCATTCTAAAGCCAATCCAAATCATAACGTACATACTTATCGACAATTATTTTTCCACCTTCAGCTCCTTAGTGCAGTTTGGGCGCCACTTACATCACGCATAAAATTGTACGAGAAAAAATATTTCGCTAGTTTGCTTACGTTAAAGAAAGCACATATTGTATATATGCAGTTTACAGAGCAATCGTACGGGAACATTTTTGTGCATACTAAAGAGAATATAAGCGGTAACGTTAAAACGTGTAAGGGTTCATTATGCAAAAAAGTGAGGCGTGCAGACAGGACACAAGAGAAGAGAAGTGGACAACACATGTTGTCCACTTCTCTTGTGTCCTGTCTGCACGCCTCACCTTTTTGCACAATGAATCCTTACCAACTAGCTCAGCTTTCTGTAGTTCTAAGGTGTAAGGGTTAATAATAAGTCATATACATTTATAGAATACAAAATAAATATCATCGAACGCGCGCGAAGCAACTCGAATGTTTTATATTCACATTTCTGAGACTTCAATGGATTAAATAATGAACAGGCGTTGCTATCAAGCGGCTCATGGTGCAGTAAAAAGAAGCGAAGCGTGGCGCTTTTATCCACGAAAAGTAAGCTTTAGTGATTTGCTCTGTAACGTTTAGCAGTCTGTACACATCTGGTCTTCCGTTCAGGCGCAGTCATAACAAAACTCAACAAACGTTTTCTCGCTCAAATAGCGCAACGGAACTCGACAAACGCGCGCACAGTTCCACATCGCTCTTGAGAGCAAATCGTTTTAACACGCATAAAAGCACGTGCCCACACGTTCACAGGCGAACACGCATCAAGCAGCAGCCAGCGAGTGCACATGGAACGCCGCTAGGACCCTGGTCAAGAAGGTAAAGCGCCGACGAATGGGCAATGTCTATACAGATGTATGTACAAGGTATAAATAAGTTAACAAGATAACGCGTCAACTAAATGCAGTCTCTGTAACCGACAACGGCTCGGGAGCCGATGTAGGTGCACAAGAGTGGCACGACACGTAACGCGCGAACCTCTGCTCCAGTCACGAGCAGCAGCAACAACGACGCCAATGAGCAGCTGCCGAGAGCGAAAGCAGTGGAGGAAAGCCGCGGAAGATGGCGCTCCCGTCTCCGGGCGAGAATCACGACTTCCTGAAGGAGAAGAAGGGGAACCTGGACTTGCTTGTCGGGGCTGGCGCCATGAGCATGGGCATCTGGTTCTTGTGGGTTATCTGTATCTGCGAAAAGCAAACACACAAGAGTGCGGAGCACTCTGAAGGAATACTGTCGCATATATTTTAGAAGTTTCAGAAACTCTAGCACACAATTTTTAGCACGTAAAAGGAAGATACTTATATATGAATGTATTGGAATATAAATATGCCGGCATTCTTGCACTTCGCGCCCATCAAAATGCGGCCCGGGCGGCCGGTATCGAAGCCGCGACCTCAGCAGCGCAACGCTATAGCCGCTGGGCAACCGCGCCGCGTGTATCGTAATGTCATGACGCGTCCCTCTCCTGTGTACCGAATCCAAAACTGGTCCGTAGATACGAGTGTCGAAGTAAATTATTTTGGGCAGTCTGACGCCTGCCAGTACACTTCCCTTAAAGGCGTAGGACCTTCTTTGGAAACCAAGAATAGGACGTCAAAAAAGTAATACAGGTACCTCTTTAAAATTATCTAGCGGTAATCCACAACCTCAGTTAAATTAAGATGATTAAAGATAATTTAAGCAGTGAACGCACGCACTCCGCTTATGACACACACGCAAACACACGCATGCATGCATGCAGCGCACACATTCCTGATATCATTCCCCAGGGTATATCGTCTAGTTGTCTCAAAGTGGTAAAAAATGCAAGCCTTTAAACGTCAAAGGGTGGGCAGTTTCACAACACTGCTCTAAAGCTCAGGTACTTACAGTGCCTAAAAAGGTATTCGATGAATAATTAATACATGCTAATACTTTCATTAAGCAGAACACAAATACGCTCTGAATGTTGCTATAGTATAATAGCACCTTTAGCTCCATCCGCATAGGAGGATTTGATTTTGTCTTAGTTTTCTACAAGCTAGCTGTGTCACCTTGTATAATAGCTTCCCCCCCCCCCCCCCCCCCCCCACGTGCAGTTTAGTAAACCAGACTTATTCCTTGTTAACCACCCTGCCTTTCATTTACCCTTTCTTCTTTCTTTTTAACTCAAGATATCGGAAAACGAAAGAATTAAGTCATGCCAGGCAATCTTGACTTGTCCATTTGTTTTCGTGATCTCGTTTTGTCTATTCTTACCGTGCACGGTGGCTGTACCCAAGGCTCACCGTCAATTTGCATCGGAAATCTTTTCCTTGTCCTGCAAGTTTATAATGAAAGTCATGTGTCACAGTGACCGCTGAAGAGTCAATAAAAGCAACACATTCATGAACAAAAATAACCAAAATAAAGAAAAGAGCATGAAAAGCTAAACTTCATTTTCCGTGCATTAGATAAGACTCCTTAAGAACAAACTATTCCATTTTTATGTACAGCATGGCAATCATGCTTTGCTGCTACCGGTTGATGATTGGCGAGCCAAACAATGGGCTGGCGCTACAAAAATAAACAAACGAAGTGAACGAGATTGGGAACTGAGTTCTGAGCAAATCCTCCACGTATACTAGGAAGCTTTACCAAAAATATACGTTGAAATCCACCTGACAGCATGTCGAAATTACTAAAAAAAAGTGTATTATATGATTAGATGAGAAAAACAAGAACCCAAGGGGTGCATACACATGTCATAGTTTGTTTCACAAGTTTGCACACAACAGTGTGGGACGTGGGACAGTTCTATACCAACACACATACAGTGTGCTTCAGCGAACACTTCCAAAATTCTTAAAGGTTGCCTGTGGCAGATAGCACAATTCTAGTTCATGACTTGGTCTACTGGAAAAGGCGGACATTACTTGCACAAAAATTGAAATGCATATTCGACTAATTAAACAATTAACAAATTACCTTCCCAACGAATTACCTTATGGCCCATATTGCAATTTACAAATTCTAGCCGTGTAGTGCGCAAGGCCGATCCACTTGGAACGAATTCTCAGGATGACACCAGTTTCGAGATATGAATTCCCGAACTTTAGGGAGAAATGCATTGGTGTTGCCGCTACTTTCGTGCTTGAATGAATAAAACGACGTTTTGTTAAGAAAGTAACTGGAACGCCAATGCATTTCTCCACAAAGTACGGGAATTAATATCTCGAAACTGGTGTCATCCTGAGAATGCATTCCCAGTGCATGCGCCTTGCGAACTCTACAATTGTAAATTGTAATATGGGCCGTAAGGTAATTAGTGAGAAAGTTAATTTGGGAACTTTTGTTAATTAGTCCAATATGCATCTCAATTGTTTCTGCAAGTAATGTCCGCCTCTTCGAGTAGATCAGCTCAAGAACTAGAATTGTGCTATCTGAGACAGGGAACCTTTAAAATATTTTAAGAGTGTTCACTTAAACAGCCGGTATACCAATATAATAAACAGGTCCGCTTAGCCCCATAAACGCAAGAGATCAACTTTTAATGTAGCGTGACCTGCTCCACTACTACCTAAAATTCCCATAGAATATTATGTGTTATAGATGCCAAGAACAATAGCACTAGCTGATTAAGGTAAAACGCTGGCAATGAGGTAATTTTTGCCTTTTTGTGCCGGCAACGTATAATTGACAACGGTATAAAGTGAAAGGGTTTTGAGCTGGGCTAATCAGTTCACTTTCAACATGGCGAACAGGGCAGATGTTCGGACACGTGAATCTTGTCGATGGGACACGACGGAGCAGCACCTCTGTCGCTCACTTTCTCCGTGGTCTGCGCTGCTAGGCACGTTGAACGTAAACAAATTGCGGCGGAGTTCTCGAAGGCCACAAGAAGCTGCTCACCGTATGACCACCGAGGAGCACTGCGCCAGTCTGCGACCCGAAGCTCGGAGACCAGCCTTGACTTGACCCATGTGCATGCTGCTTTCCAGGCCGATCACTTCAATCAGCCGGTCGCCGATGTCTGCGCAGAAAAACGCCATCAGTCGCAAAAAGGGAACGCACACAGAATCACAGCACATGGCATCGGTGATACGATCGACAGTGCACGCTAGTTATCTAGGCTGCTTTCAAAATTTAGATAACAAAACAGCGAGCGAGAGAGAGAGAGAGAGAGAGAGAGAGAGAGAGGCTGCGACAGTTTGTCGCTATTTAAAAGCCAAGCGACAGCTCTAGATTGACTGTTAAGCTGAAGCACGCAAAATAGGCTGTCGGAAAGAGCAGACTCGAGCGCGCCCAAATAGGTGAGTACATTAGCGACCCGATAACGCCACACTGCTGATAAACTTTAGATGACGAAAGCATGGTAATTCTGAGACAGTTTTCCGCCGCTCGCTGATGAACCGGAGTAACGCGGCGGATAAGATCGAGAGGACAGGGAGCGAAGCATGGATACACAAAAATGAGTCGCATTCTCGGTCGCTCACTCTGGCGAACACTTTTGCTTATGCGTGACGTGGAAACTGACCCAATGGAAAGTGACCCTTGCAACATTTAACACCCGACCCTCTCGAGTGAGGCTAGCTTAGCGGGACTCTTCGAAGAACTATCAGACATTTTTGGGGATATTATCGGCCTGAGTGAGATTAGACGAACTGGTGAGGCTTACACATTACTGAATAACGGCCATGTCCTCTGCTATAGAGTTCTCCTGGATCAGAAGCAATACGGGGTAGGATTCCTAATCCATAAGGACATAGCGGGAAACATTCATGAATTCTACAGCATCAACGAGAGAGTAGCAGTAGTCGTAATCAAACTGAACAAGAGGTATAGAATAAAGGTAGTAAATCTACGCTCCAACGTCCAGTCTCGACGATGAGGAAGTAGATCAGTTTTATGAAGATGTTGAATTAGCGATGAGAAAAGTGCAAACACGGTATACGGTAGTAATGGGTGACTTCAATGCAAAAGTGGGGAAAAAGCAGGCGGGTGAAGAGGCAACTGGCAACTACGGTGTCGATTCTAGAAACGCTAGAGGAGAGATGCTGGTAGAAATTGCAGAAAGGAATAAGCTGAGAATAATGAACACCTTTTTCAGGAAACGTAGCAAAAGAAAATGGACCTGGAAAAGTCATAATGGTGAAACAAGCAATGAAATTAATTTCATACTTTCTGCCGATGCCAGCATAGTGCAGGGTCTAGAAGTGATAAGTAGGGTAAAGTGAAGTGATCATAGGTTAGTGAGGGCCAGGATTCACCTCAATTTGAACAGAGAAAGAGTAAAATTGGTCAAGAAAAAACAGGTCAACTTAGAGGCAGTAAGGATAAAAGCAGTCAAATTTAGGATGGTACTTGCAAACAAATATGCAGCCTTAGAACAGAGAGATGATGATGATCACATAGACGTAATGAATGAAACCGTAACGAGGCTAGCTTCAGAGGCAGCAATTGAAGTGGGGAGTAAGACACCAAGGCAACAAGTAGGCAAGCTATCCCAAGTAACAAAGGACCTAATAAAGAAACGACAAAGAATGAAAGTGTCCAACTGAAGAGATAAGATAGAATTCGCGGAAATGTTAAAACTGATCAACAAAGCGAAAATAAGGGATATTAGAAATTATGACGTAAGACTGAAGAAGCTGTAAATAATGGACGCAGCCTGAAATCAGTGAGAAGGAAACTTGGCATAGGACAAACCAAGATGTATGCACTGAAAGATAAGCAGGGTAATATCATCAGCAATCTCGAAGGTATAATAAAAGCAGCGGAAGAATTCTATACTGACCTGTACAGCACCGAGAGGACTCAGGAGTACTCTGTTCGAAACAATAATGAACAGTATACAGAAACTCTTCCTATAGCTTCAGATGACGTCAGACGGGCCTCAAGCCATGAAACGGGAAAAAGCGGCAGGAGAGGATGAAATAGCAGTCGATTTAATCAAAGATGGAGGAGACTTAATGCTAGGAAAACTGGCGGCTCTCTATACGAAGTGTCTATCGACTGCAAGGGCCCCAGAAAACTGGAAGAATGCAAACATTATACTAATCCACAAAAAGGGCGACGTTAAAGAACTGAAAATGATAGGCCCATTAGCTTACTCCCAGTATCACATAAAATATTTACCAAAATAATCTTCAATGGAATAAGGGCAAAAGTGGACTTTAGTCAACCGAGGGAGCAGGCTGGATTCAGGAAAGGATGGATCACATCCATGCAATTAATCAGGTTATCGAGAAATTCGCACAGTACAATAAGCCTCTCTATATAGCTGTCATAGATTACGAAAAAAAATTTGATTCAGTAGAGATACCAGCAGTCATAGAGGCATTGCATAATCAAGGAGTACAGACCGTTTACGTAAGTACCGTGGAAAAGATATACAGAGATTTCACAGCCACTTTAATTCTACACAAGAAAAGTAGGAAGATACCTATGAAGAAAGGGGTCAGACAAGGAGACACAATCTCTCCAATGCTATTCACTGCGTGCTTGGAAGAAGTATTCAAGCTATGAAACTGGGAAGGTTTAGGAGTAATGATCGACGGTGAATACCTCAGAAACCTTCGGTTTGCCGATGACATTGTTCGATTCAGCAACACTGCGGACGAGTTACAACAAATGATGGAGGACCTTAATAGGGAGAGTGTAAGAGTGGGGTTGAAGATTAATATGCAGAAGACAAAGATAATGATAAATAACCGGGCAGGGGAACAAGAGTTCAAGATCCCAAGTCAGCCTCTAGAGTCTGTGAAGAAGTACGTTTACCTAGGTCAACTAATCACAGGGAACCCTGACCATGAGAAGGAAATTCGCAGAAGAATAAAAATGCGTTGGATCGCAAACGGCAGACATCGTGAGTTCCTGACTCGGAGCTTACCGTTATAATTGAAAAGGAAAGTATAAAATCAGTGCATTTTACCGGTGCTGACATATGGCGCAGAGACTTGGAGACTGACAAATAAGCTTGAGCACAAGTTAAGGACTGCGCAAAGAGCGATGGAACGAAGAATGCTAGGCATAACTATAAGAGACAGAAAGAGAGCGGGTTGGATCAGAGAGCAAACGGGTATAGATGATATTATAATAGACAATAAGAGAAAAAAATGGCGCTGGGCAGGTCCTGTAATGCGCAGATTAGATAACCGTTGGACCATTAGGGTGACAGAATGGGTACCAAGAGAAGGGAAGCGCAGTAGAGGACGCCAGAAGACTAGGTGGTGCGACGAAATTAGGAAATGTGCGGGTGCGAGTTGGAATCGGTTGGCGCAGGACAGTGGTAATTAGAGATCGCAGGGAGAGGCCTTCGTCCTGTAGTGGACAGAAAACAGGCTGATCATGATGATGATGATGATGATGATGATGACGACGTACTTTCAAGCGTGACACCTCACTAGAGAGACCGCGTCTTTTCGATATGCCATCGGGCACTACACGACACGTAAAATGACTTTCACGGCGTCCCTTCTTGAAATTCACTTCTGTTGCATTACAAAGTTACAGAACAATGACCTCGAAGTGATCGATCATCGATCGATGTACGACTGCCGCTTGTTTGTTACGAAGTACAAATAAATGGAGCACAAACTATCTACACGTTAGCATCCCGCGGTCGATTTCAGGTAAAATGCCGGCGATACCTTGTACGGCACTGCTAAGGTCGATCGAGTTGAAGCTGTTGGTGGAGATGTCCCGGTCGTGTTTCTTGCGTCGCTTGGAACGTGAGCGCCGACGTGACGAGGCGTTGTCTCCCCACAAGTTGGAGCCGCCGTAGATGCTGGGGATGTTGAGCACTGCGATGCCCTGCAGCGACGGACCGCTGGACAGTTCCAGCGAGACGCCATCGCACTGCGTGTGCAGAGAGAACAGTGCGCCCCCTTCCCTTGGAGTAATCGAGGCTATAGAGAGCGGCGCTTAGAGGGACACCGCGGCGGAGTGCTCCGTTTTAATTTTGACCGCTTGTGGCACACGTGCCTCAATGATCACAGACACATCGGTACATACTACACGGGAGTTGGTACATTACGCCACCTTTTGAATGCGGCCGCATCCTAGCCTGTTCTCGATGACGCTACCCTTTCTTGGCTCTTTTTAACCGCGCGCGTGTGCTGCTAGACTATATTACTGCTTTTTTGTGTTACGATGCAGTTCGGCTTCAAGACAAACCCTTAAGAAGAAGCAGAAAAATTAGCACTATAGCATGGAAAATATGGAGCTGACTACGGGGCAAGGCGGACACTATTGTTATTTACTTTTGTATACGAACTAGAGCTGCCCAATTGTTCGACAATATTAGCGCGTCAGCGTCTTGCGGAGTGGCAGACGTGGCAGTGAACGGAACAGCCTCGCAGACGATGCGGCTCACGTGCGACCACACCTGCCCCCTAGCAAGGCGCTAACGCGTGGGTATTATTAAATGCGCTTATGTAATAAAATAACTGAGGGGCTGTAAGTGTCAAGACAAGCTTTTCGGTATGATGATGTGCTTGCCTGAAAAGAAGCCTACGGCAGCCCGCTGCCAGAGTCGATTGTGCAGTTGACGATGAAGCGACGCGAAGGTGCGAACGCAAATGACAGCTGCCGCCTGAATGAACAGGCCTCAAGGACTGTTGCGCGTGAGTAAGCGAACTGGGAAGCACCGCACGTGGACTTGATGCACTCGGCTTCTGCAACAGTTCGCGTACAATGTGCCGGCACAGCGCTTGCGTTTTATTGGTGGGTTTGGGCAAGAAACTGACGCATCAAGGCGCACTGCTCCTTCCTGGAACCCGCCGCTCAACGAGTCATGCAGCGAAAAACACTTTTCCCTAATCATACGAGATGAGAGGATGGCGTTTGACTCGTGTACAAACTAGTTCAATCTGGGTGGGCTGAAGCATTATTTCAGACGCGAAGAAACAGTGCTAGAAAAGAAGGAACTCAAAGGGGACAAAATACACACTAACTGCGATGCAAAAGCCCCTCTACCCCCCCCCCCCCCCCCCCCCCCGGAAAAAAAAAAAAAAAAAAAACGGGCGTCTCGTCAGTCTTGTATGTTTACCCAACACTTCAACTGTTTCTTCGTGACCAAAGAATCTCCTCCAAGCTTTCATTATAGTGGCTCCTGCAATTACCATTTAGGCAGCCAAAACTAAATAAATATTACATTGTGATGACAAGCAAAGGTTTCTCTAGAAATCGTATCAGTCAAAAGAACGGCCGAGAGATTCGGCATTGACATGCACAGACGCGAAGATTAAAAACTACATTATGGGGATTTACGTGCCAAAACCACGATCTGATTATGAGGCATGCCGTAGTGGGGGACTCCGGACATATGGACCATCTGGGGTTCTTTAACATGCACCTAAATCTAAGTAGATGGGAGTTCTCGCATTTCGCCCCCATCAAAATGCGGCTGCCGTGGTGAGATTCGATCCCGCGACCTCGTGTTTAGTAGCCTTAGCTGCTAAGCACGAGCAACCTTAGCCGCTAAGCAAGCGCGGTGGGTGCGCGAAGTTTCCTTCGTCACTTTGTGCGTTTTACATGAGAAAGTCTAACCATGGACACGATCGCCAAAGCACTAACTTTCCTTAATTTGGGCATAACAATTTAATCCTGGGACTTCAGACCCCTCTCCCCCTCAACACACGCAGGCACACGCACGCACACAGACACAAGAAAAAGAAACAATAATAAGATTTTGCTCTTATGTTGCAGCGCAATAATGGCGCTTATAACCTATTTACGTTAGGAATACTTAACAATCATGGCGTTTCAGCGTTAGTTACTGTTCCTTGCACTGAATCTTAAGTGGACTCACCATGATGTCTACGTCGTCGTGGAGGTTTTTACATGTTGCGAAGAACGTTTCAGACGTGGCGAATTCGAAATACCACATTTTGTTCTTCATCCTGTCGGTAACAAAAGAGAGAGCGAGGTCGTTACCCAACTTACAAAAATAACGGCCACAGTACGCTTAATTTTCAATTTATTGTAGCTTTCTTCTTGCTTCATAAGCAAGAGATTTATTTATTTATTTATTTATTTATTTATTTATTTATTTATTTATTTATTGTAGTTATCAGTGGTTAGCCATCACAAGCCTGTGTGCGTGAGTTGGTGGCAGTAATGTCAAGGCTTCCGTAATATAAGACAGTTCACGAAACATACCTGCTGTTGAACTTTTCAGGGTGCTTTTCCCTTTCCAAATGAAACTTGATCGCTATGGATGCGTCCTGCACAAAAGAAAAGCGGGGCGAAAGAAAAAGGAATTAAATGGTTGCTTAATTTCGTTGCGTTAAACTCTATGAAAACGCGTGGACTTTCTGTAATGGTATTGTGTAGGTGTTCGGTGAATGTATGATTCAGTGAAATACTAGTATGTGATAAGAGAGAGGCTACATTCTAAGAAAAAAAGTAACAGTTTCACCCGGAAGGCGAAGTATCGATTGCGATATCAAATTAGCAGAGAGCCATACGAATAAAGATAGTACTTGTATCGGCCGTATCAACTTGCAACCCTTCGCTTACTAAGTAAATTGACAGGCCTGGTGTCAGCGCGCACAGCAAACATTAACACGCCACACATGATGACCGCGGTCAAAACGCTGGCGTGAGGAAACGCGTCAGCAGCAGCGAGCGAAGTGACCTTCGCGCTGTCATTGCTTCAACGCAAATTGAGCGTGCAGAACACACCACACGCACAACGCTACGAGCCGCCGACGCACGTAGATACTCTGCCCCGAACGCAGATCGCTCTCCAGATAGAGCTAGCTATAAGGCTGCGCGACCGCGCGCAGCCGCCACATGCGCAGTTGCAGCCGCAGCATAAATCCAGCGCCCCTCCCTACCCTCCCCCTGGTGTCTCACAGGGTTGGGTGCCTCGCGCGTGACGGAAGACAGCGCGCTTCGTCCCCGCTTTCCTCCCTTTCGCGCAGGAGAGACTGAGCCGCGATCGTCGGCTCTCTCGCACGTTTTCACTCGCAAATACAGCGCAGGGCGCGCGGCGACGGTGTTATCGCCGTTGGACTTTCTGCGGAACATCACGGCGACGGCGGCGGTAGAAATGCGTCTGGAGTGTCAACACGATTGCTATCGCAATAAAAAGTCACGGGCCTGCGCGGCACACGAAACACGCAGCATAAGCTGGAGGAGCGGCTCCATAGGAGCTCCATTTTCGGCATCACGCACAGCAGGGTCTCGCAGTGAAACCTCTTCGGGTCGTTTTCTCGAGAACGACCTGAACCAATGTATGAACTGCCCGCCCGGTGTCGACGGCGAGCTGCGACTTGTGCTTTCTGCACAGCGATCTGCTTAGCCCGACGTTGCCTGGTTGCCGCCGCGCGCGTAGCCCTACGATTCGCTTCTTCAGCAGCAGTTGGTACCTCGTGAGAAGGCGCAATAACGAGTACCGAAGAGTAAGCACAGGTACCCACACTACGTGGTGCACATGTCATATTCCTTTACCCGCGGCATTGTTGCTGTTGATGATGATGATGGTTTATTGACATCTCCTTCGAAACGGGGTTATGATAAATAGTCACCTAGCCTGCTTGAGTTAACCAGGTCAAGCTACTTGCATGATTCAACTGTTACATGCAACTGCTACATGTCAGGACACCTGGCGGAATATAACGCAACTGCAATGTAAAGTTTGCACGCATATCGCGCTTGCACGCGTTTATAGGGCATCTTTCCGCTGAAAGCTAGCAAGCGCTGGCGTGGCTCAGTGGTAGAGAAGCTGACAGGCAGGAATTTGGTGTATTTTTCTCATTCGCGGCGATAGCTACGACAGACACCGGACATTGGTGGCGGCGGACACTATCGCCAAGCGAAACGGCTATTGGAATGAGCCCATAACAGCTTAATTACGCCGTAAGAGAAACAGCAACATGTTCGTAAGTGTTGTAGTCTGCTAAGCATGTGCCATCAGGAAGCTGACGAAGTAGCACTGGTGTTCTTATTTACTTTAACTGTGTACCATGGATCGCCACAGAAGTTTAGCGTCCGCTGTACGGTACTGAAGACGATGGAAAAGGATTATGCGGATCATTTGCACACTCTGGCAAACACGTGCTGTAAATGTATAAGATTCATAAACGAGATTCAATATTTATTTCAAACTTCGTTTACATGAAGTGAGGCTTTTTTCATGCTATTCAGTAAATTTGCACTTGCGCTTCGGCATTAGTCCAGGCGTTTCCAATAACACGTGCGAGACAAGTAAGACGGCATGAAGACGAAGACCATTGCACTTTGTTTTCGCTGCGGCTCGTTAGCCAACGCATTGAGAAGTCTAATGTAGCTGGATCGAGAAAACTTACGAGCCGTAACTGGGCGTGCTTTCTATGTCTCACCTCCGGCAGTGCTTCACTTAGTTTGCCACCTGCCTCCCGAGTATTTTTGAAGAACACCACCGAGAAAGCGAACTGCCGATTCGGCACCACACAGCAGGCATGTCGGGAAAGCTCGGCGTCGGGAAAGCTCGGCGTCGGGAGAGGTCAAAGCGGTACAAAACACCATCCATACATAACTTGTGGGACAGCACGACCACAGGGGTAAAAGCGGGACGTGGCCCGCCTGAGTCGGGACGTATGGTCACCTTAACTATGGCACGACTTGAATTTGTCTCTTCAACGCAGTAAGAGTGTTAAAACACAGTAAATACTCGATGAATACATCAGGCAGACCGAGAAGAAGAATACTTTTGGGCTGCTTAATAACAAATACGGGTTCGTAAAACAGCACTATCGTCAGCCTAACAAAGTTTTACGAAATGCCTACGTGTAATAGCGCACTACCTAAGTGCTTCAAGCGCTGTGTGCACTCCCGGAAGGAAAACATGTATAGTCGTATTATTTCCAATAAAAAAAAAAAAAAAACTTTAGTTTTTCAGTGTGGCCTGCAAACAAAGATTCAAAAATAGATGAATATATATACGCATTTCCGACTCTTGCCTTGCAAGAAGGCCTAACAAAGTGGGTGACTCACCACGCCTATGGAAAAGTAGTTGTTGAAGATGTTGCAGGGAATAGGGTCGCCACGCTCGTCGGAATTTGCCGTGTTACTGATGTCGATCTTCCAGCGGTCCATCATGACCGTCGTGGATTTCTCAACTTTCTGCAGTATCTTCTCTAGGCTCTCGTTTTCGTAACCTGAAGAGGGGAATAGAGAATAAAAAAGAGCTTTAGAAAATATATGCAAGAGCGAGAGACACAGAAGACAGTAAAGGCAAAGAGGCTAACCCAGACCAGTTTGCTACTCTTTGCTGGGGAATATAGGGAATCTCCTTTTAAACATAGTAATGACCGCTGGCAGTGAACGCGTAACAGGCCCACGAAGATTTCCAAATGAAACGTCTAGCCGACTTTGGAGCCTTCGGAGAGATCACTTAAGTGCGCAGAAGTTTACATGCACAGTATTAGAAACTCCCAGGAGGCCCTTCTTCCGTTGCTGGAGCGCCCGACCGAAGTACAAGGTTTATTTCAACTTTGGCAATTAATTACGAGCTTTAGAATTTCGACATTAAAGTTCTTTGTCCGCCTGTCTGTTTAGAATTTCGGGACTCAATATTCATGGTATTATCTCATATTTACCCAAGCTCTACTCGTTTCCTGCCTTTCGACCTCGGTATGTCGCCTCGTCTTCCTGTGGCGATCATTTGAGCCCGCAGTATTTCCCCAACGAGCCTGCATGCGCTCCTAGGGGCTGATGCTACCACAGTCCCTTGTCACGTCCTAGGTATGTACACGTGCGTAGGCACATTGGACGGGGGAGCGGCGAGAAAGAGAGAATAACCTTTTATTTCGAGCAAGCGCAGTCTGCGCCCTAGGTGGGCGGCCTCCTTATTCTGGGTAGCCGCGGGCCACGGCCATCTCCTGTGCCCCTTCGATAAGGCTGCGCTGTCTCTCCGGGTCCGGGTCCGATAGCTTGGCCTCTCGCTGCTCTTCGGTTAGTATTTAGGTCTCTACGGTGCCATTTTTCGCGACACATCCCCAAACCGTATGGCGTTGGTTGTCTTGGACATTACAGTATGTGCAGAAATATTAATGCTGAGTAGGTGAGATTCAGTGAAATAGGATAGCGTGGACGTAGCTGCTGGTTTGTAATTTCCTGAGGGTTACTGTCTCTTCCCTACTTGTACTCTTTCTGGACTTCATCCGGTCTCCTTGGCACGTCCTGTGAGAAAGCCCGGTCAACATGAGCTCGGGCGAAGGAATCGGCTGCCTCATTCCCCAGCAGGGATTCGTGCCCAAACGATGTATATTTCTGGTAGCTTTTTCTTTGCCGTTTCCGTGAGGATTTGTAGGGCTTACCTGGAGATTCTTCCTTTCTGAACATTGCTGCAAGCTGCTTGTGAATCTGTGAGTGAATCTCAACAGGTTGAGATGGTGAAGCTAGTGCTGTTTCTTCTGCGTATCTATTTCTCTCGTTAATATGCTAGCTGCCTATGCTAGCTGTCGACAACACTGATCGCATGGGCCGGAGTTCCTGTATATTTCGATTTCACAGAACATGTATTTTATGACGGTACTTCAACATTTTCCATTATTTTTGCCCGTTGTCAATAGCTTGCACAAATTATGCCTCGCCACCGCTATTTCCGGTATCGGCGATAGTGGCAGGAGAGAGAGGACATTTATTATTGAAGGACTGTTACAGTAGTCCCTGCTTTCGAAGTGAAGCTGGTTTCAAACAACCGGGGGTGTAACATCATCGGTCACTTGGGAAACAAGAAGTAATGGCAAGGAAAAAACCCACTTAATTTAAAAGAAACACTGAATTAACTGAGTTTGCAGACCCAGCAACTGTGATATGGACCACTTCCTCAAGCCACTACGTACGGCAATTTCTCCATGCTTTCATTTAAATAAACAACTACGCTTCACGAAAGAAAAATTCAGCAGACTGCCTCTTTCAAAGGGAGTGGCTTCAACAACAGAAATCTGTATTCTCTCAAGCAGTGGCTCCATTGCTGTTGACTGAGAAGTTCTAAATGTATAGTGCACTGGGTCTTCGGAGTCACACAGACCTTAAATCAAATTCATGTGCTTGAGTTATGAGCAAAAGAGATATTTCGATTTCTTTGGCACACTTTCAGATTGTATACATGCTATGCCGATTTTGCATGGTATGCGTATACCGAGGCCTTACCTGGCCCCCACCGAAGACACCGCGCCAAGTCGTTCCCTGTTCCAAGAGGGAGGATTCCTACTGGAGGAAGCTGGGCGTAGTTTAGCTTGTCTGTTGAGGAAATTGACAAGGGCGTCTGTTATCACACATTGAACCAAACAATCGCGACAACGGAGAACAGTACGCTCACCATCACCCCTTTCAACCAAATCAAAGGCCCGGAGAAGGCTAACCGCGTCTACAATTATCCCTGGGTGGATACTGTGTCATTCTAACCGAGCACGCATGCATGCTCTCAGCATGGATTCTGTCCAGCTTTGAGAAGTTATAAACGAATCATGTTCATTTGAAAATATTCTCCTATGTCTCTTTTTTCAGACAGCCACATCTGGCTTCAAAAAGCAAGGCAGGGCCCCTTAAATTATAATAAAAATTTCCCAGTAAGCTCACACCTTTGGCTGGTCTATATAGTTCCATGACTGCCTTCCTTGCCATTGCGCCTGTCCAATACACTGTTTCTGCATTTCTGATTTTACGTCTCACACCATTTCCTGCACTGTTGTTTGCATTAGCGTTTTGTTTATTGTTCAGTTGCTGGTTATTTCTTCTCCCGCTTGAATAAACGTTCCTTCTGCACAGATAAATACTCGTCTCTACGGGAGCGCGACAGCCTTGCGCTTGCTCTGCCAGTGTGTCTATAAAGCTGTAGATAGAAAATGTTAAATTAAAATGCTAGAGAGCGAGAAATTGTCAAGTTCTAACAATATAATAAATGTTGCACATATACGCGTATTGCACAATTAGTTCAGAGAATATATTTAAATAAATAATATAGAATCCGTAGGCTCACAAGTTCTGGCCTCGTATACAAATTTTTTTTCTGCCTGGTAAAATAGCAATAGTAAATCTTCCCGTTATACGTCCGAGAAACTCTCGCTCATCAGCTCACAACCAGAAAAAAATACCCTCCCCCTGACTAGCAACTCAGTGGAGAGGACCGGGGTTTTCCACCATCTTAAATCACAAAATGCCATGTTCTTCATTCGCTACATGACTGACTGCCCGTGGTGCGACGGCATACCAACATTATAACACATTACACGGGATTGTGAATCACACCCGTTTGCTAAAACACGCCACACAATGGAGTAATGGGAGGCGCAGCTAACCAGCTCAGACCTGGCGGGACAACAGTCTTTCATAAGCGAGGTTAAGCGGGCGGCCGAGGCCAGTGGGGCCCTGGACTAAAGCGGCTCCGACCATTCCGCCAAACTTCTTTTCAACAATAAAAATTTTCTCTCTGTCTCCCGTTTTAGAGCTACGAGTTCAGAAAATATATAACCGCTCCTCAAAACAAGGGTCAATATATCGTTCAATCCTGGTGATTTGCGTGAGCTTAGATGAAAAGGCAGCCTACAACAAAATTCTTTACTGACGTGTCGAGTTGGTCAGTCCAGACACATGTGAGCTGATATCCGTCCCTTCGATAGACGGCGCTATTTGAAATTGCAAGAAATCCGGCTGCAAGGAATGGACCGTTAATCCGAAAAAAAAAAAAAGCATCGTGCGCGACAAAAATGCTAAGTTCCTTTAGTGGCTCGCGCATGTTCAGTGGCGACGCCGTATATGCATTTCTTTTGGGCCCGTATTCTGAAACTCCCTAACGAACCAAATGTAGTATTCACGGTCCGCATCACGAGAAGCTCTGACGCTTGCAGGCTCGTGAGAGAAAAAAAAAAATGCAAGCAATCCTGATGCTGGACATATTATCAGCGAAGGCGGCCAACCAATGGCAGAGGGCACTTACGAATGAAAAGCGTTGTGAACACGGCCCCAAAAAAGGGTGAACAACTTTAGTTCCAGAAAACGGCGATTCCTCGGCGAGAAATCATTATGATGACTTACCTATGGTGTCTAGTACCCAGCCCACTGTACCGTCGCCTCCGCAACACAAGACGCGGTAATTCGAAATGTCCTTAAAAAATTGAAGCCTGAAAATAGTAGGAAAATATGCGACACGTAAGCAATGCCCTTCAAATCTTTAGTGTTGTATCTTCAACAGCGTAGCAATAGCACGTGTGGCGACAGCAAACGTGGTTTTATGGTGCAAGGGCCCAGTGATGGTAAAAGGGCGCAAAGAAACGGTATCATATAGCCGAGGGTGTGTTCAATGGAAAAGGACATTACAAAAGGCGCAGAAATAAAAAAATTAAAGTGCGCAGCATCAATGCCCTTAAACGCACAGTTTCTTCAACACACATGCAGCGCTTCTTCTAGCGACACCTTGGTGGACGCACTTGTATTTCGTACAAATTTCGCTAAGGTAATGACAAGCCTAGAAGATTCATAGATGGCAATACATGAATGTAACGTAAGTGTCCACCGATATGCTTTCAGTTTCAGTTTATTGTTAATTAAAGATGCATAGTTGGTTGTTAGTAGTACACAGGCGAGGGTATCAAAGTCAAACGACTGCAGCGGGACGCTCGGTTAACAAGAACATTGGTACGAAATGATTATTTGATACAGCAGTGTAAAATTATGCAATCTACAAGTAAATAAAAAGTGAACCAAGTAGTAAAAAGGAATCCATTCGACACTTATACAAGCAGTCATACATGTAAAATAAAAAAAAGACGCACATTATCAATCTAAATTGTATAAACATATTTAACAAGTTCACACTTTATATACAAAGTAAATTAATCAGGGCAACTAGTTATACAAAATGAAATCCTTAAGTTCACATCTGAATGCATGCAAAGATGTTGATGATTTAAGGGCATGGGGTAAGTCATTCCACAATTTAATCGCCGAGAAGGAGGAAGTAGTTTTACCATAGTTCGTGCTGCATTTAGGTAACAGAAAGTTGTGATTATGGGCAAACCTAGTGTTTTCGGTATTTGTGAGCAAACTAGAGTCTATTATTTGACACGCGAGCTGTTCGTTAAGTAATTTAAGTACAGTGATAAGTAAATAAAATTTAAACAAGCCAGACATAGGAAGAATGAAGTTAGCCGGAATATGCGGAGAATCATTAGAATAAGAAGAACTGTTGGTAATAATACGAATGGCCTGGTTTTGAATGTGCTGTATGGACAAAAGGTGACAGTTATATATATTTCCCCGCGAAGTAATGCCATATGTGGTGTAACTATGTACGAAGGCAAAGTATAAAGACAATAAGAGGTGAACAGAAAGAAAATGGACGAGATTTATTGAGAGCTCTTATACGAAAAGCAGTTTTTTGTTCAACATAAGCAACAAGATTATTAGACTTCAAAGTAGGGTCTAATTTTATGCCAATGAAAATTACACAGTCAGCCGCTGGGATTAAATGATGGTCTATGGATACTTGCAGTAGATAAGGGAGAACATTTTGAGATGATCTAAGAATCATGAACTGAGCTTTAAGTGGCTTCAAAATTAGGTTGTTTAAAGAACATAATTGAATAACTTTGGTTAATTCATTGTTCAACGTAGTAATTAGCGTAGTTAACGATTTATGTTACTTGAAAATGGTGGTATCATCAGCGTAAAGGACAACTTTAGGAAGATTAATGCACTAAGGTAAATCGTTAATGTAGATACAAAACAATAAAAGTCCAAGTATTGAGCCCTGTGGTACCCATTGGTTAATGACCTTAACATTTCAATAAACGCCACCTATACAGCCTGATTGTTCGCGATCAACTAGTATTTTTTAAAAGTTATATGTGGACCAGTTATACCCAATGATTCTAGTTTAGTAAATAAAATATTCTTATTAACGGCGTCAAAGGCTTTAGTAAAATGAAGAAATACAGAACCGACGGAATCGCCGTTGTCGATGGAAGGTTTTAAGAAATCGGTTAATGATAGTAAAGCGAAATTGGTTGAACTACCTGCACAGAAACCGGATTGGGACGGTTTTAGCACCTTAAATTTGTCAAGGTACTTATTAATACGTTTCAGAAATAATTTTTGAATAATTTTGCTAAGTGATGACAGAATAGAGATAGGGCGATAGTTTAGGACCTCTGTAATATCACCTTTCTTATGCACCGAGATTAATTTTGCCTTCTTAAGTGAGCTCGGAAAGGTACCACATTTAAAAATGAGATTAATTAGATCGATTAATACTTCCGCAATTTATATGAAGCAGCGAGCTTTAAGTGATCTGCATAAATATTATCTAGCCCGACAATAGAGATTTTTAATTTAGGATTGTAGAACACACTTCATCAGGGGTGACAGGTGTTGTGCCATATCACGTGCCTGTCATAGAGGCGACGGGAGCTGCCATACTACGTGCACCACGTGCATATCAGCGAGGCGACGGGAGCTCCCACTTCTCTGCGATGAATCAAGAATTCGACACAGGAGGTGACTTCAAGAAGCGCCGAGCCATCTCCGCGACGAATCAAGAATTCGACGCAGGCGATGTTATCACCCCACCCAGCCTGGTTCCTGCCGACGAGGTGTTGCCGAAGGGATTGGAGAGAGAACCGGCCCATTGTGAGAAGAGAAAGTCGCTTCCAGCCGCCCAGTCAGTCTGATGCGCTCCTGCTGCTACCTGTACGCCATCATCCACTATCTGTAAATATTGTATAGAGTTTTTCGTTTCGTCTTCGTCTGCGGAAAGAGTCCCTCTCTCGTCCTCCACTCCGAGGTCACAAAAGTGGACGGCAAGCTGTGGGATTCGAAGACAGATAACGCCCGCTACACCGCTCAACGGCAGCCACGAGGACCACCGGCGTCAGCTAATTTGGAGAGGTGAGTGCCCGACGTTTGTCTTTCGCTACGGCAGACATTTGTCACACACGTAAATGCTAAGGGCCATTGCTCAAGTATTCTGAAAGGGCTGTAGTGGTTTTGCCTTAGTTCGCTTCAGGCCTTGCATAGATTTCTGGCTTCGAAAGCAAAGCTAATTTAGAGGCAAAACCGGAGAGTTAGATCGCGATGGAGAAGCTCAGGATACAGGACCTTCTCAATGTTTGTCAGGAGACGGGCATTTCGGTTGCCGCGGCAAGGCGAAAGAAAGCCATTCTGAGACGTTATGAGGGCACAAGAGGTAACTGAGGAGGAAGTCGAAGACGTTTGGGGAGAAATTCTTAAGAGGAGAAGCGAGAAGAAAAGGCGCGAGGAGGCAGAGGTGAAATAAAGGCGCGAAAAGCGAGATCATGCTCTTAAAATGAGAGAAATGGAAATAGAGCAAATTCGAATCGGCTTGGCGCGTTCAAGTCCTCTTTCCGGTGGAGACGATACGCCTAAACTGAGAAATACGTTTCTGATGCTACCGAACAGGATAGGCGGTGATATTGCACTTTTTCTCGTGAATTTCGAACGTACGTGTGAAAAGACAGAGCTGGACGAAAGCCTTTGGTCTCAAAAACTTCTTTCGGTTGTTCCAAAAGAGGCCGCGGGAGTTCTCGCACGCTTGTCTAAAGAAGACTACGAGAACTATGGAAAGGTAAAAGCCGCACTCCTTCGCCAATACCGCCTCTCTGCCGAGGCATTTCGATAGCAGTTTAGACAGGCAAAAAGGGGTAGCGAGTCACACACTGAGTTCGCGTACGAGTTAAAGTCTAGCTTAAAGAGTGGCTCAAAAGTGCAGAATTGTATGGCAACCACGACAAGGTGCTTGAATGCATAGCACTGGAGCAGTTTTACCAGTTCTTCCAGAAGAAGTTAGAATCTGGCTGCAGGACTGGTTCCCAGAGGCAGACATAGAAAAGGCAGCGCAGCTCGCGGAGGAATATTACACGCGCCGAAACTTCCAAGGAAAACCGATCCAGGAAGATAGGCTAGAAACAAAGGACTATTCTGTAAAGCGGTTTTCCCCTCGCAACCCAGCTTCACCGAATAAGAAATCATCCACGAGCCACGAATTCAGCAAGGGAGTATCGACTAAGGCTGAGGTGGCGAGGGAAGGGCTAGCAGGGACAGCCCAGTTAGCTGGGGTCGCTAAATCTAAGGCAGACGTAGAGCGCGCGTTCGAGGCCCGGAGATCAATTATCTGCTTCTGTTGCAACAAGGAAGGCCATATTTCCTCAAATTCCAAGGAACAAATCGCGTTCGCCAGCATTAGCCATTCAGAGGAAAATTGGAGGCTGCTCGAGCCATATATGCAGGATGTCGTGGTAAACGGGAAAATGTGCAGGGCACTTCGCGATTCCGCCGCCACCATTGATGTTAGTCATTCATCCTGTGTTTCTCCCGGCGACTATACAGGGGAATGCGCCTTAATCAGACAAGTCGCAGAAGAGCACAGCGCGTGCTTGCCAGTTGCCAGGGTAACCCTCGAGGGCGCTTTTGGAAGGTTGCAAATGCAAGCAGCCGTGAATCCATGTTTATCCGAACACTTTTCATATCTTTTTTCTCCACCAAATCGGAGCAGCTTTTAGAAAACGAGGGCCGGTCGTTCTCTACCAGTCTCGCTTGCATGGCATTACCGCGATCGCGGTCACGCGCCCTCTCAAAGAAACGTGAAAGCTCATCTTCAAACGAAGAAACTGACAATGTAACGTCCTCACAGCGGCAGTCTAGGCCGGGAGATAGGGCTGATGAAAAGCAGAGGACTCAGAGTTGTGACGGATCAATTGCCGGATCAGTGACAGTTGGTGAGGAGCCTTTCGATAGCCGGGAAAACGGGGCGCCTAGGGCTGAAGTGAAAGGTTCACTGCTTAATCCCGCATCCTTTTGCTGGGAGCAGCTTAGTAGGGTTGAACGAGCGGCGCTTATCGCGGCACAGAAAAGTGACCCTTCGCTAACTGTGCTGCAGGCTAATGTAAATGAAGGGGTGGCCCGAAAGAACATCTCGTTCTACAATAAGTCAGGCCTCAAGTACCGGGAATATCAAGATTCCAAGGATCGGACATACAACCAACTTCTCGTGCCAGAAAAGTACCGACCACAGCTTTTAGAGTTAGCGCAGGGGAATTCTTGGGCGGGTCACTTCGGTATCAAGAAGACAAAGGCTAGGCTAGCGCCAGATTTATATTGGCCATGATGCTGGAAAGAGGTTGAAACACTTGTTCGGTCATGCGATGCATGTCAGCAAGTTGGTAAGTCCAATGACAAGTGACAGAATTTCACTCGGAGCGAGACAGGGCAAAATATAAACTTTATTCGATCGCCTGAGATGTGTCTTGCCTGCCCGAATGACTGTTAGGAATTGCTTTGCAATCTATTCTTTAGCTGTTTATTCTCTTTGAATGTGTCTTCTTTGAGAGCACTATTCGTGGAAGTCTGTATCCCGGGCTCCTTATCGGGTGCGTGTTCCGTGCTGAGTACAATAATCGTAATGGCGCTGTTGAGAGTTTGTAATTGTCATGTAGTTTGGTCTGGCGTTGTGGAGAGCATTGGGAGAGTGCTCACTTTCACCGAAGTGGTCGGCGTTGATATTGGTCATTCCGTGAGCTTTCTCAGATCCAAGAAAAGGAAAGACCAGGGGATGAAAGGGCGGCAAAGACATTTCCTTGGCCCCATCAAGGACGTCGCTCAATCAGTACATCGCATACGCCGAGCCGCGTCGAACAGCTCGACTTCTGGATGTATTATCTGGCGGTGGGGGTTCTGTTGTGCCATACCACGTGCCTCTCATCGAGGCGACGGGCGCTGCCATACTACACCCCGTGCATATCAGCGAGGCGACGGGAGCTGCCACTTCTCCGCGAAGAATTAAGAATTCGACACGGGAGGCAACTTCAAGAAGCGCTCTGCCATCTCCACGACGAATCAAGAATTCGACGCGGGCGACGTCATCACCCTGCCCCGCCTGGTTCCTGCCGACGAGGAGTCGCCGAAGGGATTTAAGGGAGAACGCGCCCATCGTGAGAAGAGACAGCCGTTTCCAGCCGCCCAGTCGATCTGATGCGCCCTTCCGCTACCTGTGCGCTATCATCCACTATCTAAATATTGTATAAAGTTTTTTGTTTATTCTTCGTCTACGAAAAGAGTCCGTCGCTCGTCCTTCACCCCGAAGTCACAACACAGGAAAGAAAAAAAAAATGCATGGTTATAACGTGTACGGTGAAGCTACAGGCCTATTGTTGTGTATCTCATAGAAGTAATCACTAAACGAGTTAGCAATGCCAGATGCCTCAGTGTAGATTTGTTCTTTATAAATTAATTGATAAATTATTCCACTAACCTGCGGTCTATTCAAAAAGTAATTCAAAAGCTTCCATTTTTTTCTTGTGGTTATCTTTTGTCTTACAAAATTATCTTTCATAATGAAGTCGTTTTGATTTTTTTAGTAGGTTATTCAACAAATTACTAAATCTTTATAACTAAGTTTTAGACTCACAACGAATGGCTGTTTTCTAGTTTTCCTATATAGATTATCTTTGTTTCGCAAGCTAGTTAACAAACCTTTTGTTAACCAGGGATTATAGGGGAATTTAAATATTTTCTTGCATCTTACAGTTCTGGTGTTTGCATACACTGCTTTAGGAAATAAGGAGCAGAATTTCTCTAGTGCTCTTTCAGGATCACGCAAGTTGCCAATGGAAGTCCAGTCAGTGCCATGTATTGTGTTGATAAAGTTGTCCTTGTTTAAGCTAGAGGTAAAATGGCACGTGTTATAGCGAGGTAGTTTTGCGGCGAAAGTCACAAGTTTCAGTTATCCCAATAACTGTACTTAAACTCTCACGAAGCTTATTTTTAAGCGCGCGATTGCAGCATTATTACACGCAATTCATCGCAAAATCATACATAGCAATATTATTTCAGGAAGTTCAAGTGGCATACGCACCCTTGAATTGGTCCCCCTTTGGCAACATTGTACACTTGTCGAGGATTCAGCAAGTACTGAAATTTTCTTAATATTCTGCAAATAGAAATGCACATGATGGCTACAATGTATTGGAAGGGACGTGACACTTTGATCAGGCTTGAAATGCAATATGTCACACAGTGGTTTCTGCCATTTTTCGCAGCACGCGTTAAACATATGCGACACTGCTCTGCTAATAAGCAGTTGGCCTAAGCATGAATGAAGTCAGAGGCAGACGGTATGACTTGTACACGTTTGGCGATGACTACAGCTAACTACATATTTATGTACGTAGAACACGGTTTGATCCAAGTTTCACGAACCGCAAGCTTTTCCGCTTTTCAACAGACTTGCGTCGTTAACGAAACGTCGAAAAACATAGTTTTTATACAAGTTATGCGAACGACAAACGCAACAGGTTTCTTTTTATTACCTGCTATGGCTATAGCACTAACTGACTAATTCGCTTTCTCGTTTTTTACTAGTACAGTCTGCTAGCAACTAAACATTTTTTATCAATTAAACTTTCTGAATAGTTTAATATTATCACAGTGTCACTATTGAGCATGATAATTTTCCTTCTACCATGTATGCAAGCGTACTCGCTTGTGCTATCACCACAAGAACAAACCACGTACTTACAATGCCAGCGCACTATACGATTCATTTACGATTCACCTCTGCTGTGTAGTTGAACCATTGTATGGCACCGTCATAATTTCTGCCTAGTATTTATATCCCGGCGTGTCAACGTCGTGTATTTGTGTCTTTTTGTTAGCATTTTTAGTAATGCAGTTCTACATTTGCTTTTCTATATGATACACTGCCCCAGTCCATGTCCGAAATATGTAGAATTATCAAATAAATTTTGCTTTCTGAAAGAAGTTCTGTAAAAGAAGCATTAGGTGTCCCTCTAAACTAGATATCCGTGTGGCAAGGCCAAACAGACTGCACTGACCTCATGCCCTGCCGACCTCCACTCTTGGGGTTGATGAGCACTAGAAGGGGATGGGTTCCAGAGACGGGTGTGACTTGGAATGACATGGCAGAAACCTGGGTGGCAAGAACAGCAATGCTCGCACTGCGCCCTCCAGGACAAAAATGCAGAGCAGCTGAGCTCTCACAGTGCAAATGTCATCTACTCACATTGCCTTGGCCGCTGTCGGAAACTTTGTTGGAATCTGACCTAGACAGCTGTTTCTTCTGGCCACTGCCGACACTTCGTTGCCTCTCCTGGAAGCCGAAAGCGCTTTCAGCTTGCTGCCATCACGAAAGCCGCAAGACGGAAGACTGAATGAAACATTTAATTTTGCCTCACAACAAGCATTAGGCACGCTTAAAAACGCTCGCACATAGTGCACGTCTACATAGCACTACAGAATTAACCTCTGCTCTTCGACGTTTGAACGCACTCAGTGGTGCCTTTCACAGGGGCAGTTTCAAAATAACACTATACGAACAATATGAACAGCATCTGCAATCGCAGCAATGAGTGCTGGCATTCCGCGGAATGATTCAATGTGCGAGACCTGCTGTGGCATTTCATTGTAGCTGAGAGATTTCTCTGAAAGGACTAGTCTTTGTAAAGGGAACATAGATATAGTTGTGCGGAAACACTACTTTTGTAAAACAATGGACCTGCGGCAACGCTATCATTCATCACTGGAACTCGCCTATGGAATTACTGAGAGGGAACCCAGATTCTCATTAAAGAACGGCTTGTGCTGCAACAAAGTTGCTTATAGTCGTGCTTACCAAAACAGCGGGGCATATAGACGTTGGCGGCAGGATGTGGTCTCGGTGTGGTCCAAGGCCGCAGTCGGGCTTCACTTGTGGCGCGCAATGGTTGTGAAGCTGCAACACGAATGTAAGGCGAAAAATGTGCACCACGAATAACGAACACGCGGAGCAATAATTCCGTTGATCGTACACGGAGGCACACGTGCCTGTCACTCTGGTCTTGCAACGCTTGCGAAGGGAAGTTATTTTGAGCACGTCGGCGCTTATTTTGACGCCCTCTGCGAGTTTGGCGAGTTCCCGTGTATCGCCTGAAGCAATAAGCGTGCATTGCGAAGCAATAATTCCGTTTAACGTGCACGGATGTACCTGTCACTCTGGTTAAGCTCTTTAAAGCCCGTTGGCGCTCATTTTGATGCTCTCCGCGTGTTTGGCCAGTTCCTATATATCGTCTAAAACGATAAATAAACTTAGTTGTTACATGTCTATAATAAAAACGATTAATATCGTGTTGTCATATATTAATAGGCCTGCGTGCCATGCAATCGCCTAAGACATGAATACGCAATAAAAGGGTCCTATGGGACTTATTGTTGGATCATGCAGAACAGAGATGCGCTCCCTGGCACTACTATGTGGGTCAGAATTCCACATTACTGAAACCTGCATTTCCTGCGCGAGAACTTTGCTCGCTAGTGTGTTCGATTCTTTGTGCTCTGTGAATGCTCTGTGCATTTCGCGGTTGCAAAGAGCGCCTGCTCTAAGCCTTCGAACGGGACACGCGCTGGCCTTGCGTGAGGAACGATGCCGTTAAATTCTGCGCGCGGGTCGGACTGGTCAAGAACAAAACACATGTGGTTGAATTCATGTGTGTTTTCTCATGGTGTCTGTTATTAAAGGACTAGTGTTAATTAGTTCGGATAATTCCATGTCACAGGATGCCACGAGTGCGGAGCGAAGTCCTCTTGATTATGAAATACAGTTCTGATGAGTTCACATGGCTTTTCGCTCCACTAAAGCGACAGGGGCCGGGAGCTTTCATGAAAACTACTGAATAACAATTATTAATGACGACGCTTGAGTAGGGTGACTGTTGTAACTATTTTCTTAGCGCTTCTGTAGCTGCTTTTTAAAGTGTTTTGCTGACCAAGGGAACGCGAACGCGGAAACTATGCGAGCTGACGCTCTGATGTTTCTACAAGAGAAAGACAATGTACACATTAGCCACGTTTGACGCTCTGTGCGAAAGCTGAACATAGCAGACGACTGCAGATGCTGTCTGCGTAGCAGACAGCAATTGCATCATTGTAGACATGTTTACCCAATAAAAAATTGTGCACCATTATAAGATTACCGTCATAAAACCTTTGCAACAAATGAATCTTATTTGTAAATTTTAGTCATTTTACGAACATAAACTCATCATGCTGTGTCCTTGAATCCCACATAACCAAAACCAAACTACTATGGCATTACTATAGCGGTTTTGACTGGCTTCTATGCCATGTACTTCTATACTTTGAATCATGCAAAAAGAAAAGCAAGCGACTATGACATTGTTAAAGTGGTTCTAACTGACTTCTATGCCATGTACTTCTATGCTGTGAATCATGCATAATCAAAAGCAAACTACTATGGAATTGCTATAGTAGTTTTGACTGACTTCTATGCCATGTACTGACATAGCAGCACAATGGTTACGCGTTTCATTTCATTTTTATTTCCTTAAAGGCTGCGTAGTGGGAGTATTACATAAGGGGAAATAATTGGAGCCGTCTCTACGTGCTTCACTGCATATGGGGCGTCAGTGCCCACTGCTTCACCTGTTTCGGCGCGCCGGCAGCCAGCGTGCGAGCGTAAACAAACTCGACCCCACTCTGCAATACCAGCACGCCTAAGGACGAACGCATACAACACGAGCAAAGAAGCTTTTCCTCCGTAATGCCAAGGCAGAGTCAGATATTCAAGGAGCAAAAGCCCCCACATTTTCTCTCTCACACCCGCTCTTACTCACGCATGCGCACAAACGACCGGCGCCTCCTGAAATGCGACGCCCCGCTCTACTTACTAACAATTGTAAATCCGCTACCCGGTTTTCCAGAACGTTTCTACGCGGTACACACCGCCTAGACGCCTAAAATAGAGTGGTCAATTCGCTGCAATGGCACCTGACCACGCCGAGTCCTGAACAAAATTTGCACAACAGATCCATTGAAGTGTGACTCTGAAGGAAGTTCTCGTTATCGCAAAGTCCGAGAAATGGTGGTGTTTATTTCTAATAGGAAGTAGCTCGCAAGGCTTATCGATGGGACGGAGCGATTAAAGCAGTGCGGCTAAGCTGGCAGCGTGTATGGAGGAGAAGTTTTATTGAACCGTTCTGTCTTTTTTTGTCGAGAGGCGCGGCGCTGAGCTCCAATCGTAAAATAAAATTTAAAAATAAGCTTCACATCTAGGCCCGTTTGCGAATACCAGTCCAAAATGCAATTTTTTTTTTATATGTAAATAACTGGAGATCGCTGTGGAGGTCCTATTGCAGCAGGCATAATGATTATGATGATGGCGATGTAACTGGTGAGGTTTAATGCCTGAAAGCTGCGTAATTGGCTTCCGCACAGGATTAATTTGGAATAGTTTTGAAACCAGGGTTGTAAACTGGAAGAGACATGAAATACAAATATTATTTTCTTTTTTTTAACAGGAACCTAAAACTATCTTTTTACTATTCTTATGTATCTACGCGTGTCCATTACCATATAAAATTTGGTATTCCATCGGGCCGGACCAAGGAGTACTCTGACTCGTTTAACCCAAAGACTAGTCAAGACGGGAATAACCTTCCCACTACGAACGTTTACATTATGGACCAAGATGTTTCGGAGTCCGAAATTACCGCTCATTTCTTGCAATACGTATTTTATGAAAGTACATGTATTTTCTCGACTCCTCTTTGTAAATGCTCAGCGGCCCTGAGAGTAACTAAATGAATAAATAAGAAATAAATAAAGCCGTAATAAAGATCATACAAGCCAGCGTCACAACGAACGTAGAGTTTGGTATGAGAAAGAAAACGTAAAGAAACAAAGACAATTGCCTTTGTTTGGCGACACCTTATCAAAATTTGGTATATCTCGGCATCGTCTGGTCAAGGCTAGCTGATTCATTATGATGAAAAACAATTTTCAGTGCATATTAACAATAAAACATGCTCCGCTTTGCTCCGCTTTGCAACTTTGCATTTTAGCTTCAATGAACTATGCGGACATACAGGCCACAAATGCGTGAACGTAGTGCAAAAAACGCGCATACGAAATTGCTAATCCTATAAAGACGGAAATGACGTTCAAGGTGCCTCAGTATTTCTTCAATGAAAAACGAAGGCCGAAAGAACACCTCTGTACTCGTACATTTCTCTGGGCGATTCTTCATCTCAGCAGCTCTCTTTCTACGACTTCGATTTGCTTTTTCAATGCGCACACGTTCAAAATGTAAGAGCACTTGTGCTGCCTATGAACTCATGGCAGTTGCTGACTTTTATAAGCATCAATGAGAATCTAAGACAGAAATAAACTAAAATGAGAATCTTCTTAATAAAATCTTTATATTTTCTTGTTTTTATTTTGTTGCGTCATTGATAGTGGGAAGGCTCCTAGTGAAATTTTTCACTCTAGTAAAAAATAAATAAAATGCGTACGCTTCAGGGAAACAGCTTTTTTGAATCGGTCTTTCTTCTTGTCTACAACGTCAAGGCGCGTAGCGTGACATATAAGAGACTTAGTGATCTTACGACAACACGGCCACGTATATTTATGTGAGCACGACGACATCGTGTGTTTTCCTAGCGTGAGTGTCTTCCTGAGCGTGAAAGAAGCCGGCAAATGCACGCAACATTGGCGCACGACTGGCTGCTCCAGGCACTTTGCGTGTATTCTCGGGCTTGTTTCACGCTCGGAAAAACCCTTTAATATAGCACGTATTGAGCAACAGAAAGCTGTTTCGGAGAGTTTTTCATCTTGCTCCACAATTTTCTCATTGACACTTTTCATCTAATTAAAATAAATGAGAATTTGATTAATTAATTAAGGATACATAATTAGGCGCAATTCAAAAAATACTTTGAGTACCTCCAAGCGACGGCAAGAAACACTACCTTGGTTTTGCCCAGCTACGCGGTATTTGCATATTTGTAAAGCTTGGCTAAAGTTACGTGGGACACCCTGTAACGTGCGTGCACCACGCCGAAATGACGTTATCGGACATAGTAACTAGGCAAATATGCTAAGTGAACCTCATGAGAAGCTGGCTGAAAATGAACAGTAAAGGTGTGGCATTGTCTACAGTGCGTACACAGTGACTTGACCTACGCACTTACCATCCCTTTCCGCCTCGAGTACGTGTGAACGTGTGCCCGCGCGTGCGTATACGTTCGTGCGCGTAGGACCGTTCCTTAAATTGGTGTAGGTCGTCAGGGAGTTAAAGCAGCAGAGGCCCAGAGAAGCAAATCCAATGGTTCTTGGGCGATTTCTTCGCATGAGGCGTTAGCGCTCATCACACTCCTGGCCAGTAACACAGTCGCGTGAACACCGATTTCCGCAGCGTAAGAATCGAGCGTAAGCCTGTCGGCGAAGCGGTAGTATCACGTTCACTACCGAGGCTCCAAGTGCAAGGCAAACAACGCGCTTAGAGGAGAGAGCAGCAAGAGCTCGCGCAGAACATAACGCAGCCGGAGGGGCGGCTGCCTCCGTCATTTATCACGGGGCAATGTATCAACGTCATCGCTCGCGTGGGTGGCGGTAACCTTATCCCCGGAGTCGGTGCGAAGGCGAGCTCTGCGAACCCGCGGCCTTCCTCGGCGCAGATTGTCGACGAGGAGAGAGCGAGTGCCATGCGCCGTTGTTAATTGAGTCGATTATCGGAGAAGGCGTGCGGTCGCGCTTGAACGGCGCCGCAGACAGACGTGTCAGGATGTGCACTATATAAATGGAATTTATGACGATGATGATGATGATGATGACGAAGCCTCAATGAATGGCACAAACCCACTGTGGATAATAGACCAAGAACCGGGCGGTAAAATGATTGGAAAATGAAATGAATTAGTTAATAAATAAATAAGTAATAAAAAATGAAAACAAGTGAATAATCGAAGATGAGAAACAACCTGGTAATGAATGAAACATAGTAGTGTATAATATGGTAGTCAGCCTTGCCTAAATAGGAATAGTAACACGAAATTATTAATAAAATACATAAATCAGAGAATAGACGTAAAAATGAACGAGCTAAATTTTGAATATAATATTAATAATATTATAACTGTGAATTTGTATTTTTACTTTTTGAATTTTCTAAATCTATATATTTATTGAAAGAGAAATAAATAAATCCTGGAGAATGCGAAATATTAATAAAGCAGTCTTTCGGTGTTACAGAGAAAATTATAAATGACTCGGGAAACGTTCCTGTGGCTGTATCCTAATACCGTTGCTCCAAGTGAGAGCATAACAGTAGTGCATAAAGGCAGTCCTAGATTTCGAAGCGGAATTTCTAAACATCGTTTTCGATGAGTAGAAGACCGCCGACACGGTAACAAAAAAGTGATCGATGGACTCCGGTGCACTGCAGAGGTAGCGTAAAGGGGGCACCGCCAGACCCGTGTTTGTGCAAGTAAAAAAATTACCTGGTGGCATACGGCAACGCAGCCTTGTAAATGATACCTCGAATTGCCGGTTAGGACGCCATTGTCGGCTCCAAGAATAATTTAGATGCATGAAGTGTGTAGATATTGCTAATGACAGGCTTTTCTTTGTCTTCGGTCAAAGAAAACTGCCTCTATCTGGATGCAATGATATGCGCAGTTTCCGGCAGCACAGATATCACAGCACCTCTTAAAGAAGCTCGTGCTAAAAAATCGACTATTTCATTAAGATGAATGTCTCGATGGCCTGGCACCCATACTAAATGAACTAAACTTAAGTGTGGCGGAGCTAATGTATAAAACGTGTTCAAAGCCACATAATTTGTTGACACGTTAAGAGCACGCTGCGTACAGCAAGATGATCTGTGACGATAGCTTTTGTAGCATGAAGGTGTAACTTTCGCAAAG
The DNA here is from genome assembly GCF_023375885.2 of Dermacentor andersoni. NCBI lineage: Eukaryota > Metazoa > Arthropoda > Arachnida > Ixodida > Ixodidae > Dermacentor > Dermacentor andersoni. The sequence goes on along the minus strand of NC_092818.1, from coordinate 193,242,273 downwards.
CAAGAACTATTGCCAGAAGTACGGCCTGAAAAACTTATATGTAATCTGGCGGGTAAAGTTAACAAGACCAATAGAGGGATCGTTAGTCGATACCCACGCCTGCCTACTCTTCACACGAAGAAGCACCAGTCGCTATTACATGTATATAGGGAAATAGGCCAAATAGTCTTCCAAAAGGGCATTAAAATATGTTGGGGGCAGCAATTTTGCGTTATTGAGAAAATGTCTGCAAATTCAATCTTGAGCGACAACGTGGACCTATCAAACGGAATGATTTCCCTAAGTCGAACATTAAACTCTCTCCCTACCATGGGTAAAATAGGTGTTTCTTGCAGCTTACGCCAGATATTTTTTTATGAAGGAACTGCTGTACTCAATATTTTATGTAATACATAACCAAAAAGCAGAGTAAATGCAGTTTTCACGCATAAATATTCTGTTAACGAGATGTATGTCATAAAAGATATAAATTGCCAGAATCAAGATTGTGGGATAAAATTGAACAAACTTTTTGTTGCGGCACATAGGAAGTGATGGTGTTTTTCATACTACTCGTCTTTGGCACTCGATACCGTTCTCTTAAATGTAGTAGCTGCGAACTTATAATTACTCCAGCTACTCGGACACTGATTGTAAACTAACTTTTTTCAAGCGGCTTTTCGTCGTCTATAATCCCACGTACACTCCGAATTCCACCAAGGCGACATTTTAATACAGAGCAAAGCATCATGGCTTTGATATCATCCGGTAGCGTTATCTGAGAGTTGAGGACCGTTCTCAAGAAACTGAAATTTCAGGTAACTGACAAAAGTGCGCGCCGGAGACTGAAGAAATAAGAGCGCATACAATATCAAACCTAACAGGTAGATGATCACTTTTTCAGGAAGAGTCGACAGTAGACCTGGAAGTGACGGAAATCCGTGAACTGGCAAATGTTAGATCCAATGCTGATTTAGAAAGACCTTGAATATACGTAACTACTTTCGTGTTTAAGCAACAAAAAAATTTGATTGCTTGCCCAGTCCGACAATCGCTTTCCACATGAGTCCGTTTTAAAACCCCAAAACAGATGATGCGAATTAAAGTCTCCGGCTATCAGAATTTCTTTTTTTTACAAGTGTATCAAGGTAACGAATGTCCTCAACACCTGTGAGAAAATATTTATTAACTAAGGAAAATGGGTAACAAACAGGAATTGTAACATCTATTGCTAGTATCTCGCACTCCGTAAACATATACTGATAGGATATTTGGGCTTTGTGGCATATTCTAGTTGTTATCAAGAAACCAAGTCCTCCGCCTGAACGGTCCAATCGAAATAAACGATAATTTCTTATGTGAAAATATTTGACATTTGAAAGCCAAGTCTCCTGCAAAAGAATAATATCGGAAGAAAATTGTCAACAAAGATATATTAAATCTGCCGCTGCAGAAATAATGAAAGGTCAGTTCCACTGTCATACCTTTAAGTAACCTATGATGAATTATTGCCTACTTTAGAAACCGCATGCTGTAAAATACTTTCTTTTAAAAGATCTGTCTTCGAAGGACTGTCTTTACCGTACTTTGTGGGTTTTGATTGAGGGACAAAGCTGGAAGAATTAGGATTAGCACCTGTCTTGGAAAGACTATCTTCAACAAACTTTTTGGTTTTTGAGGGCGGGACATCGATAATTATTATTAGGTGATCTTTCGCGTTTAAGCATCGGAAAAACCATTTCTACATTCTGGTTGTTTTCCGACACTGATTTGGAGAAGCACCCGTTGTTGGTCTGCGGAGTCGAAGTTAATGGCCTTGCAATTTCAGCGTTTTCTACAACAGCTGGCAAAGGATCGATCAGCCGCTCAGGTTCGATGTAAGGGGATGAGTAGGAATCTGCGATCTAGCATTATAACTCGCTACAGAACTGAAATTATGAATAATTTGGGATGAGCTAGCGTCACCGACAAGCTTGATGTTAGTCATTCCGCACCTCTTGACAACGCGTCGCGTTGGAATTCCTCGCGTGACCGGTAAGCACGTGCATTACTCTTTCTTTTTCTCTCTCTCTCTCTCTGTCTTTATTTGCCTTACTCGCATATACATGGCCGTTCGCTCTGGACGCCCGACGTGCGGATATTAGCTTCCATTTTGACGGCATAGCATTGAGGGGACAGATTTCGCAATGAACTGATAGTGCCATTCGCAGGGAGGAAAACAAACATGGAAACAACAACAACAACGACAACTAGACAAACGAATAAATAAGCGGACATCAACAACAACAACAGCAAAAGAAAGCAAATAAGGCAAACAAAGCTAACCGTCATCTGGCACCAGCGGCAATGTAGTCCGGTGATGCCATTGTAGCTTTTGATAGCCTTTTTGCACTTGCTGCATTTTCCCGTGCAGTTACCTTCCGTCCAGTGATGAACTAGAGCCTGAAAAAAAAAAGGACAAATAAATTCAAGGTGCGCGAAATTTAAAAGATTGTACTCCGAAACAAAGGCAAGTGCGGATAAAAGATGCCTCTTGTTGACACTAGCCGCTCGGCTTTCTAATAGGCGCAGACAGAACATAGAAACGACAACGTTTCTCTGAGTGCTACCACAGCGTGCCCTTTCCGAGCAGTCGACAGTGTTGAAGTTGAACTCACATTCTATTGTCATCATCGGTACCCTTAAAAATCAGATTGCTTCCAATACGCTCGATATCGCACTCGCTCTTTCAGAGCACCTTGAGGCTTGTCTCTACAGTACAACTCGGACGCGCCGTCAACAAGTGTAGCCTCTTTGATATCCATGTTTCTCGAACCATTATCCCCGTTTACTAGAACCAGCCATAATTATCAGCGTTTGGCATGCGATGCCTACAGGGAGCCCTGTGCCGACGGGCATTAACAACTGACATAGGCACCCGGTATCCTCATTAGGCGATCGATCAAGCACCTCTTTGAGAATCCAGAAGACCGATGTTGGATACCTGTTGATGTGGCGTCATCCGTTGTTGCCACGGAAAGTGCTACAGGGTACGCGTTCACATCTATATTTACTAACAGCTGCCATATTCCAAACAAATAGCGTTTTTTTATTTATTTTTTATAGCGGCCTCGTTATGTGGAAATGCCAACCTTGAGGTTGGCATTTGTCTTTGGTGTCATGCCAACAAATTCATGCATACACTGCAAGTACTCGAGGCCTGTCGCTACTGACGTCTGCAGAAAACAACGCATGTATAACAAGCCGCGCTTTTATGCTAGGTCATTAACACGTCAGAAACTATGACGGCTAGTAGCACACAAGTTCTCGTTCTTGTATACCGCTACGGTATGACTCACGTGGAGACAAAACAATAGCGCAACAAGCTTTTCCTTTTAGGATGCTGATGATAATATGTGGAGTTTTACGGAACAGTTTCCGTTTGAAGAGCAGAAGCAATGCGTACGAAATACACAATACGCGTTGCACTAGTAAGCGTAAACTTGCACTAAATAAGTACCTCAGTTATGTTTAGTTACTCAGCATTAAGGAATTGCATACTGAGTGAGAAAATGAGCGTCTGGCAAGAATATTTCGCGGATATTTATTCATTGAGTGAAAGCACAACCTGTACTTAAAAGGGCAAATCAAATGTGACACTACCGGTGACATCCTAGTTAGTTGCTAACTAGGCCTCGCAAATGCGCTACTTGTCACGAGGAATTTCGGATTACTTGTGGAAGTACATTCCGAACGTGCATAGCTACAATACTCCAGTAGCAAACTTTGAAAACGAAGCGATCATATTTATATGAATAGCGCAACACAACATATAAGTGGTGCATTTTCTCCTTTTATTTTCTCCTGTAAATTTGTGTTAACTCTTTCAAAAAAAAAGTGCTGGGTACTTACATTGTTAGAAAGTCGCGCGTTCGTTATGCATTTGCTCCTGGTGTATTTACAGTTGTTCTTGTTTTTCTTTGTTTAGTAGCTCTATTAGCCAGGCAAATTTTTAGTAACCAGTGTGGACCATTTCTTGTCCCATATTTTCCTTGACTTTTGCTTGCTACAGAAGGCTAAATATATTATCCTAATTTGTTCTGATACCGGAAGCTTTAGCAGTTTAGTTTGGTATACTGTTGGAGCTAATTAGCGATAGATAACAAGTTCAACTTCGTCACAACCAAAGTGAGCCCAACTCTGATCATGGATCTGAATGTAACATGAACAATTTTTGCTTGGCGCTCCACGAGCGTTGTCGGGAGTGCGGCGTGAAGAACACCTATGCGTTATACGGCGACGTAAACTTAAAATTAAGAGAATAGTCCATCAACATAAGAAACGGTGTGTGCCAACCGCAGCTGGCTTCCTTCGAGAAAGCGTGCTTTCTAGCCAACCGCGGCAACCATGCGATGGTGTGCGTTGCACATGGTCCCATTATCCACATCTTTGGTCGCAAAAAATATGGCTGCAGCGTGCTCATGGTAAAGTAATGCTTGCAAATTATTTTAATGCGTCACGTTCTTCGACCATGACCTAGATCCAGACAGTGAGACAGTTATAGGTATTCGAGCACCCTAACAGGCCGCCATGCCTGCCTCATCGTGTGGCGGTGGCCATCAATAAAACAAGAACATCGTCGAAAAAAAGTACACAACATTCGAGCAACGAGAGCCAATCTCAGAACTCGTAATTACTGCGATAATTCACTGGCACCGTGCTGCACCGGAACTAGCTAGGCATCACGAAATTATCAAAGCGAGAGGGAAAGGGGACGAGATTCCGGAAACGAGAAGAGAACCGACCATGAAGGGAGCGAGGGGAGCACGAGAAGCCACAGGCGGGAACAGGAAAAGAGATTGGAGTACGGCATGAAACCGCGGCAAGTGCACGAGAGGATAGTGCCCTCGCCAGCTGCCTGCCGTAACGATGATGAAATGCTAATGGGTTTCCGAAGCACTCGCACGTGCCACCATTATGCCCTCTAATTAACATAAATTCCAGGGTTTTCTTCTTTTTCGTGGGGTTCGCCTTCTGCCCTGTTACAACCTTCTTGGGCAAAGAGAAGGTATCTGTTTTAAGTTGTAAGGAGTCACGGCGGAAGATTAACGTAAGTCCGCGGCTTTGAACGGGAGTCAAGAGAGCTTAAGATGTTGAACTGACGGGCGTGGAGCGATCGCTGTATTTCAACAAACAACGCGCGTTCTCTTGGGCGATGGAGTTTCACGCCCCGAACCAACACAGGTGCTATATGGGAAACACTGTCGTGGAGTGCTCCGCATTAATTTTGACCACCTAGTATTCAACGCGTACGCAAAGCTTGGTACACGAGCGTTTCGGCACAAAGCTCCCACCGGAACCTGGCCACCACAGCAAGGAACTGGATCCGCTACCTGTTTAGTTGAGTGTAGTTGTAGGCTACTGGTGGGATTAGCCTTGCAGTTGCTGCCGGCAATTGCTCCACCGTAGCGACACTTAAAATAAATAAATCACATAATCAGACACAGACCTCACAATTACAAATGGTCAGTCCTCAGTTCACCATGTGGAGGCCAAATCGGTGTCCTGTAGGTAATTTAAAAGAAAGCGAGAGACCTCCTTCCTACACAACCGGTTCCCGCGCGGGAAAACAATGTCCTGAAGAGAACTGTGAGGAACTCCTGTCTTCTTGAGGGACCCGAATAACACCCTCCTTTCCGCGTTATACACAGTACAGCACATTAGGTAATGTTCTATGTCACTGCGCACACCACACGTTGAGTATGGAGAAGCCTTTGATATGTATATTGTGCACCGAGCGTAGGGAGCTAAGACATAAGGCATCAGTAGGGAACCCGTGCTCTAACCTTTGAAGGGCAGATTTTGAATCTGTAAGAATGACAACAGGTTGAGGTGTACAAAACCGTAGTTTCATTAGAGTTGCCTCAATGGCAACGCTTTCGGCCGTTGTGGAGGACACGACTGCAGTGAAGCGAACACACCAATCATACTTCAAACAGGGAATGTGAAAAGCAGCTGCACTAGATCCTCTGACCTTGACCACAGAGCCATCAGTAAAGATTTGAAGATGACGTGCATGTTCAGTCTCAAGATGTTCCAGTACCAGAGAACGCGTTGCCGCCAGAGGAGAACTCCGCTTAGCGCGTACGTGAGGAATTGTCAACGAACAATCGAGGCTCGCGAATGACCAAGGTGGTTTCAACCTCTTAGTTCGACCTCTAGCGTCAAGACCCAGGTAACCAAGAGTATTTAATGCCAAGTACGCTCGGGACTCAGATCTCTTTCGAAGGCACTGTAGAAGGGCTCGGCCGGCTGCCGTCTGTTTGAGGCGGCCAATTTGCATCAATAACCTTTGTGAAGCGACTAGGCTCAGAGGTCTCGATAGAGATTCATAAAGTACTGCATTGTTAGGAGTAGTCTGCGGAACGCCAAGAGCCCTTTTTAGGCCCTTTCTGTGCAGAACCTCAAGTCGCTCCAGCTGTGATATCGAAGGGGAACTTAAAGGGAGCTGATACATTATTCGACTCGTCACTAGTGCATCGTGCAACATGATCATTGAAGAAGGGTGATTTCCCCATTGCTCACTTGCAACTCTACGGATCACATTTAGACGCGAAGATATCGATGTCACAACCGAGTGCACAGCTCGTCGCCACTGTAGGCGGTGGTCAATAATGACGCCCAAAAAGCGCGTGTGTTTTAATTGTTAAAGGCAAGATTGATCAAGGTCTATCTTCAGCCGCGCATACCTTCTTCCTCTACCTGGAAACATGATGAAGCCAGGTTTTTCCACCGAGAGAGTCAACCCAACACCTTGAAGGTAATTTTGAACTGAAAGTAATGCCTGTCGAGCTATCAGAGCTAAACGCTTGTGTTGATATCCGGTTAACCAAAGACAAATGTCGTCCGCGTATATCGACATATGGACATGCCTGCAATGTTTTTGCACTTCAGCGGGAAGACCAGCCAATACAACGTTAAAGAGCGTTGGGGAAAGAACACTTCCCTGAGGTACACCTCGCGTTACCACCCTTTCGGTGCTTGTGGTACTTCCTAACCGCACTTGAATTTTACGACCACTGATAAATGAGTGAATGAATCGCAGAAGATAGCCCTGTACGCCCATGGCCTGCAAACTATTTAGTATTGAGCTCTGAAGGACGCTATCATAAGCCTTTGATCACACACCAGATGATGCAGAACCTACCTCTGAAACACCGGAAGATGCTCCTAAGCTATCTCAATCGAGTGTGGGAGACTGGAGACGTTCCTCCTTCATGGAAGGTGGCTTGTGTTGTCCCCAGTACTGAAGCCCGGCAAAGAAATGACAGACTTGGCCTCATATCGTCCTTTATCACTGACGTCGTGCGTGGCTAAGCTCATGGAGAAGCTGGCAAGTAAGCGTTTATCTTGGTGGCTCGAAGATAGAAGGGCTCTGCCAACATGCATGACTGGATTCCGAACAGGTTTAAGCGCGCAAGATAGCGTCTTGGACTTGATAAGGCATATTGAACATCATAGAGCTTTCGGCCTTTCAACACTAGTTATTTTCCTAGACGGATCCGCTACCATGACTACTACGTACCAATATACAAATGTGGAGGAGAGGCGGACACTATACTAACATTGCAGTTCATCGAGTTTGTGTTTCCGGTTGCGCAAACGATCAAACACTGGCACGCGGCTACGTTCGTGATTAAATTAATTATTTCTGACGAGCAAACCTGAAGGAAAGGAAAGTATACACAACTTCGCACGTAAAGCACTTTCATGCTCTCGTTACGCGATGTTTTAAGCTGAAGTTTAAAAAAGAGAACACGCTATATTCCAGTGTTGCTGACCTATTGAAGTTGAGAACTGTCCAGATAAATTCCTCGAAATTTTGCAATGTTCTTCAACGGTCTGTAATTTTTACATTTTACATGGCCTAAATCGAAATTGTCTGGCCATTACTTTAGTGTAACCCGACTTCTCTGCATGGAAAGTGTTTTCATCATAATTCAGTGAATGCCTGAAGAGTATTGGTGCGTTTCATATATATATGAAACGTTCGGTATATATATATATATATATATATATATATATATATATATATACCGTACTTACTCATGACATGACTTTCCACGGAGAGCCGTCGACCTTAAACAACAACAACAACAAAGTGGCGATGTTTAGCGCATGTGTTCAAGCACATTGTACATGGACAACGACACAACATTTGAGGGCATTCTGAACTACCGCTATCTCGACAATCTCATTTTAAAAAAGTGCGAGTGCCAAGTGCGCAAATCGTCGGTTTCACACGTACATCCTCATACTTAACTCGTACATCCTCATCCTTCACACGTACATACTCATCGCCTCTGATCTTTGTTTTCACGTGCGGTCGCTCGCACGTTTTCCAGATGAAGTATTCGGTCGCCATCCGTCTTTTTGAAGAGGTGGAAATGCTCCTCGATTCCAACGTCCTCCTAGTCTTGGATCTTCTTAGAGCTACGTTCTGGTCGCCTTTAAGCCCATACGTCAACCGCTTGAGAAACCGAGACCAACGTAACGCCTTACTTGAAGAACAAATGAACGCCTGAACGTTATGCAGAAGATCAAGGGCGATGATGATAACGGCTAACTACGTGTGCAAGCGATGATGAAACAAGCAGTAATGTACCTGCGAGCTCTTCTTGGACTTGACGTAAGTGTTAATGCACGATGCAGGGGCCCTCTGCACGCAGCGTTCATGGACAGTATACCTGCAGACTGAAAAAAAAAAGGGACAAGCACTGTGATCGTGTCTTGGAGCTTGGCGTGTTCTGTAGCGGTTGTAGACATCAAAGCGCACTAGCAGGTAAAGAAACTTTCGGGGTGTAATTCTGGAGGTTGTTGTATTCATCCATATTGTAGAAGTCCGCCATATTGCCTACCCTTCTTAGCCCAGGGGGCTGCTACGGCCTCTCTGAACGGGTCAGAATACTGCCATTTCGGAATTGCACAATATGGTAAAAATTGTCTAAGTCCGGAATAGCAGCCCTATGTCAGCGTACTGACACCAGCTTGAACACGTAGACCACACGTGGGGCCAAATATACAAAAGGTATAACGTGTCAGGTAACAGCGCTAAAAAAATCAAAGCCCCTTTCTTAAAGAAAAATGGTTGAACGCGAAGCCTTCCCCCAAGGTAAACTGAATCAGTCAAAGTCCGAAGCCAACGACCACGCAAGGAACTGAAGAAATGCTGAGCGACCCGATGCTATGCATATGTGATTTGATTGCTTGTTTAGGGAGGTATTTTTTTAACGAAGATACATTTCGTTAAGTTGCATAGCCTTTATTTTAGATCACGTAGCTGTTGATTACACGCACGCATTCACACTTTCACGGACGACTCTACACTTGCACAGTATTGCCTTGTGATCGCTCTGCCATCGTAACGTGACACAGCCTGCTTGCAAACGTGAGATCAATGCAGCAACGGTAGCGTCTTGGCCGAGCCGGTAGCGTCTCTGTAGCGTCTTGGCCGAGCCGGACAGAGCACGCTCGGGCCGTCCTACGCAAGATAGGATGGCAAATTGAACAGCAATCGACAACGGAGCCGCTCCCCACAACGTGGAGAGACATTATTAAGACCAAGCCCCTCCCCCGGAACATGCAGCCGGGGAGGAACGACGAGAGACGCTCTGCGCGGGCCAAGGCACTGGCTCGACAGCTGGAAGAGTACCCCGAAGTACTCTACGCGGACGCCTCCCTTCCCAAACACGGCACCAGGGCAACGGCGGTCGTCACCACCATCGATAAACCGGTCACAGGCGCGTCGATACAGACGACGAATACAGCCGGAGCAGAAGAAGTGGCCGTGGCGCTCGCACTCGCACAACCGGGAGTGAGGACCGTGGTTACAGACTCCAAGAACGCCTACGCAAGCTACCGCAAGGGTAACATCTCTCTCGCGGCACTAGCGATCCTCACAAAACGCAAATCACCGAGACGGGCCGTTGAGCTCGTGTGGGTCCCGGCTCGCTCGCAAGTGGAAGGCAACGCACTCGCCGACCACTATGCCCGAGAACTGTAAATCCGGGCCGAGGACGAGCCAGAACTACCGCACCTCGTGACAAATTACAAAGACATCACCCAAATGCACAGATGCGGCAGATGTAGGCTTCCCCGTCCGCATCCTCAACTCAGCCGAAGGCAGCAAACAATCGTGCGACGCGCGCAAGCGGGGTCGCTAGCGCATCCCAGGCTCTTGCACAAGATGTTCCCAGCAGAGCATGACACTTCACGCTCGTTTTGCAGACGATCGGAAGGCCCTCTATAGCACACATCCTTGCAGAGTGCACTAAGCTCAAGAACCCCCACCATCCCTACCCCCCACCTTCCCCAGCCCCAACCCCCTCGAGCGATGGGAGACCTTGTTGTCCAGCCCCGACCTACCGACCCAGCTCGCGCTGGCGGCTAGGGGTCAGGAACTGCTGGACGCATATGGGACCTGAGAAGAACGTTCCACCCCATCTGGTGCCAGCGCGCAAAAACCTTTACTAAGGGCTCAGTAAAAGTTGATTCAGTTTCAACGAAATACCGATCTAGCATGAAACTCTCGATCCATTTACTGTGCTCTTTTCGCCACATCGATACTAAAGTAACCGCACGCAAGGATTGGCGTACTATGCGGCTTTAAGTTCTTCATCGTTTCTGCCAGGAATGTTTCCGCATCACAACGAGACGTGTTTGGTCTGATGTACACGCTGACGATCACAAGACCAGTAGGCATCTCCACTGCACAAGCGTCTCCCACATGGGTTTTGAATGAAGTTGCCGACACACCGGATCGGCCTTATGGGCACGATCGCACTCGCGCTTACGCTCGCGTACGGCAGCCTCTTCTGCCGTGCGCTGCAGCCGCGGCCTACCCATGGTGACGGCCGGGAATGCATTGCGTGACGTGCGTAATGCGATGCAGATATATACAGTTCCTCTGGGTAGCGTGGCGTTCAACCATCTTTCTTTAAGAAAGGGGGCTTTGACTTTCTTTCCAGATCTTAAGACGAGCCCGCGTTCATGCGCACTTGCTGTCTGCGATAAGCAGGGAAGCTCAGTTAATCGCGACAAGGGTGGTGTAAATGCCTAGCAGACGCAACTTGCGCTTCCAGTGAACTTGTGCGCATGCACTACTCTTGCTGAGCTCGTCGCTTTGGGCCGTTATTAGGCCCTGACCGGCTGGCCAGTCGACGCTGGCGTGGTACTGCGAATGTAAACTGTAACGTTCTACGCAGATGTGTAAGTTGGCTTTCCTGCAGGGCGCTTTTTCGGTGCTCACGGATGAATTAGAGAGGCATAGAAAGCTTCGCTTTAATAAAAGGTTATCAGTCAGGAGAAACGCTGTAACTCACAGACGCAGCAGAGTCCCTTCTTTCCGAGCCCGACAAGCATGTTCAGGCAGAGATTGCAGTAGGCAGGGCGGTTGAAGTGCTTAAGGCGCCAAACGTGGTTGCCGTCATCTTTGACGTTCTGCAGAGAGGGAAGAAGAGGCAAGATGGTTACTACGAACAAAGCAACTGGCAGCCCGCTGTTTACTGCGCATTTAGTACGAAATTTACAGGGAAGAATAACGCAACGCAAGAAGTATACACAAGAGGAACGCTACACTCACAATTCAAATTTATCACGACAAGGAGGATATGAACAAGCGTGGAAAGCAGCGAACATGGACAAAAGCAAACGTAGCAACTCTTAGAGGTTTGTTTCTGTCCTTCCTTGTCATGTCACATGTATTATATACATGTACGCTAGTTGTGAATATATACGAGTGCCCAGCGCTCCGTTGTCTTTCATCGCGTTACGTGCTACTTTCGCCATACAACAGCTGCGAAACTTGTGTCACCTTCTGCGATGTGACTAAACGTGCTCTTTTGGAGCAGACAATGCAACATTACGCAAACGCTGCACCCCACGCCAATTCTCAGAAAAAAATTTAAGAAGCTTGTGAGTATTTTCACTACTCGTTAAAAGCAATCACAGCTTCCAGAAGAGGGTTATAGCGCCGAAATAACACAACACACAGCAAGCGAGACGGGACAGGTGCAACGGGCGATGGGCGCCTGTCCCGTCTCGCTTGCTGTGTGTTGTGTTATTTCGGCGCTATAACCCTCTTCTGGAAACATGCACCAACTAGCCCCCCAACAAGTATTACTCAATCACAGCTTTATGTATGCTCAAAAGATTACTCGCGTGGTTGGGTGTTGCTCATTCATCGACGCGAAAGCTGATCACAAGAGTGGAACATTGTCGATGTGTGATACTAATAATTCTGCACTCGCATTGCGATACAGCTGCTGCCTACACGTTGATAACGTTGCTGAAATACGGCAAAATGGCCTTTCGCAGGATGGTGTTTGTGGCTCGTGGAGTTGCACCTCTTCCAAGGTCTCAAGGCTTTGTTACCACGTGTACGTCGACGGGAAAGACAAGCAAAATGCGCGACGTCTCACGTATAATGACTCTAACCTCCCAAAAGGAATAGCTGTCACATGGAGACCGGTCATGCGTGAAATGTCAAGATTCAGGGGCGGAAAACATTTTTGCACAGTATATCGAGCAATGTTTTCTTACTATGTGCATTTGTTCAGAAGCCACTTCAAACCTGACTCGCAAACTGCTACGCAATATGGACAGAGATAATAAGCTAGGACTCGGAATAGATTTTCAATCATGCATAAATCAACATTTACGCTATATTTGCATGCAATAAAGCAAAAGTAGACAGCATGTACGCACTGTTGGCGCATGTTAGTGTTAGTGAGGGTATCTTCATAGACGACGAATCAACTGGGGCACGATGTGCGCTATATTAGTTGTAACCCAGCGTCAGAGTATATAGTTTCAAGAAAGAGACCACTCACAGCGTCCAGCCCGAGCAACACAAGCAGCGGGATGGTGGTCATGCCGCCACGTTTCCATTCTTCTAGCGACACAGTGCCGTCAGCGTCGTAGTCGATCTCCACCATCATCTCTTGAAGGATCTGCGTAAAAAATTGCGAATCTTGAGAGACAGACGTATTGGTCACCCATATACGCACCCATCCACACCCATGCCAAAGAGTTCACGGTTCATGGCTTTTATTCTGCAACGCTCCCGCTTAGCCTAGGTGGAGCACGTGCAAGTGAATCATATCGGATGCATCTACAACTGGCGTTAAAGTAGAATTTACTTTCCCTTATCCGTTCCCTTTATCGCAGTGCATATCACGCATGCCAAGCGTGCGAAACGTTTGTAGAAGCATACTGTGAATTTCTCCGCGTCTGTCACAGATCGAAGTTTTCTAGTTTTGCCGCATTTCTCGCGCCACTGAATATCAGCAGCATCAGAATAAATTCAAATGAGAGCAACCATTCAACGGCGCACTTACTTGATGCGACGCCTCCTGTTTCTTCTGCGCAGCGTAGCCAACAGGACGTCTACCTGGATAACGTCGTGCGCATAGGAGAAAGAACTCCACCGCAAATGTAGGCGGCCGTGCAGGTTTAAAGACTTCCAGGTATTTTAGCAGTGATCCGCGACCGCTGATGCGTGCATCTAATGCTCTTTCTCTTCCTTCTCTCTGTCTCGTTTCAACCTTTCGATTTCCTCCATTAGCGCAGCGTATAGCAAACTGAGCGGCCGACCAGTCCCCACCAGGTTGGTTTCGCGCACGTGCGAATTGTTGGCTCGAGAAATTTCCCCACCGTTAGTCTGCACACCTTCACAGACTACTCACGCTTCCGAATCAAACGTGCAACACTACAGCGGCCATTTGTTTGGCGAAATTCAGCCTCTTAACAACCCCCCTTGTGGAGCACGCAGTACCGATTTCCGTATTGATAGTCGCGACTTCTCTTCTTTTTCGAAAAACATTTTCGAGATACATTTTCAGTCATTTATAAAGGTACGTATTGAACACGTTTTTAAAGAGGGTAAGTTCACATGAAACAGCCCTTATGTTAAACTGAAGAACATGAATGATGCCATGTTATGGTGGCTTTGTTAATTGTGGGGCTCTTCCGATTGAATAGACTTCGCATTCGTGCAGCGCAAATTTAGGTACGAATAACTACGACTTGTGCTGTCTCTGTAAATTATGCTATTCTTTTTTCATTTAAAAAGAAGCTCATATTACAGCCATAGCTATAATGAATTTCTTATCTTTCTTTTTTTGCTCTTATTGAAATGCAAATGCTATCAGTCGTCAACCTATGTGAAACCGTTAGATCCATAAGCATTTTGATGCACCTGAGCTCGGTCTCTACTGCTTGCAACAAACTTCATTTGCACACATCACCGGCGCACGCATAGTTTTGGGTTGAGGGAATGCCCCTCGCCACTGGTGCGATTCAAGCGGGCACGTTGCTAAAGGAGAGAAATAGTGGGCATAATGGCTGGACTTCAGTGTGAACAAACCTATAAGCGAAACGTGGGCACAGGCAAGAAAGCAGGACAGCGAACTGCACACAACAACAGCCGACTGCGTGGACTCGCGAGAAACGATGTTCGCTTGATTGCACTTACCGGCTTCAGTTCTGACACGTCCCAACCAAGGTACTCGGCGACGCTCATCATTTGATTCACTATGCATTCTGTCTCCTGGAAAGCAGGGAAAAATAACACAAACTCAGTCCACTTGTTACTTTTTTGCTAGCGACCGCTCTAGAGCAGGCACATTCTAAACTCTATTTGCTTCAATGTCTTAGTACAATAGCTTGCCAAGGAAGCAGGGAAACAAACGATAGTAAATTAAAGCTGCATGTAAGTGACATATAATGCAGCGCGAGCGTTCTACTTGCGCGCTTATTTTGTCGTCTATAAACAGCGCCGCTTCACTCAACACCTAGAACCAAAGAGTGGATGCAAAGAGAACTGATTATCATGCAGCCAATTAAGTCGGCGCCGCCGAGCTTCATGCTAATATGTGCCTCTCTTTTTTTCACTGTTGCACCGTATTGCATAGACTGTAAGCAGGCAAAACTTCTCAAACATTGGCACATGTCGCTGCGCCCCAGCCTCAAATTCCAATCGTGCGGCATGAACTCTAAACGAATCGCAACCTCCACGGCAGTGATCTGTCACTTGACTGCTAACAAAAGGCTTTCTAGTTCAGTTTTCTTACATATTTACTGAAACTCACTGTTGTCGTTGTTCAGGAGGAGAGAAAAAAGCGAGAACAAAGAATTGACATTCACTGATTCGTTTCTCCCGTGTGTCGCAATAGCCATGCCAGAATAAAACCAGCTCCCAAGAAAGTCATAAGCTAAAAAGAATACAAACATCGCTGTAAATGCAATTGCAAACTACATACGTGAAAGAAAGCAAAGTGTAATTTCGGTAACAAGGAACAAGCGGATCTGGGGCTGAATTCACATACTTTCGTTCTTAGTTGTTTGCCACTGGACGGCCGCCTTTGCTGATGACATGTCCAACAAAACTTATTAATAGCAGTTGCAGGGTCGAGTGTTTCTGTGAAGATGGGCCCTGCTCTGTTTTAGGGGACGCCATCGCTCGCAGGCGTTCGATTCGAATACGCCAGTACAGCTCCCATATATTCGCGTTACAGGTCGCATTGCTGACAACTACGTCGCCGTGACTGCGCTCGCCGCAGGCTTATCGGTTTTAGATCGAGCTGGAATCCCGGCTCGTTCAGCGTTCTGCGTCGATAAAACCATGCGCGATTATGGAAGTTGCAGGTGTCGTAAACGAAAACGGAGAGCGAAGCTATAAGAGGGCGGCGTTGTTTCAGGTCATGCGCACAGAAGCTACGCTGTCTGCTCACTGGAACAAAAAACTACGACGGCGAAGAAGCCCACCTTCAACGGGTGACAATCGTCAAGCCCAAAAAAGAAAAATTAAAACTAACGAGTACTTAGCCATTACAGAATTTCTGCCCAAACGAGAATAACGAGACACTATTATTCGATGCACAGAAACCGCCGATACTGCTTTCACAACACACAACTGTTTTTTACAGGCTTCATCTCTTCCCTCCCGCGTCTCTCTCTCTCTCCGTCTCTTGCTCTTCTGGCGCTCATCCATGCTCTCTAAAGATTTGCGGGAAGTAGCGCCTGTTCTTCTCCACAATCACTTTCTCTCTTTTGTAGCAGGCGCAAAAGCCACTGCGAAACATCTGCAACAGCGTCCCCAATTATTGAGCTTTAGCTATCATGCAAGACCAGGAGGTCCTGTTTTGCGAAGATGCAGCAGTCTCCTTGAAGTGGACGTCAGAGGATGTCAGAAATTAAGCGCCTTCATTAGAGGAGGACGACGAGCGCAGCATGAACAAAGCGCACCGGTGAGGCAGAAACTGTTTGACGCTCATCAAAGATACAGATATTTCGGATGACAGACAAAAACAGTTTCACCAAGTTTCAAGATGACTTGGCAGCGGAGGAATGCCTGACTTCAACTTGGCAACGCCTAGTCTTTAAGATTGCGCACAGATTTTAAAGTTGGGTTAAGAAAACCCGACGTGCGAACATGCTACATGTTCAGTAGCGTGTAAATAACCAAAACGACCACTTGGTAATAAATTTGGTTAGGATCTGGTCACGAACACCTCCTTACGCTTTTCTAACGAAACAATACTTGCGGTTCAAGCTTACACATTACCAGACGCAGCAAAGAAAATCGAAAAACCTGTTTTGTCATAGAGTACTTACATTGTTGTCAAGGTAACCGTTTCCATCTGTGTCGTACAATCTGAACATGACTGGAACGAAAGAACGCGCGCAGAAATAGTATCAGCAAGCACCTCAACCAAGATCAAAAGAACACGCGTCTGTCATCTTGTCTTGTTGCCATTCAGAACAATCGGAACACACTTTTAATTGTTAGTCCGTTAGTCTTGAGCAACGGCAGAGAGATAAATGCATAACGTTAGTTTCATTCTTGCGTAAAGGCAAGGGGAATAGGGGCAGCACGTATGCTCTATGACCGCCCGCAACAGCCCAGAAAGGCGAACAGTCTAGCAACTTCTTGCGAGAGTAAGCGCTCTCCTCAGCAGGCTCGGTGGAACGGCATAAATGTGCACAACTCAACTGCTAAAGGCGCTTATACCACGCTTTTCTATCAGCGGCATCCGACGTTCATACAAAAACAAAAGACTTCCCCCAAGCGTACCATGCAAAGAATTGCTTAAACGAGTGATTCGCTGTGCCAAAAGCACAATCCTGGATAGTTCATGTCAAACTACGCAAACACGGCGCAAGTACGCGCTGAAAAAGGGGACCAACACGGGACGGGATAGGCGTAAGCCCACTGGCGACTACATTCACCCAAAGAAAAATGAAAGCGGGAAAGAACAAAGAAAACATGCACAAGAAAGCTTTGTTTGTATGTGGGAGATCCAACGAGCACGTCACTCGACAGGCATAACTTGTGGGGCTCCAGTAGAATATCTATACACAGCCCCATAAAGGCTTAAATCATTACATATCATTACATATCAGCGTCGCGTCGAAGTCTGTACCAAACAGAACTCCAGCCTTCATTTATATAACTTTTTATATTGTGTCTTCTGGGGTGTCAAAGCATAGCTTACGCTTGCTTTGTAACACGCTCTGTATAGCTTTTGCGCAAGTTAGCGTAGGTGTCTGCGCATACTTTTCGCTTTTTTGTTTTTTGCGAGTAAAATCATTTGCAAACTAGTGCGCGTCTCACCGTGTGTCACCGCGTGCGCTTGTGACACCTTTATGGAGAGACTCACGAGGCACGAACTCACATTCCAACTTGTCCTCGGGCCGCCCTGCTTCCATGAGCGAGAGGTAGCATATGATATCTTTCAGGGGGACGCGCACAGTGTGAACATCGATGTGGCTGCTCGTTTTCCGCAGAGGCTTCAAGTCCACTGCACCGTAAGAGAGAAAAGAGGAGTTTGCGAGCTCATCCAAATAAGAATTAATCTGAGAAAATATTGAAGAAGAGTTCCTCACTCTAGGAATCTTTAGAGATTTCAGTAAGGCATTCGACACCATAAATGTTAAGGCGCTTTTTCCTAAACACGAACGCTACGGTACCCGCGGTCGTGCTCTTAACTTAATAATATCGCATCTCAGTTTCAGACAACAATATGTAGTAATGAACCACTTCATTTCTGGCCCTTCGAAAATTTCTATTGTGGCGTTTCCCAGGGCATCATCTTAGAATCTCTCCTCATTATTATTTATTTTTTTATTTTTTTTTATTTGAACCTCAAGGGCCCCAGACGAGAATATTTACAATGCCAACGACAATGTAAATATTAGTAATCTGGCGAAAGTTAATACATACGCTCATGGTTGCACCGTTTTGTTAACCTCCTCTGATTTAAACGAAATAGCTAACAAAGTAAGCAATATATTACACGTACTATAGCAATGGGCCGCAGCACATTCTCTCATTATAAACAAGAATAAAACTAAAGCGATGACTTTCAACCTAAAAGGTAAATGCATGAACAGCGCGGGGTGACGAGGCTAGCCAAGTGGTGGTTAATACTGATTTCTTCTCGCCACCCTCGGTTTATTCTCTGAAACTGAAATAAAAGGATAAAATGGACTGATATCATGAACTGAACTGAATTTAGCATCAGACCCCATTTCAAGGTAAAATTTTCTGCATCCCTCCTTCAATCCTACGAGCAACTGAAAGCAACCTTTGAATTAACCTTACCCGCTGGCATTTCCATGCAATCTAGTATAGTAGGTAAGTCGCAAGTGTGGCTGCGTGCGTCGCTGTTCACACACAATTAACTCAAACACATGCTTAGAGATGCTGAACGCAATGAGGCAATCTCTGAAACTAACTACCACGCGTTTTCTGCCACAGTGGAAGGAATCATATTGCCTTTCTGCTGTGATAACCTTGAATATTACGAAATCGACATCCGTAGAAACACAAATTTACTAGACTACACGGTGCCGCTTGTAATCGCTTTAGAGCGGCACTGTAAACAGAACTCAGAAGCTAGGTGCTGCAGTATTTGGCGGAAGACTAAAAAGTAACGCTAAGAATGACCATATATGCCTGCTGAAGGGCATTTAAAGCATTAGCTTAAAGACAAGTGAGCTGTTTCGCTCACACCTTCGCTACAACACTCCACCCTTACCCATCTCAGGCACTCTTCCCTCTTCGCTGCATTCCTCCCTAGTTAACGCATTAATACCACTTAATACTACGTCAGTACCGAACGCTACGTTGCGCTGTTTGTTCGTTTGACAACTTCACTTATCATGATATGGTGCTCTGCACTTTTCAGCTGTACGCTGTTGTCGCCGCACGCGGAGCAAAAGAAAGGCTGCTCGAATCAAAATAAGCCGATTGCGCACGACAGGAGCAAGCCGAGGAAGAACGGCTGTGCGACTGTGTGACAAAGGCGTGCTAGCAGATAGATTGGAACTGGGGACGTATTCTCGGACGATCGCTTTCGGCGATGCTATCACCTTCGCGTGACGCAGTGCGCAACCAGTCAATCAGCTAATCGGGTTTTGATCAACCCGTCACTAAGCGCGCACCGAAAGTGATATCGCCGAAAGCGATCGTCCGAGAATACGTCCACTTATGTCCCTCGTGGACCTGGTGATGTTACCTGCATGACCATGTTGGTGTCACAACCTTTGCAAAAAAGGAGCGTAAAGGGACCCGAAGAGGAGCACGCGATTGTATTTTGAATTATCAGAGTTGGTTTCGTCACCATCATCATAATCATTTTCATATACCGTGTGTCCCAACTATCGTTGTGGCCAAGCTGTTCAAAGAAAGAAAAATATTTTAAAAAGACACGTTGCAAGATCTTATTTTAGAACCTAGGATATTTGGTTGTCCGGTCTCTGACGAGGGAACAGCGTATGTATCAAATACGAATCTTCCACCATGTTTTTTAAATGTTTTTTTTCTTTGAACAGCTTGGGCAACTTTAGCTGGGGCCCCCTACATAGGTCCACTGCAGGACGAAGGCCTCTCCCAGCAAACCCTAATTGTCCTATCTTGCGCCAGCCGATTCCATCGTATGACTAATTAACTTCCTCATTTCGTCGCACCACCTAATTCTATGCCACCCTCGAGTGCGCTTTCCTTCCCTTTAGCTCTAATAGACCACCGGTTATCTGCCCTATGCATTACATATCCTGCCCAAATCCATTTTTCCTCTTAATCTCAACTTGACTATCAGCTACCCCTGTCTTCTTGTCGTTCAACATTAGCTTAACAGTTTCCGCTCCATAATTTTTTGAGCGGTCGTTAACTTGTTCTATTGCCAGGCTACTGAACATTACCTTTGTCTTCCACACATTGAACTTCAACCCTATCTTACACTTTCTAGGTTAAGTTCCTCAACCATTTGTTGCAAGTTCTCATTTGCATTGCTGAACAGGAAAATGTCATCTGCAAACCGTATCTTGCTCAAATATTCGCCATCAACCCTCACTCTTAATCTTTTTCAGCGTAATAGCTTGCATTTCGAGTGTGCTCTCTCTTTCTCTTCATCCCTATATTCCCTTCCCCCATAGCAGGGAAGCAAACCGAACGTGTGTCTGTTTGAGCTCTCTGCCTTTACTCTCTTATGTTTCATCTCTCTCTCTCTCAGCACGAAGTAAAGAGCATTGAAGAGGTTGTGTCTTCAAGCATCACCCCTTTCTCGATCAGTACTTTTCCGCTTTCTTTGCGGAGAATTGAAGTAGGGATGGAGTCTTTACAGATATTTCCTAAGATATTCAGGTATGCTTCCTGTACTCCTTGGAAAGGCAATGCCTTCATTACCACTGGTATCTCTGTTGAGACAAAAGCCTTCTCGCAATTTATTAAAGCCATATGAAGAGGTCGGTCAATTGCACTGCGCAGATTTCTCAATCCCCTGACTGATGATATGAATACACGATGAAGCCAGATGACGAAGCGAGGTCGCACATTGAGCCAAGTAATGCTCCCGCATCAAAAAGGCGCCGGCAAATACAAGGCAGGCTCACCGCTGTGCACGAGCAGTGAGCTGTTTGACTTTCTGGAAGAGTTCCGCGACACTTGGCTCTGGTTGGGTGAGGAGTCGGTCGAGTCGCCGTAGTTCTGCGTCACCGTCACCACCGGGTGGATAGAAGCACTCCCTGCGTTTCAAGGTCAAACCATTTGTCACTGCACGTCGGCCGATCATAAGGACAGAAGCAGAGACACGAACAATACTGGGCTGTGCGAGAAAACGTTGTTTACACACTAGGACCCACGCTTTGCAAGATGACGTCGTAAGAATAAATATTCATGCACATAGCAATTCGTCTTTGTCGACAAGGAACAGCTCGTAAAATGTAGCACTATTATTTTATTAGGGAAGCAAATTCTACGTGAGAGAACACAGCTTAACTGCGAAACCAGTCAGTGAAAGCTACAAATTGATAATGTATAGTAAAAGCGGGATAGTCGTTCTCAATGCAATGAAGCTGTTAAGACAAAACTGTTGGTGATAGTAGCATTAACGTGTCAAATCACTGCTTGCCATCCCAGTTCACAAACTAGCTCGCTGGTTATATCATAGTAGCGGTTGTCATTTTCTTTTTTACAGAAATAGATTATTAGCCTTTGCTAATAATGCAGCACACCTTTTGGTTCCCTGATGTCCAGGGGCGTTTTATACTAAAATATTTTTTCTGCCGTGTGCGTCCAGTTGCAAGAAATCAGGCAATCATTGGGAAGTCACAAGCTATAACACACTGAAATACGCTGGAGTTAAGGTCGTCACAGCTAATATTTTGTAATTACGCAGCTTAAAGAAACAGTGACTACTTTCAGTTATTGACTTGGCACGCAAAATTGCCGGGCGACTGGCCCCTCAAGGAAGTTTGCGTGTATTCGCTGGTTTCTTTCACGCTCGGAAAAACACTTTTATGTAGCCCGTATTGAGCAACAGAAAGCTGCATCGGGAGTTTTTCATGTTGCCCTAGAATTTTCTCATTGACACTTTTCGTCTAAATATAATATTTGAGAAGCTGGCAGGACTAATTATGTAATTAAGTAGAATAAAAAGAAATAATCTGAGTATCTCCAAGCGACGGTAAACAACGTTATCGTGGTCCACCTACGCGGCATTCGAATATTTTTAAAGTCTGGCTAAATTTAGCTTGGACACACTGTATAAAAAGAAAGGAATCTGCAGTTTGGGCGCTGTCGGAGCAATAAAGAGGCAACTAGAGTGCACTAGGACATTTTGCCATATTAGAGCGGACATAATTCAGATGGTGAGTATGATGATGGTGCTACCTCTGTTACCTTCGAACTGGTAAATGCTAGGCCCGACTTGTTGTGCCCTAAGTATCATAGGTTTTCAATAAAGGCATTTCCATCAAATACACCTGGCAATCTTAAAAAGAAGCGAAAGTTGATTCTTTAATGACGCTAATTATTACTTTATACAAGTTATATTTAAGGAAGTTCAGGTTTTTTCTGTATGTGAAATCGAGTAGCCTTTTCCGACCTCTCCAGTTGGACTCCATTCAACCTTGTCAACGTGCCTGCAGAACTGAAAGGTCTCTGGCCTCAGTGAACAAAATGGCAGACCAGCTAGCTTAGAGCGATAAAACATATTGTAGCGGCTTCGCGAAACGAGGTTTACTCGCATAACGGGCGGAATGGCTACATGACAGGAAGAGTGCTAGAAATCACTTTTGTCACCCAGGAAGGACAATGCGGCAAGGGTGCATAACAGACGTCGTGGCGGATGGAAGTGACGAACTTTCGGGGCGAGGAATCTGTTTCCCATGTGCATCACGCTTGTTCGTTTTTCGCGTTTTGAGATTGATATAAGTCGGTGATGTCTGTGATAAATGCTAAGTGAACTACTGCATGAAATGCGTGGAGTATGCTTCACCGATTCGTTTAATATATAGAATGACGGCAGTGTGGCTTCAGTACTATCATTCTTTCTAATAAAAGGAACCAATAAATTGATGACTCGTATCCCGCATGTTCCATGCAATACTGTACTTAACATTCATTAGTTTTAAACTTGTTTCATTGCGTAGCCCACCACGGTTTCATATCAGCCCGAGGTCGGGTGGCCTGTCTACCGGTTGGTGAACTGTCTCGCCCGCGATACTTGTAGCCTATACTGGCCTATACAGTAGCTAGGACACTGCTTGATTATCAACAAAGTTGAGCCAGTGAGCGCATCTGTGTTCTGCATAAACGAGTAATAAATCACGACAAAATCTGCAAGTTTAATGCCAGCTCATAGGTATATATCTCCGAAGCCGACATATATTTTAATGAAATGGCGCATTATTTCCCACGGCCTTTTTTTATTTCAATACACTTCTTATCCTCAGACCACTGGGTACGGTGCCACTGGGTATACGCCCATTCTCGGCACACGGCACACTTCAGCGTGGAAAATTTCGTCAGCGCAGCGCTGCAGTACGCCGTCAGCGAATACCTAGACACAGGGTTTTTACAGCCTTGCCATTCTGAATAATAAAGTGTTCTTCCTCTCTCCAAAATCGGCACACGCCACCGTGACAGAAAGAATGTGAAAGCCTTAAATTTGTTTACACGTGTATGTCGTACTTCTCTCTGCATGTACCTCTCCTCACCATTCCACACGCGACAAACGTCCAATATCGCCTTCGTCCTGGTGACGTCATTGCGTCGAGTCCCACATTGTACATCCGAACAAGTTGCTGTTTGAATTGAGGCATATCTATCACGCATATCTCGTGAAAGGTGTAGTGCGCAAACATAAAAGTTGCACGGCATTAAAGTTGTAACTAGTGTTCGGCGCCGAAACATAAACACTGCATGAGGTTACACGTTGCATAGGATGAAATTAGACACAGTTGCACGCACCGCATTTAGCTTTAGAGACTTTAATTAAACTCATTACGAAAACTTCGCTTCAGATTGATTACAACATGTCTATTGCATAAGCATATTCCTTTTGGCTTGTTTGCTAAGCGTCTGTAGCGCTTTCAGACGTACCCCTAAAAAAAAAAGAAACTGCCATTTGTTTCTTTGTTCGTGAGTGCTGCTGTTTGGCGAGTGCTGTAGCGCAATATTACCCACGTAAGATTACTAATGAGTGACAAAACGACCAACAAGGGTATTAAAAGCATCCTTTAAAGTAGGGTAGCACATAATAGCACCCCCCCCCCCCTCCCAATGCACCTTCCGCTAGAGCAATCTCCCGCGTTGGCGCGCCAAGTGCGCATGCGTACATACACGGTGTGGCGCATCATTATACCGCAACGTGTATCCGAAATGGCAACGTGCTTTCGGTTACTAACGCATATTTATAGGAAAAAAAATCGACAAAGAAAATTTATTTCTGACATATTTATGTATATGCACCTCATAGTAAGATTGGCACCATTAAAAGGTTATCAAAGCACTCTAGTACTACAGGAAACATATCTAGTATGTGTCGCCGTTCTATTCTTGTCTCAGGCATATCCACGCACCCTCCGCAATCTTGAATTTCATCAAGGCGAAAGCTTTAAACGCCTGATCAAACGGTGGTTCTGAAAACGCGGTGTGCGATACAGAAAGTCGTGTGAGCTCGCCTAACGCAGACACGCGCTCGTGCCCACTGCTCGTGCTTTCATCGTCGTCTTCTCCCACAGCTGGCTCGGATGCCACTCATCATGCCAAAGAAAATAACATAAAAAAAGGCCAAGTTAATAAAGATAGAGTTAATTCGGGCACTCGAACATACGACCGTCGGTAAGAGTCGAACCGACGACCTTTGGTATTAAGGCGAAGTTAATAAGACAAATCTAATTAAAATAGAGTTAATTAAGGCACTAGGACCCACAACATATGGTGTTAATTAGGACGAAGCTAATTACGACACAGCTAATTAAGATACTGTCCATTAAGGCACTCTAACCCACGACCTCTGGTGGGAGATAACAAGTAATGAGAAGTAACAACGCATTCGAATGAGAATGTCAAGTAATCTAATTAATGTCACTTGAGCACGCAGGGTTTGGCATTCACCCAATTTGTCGTATGCTAAAAGTGACTATCAATTTTTTTTTTAATTTCTGTTTGACAACACCCTCCCACGAACACCTTACTGGCTATATATAGTTAGTTTTTGTTCATAAAGCCTTATAGATGATTATAACTAAGCTCGTTATCGCTTCGCACAGCTGTTTTTTCGCAAGCAAGAGCTATCATCACCACTATCGTACTTTCGTTCCCTATTTGCTACTCACAAGCTAAGCCCTTTAGTCGTGAGGCTGTCATAACTTCAGCAGCGCATGGCTGGTTCCACAATAGGGGTCGTATAAGTGCGACGTCAGAGCTAGCCATATAGTGACTCACCTCCGCTAGCAGCACTATACGTCGTGACTGCTCTTTCAAGCTTCTTCTAATCCAACCACGGAGGCAGCATCTCGATATGGAGACCATTAGTTCAACCAGCGGCAAGAATCTGCCGGCTGAGTGCGCACGCTGATTACACACAGCTGCACTGTTACGGCGCTCCTCCGCACAAGCAAAAAAAAAGAAAAGGAACTCCGCGCTCTAGCAACGCCGAGCTTCACATTAGTGCAGCAAAGGAATAAATACAGCGCTAACGCAGCGCGACGCTATGAATCGGACGAGCAGCCACTTGTGCGCCTCCGACAAGTGGTGGGCGGCATACGGCACGCCGTCGACGGTGCTCACCGCGCCTGACACATCGGCGGCTGCGACTGCGCAGCCTCGGTCGAGCTCCGCCTGCAAGCAAACACGTGGGCGCAGAGCGGCGCGACTTCCTTCGCGCTGGAAAGGCCTGTGGTCGACTCTCAATGAACAGCGCACACGCCGGCGCTTGTGTGAAGAAATATCATTCTTTACGTCGTGAACAATGCTCGCGGAGCTACGCCGAGCTGTCGTTGTTTTCATCGCTATTCTGTAGTGAAACACAGCTGCAGTGTGCATCTCGGTATTGTGCACGTAGCGCGCGAGCGGTTCATTTCTTTCCCTCAACAACCCATGTATTTTAACTTCGCCTATCCTTAGTTTGCTGTGGCTCACGGACACCTTATAAGGAGTAATTTATTTCTGTTCAACACACCGCCGTGATCGAACGCACCTGGAATGCAAGTACATACTGTAATAGTAAACGCGACAGGCGGTATGTGCACTCAACGGTCCGGCACAAAGGCGAACTGCGCAAGCGGAATATCTGCTTCAGTTGTATCCTGTGTCAGCGATAAGCAAATTGAGCCCTTGAGCTTTCCGAGCGCTATTCGGGCCTTTGCAGCAGAGGAAGAAGCACGTCATTGTTCACATGCATAGGTACTGACTAATAGCTGGCATTTCTCGCTGGAAGAGTTTTGTGGGCATTAAAGACCCCATTCCCGTCTAAGTGTTTCTTCCCCGCCAGTAGCTCTACAGGATTAGGGTTGTCAATTTCCTTCTAGCTGTCGTATACCTAATGGCATTTGCAGGCGTAGGTTAGAGAGCCATCAATTAAAGCGGAGTCAACTGCAGTGGCAAGTACCGGTGTTCAAATAAATGAAAAGAAAAAAAATTGTGTCTTCAAGTCAAAATGCGTGTAATCTGAATACAGACTATCACCTCCCAGGCCTGCGGTGTACGACACTTGACGAATATTTGTACCCCAGTGGTTGTGCGTCTAAACGTAATCAGGCTCATAGCGCTCTACTTACTTTTCTAGAACTAACTTAGGTTCACGTTTGTAGCGTCGAAACTATTCTATTCAACGTTCTGTAGTAGCGTGACCTTCAGTGATCGGCCCTACTGTGTGTGATCTGGGGCGCGATAACGTAAAACTATTCCAAACTTTTCTATTCCAATTCTGCTATCAGCCCTCCACGATTGGTCAAAAACTTTTTTCGACCACCCCTACTTCGCCTGTCTGTCACGCGACGTCACGAAAACCGCGATACCTCCCCATCTGATATGATGTGTACACACTGATTATGCATGATTTGACAGAAGAAAGAAAAACAGTTATTTCTTATTCGACCCCTTTTCGCCATTAGCCCTCAGCTATTGGTAAAAAGTTTTCGGGCTGCACCCACTTCACCTGCCTGTCACGCGACGTCACAGAACCGCAAGAACTCACCGCGTCAAAGTGACGTCTATGCGATAAAGATGTATTAATATGCCGAACAAAAACTGAATTTTCTTCGGAATAGCCGCAGGCTGCCCCGTTCCGAAAGGAATAGAAGACGGCTGCCGCCGATCGCTCAGACGCTGGCTACTCGCACCTGCCGGAGAGCATGGGTGTATTTGCGTATAATAAAACTTCTTGCGTGGCCGTGTGACGTTTTCGAGCATTTTCGGCACGTTTACCCCCTCATTCTGCCAACTCTTATTTGCTGAGGGTCCGTTTTAGCGTCATTCTTGAGCTTCCGTTGCATGCCGCTGCGATTATCGACCAGCCGCCGCAAGCTAAGTAAGGGAAAGCCGACCAATCGTAGCCGCCGGCACCACCCTCTTCATCCGGTTATCGACTTTCAGTGCAGTGGCTCAGCCCCATCGAATCCCTCTCCACTTGAGCGTTCTCCTCGCCTCTTGTCAGCCAATTAGATACGACAAGCCGCTCAGTGTAGGCAATGTTATTCGTTTTTCAAGCAAACAAAAGTGACCTCCTATGAACGAGGAGAGCGTTTGATTGGTCTGTTCAGACAACCCTGTGGATGACCGCCCGGTGCTTGTGTCGGTGGTTACGCAAATTTGACGTCAGGAAATTGGAATAGAAACATATTGGAATAGTTTTACGTTATAGGGCCCCTGTACTGTGTTCTACTTTATTCTTTCGATTTGTCCTGTTGCTCTTCTTTTCCTCTTTCCTCATCTCCTTCCTATCTTCCATTTCTGTGTTGCTCTCACCTCCATTCTGAAGCGTAGGCAGGCGTTGTGCCCCTTCCGGTGGTAGTTGCCAGCCTGCTCCTCGCTTTCCCTTTCCTGTTAATTGTATATATGCATTCAAAACAATAATAATAATTTTAGTAAAACATTGTGCGGTGGTATCGCGTGCGGAGTCCTCCATATCTGAAGGAGTTGTGGCCAAAACACCATTCCTCGGCGAGATTTGCTGTTTTCGTTACAGTCGCCAGAAAGTAGGAATTTAATTTCAAAAGCGAAAGTGGAACCAAAATGTTGGCTTTGGAGATTTCAGAGCGCAAAAAAAAAAAAAAAACACTATTACCACGCGTGCCGTCCGGCTTAACTCAGCGTGTAACCGTCAACAGGCGCAGACGTGTGTTTTAAAAAAGAACGAAGCAGCACGAGTGCGTCTTTGCGAACGCTATCGAAGGACGAGGACACCTTAACAACCGCCCATAAGAACGCACGTTGTTTTTATTCATGCTGCAGGGTTCAGCAGTAGTCTAGCATTCGGTAGTGACGTCGGCACAAAAATGAAGTGGATAGAACCTTCTTGCCACTGTCGACACTTCCGTCTTTGTTGTGCTCCTCTTTTAAACGTTTTTTAACGTTGCGAGCTTATCTCCTTCTTCAGAGGCTCTAACCTCTGTCAAGATTCAGTGTCTATCTCCTTTTTATTGAGCAAAAGGTCGCTGGTGCGATTTCAGTGCGCGGAGGCCTCATGTCTATGGGAACGGAATGCAAGGACGCTTTGGGAGAGCCTCCCTCTGCGGCATCTTAGTCCAGTAGACAGCGTTGTTTGATCAGAATGTCGTTACTTTCAGACGTTAAACCCTCTCACTCACACAATTTCGCGGCCGCGAAACGATGTTAACACGACGAGAAATGCATCCTGAATGCATCTTGCATTGCTGTTGGAATTTCAAAATGGCGGATGGACAAGGACCACGGGACAGCACTTAAACGGTTCCATTTTCGCGTATAGATATATTCCTTGTTACGAGACGAAATTTTCGCTATGATTCAATACGCAATAATGAGCTCAGCGCCCGTACTGTGAAGCTTTCGTGTCTGCGACATCTTTCAGAATACTTGGAGCATAGTTTAGAGAACACAGACCGCTCCCTCATTCCTGTGGTATATACCAAGAACGCAGTCGGAAAGAACAATGCTGATGGCGACGCCAATGGCTCTGTATCCAACCAAAATATGCAGAAGTGTCATTACAATGAACAAATATGAGCAAATGTGTTTTAAAAATCTGCTAGTGTAATGGCAGCGTTCATGAATGTATATATGACTTCCTAAGTTCTGCTTTTCTGCATGGAGAATAGTGCAATACGAGACATTAAATCGGAATAGAGCCCTACAACACGTCGCCACAAGCGCCGCTATTCTCGTAAATATCCCTTGTATCTGGCAATCATTCAGTAAAGGCACCCCATGCATCTCGGATTGAATGTATGCAATGACTAAGTTATGAACACCCAGTGACTAAAATCTTTGCCCTGCGGCACGGGTGGTATTGTGACCACCTTTACCAAAGTACGGCAGTATCTTTGTACCTGTCCTGACACCAATCTTTAATAACTGTTTGAATAATTCCATTTTTCCGCATGCTTAAAAAACCGCTCGCGTTCTCCCGGCTTCTCGCCTTTTCCCGGAATATCAATCAGCCGATTTCTGTGCTCTGTACAATCTCCACGTTTTTTTTCGAAGGAGCTATTCACAGCGTATAGCTGTACTGCGAAAAAAAAGTTCTTGCTAAATGGCAGCCCGGATTTCGTCCTGGCCGCTCAATGACCACCAACCGTGTCAGCTTTACGATGCAGGTTTCCACGCCCGTACGTAACGCAAAGGGGGCAAGTTGGTGCTGTGTACTGAGACTTCAGCAAGGCCTTGGATGCAGTCAATCATTCCCTACTGCTAGAGAAGCTTGCGCACTACGGTGTTGAAGCTGCTATTGTAGCTGTACACTGCAGCTATCTTCTCGATACGTCCTGCTTTGTGATCGTCAATGATCAATCATTGATCATTGTTTCGTTTGTTTGTACGGTATCTAGCGTGTGCTCCAAGGTTCCGTGTCAGGTGCGGTTCTCTTTCTAATTTTCATCAATGACGTTTCCTCAGCAATCCAGAAGTCTTCATTTCTTCTTTACGCTGACGACATCAAAATATTTAAGGAGGTACACAGTATAGAGGACTGCCACGCTCTGCAGTCCGGCCTATTCTCATTCTCTGAATGGTGCCAGCAAAACGGGTTCACTTTAAATTAATCAAGACCGGAGTTTCCTCACGTTCGCGTAAAACCCATAATATAATCTTCCCTTCAATTATTTTCATATCATCTTGCCTTCCCTTCACTTAAACAACTAGAGTTGTCTAAGTATGTGTAAGCATTGTGCCATTTGCTCATCTACACGCAGCCCGGTGTCATTATCAATCTTATCAAACTTGATACAACCAGCATAAACATTTATCAACCCTTATCGGTCGTTATCAATCTTCTCGGACTAGATCTCAACATTATCAACCATTGTCATTTGTTATCAACCTTATCGGACACGATCTGACCATTATCAACCATTATCGGTCGCTATCAGCCTTATATGACATAATACGACCCTTATCAACTACTATCGGTTGTTATCAACCTTACCGGACTCGGTCTGATCCTTATCAACTCTTATCGGTCCTCATCAACCTTATCAGAATTGTCCCGACCATTCTACAGCTAGAGAGAGATAAACAGGGTCGGAAAGGCAGGGAGGTTAACCGGAGAAGATTCTGGTTTGCTACCCTGCACTGGGGGTAGGTAAAACCGTATTGCTCTTTAGCACCTTATCCATCCGCGTCGAACTGTTATTAACCGTGATGAGACCCATATAACCCCTCTTCACTCATTATCATCCTTATCAACTCAATGACTGCTTATCTGTCTATGTTGCACTACGTTAAGCATATGAGCCTTCAGAGATCGGTGGCATATTGGTCGGTCAATAAACGCCCCAACGGAAAGCGCATCCCGGAAGGCGATCACTGAAACGCATCGGGGATGTGGCGTGCTTGTCATTAAATTTTCGCAAAATAGGAATTTTCCTAGTGCTCCAAGCCGGTTCTATGTGTGGCCCTAGAGATGAATTTTATTCCACCATAACCAACTCTTTCAAGAAGGCCTTCATAGAAGCCGTTCTCCTTCGACATTTGTTTTTTTACCATCGGTACAACACATTTATGTTGTTCAGATAGATTCGACTTCTGCAAGTGCGGGTGTTTAGCCCAGGAAACAATGGTTCTATGTTCTCCCTTTTCGTGCGCCTTATTGGGCGAAATGCGAAAACGCTCGTGTAACGTACACTGGGTGCACGCTAAAAAAACCCTCGTGGTAAAAATTAATCCGGACTGTCCCTTTGCGGCGTGCCTCATAATCATATCGTGGTTTTGGCACGTAAAACCCCAGAATTTTTTACTTTTTTTTAGCCTTCTTTCTTGCTGCGCTCCTCTCCTGTCTTCTCATAGTTCCCCCCTCCTTCCATACTTGTTCTCCGTCTTTAAATTGTGTGTTATTGCTGTATCGTTGTTCATTATGTAGCTGCTTGTCCAGTTCTTTATTCTACAAATATACTATAACATTTCGTTGTAGCTGTTTTACATTCTCACTTATTTGTTTTTACATTTTGAGCCAGGCCTTAATGTTGTTCCTGAGCACATTAGGTAATTGACCGACTCAACGATTGATCGATCGATCGATCGATCGATATCGATCGATCGATTGATTGATTGATTGATTGATTGATTTTGTTACTGCCCCCATGAACCAGTAGTCAAATTATAGGGTTATTCCTGGCCACGAAAAGTACACAATTCATTAATAAATTGATTGATTACGATTATTACTATTGCCTGTTCCCCGTGCTCCAACCTCTCCTGCAGGGAGCCATGCAAAGTTGTCTGCCACAGTTTTATCAGCGCGCAGAAGGCACTCGCTTGCAGGCTAGCAGCGAATGTCGTCTGCCTTTATTTGGATCAATTAAGTTGCCAGACGCAACGATGCGTGTTCGAGGCCATCAACAGTTGCTTCTACATCCACCTTGCTCAGGAATACGACGGTAAATGACGAGAGGAACGTTAAATCGCTCATACGCGTATGTCGGAAAAACGCAGGTGTGCATATTGACATGCTGAAAACTACAAAGGCTCACAAAAACGAATGGCTCAAGGGGACGGCAGTTTCGTGCACTTCGTTGTGAGAACGACAATGATGATTGTAAATTATAGACGTTGTAAGTGAAGCTCACTGAAGGAGCCAGTTGTTTTGGTTCCGTGGGGATAAGACTCAAGGGTCAGTGGTGAAGACTGAACGGAAATAGAAATGCGGCGAAAGCACGTAGTAATTCCCAGCTAAGGTTTGTTATGGCTCCATATTTAAGAAAAATAAAGAAAGAATAGAAAAAAAGGAAAAAGGAAAGTAAAAAAGGAAACAATAATGAAGGATAAAGTCAAATAAAAAGAAAGAAAATGAGTTCTCACGATAGAACTGTTCCTAAGAGCAAGTTCCTGCCAATTGCGACGGTAGACATGTTATTAGTAAAGGGGGCCGACCAACTGCAAATACTTTTTACGAATGATAAGCTTTGTGAGTTCCACCCATGATTTTAGGCCACAGCAGGTAACGCACTATAAACAATGCCGCAGTTACGCCGTAAAGGCGAAGCATCGATTGCGATGGATAGTAGTAACCATAGAGTTTCTCACTATAACACCTAGAGGGTAATCTGGCGCCACCGTCTATGGGAGTTTCTTAAGGGGGCACCGTGCCGTCATGGGAATGACGGTATATGTGCCTGCGAGGCTCGTGTTGGCTGGTGTTGTAAGAGGCTTCGTCTAAAACGTGGATATGGCTACGCAAATAACGCGTTCTCAAAGCAAAATCTTCATAAAATGTTTCCATTCACGCATATTACATCTTTACTCACCCACGATGCATGACCAAGCGAAGAAAAGCAAGAACAGACGACCAACTGTTTCAAAGCGAGCGCGAACCTTGTCGTCTGTCCTCCAACTTTAGCGGCCCGCTGATACTTTTTACGTAACATGTAGTCGTACACACAATAACAAGTTCTCATAGTTAAAGAAAACATGTTTTCGAGTAATAATAAAGCTAAAACAGCTTTTCACGTGCTGTTCTAGTAGAAAATGAATCATTGTGACAGACGGAACGGTACTTGCCAAGCGCGTCTTCAAGGTGTCCTGTCTCTACGAGAACGATGCCAATCCGAATCCACAATATACCGGCATTCCCATGCATACCACAGCGCAGCAGCGCCAGATTTCCCTCTAGGTAATGTAGTGAGTAACTCTATGGTAGTAACGATAGTAGCTTGCAGGCCATGTAATTCTAAACATTCGCTTACTAATTAACAACCATGGCGTCACGCGCACACAGGCAAATATGAATACCGCTCGCTCGAAGACCGCGAACACTTGCTGTCAATAAGCTGGCGTGAGGAAGAGCGGCAGCAGAGGCGAGCGAATTGACCTTCGTGCTCCCTGTCGCTTCAACGCGAACTAAGCGGAGAGAACACAGCCCACACGAAGCTAACAGCCCTCGGTGCGCGTGCACTCGACATCCATCGCAGATGGCTTTTTAGATAGGGCCCACGCAGCCGCGCTTCGCCACGCCATACGCAGCCACAGCCGAAGTAAAACGCTTCCCCCCACCTCTCCGCCAGGTGCCTTGCGCGCGATGGAACACGGCACACCTTCTCCTTGGGGCGCACGAGAGCGAGGCCCCATCCTTAGCCTCACACCCACAGCATACGATGTTATCAGCATACGATGGCCACGATGTTATCTTTATGCGGAACATTACGGAGACGCCGACGGCGGTGGCCGAAATGCGCCGGTATTGTCCATATAATTGAATAAAACAAATATTTCCAAGGCCATTGTAAATGCGTTTCACTGCGGCAGCAGCGTGGTAGGTACAAGATCGTTGAAGGGGATGACACCCACAAAGCAGGTAAAAGCAGGAGTACCTGTGCGCCCCCTGGTATCAGAGCCCTCTCCTCGCAGGTGGCTGTGCAGCTTCTCTGTGAGGCCGTGCAGCCGCTCGGCGAAGCCCAGGTGCAGGTGCGGTCGTTCCTCGGTGCGGCGGGGTGCCTGCTGCGGCTGCTCCTGGCCGGCACCGTGCGCTGTCGCCTGCGCCATGCCGGCCTGCGCGCCGCCGCCCTGTGCTGCCTGCTTGGCCAGCTCCGGGAGGGACCCGCTGTGCGCCGCCGCCGTGTGCGAGGTGATGGGCGCGCACGCAGTCGTCGACGTCACGGCCGCCATCTGTGCGCATCAAGCCAAGAAGTGAGAATGGCGTCATGCGCCACTGAGAGACGTTGGCTTCCCGTACTATCCACACATTCCACGTGACATAGTTCGAAGATTGAATTGCGAGTGCTGTCGCTAGGCTAAGATGGAGGAGGTTCTTCTGAAGCTGCTTGTAGTTTATATATATATATATATATATATATATATATATATATATATATATATATATATAGGATCCTAGTGTATGCCAGGTTCCCAAAAGAAAATCTGTCCCGTATATACGCGCACGGAAGAGTTCTGACGGCTTAAAAGTAACCATGTGAACAGATAAAAATTCTGTAAAACACATTACCTTCTAGTTGTTGACAAGTCGGAGAACTGCAAGTTAACGAAAGACAAACAACGACTAAGAAACGTTCTATTAGCGCAGCAGGGACTTGACTCCATCCTTTTCACAACTCCTCAACAAATATTTGGACAAACGCTGCAAAAGGAGCTTTAGTGACTGCTAAAGTGGTGTTGTACAGCCCGCTGTTCCTCCTACTTAGAAGTGCCTCGTACACACGACCTTGCAATCTCAGGCGCTGTACCAATGTTATCATAAATTACTGATGCTGACAGTTCCGCCGCGACCTTCGACAAAGCCCGCAACGAGTATGCAGTGTATCCATTTGCAGCGTCTTGGAGGTACGAAGCTGCGTATGATGATGACTTTACAAAACCCTATATTGCTTATTAGACCGGCATGCAATATCTTTATTAAAGTGTAACCTGTAATGGAGACTTTGTTATTATAACCAACCTAAACGAGCGACATTATTTTTTCATCTGGTCGTCGGAATAATCCATGCGGTCGTTGCATTTATTATTTGGAGCTCTACCGGTATTTAGCTGCACTTTACGCGTCACAAGGTTCTTCCTTTTTAATGCATTTCTAATATTAAAAATACATGTGTATGGCAAAGGTCCGTCTATATATTTTCCATTACAACTATTGAAAGACGCTGGTATGATCTACGAATGCACATGTTTCTCTGAGTTCCAATTACCAGCTAAATGTGACATATATATAAAAAAAACAAGACCAGAAATTTCAGAATAATGCGGCAGCCGGCGGGAAATCTTTCGATTAAGTTCTACCATGTTTAGTTAAGCAACGCCTTACCTAGCGTTCGCTGCAAGTAAAATACATTGAGACCACCTGGATTCACGAGTATTTGAATGAGACGGTTCATGTTAAGATGTTTAGGGAATCTGATATCATAGCGGCGTTTCAGCGTAACAAAACCGCGACTTACATATTGAAAAAAAACTCACTATTGCTTGCCTAGAGTTGCTAGGCAGAAAGAAAACAAGCGATAGGCCAATATGGACTCGCAGTAGCAAATAAAATGGTCTCTTGTATGACCAACTGCCCAAAATCATGTATGCCGAAATTCCAGAGAAATAGGGTACTGTTTGAACTGCTTAGCAGCGGAGGGATGAGTCATCCTCGTATGAAAGATAAATGCCCACTCTACCTATAAGCAAGAGAAGAGAGACAAATAATTTTAGCTGAAATAATTATTGCGGCCTCGGTAGATGATAATTAAAAACCACAGCATGGTGTTGCAGCCGCCTGAGACACAGGCGCCGCATCATAAAACCCGACGTATAGCGTCAACTATAAACAAGCTCAGTATACACCAATCTGGAGACGCCAAACAGGCGTCCATTAAAGATACAGCTATGTTCCAACATTCTGCATCAATTACTCTTGCGGCCACCTTACCACCCTATGCTTTTTTGTAGCGTGAAGTTGTGACCCCCGTTAAAGTATACTGGTCCTGGCAGGATAATGGAAGACCTGGGCGAGGCCGACGCCTGCTCATACGCAGAGGTCCAATACAGATTGATTTTTATAGAGCCCGGCAGATGCACGTACAGGCATTTTTTAACAAGAGGGTAATTCGCTTTAAGATGTATCGTGGACAGCTTTGAAAAAAATTTTAACGGGGAACACGTTGTGTGCTTCAATCTAAAACACCGCTAGAGAGCCCCAGTTGGCACTTATTTCTTAGATGCTGTTCATCAAGAAGGAGTAACAAAAACTAAAACAGGAGTGACATCCCGTAAGGAAAAGCATTATAAAAGAAACCTCGTTTGCATAATGACAAAATCAATTTCGGATCGAACGGCGTAGTGGCCAACCCTTAAGCATCGCTTGCACATATCCAAAACTGGGAGCATTGTTTGCGTAAGCCAACGTCCTTCCATCTAAGAGTAAATGCAATGAGCCCGTTGTCCTTGACCCCCCCACTGAAGCAAGAGTGCATTTGAAGTTAGCACTGCTGCATCGAGCGCGTGTGATGTAATCAACCACGACATAATGAGGACGTTTTGCAAATGAATGCCGAAGCGCTCTCACAGGCTACATTTAATCGTCGGCGTAGCGTCAGATGTACGTATCAGGTCACGTGTGTAAGCATTAGAAGGTAGCTCCAGATCGAAGCCAACTCCGGTCTCGATATTCGCATAAATGTAACACAAAGAAATGCTCCCGTACGTTCTCACCAGGTAACAGGCTTCAATGAAGTTTACTCATGCAAAAGAATGAATGAATGAACTTTATTTCCGTTTTGAAAGAAAAATAAGTTAAGCCGATCGCTTGCAGCAAGTTCAGCGCTTTATCAGTAAATGTTCTATCAAAATTACAAAAGTTGCGAGATCAAAAAAAAAGAAAAGAAGCCCACCCCCACGCTTACAACCTTCTAACCGTGCGCCTAAAGCAGAGATCACAATTCCCTATACATACTGCGTTCATTAGAGCACCTTAAGCTCACAAAAGCAGCCCATTATTGCAGAGACTACTTGAAATCATTATTTCATATGATGCTCGAGAGTTACAAAGGTCTAGTTTGCAAATTATTGGCAGGTTAACGCCACATGCATCATCAACGACAGCCGCTAACTGGTAGCCCTGCGTGCGGTTCTTCATTTCATTCAGGAGGAACCACCCCATGCATGGTCAATCTTCTGTGATTCCAAGGCACCCCTACAGAGTGTACTCTCAGCACTGCGCCATGGATCACATGAGCAGCTCATCGCAGAGATCAGAGAAGTCCGCAATTTCATAGTTTTCAATCTCAATCTAAATCTCATAGTGACGAAGGACTCGATATAGTATATCAGTGGTTGCCTAGTCCCTGAGGCATACATGGCAATAATCGAGCGGACGCAGCTGCGCGATCTGCCAATGACGGCGTCAACTGCGTTGCCATTCCTCTTTCGAGAGCCGACGCCGCGAAAAAACTTTCCGCACTTGCACGTTAATTAACATTGGCTCAATGGGATTCATCCGAATTCACAAGTGCATGCCTTCATACCCTGAACCCTAATTTACAGCTCCGTATTCCGCCCGAGCTTCCACGACGTAACTGCACCCTTCTAGTCCTTCTATGGCTTGGAGTAGCATTTTCAAATGCATGCTCCTTTCTTATCGGAATGGCCAACAGCCCACTTTGTGACTCCTGCGGATTCAACGAAACAATCGCACACTTTCTTTCTGAGTGCCCTTGTTTGAACCCGCAAAGAGCTGCCCTCTCAGCCATCGTAGACCAACTGGACAAGCGTCCAATAACGGAAAACAACATCTTTGGAAATTGGTCTAAGCGAACATCACCACGATCTTCTATGAACGCCCTGCTGCGTCATTTAAAAGACACGGTACTTTGTGACAAATTGTGACTGCACACTGTGTGACGTAGGATTGGACGGTGACACTTCGTAACACTAGGAACGCCTTCGCAGACTGCGTCACAGTGCGTGGACGCGCGCGCGCGCGCGTGTTTGTGTGTGTTGGGTTTGTGTGTGTGTGTGTGTGCGTGTGTGTGTGTGTTTTCTCTTTTAATTCTTTTTCTCTATCTCACCTATCGCACCCCTTTGCCCCTCCCCCGATACAGGGTAGCCAACCGGAGATAATCTCTGGTTAACCTGCCTGTCTTTCCTTTGCCTTTCTCTCTCTCTCTCTCTCTGTCTGCATTGACCCTGTGGCTCTTTCATTGACGGAGCTTTCGAAATTATTATGTTTATATTTATTGCGATGTTGCATGGTGGTTGTAATTTTTCAGGTTCAATTCCTATAGAAACGTACTGCAATTTGGGAGTTTTAGAAAGAAATTCCTTATAAAAAAATATTGTGGAAGCAGTCGATGGAGTTAATCCTTGCTTTCGAACGTAACAGCTTTAACTAAAATAGGTTAAGCATTTGCCAAGTACTTCCGCACCTAATATGCATATGAAAGGAAAGAGTAAAAGCTACACCTTTGTCCTAAAAGAACGAAAGCTGCAGAGCGCTAATGCTACTGCAGGACACATTTCCACATTTGTTCCTTTCTAGTATAAGAAACGAATTCTTAATCTACAGTCTAAACGAGCATATCAACGTCATCACTGCACTTACGTTTCCATTCCTTATATGTACAAAATTAACTAATACGAGCCCCCCCCCCCCCCCCTCCCTCCATTTTAAGCCTCCACCTCCGCCATAGTTCTCTAATTTACCGTATATTTTTGCACATAATAAGCTTCACTGCTTGAAAGGCTTTTGGATGGAAGTACAATTAAACAAGACAGAGCGAAGCTGTTACTTCATCGAGGAGTGTTGTATGTTACTGGATGAACGAAATGAACAAAGTTCAACACTTGGGGATTGAAAAACTGGGAGTCCAGTAAAAATGATCGCAATAAATAAAAACTAAGAAAAGTTATTCTGGCTTGCAGTCTTGCTTGATTTTTGGGTAAATATCAAAGACGCTAAATTATTCATTAATTTCTTTTCGGCCTCTTGCATGCGTAATCGTCGAGACTCATTCTGCACAATTCTTGCTTTATTTATTCGGGCACTTCCCTGCTTTCTTAGGGCCAAACAATGAAATCTTCCTTACCTCAGTAAGGAAGCCTTCATTGCGGTGAGGCCACCTTACGTCACTCTGAAAGCTTCCTTACCGAGGGGCCCTCAGTGAACGCTTCCGTGGTGCTTCCTCAGCGTAAGGTGGCTCCGAAGCTACCATCTTGCGTCCTTACGCCGCTCCTGGCCCTGAACGAGCGCTTCACCTCACTGCTTAGCCACGTGACGTTTGCTTGCGCATGCGCACTGTCGCACGCCTACGGAGAAGCGCGAGCACGGTCAGGCACGGTACGTCTTGCCAAGCATGCTTGCTTCAGTCGCACGTTCGGCATAAGTGGCGCTCGGGGCGTTCCCAGGCGTTGCTAGGCGTTGCACAACGCCGGCGTACAGCGTTGCTGGAGCACATCAAGTTTTGCGCTTTAATGTGGTACTTCTTTACGTTCAGTATACAAAACTAGAAGAAAGTGCTCACGCATCTCTATATTAGCTATATTAGTACTTCAATTTAAAAATTATGCGACGATACAACATATTTTTATTGAATAATGGTGTTCGCGTAAAGTATTTAAGTGATCCTCTCGAACACAGGCATACGGCAACCGTTCCTTACGTGAGGACGGGCGAAGGAAGCTTTCAGAGTGCGCTTGCGTCCTCTATCGGTACTTCGCTGTAAGGAGGCCTCACGTAAGGTTAGGAAGCGGTCTAAGGAAAGGAGCATTTCATTGTTTGGGCCTTAAGCGTGTTGCTGATTCCTAGCTTCCTTCTGCGTGGTGTTGTCTCAAAGAAGCGTGAACTGGGTGACATGCCGAAGCTTTTCTTAATGAAAGCGCAAAAAAACACGATTTCATACTGCAATGAATAATTACTACGCAGCTTCGTGCAGAAAGAAATTCTATTGGAAGCTGTGCCAGCTCTCATCAATATTACAACCACGCATGGCTCACGTATAAAAGAACACGTAAGCAAAAAAAAAAGAAAGCACTAACGTTCGGGATATGCACTGTGCACAAGCATAGGGAACTTGAACGAACAAACGGAAACGATGCGGAAAGCGCCCGTGCCCCGACGTCACGCGAGTGGCGCTCGCAGCGCCCCTGTAGGTCTCTTCTTGGGGCTAATAGGCTTCCGCTGAAATGCAGACTCAGCCTTTCTTTCTTTGTTTCGCTCTCTCTCTCTTGAATCGCAAGGCTTTCCCTCTTATCCTTATGTTAACGAAAAGGGTATGTGAAAGCAAACGGCCCTACTGCGCAGTGGTCAGCGATTCCCAACACGTACGAAACCTTCTCTTCGGATCGGCCGATGTTCCGACGTTTTCCAACGCGGTGGTATTGAGATTTGACAAAAGATATGCCCGCAACCGGCACGAGCCAGCGCAATAAAGACACCGGCGGCAAGCGCGAGCACCTGCCTCTGCGTGCTCTGGCAGCTATCGAGGAAGCGGCAGTGCGCGTTGCAAGACACCAGGCGTTACTTGGCCGTCCGTCCACAGCCTAGAAGCACCCGTGTTGAATGGTTGAGATCTTCAAGTCGCGTGGTAGGGTCAACATTTTGTTTGCGTATCAGTAAGTTTACCAGAATCATATATGGCGAGCCATGGTGTACCCGAGGGCTCAATTGCTGAGCCTATTCTTTTTAATTTGTTCATGAATTATCGCGTTCCTTGCATCCCAAATGCCAGACTGATGCAGTATGCTGACGATATAGCACTGTTCTCTACTGGTAAAGACAGCAGGTACCACCATGCTTTACAAATTAATGTTAATTCAGTGGCGAAGTGCTGCGGTTCTAATTGCGTACTTACCAATGCAGAAAAAGACAACGTCTTTAATGTCTGCTACTAGAAAAAGCTGCCCTCTCCATTTTGCGTACACTTTGGATGACACACTGTTGAACAATATGTATGTAACTAAACATCTAAGTTTCTATTTGTTATGTTAACCACATCGTAAACGAATGGATCTTTCAGCGTTCTTGGGTTTGTATCCCAAAGAACTTGTGGTTTTAGTGATCATTAATTTATCATTATATTGTTTCAAGCTTTGGTTGTTAGTAAATTTGAATATTGTTGAGCAATAGAGAATAGCATTGTCGTTGTTCTTCATAAACAAAAATTGAAGAAGTGTAACACAGATCTATTAGTATATGTTTTGAACGGTTCATGGGCCGTTCATATTATTACAGCTACATGAGAGTTCTTCATAGGTGCACCATGGAAACATTGAATCGGTGATAAAAAATTCGGGGTGCAGTTCGAAATGTTTGCAGAGGTGCATTCATGGGTATATTTAAAGTGCATTTTTGATTGAATCTATTTGTTTTTCTTTCCCAGAAAGGTGATCTAGGTGGAAACATTTGTTTAGAGCAAATAAAGTAAGTAACCCGAGTCCCATAATTCATTTGCGATATTTATTTAACTGCGTGAAAAACAATGACAATGCGGACATTTACGTAAATGATACCTATACTATTAAAATACTATTGAATCATTCTTCCATCTTATATGTATCTTGTGATATGTATTGCAGCGAAGCTGTATACCGCTACCCCCTAATGCATTTGTCGTGTCCGTGTGCAAGAACTCAACCAATCACAGTGAGAAGCGTGCGCCGCTGGGTTTCTAGCACCACCACCAGATGGCGCTAGCCTCCACGCATCCGCGGCAGCGTCGTCGTCGTCCGTGCGGGCGAAAGAAGGAAAAAATAGAAAGCTCGCTTTCGCGCGCAGCGTTCGCCGCAAGCGTTTCCCGGTAAAGATTATGGTTGCGTAAGCTGCAGTTGCCGGGAAGCGGCAAGTGTAGCATACGAACTAAGAAGTGACGTAACTAGACTTTCGTATGTAAAAGAACCCGCCTAGATACTGATTTCATCTGTGTTCTGATAGCGCTATGGAAAGGCCACGCATAGTTAGGACTCCCGAAGAGCAGCATGAACACGATGAGCGGCGACGGGAACAGCAACGTCGATATACAAAACGGCCTCGTGCCCAGGCTAGGTAGGAGGCAGCGGTTCTTGCCCAAAGCAAACCACGTACGGTTAGAACGCCTGAAGAGCAGCGCGAATACGATGAGTGACGAAAGAAACAGCAACGTCAGTATGCCCAACGGCTCAAGCTCGGCATGACTCAGTTCAAGGCTACGTCACATTGGCCCATCGGATCAGGTGATAGTACAGTTTCGCTGGCCAAACACCTTCACAAAGTGGATAGGAGCCTATTTTGTTTTTCTTTGTTTACGATGCCTTATTTTGTCTTGTTCTTTACTGCGCATCAAATTAAAAGTATTTTGTATGCTGTTTTTGGGCACGTCAATGGAAAATTCAATTCAATTCAATAGTGTCACTTTAACAAGGCGACATGACGTAAACAATACATAGAAAAATGATAAGCTAAATTCGTGGAGGAACGACGATGAAAGTCTCTCCCTGAAAGTAAAGAGTCCGACTCTCGGCGTAAGGAGATACAGAATTCCGGCGCAGCGCGAACCTTCGCAAAACGAGGTCTTCTATGAAAGAAAATGACCTTGGTGGGACGAGTGCCCATGACCTTGCGCTTTTCGAAGTGCAGGTGCCGTCATCGTCATGATTAAGTAGAGTCATGAGGCGCTGGAACTATGTTGGTCTGGCATTTTCCTCTGCGATGACTGTCTGCTTTCATTCATAGCTGTCACTATCGCAAAATGAAGGATTTTGCGCGTAATCGACGATCTTTTGCTGAGATTACTCCGAGTGGCGAATGAAAACAGTTCACCTATTAAGCTATGGTTAATTTCAATTTATTTGCATCAAACACCAATAATCATGCGCGTTATTTCAGTTTGAAATGTTTCTTTACCGTTGACTTTCACACCTAGTGAGGGCTGCAACGCATTACGGAGAATAGAACGGTTGGTGTGAGCAGTATTCACTGCGAGTGGCCTTACTTCCTGCAGTTGGTGATAAAATGATGCGAACGGCTTCACGGAGTAGACACTCGTGAATTTGACGTTTTCTCTGCACAAATAAAGCGGGAAGTGTTGAAAGGCCAACTCCTCAGCAACTACAATAATTGCATAAACGTGGCCATCTTTATCTTTACACCTACCTCTGAGGTCATTGCTACAGCTTTCGTTTAAGAACAGATGTGATTCTGATGACATTGACATTTAGACAATTTATCACCGCTCTAAAGGTCAGTGGTCACAGAAGTGATCATGTGAGGCCAGTCTCGTTCAGACGCTTAAGATACCAGTGCACGTAATGATTTGTGCTTTACTTACCTATGCAAGAATTTCCACAAGAATTCCTTAAGAAATTTTCACAATTTGTTCGCAGTTCACAGCAATACACGAATACGCATGATTACAACAAGGCGTGTGGAAGTGCTTGCAGTGCTTGCAACGCGGGTGCACTCAATGCATCATTGGGTGTGAAAACAGTACGGCATTTATGACACACACGTTTTCAAACGCAACAAGTAATCTTGTAGCGGTCGAAAACGTTGTAGTTACGGTAAG
Source organism: Dermacentor andersoni (assembly GCF_023375885.2). NCBI lineage: Eukaryota > Metazoa > Arthropoda > Arachnida > Ixodida > Ixodidae > Dermacentor > Dermacentor andersoni. Next base: position 193,198,806 of record NC_092818.1, on the reverse strand, counting down.
AAAAGAGCGCTCGCAGCGGCATGAGGGCGGGCAGTATGCAAGACAATTTCCGAGAGAGAACATTGTTGGCTTTGCCGGATGGGACACCAGGAGGGTTCAACGTCGACGAACCACGCAACACAACGGACGAATGCAGCAAAGAGACACAACGGCTGTACAAGCAAACAGTGGTTGAGGATCAAAGCAGACGGCGTGTCAAGCACGGGGATAACGTACGCCACGTCCAGGGTCGCCATTGGCGGGCACAGTGCGCGAGCAGCAGCGCGCCAGTTGGTGCACACAACACCACTGTCCGATGACAGCAAACGCACACGGGGCCGGTGTAGACGCGCAGTGTTGGGCAGACGGGGTAGGCCACAGAGAGAGACAGAGGGTGATTGTGAAGAGGAAGAGGCGCTACTTTCTGCAACCCTTTAAGGAGAACTACTCAGCGCCTTGGGGAAGGGGAAGGGGATATAAATAAGAAAGAAGAGAGAAAAGGCCAAGGCTGCCACAGTGCCCTTTGCTGTCAGCGATAGGTAAGCAGTGCATTCACAAGTTACGCGACAGCCCCGCGTCCTCGAGGAACGAGAGAAGGTGCCTCAATGGTAGGCCATACGAAGAAAAAAGAGGGCGCCACGAAGGAGAGAGGAAGGCACGAAGTAGGGAGAAGAAGAGGAGGCCTTACCTTGGCGCTTTTGTCAAGGGAACCGCCGGTTAGCGTCCTATGCAACACGGCCGTCGTCTTCCTATCATCTAGCGTTTCGTCCTTCTGAAATTTGCCCGCCACCAGATGACGGAACTGAATGAGGAGGAGGAGGAAGGCGAGGAAGAAGGAAGGAAGGGCAAGGGGGAGAGGCAGAATACACGTCAGTCACCGGTGGCCCACACACGCGCACACACGCACGCACAGAACGACTTCCTGCGATTCGAGCACAAGCGGTATCACTGGCCCAGGCAGCAGCGGCGGCAGCAGCAGAAGCAGCAGCAGCAGCAGCGACGGCGACAGTGGAGGACGCGGTGTCCCCCTGCCTCGGCTACAACAATGGCGTTCGGATGCGTAGGCTTCGGCAAAACGCTTCCGGAGACTATACCTGGAAGCGCGCAACTACCGAGCGGGGCCACCTATTATAACGCGGGCTAGGCGAGAGCAGCAAGCATCCAGACACAACCACGAGCAGCGTTCACGAAGTGCAACGCCATCAGATTACAACATGCAACGGAGTGTTTCATACGCACTCAAAGCTTGCATAAAACGGGAGACAAGCAGTAACCCTGCAAAATGTTAGCATACGTCCGCGTTAGAGTTCAGGTTAGTGCTCGTTCTTGGACCTTTATTTTGTAAAATGATCTTGTTGGTTGCTACCGAGGCTAGCGCACTCAACTGTATAATTACCCCTTGCCTTTTACTGCATTGTACCTTTTGTGCATTAGAGTGTACTATACCTGTTGCCGTTTAAAACGAATTTATGCATAGCGCGAAAGTTTTGTCACTCGTCGTTTTCATTTCACACAAGTAAACTACTTTGGTACTGTAAACTAGCCCACACCTTGAAGTTCGCGTTTTCCTTTTTTCTGTGACTTCATTCCACGTCATCTGTTTGTAACAATTAAACAAGCATGAGTGTTAGTAAATATTGCTCCTTTGCCTCATCTCTTTTGTTTCGTTTGCCAGCTGATAACTTCTATTCACAGAAGAAGGTCGGCACCGAGTCCGCCTACGATTGGCGTCTCTCAGTTCTGACAACTAGGTCACATTCCCTTCTGATATCACTGCTTCCGACGGGTTTGGTCCACTACGCTCTATCGCTCGTCCGCTCCTGCTGTAGGGCTCGTGGCATTGAGATTTTTCGCAACAGCGTAGTGCCACATTATCTTATGCCGCGGTCGCCTCCTTTCGCCACCGGAATCGAACCGATACTGACTTTCTTTGTTACTCACGCGAATAAATACCACTTCTTACTCTGGTTGTTGGTATTTAATTTAAAAAAGTACAAAACGGTAGTGAGGAACCTGGAAGCAAGAACGCGACCGAACTGTATTCCATCTGTTCCATCTGATCTTCTTCAGAAAGCTTTTTCCAAGGGGGATCTCAACTTTTGTTTTATAACTATGTAGTCGAACAATCCTTTGAACGTGCCTTCCCGTGTATAAAACATTTCTGGGAGCATTAAGTATAGATAAACAGCATGTTGATTCCTGTTGCGACCAGCTGTTTCTTGCTAGGTGCCCACAATTTATCTACCGAAAACAACAAGCATTCGACATTTCGTCTTTCTACAGCCAAGTTCATGGTACTCTTGCACTCATTATACGTCCTGACATGGAATCGCTCTTCGGCCTACAATTAAAAGAAATGTTATGGATACGCGTACAATAGTTGAAGTCCCATGCCATCGAAAATCTAGAGAACAATTGGCGTAGAAGCTACCGGCGGTTGGCACACGCCATTCTTGCACGAAAGACTGAGATATGAAAGAGAAAGTACAGATGAGGCTAGTATGTTTATTTTTTTTGTTTTAGTTTTGATTAAGGCTTGTGCGAAAAAACTAAAAGAAAATGGCATGCAGTAGTTATGGCACGAAAAAATGAAGTTATAAAGGGCTGCCGGAGAGTAACAGGTACCGTTGTAATCTGAAGCCCACTGGCCCTAACCATCGTGCGCTGTATTCGAGGCTGGTCAAGCTGCCACGAGCAGCTTTGTTCCCCACTCTCCCGCGGCAATACTGTGTTTTGTTTCGTGGAAAATAGAGCTTATATATATATTGTTACGTGCGGAAAGAGCTCGGTGTAGCGACCGCTGCGGAGCTCCGTGGCGAGAACGGGGATCGCAAACCTCCATAAAAATGTTACGTGCGGAAAGACAAAGAAAAAAAAAAAGACTATTTACACTGCATTTACCAGAGCAGCGCAGCCAGAGACTAAGATGGTGACCAGCACGTGTCAAGCCGAGATGCCCGTATTGGTCTTCCTTTGGCAATATATATATATATATATATATATATATATATATATATATATATATATATATATATATATATATATATATATATATATATATATATATATAATGTGCTAACAAACAAAAGCGTAACTGAAAGCTAAAAGAGTTACACTGCAGAAAACAGACACGCAGTTGACATGAATGTCCATTTAATTGGCTATAGTGTCTGCACATGAGGGTTATGATATCCTACGTTTCCTAACCATGTTGCGAGTAAGACAAATGGGAACACAATTACCATTTTTAATATGAAAACGCCTCGTTGGTCTTTTCTGTTACACGGATGTTTTCTTAGCGAGGAATTGAGGTAACGAGTGCCTAGGATACTCCTTCTCTGTGTTTTTATAACAACAGCACCGCGAGGTGATGTTAGGGTAGCTAAACTCTAGCGCTGCAATCACTTTCTCGCTTCATGACTTCTTGTGTATGCACTTAACTGCGAACTCGACTATTACAGTACACTGTGAAAACCAGCCGCCAACTTAACGTTCATGTTTTTATCATATACCCGTTTCTCTACCGCCGTGAACAAAGGGGAGACTATTACCGTGAACAAAGAGGGAAGCAGGGACTGACGAATGCCACCAGGAAAAAAAAAAGAAACAATTCACTCGTGATAATAGCGCGATTTAATTGGCTGCCATTTGCAGTACATCTTGGTACAGGCCTTACAAGATGACGGCCTGTTGTCCATTTAACGCTCAAATGATTGGAAATCGAGCTGCCGCCATATTTGCTGTCATTTACAGCATTTTTTTTTTTTTACGGCGTCTGGTTGGAGGCTAAGTGCTCGCGTTTCCACAGTTCACGCGTTGGCTCACATCACATGTAATATTTATACTTTTGTACACCGCACTATGTACTTATTAGGCAGTTATATTTGTACCTTACAGCTCTGTTCTTAGTATGCAGTTTCGCTAGCGAGGCTTCTTTTTCTTTCTTTTCTTACTTGCTTCGCCTTAAATGGTTTTCATAATTTCCTTATTTCTATATTGTTTTCTTGTTGAGAACTTTGTTTACATCTACAATATCGCGACAGCGGGAACTTAGCCGAATTTCCCATTTTGCCGCAGTTAATAAACAACGACAACAAGTTTCACTTAGACATCTGTTGATACGCACAGAATCACTCTATACGATAAATAAGGAAGCCCAAAACGCCGTCTTGCGTCGATGCCTGAAAGCTGCCCTCACCACAGAGCAGACATGGTACGAACTCGTCTGCACCGCCGTTACGTACGCAGCAACGTGCATATCTCTTACGCGGCAAAGAATCATTTGCGGGAAGCTTCGCCCTTGACCCCCTTCTTCACACCTTTTCCCTATGCAGAGTAACATGCCAGAGGTCATATGCTCGCCGGCAAAAATCTCTGGTTTTCAATAAAAACATTCTCTCTCGTCTGTTCTAGTTCTCACAAATCTTGGGCCTAACCATCACCCTGAGTATACGATTGAGTATAACCACAGATAAGTGCCATGGGAATTTATAAAATGTCTCTGCGTACTACTGACGCGAGAAACTTCCGCCGCTGACAAAGAACAACAAAAACCAGAGCAACATGCCGTGTCCTCTTTTCTCAATCATGATGCACAAGCGTACAATGGCAACTCCTTCTTACGGCAAGCTCAGCTGTTATGTATGCACTTTATCGTCAACCACTCTATAAGCCATTTGTCGACACGAAAGTTCAGTTGCCCCAGATATTTCTTTAGTCAGAGATTCCTGTGCTGTGCTTTCGTGGAGCATTGAGATTTATTTCGTGCTGTGAGACCAGGATTCAAAATTCTCCATCGGAATTTTTTTTCAGTGAGCGGCTGTTTGCGTCATAAGCCATCGAAGCGAGAAACTGACCCAGCCATTGAGCTATATGTCATCTATTGTATAAGAAAGAAGAGAGGCCATGTGACATCACGGGCGAAACACCTGCTCGCAACATAAAGGGCTGCGGCACGGAGGCTTTACTCCGACGGCTAAAAAAAAAAAAGGCCCAGGGATTAAAAAATAAATTTCCACATAGAGTTGCCGTTGTACTCACTTTCTCGATATTATACGTTTGATCAGTACGCTAACATGCGTAACACAGGGGCAACTGTAACTTAAAGAAACTGTCCCTGTCAGTTCTCGTTTTCCCAATAAATGAAAATCTCCGAGATAGAAGACCCCAACACAACTCCTTTTTCATCGCCAGTATACAACTGTGCTACCTTCTGTACAAGCACAAGAACAAGCTGGACGGTCTCTTCTGAATCTTTCCAAGTTCCTTATCTTTAATTTTTCAAACGCATCCGAAATAGCACAATCACTTTTAAAATGTGCCAAACGCATGTAAGGTAGGCAGAATTTGACTCAACGTAACAGGTTGGGCGTCACAATTGAATACACTTCTAAAGTTCTCGCGTTCCACGCCATTGCTCTTTAGGTCACTGAGCCATGCCTGTGATTAAAGTTTATTGTCTCTCACTTCTAAGCACCTGCGCGTATTGGGCTCAAGCCTCACTCAGACTGAAGTTTCGTACGATATTTCGTATTTATGCTAACTTTTGATCTCAACGAAGTTGGTGCCGCGTATATGTAACAAAAAAGAATAGGTTTCTCGCCTGTGGCAAGGTCTAACGGCAACACACAATAATTGTGGGTAATGCAAAGCACCTCGTGTACTTCGCTTATTTCGGAATCAGAAAGGAAATTTCCGCAATACTCGAAACGAGCCAAAACTTACAGTCAAGTGAGAAATCGGCGCAATGTTTCATACCATACTCCGAAAATGACTCGGGCAGGGACTACGCAACAATTACGCGGAACGCGGTCTGTTTTCTGTCTCTTCTACCCGAAGGGTAGCCTACAAGATAAAGCAGAAAAAACAGGCAAATAAACGGCACGGAATTACACGAGGCTCCGCCAAAAGTAAGAAATCTTTAAATACATCAGTTTTGGTAGCCGCGACGCCTTTCCACCGAAGCTGCCCAAGAAACAGTCATTAAAGAAGGTGTGAAGCAGAAGTTTCCTGCTGCGAGAAATCTTACCTCGGCGCAAGGAACTCGGCAAATACAAGTGCGCTGCTCTAATCGCTACAATCGGCAGGCGGTTATCACAAAGGGCGCCGTGAAGGGAGACAAACTTGTCAGGCTTCTTTCGTTGCGAAGCCGCGTCATTGTTCGGAGCAGCTGTGATGAAGGAGTGCGAAATGAAAGAAAATAACGTGAAATTGATTGGGGCACACAGAAGTGGTCCTAACGTAAGACAGTGGCCGCTGCGCCCCCATAAATCCGCCGGAAACTGCAATTCAGCGCAATGCCAATAAGAGCATCCAGCATGAAATCCTTCCATCCTTTGCTCTGCCGCGGGCCGCGCCATTTGTCAAACGTAATCCCACTCCTGGCGTGTTCCCTTCATTTTTCCCGGAAAAGTACGCGCATCGGCTTTTATTTTGCCGTTTGCCTTCTTTAAATCGCGGCGCTCATTTCGTTCCCTGACACGCGCGCCTCGGGCCGCGGTTCCGCCCGTACACTGCGCTCGTGGCGCAGTTTTTGCGATGAACCTCTTTCGCAGCTCAAACCTGAGGCACTCGTGGTCGCGTGTTTTTGATATCAAGCTAAATACGCGAATTCGAATAGCGCGCTCATGCGACCATCTCATTCACAGCACTAGGGGATGGCTGGGTCGAAACGTCTATATTCAACCTCAGGTTGCTAGGTGACAACGCGTGGGAGAGCTGCCACTGAAGGGGGCCAGTTTATACGTGCAGTTTCGACTGCGTTAACACCGTTGTCGGACATCGTAAAGAAGCACGCAAGCACTGCCTGCTCATTAGCTCTCGCGTGAACTTGTTGCCCCGCGCTGATTGGCTCGTCTGCCCCATGGCCACATTGTGTTCTTGTAACTGACAGTGGTCGCTTCCTTGTGGACGCGTTCAGACTACGTATCTGGCAGAAGCTGCCGCTTAGATTATGCGGAAATGAGAGCCTAATTGAGTAGAATATTAGTGAAGGAGTAATTTCTCTTAGCGGGGAGCTTTTACAGTTGCTAGTCGGCAGATGTGGGCGTTTCCTAAGTACACCACTGATTAACTCGTTCTATTGGGAAGCCTCCTTTGCCTATACACTTCACCAGCCCTTGGCGCGATTCGTCGGTTTCTCGCCTGACAGGCGCGTGAGCCAGGCTGATGTATACAGTACTGACTGTCGACCGACGAATTAGCGCCAGCAAGAGCTCCTCTGTTCTCAGTAATCAAGCAATAAATTAGGCCATAAAATGTGTTCATATAATGACACGTCATAGGTATCTGCAATGCACACATCATATTCAACGGATTCCTCGATCTTCATAAATTTCTTACACTTATAGGCTACATAATTTTGGGAAAACTGGGTGTATGCTACCATCCATAAAACAACTCCTCTCAAACTTTCACGTTACCAATGACCACGAGGGTTGCAATGTGGGCTTGTTGGTAATGCATCTTCAAGGATGTACGGTAGCGCGATTAAAAGACGGGACAAAACAAGACACACAGGAACACACACAGCGCTAACTTAAAGAAAATTGTCCGCCGAGGTAACACTGATATGGTTTTTTCTGCACCTAACAAACTAATCAGCCTGTGCAGGAAAATAAGACCAGAAAAGAAAGAAAGTGCTCCTAGCTTCCAAGTTAAACACAGGAAGAAGTTTAGAGATTGTAAGACATTAATTATATATCGTATACCCTTATCGTGTGAGAAGTATTACGTCGGACAGTCAGGAAGATACATTCATGATAGACTGCGCGAACACAAAAATAAAGTCGACAAACTTGCATCAGATGTGTTTCTCTCCCTTCATTGTAAGCAACATACGTGCTCCCCTCTCTTCGAATCAACAATCATTACCGGTAGAAATAAGTGCGAGCTAACTAGACTTGTAATAGAAGCCGAGCAGATTGATGCCCTAGGAGATTCATGTATCAGCAAACCGTCATTGGCTCTCTCTGAAAAAGAGCTGAAATTTTTGCGCATAGCTTACCATATCACAATAATGTGTCACTCTGATTTTTAATCTGTTCACGTGGCTGTGACTCATGTTGGCTGAGTGTATAAGTACGACCTGGTTTTCGATAATAAACATTGTTGGAAGTTAGCGCTGTGTGTGCTCCTGTGTGTCTTCTTTTGTCCCGTCTTTTAATCGCGCTACCGTACACCCTTTGAAGTTACCAATGACGCCATTTAGTTTCCACATTTTATTCCCGTGCCCTGCAATAGCGCCTACTGCCTCGAATGCCATTTCACCACTATCACCAGCAGCGGCAGTTCAAGACAGCTTTTCATTCGCGTAACAGTAATTCCACGATTTAAAACCACGGTCTTTGTTTCCCGAGTCTAGGCCCATTTTGCAACTCTCCTCAGTTTTCTTTTTCTTTTTTTGCTGCTTATCAAGCTTTGTGAATCCAACTAGCCACTCATTGCTATTATTGAAACGTTTTGTGTTTCCGCCGCTACCAGGACACTATACGTTAAATCAAAGCATTTAGTCATTGCAAGAGCAATGATACATTTCATAATTTCATCTCTTGTCAATACCTTTTGCGTTCAGGTATAGCATTTGTGATTTGTATCTGCAAGTACATACCAGCATCTTCGCCACAAAACAACAGATAACGAAACGAACAGTTGTTGACTTCATCAGCTTCTGTCAGCAGACAATAGCACTCGAGCGTGAAACACTGGCTGCGCTTCCGGGCGTGTTCGGTTCGCGTGCTCGTTGCGGTCTTGCGAAACGGATGCCTGCCGCTCATACAGCCACGTTGCCCTCTATGCAGATCCCCCATTAGCCATCGGGGCTACCGCATCCAATGACTCCACACGAGCATGGCTGCTCAAGCGGGCGTCCGCTGCATCGCGCACACAAACAAACCACCTTGCTGCAACGGCACATCCGCTTTTCGAGTCGGACTGAACCGACTTAGTGCGCAGTTGATGTTTCGATGACTCGCGCGAACGGAGCATAGGTGTCCCAGCGGCCGCTGTTTAATGCGAAAATATTGCAACGGCAGCGAGCGAACAAATTCTGTATGCCGTATAAGTCAGCATTTAGGCTGCTTTAGTTATGCGCATGCCGCAGCTCCATCTGCGAAAGTCGGACCATTACGTAGGAAATTACGTCGCTTTCCTGTGTTCGCTTACTTCCGCGAATAATGTAGCCGTCTTCTGTAGCCTGCGTTCGACATTCGCTAAGCCTTGAGCCCACAACGTTCTGTGATATTAGTGCACATGTCGGATAAGCACAACACTTTCCACAGGCCATTCAAGTGTTTGCCGAGGAAGCGAGAAAATACTGAATGTAGGACGGACAACTGGAACCGTGCCCTGTTTTCTACCCTACACTGAGCGAGGGGGCACATTCCTGCCTCGAATCCAACGTTCGGTTTGTCTCTATTTCCGGCCTGAGTGCACAACCTTCCTGGCAGCACCAAGTTCAATTAATAAGCGGACGTATGCAGAAGTTCAACTGAAGACAGCTTCTGGCGCAAAGCGGACGCCCAAAAACATTTCACGGAGACGAAAGAATGTCTTTGGGGTTATAAGATTACGACGCAGCACCGTGTCGTCGAACGGGAGAAAAAGAGAGAAAAAAACTCTTCAGTAGCGGTCTCCAGCGTATTGAAAAGGAAAGTGGTGACGCGTGCGATAATCGATGCGAAGAAAAGAAAAATAAATAAATAAAACAGAAATCACTCTCGCCAAGTGCTCGTCACAAGGGTCCCTTTTCCAGCGCCCAGCAAGAAACAGCAGCTGCGCTGACACAGTCTCGACGATTCTATGAAAATGAAAGAGCTGACGCCGCATTGAGGCATCTCATTATTTTTAACGAAGCCCAGCAGGCAAACGTTATTCAGGGAGATGCTTGCGAGCTCTCTGCATTGTTACGCCGTTTCCTTGCTTCTTTCAGTTTTATTTAATTTCTTCATTTACCTGCGTGCTTCGTAATTGCCGTCTTCACACCATTTCGCTTTTTTCTATTTATTTTCAAGTGTGCCACATGAAGAAGGCGATGAGATTTCAACCACTTTCGTCAAGATTCATTCGCAGTTCTCAGAAGGATTGATCGTTACCACAACCAACGCATCGCGCATATAAGACGTTAACTACAAACAAGATTCGGAATGTCGAGTGATGAACACGACTTTATTGAAGAGCAGTGAAGATTCCTGTGCTGCTTTCAACGCGTTCTACTTAGACAGGAAAGGTCGGGATTCCCGACTTGATGCCACATAATGAGGTTGGAACAAATTATTTACTTTTTTCGAACCCCAAAGTTCTGCTAAAAGTCAGGGTACTACTGTCAAATTACAAGCTTCTGCATGTCGACGAGCGAAAGTTCATTTAGTTTTTCTACACAGGACCGCTGTAGGCGTAGGTTTCGTAATGGTTCCTCGAGAAGAAATGCGACGGCGAATGCCAATTCTGAACTTTTCAGTTATCGCCCACTCTTGACCCATTCCCTAGCTACGCCTCCGCTCATTCACTGTCAGCTCCTCAGTAAAAATTACGCCGATCGGCGAGCGAATAGCGCTCAAAAGCCTCACTGACTCCCTAAAACCATGCTGCATTGCGAAAGCTGTAGTCGATATCAGTCACTCCGGTAGGCTTGCCCATACATATGCACAGAATTCCTTCAGTGTCTATAAAATGTAGCGCACGTGGCGCGCTCTTCGCAGTTGAGAGGGCTGTGCCGGCCGCGAACTGCGGGCTCAAGGTCAAAATTTGTCGCGCACGACAGAAAAAGCAGCACATCCGAAACGCACTTCGGTGACACACTATTCTTGCTTACCGTGAAAGAGGGAAAGCATCTCACACGACCCCATCCATAACACCTAGGTGCTTTCACAGTGTAACACGGTTGTATTGCTAGATATATCTACAATTTATGGATCAGCAGCGCCATGAAAACGCTGCAGGATTCTATAATGTCTACAAGCCTCAACAAAACTGTGTGAAAAGCTTTACAGCGCATGTGTGTGTCTTTGGGCATGTGTGTTGTACTATATTTGTCACCCGGCAACTGAAATAGCATGCCAGGCTAGCCCACCCAGCTTCTCATTAAAGTCAGCATCTCTGCAAACAGATGTTCGGGAACGATTTAAGGCCCCATTAAGGCCAGTAAAAGTCTAATGCCCGAGAAACAAATGATTAGCCTCGTTTTTCGAACTCGCCGACTTTACAGCGCCGCGCCTTGCAATTACAAAGGTTCAAACGTTCGAAATCACTTTGTTTGCATTTGCCCCCTTGCCTTCGTTCCGTTCCGCTATGCGAATACCTCGTTATCGAATTCATAGATCACATCCATTCTTGGCAAACACGACACGTACACGCATGACCGTATTTCACGGCCCGCACCGGAAGCGATGCCGTAAGCTTTCGTGTTTTATACGGCTGTCTCGTTAGATTGCTGAGCGTGTCTTCGCTGAAGCTAAACGCGCCAGATAACGGCGTTCTTCTGGGACTCGCAAACGCACACAAACGACCGCAAGAGCCGTACTGAGCGCTTGTTGGAAAAGCGCATTAACGCGATCCGCGCACATGGATATCGCGAACGCGTCAAACATGCCGGTATCACACAAAGGCGATTTGTTTTGTTCGTAGTGGGTGGCGCTTTAGCGCCGCTAAAGGCATTTGTGGATGTTCACGAGATGGCGGGCTATGGGCGCCGACCAGGAAGCGGGGGTGCCCTATTCACGCCAACGACGTCGGTATGTAAACAAGACGCGCCCGTACCATGTTTCACAACAACCGTGGATGCAGTGTCACCAAAGGCATGGCTGGTGTTATAAGCTGAATACCTAACACTAACGATAGGCGATAGGTCGGCGTCTGTAAGCAAGCCAGTCAGCAGCCAGCGTTTGCGGTATAGTAAACACACAAGTCAAACAGAACGAGCCGTTTTAAACGTTGATTCCTGTGAATGCGGCCACTGATTGGTCGATGTGTCCTGAGATCGTTACATCACTTTACATTATGCGTCTTTCTGGGTGTCACTGGGTGTAGTTCTCAATCACTTTCGTAAACATAGTCACGCTAAAGAGCAAGCTTAGAAGCGGGCGCTTTTCTTGGAAGCAGAAAGGAAGTACCGAAGAAGATACCATAAGCTTTATCATCAGATTTTTGACGATGCATATAACTATAGAATGCTGAGGAACGGAGTACACATGAGGCAGCTTAACAATATTTTCGCGCTACGTCTCTCATTAAGTTTTACTCCCGAAGACAGATGTATACTGTGCCTACGAGGAAGCCGTGAAATCACAAGCGCGTAAAGAAGGAGAATGCACGCAGAGAGATAGACAGGCACTATTCCTTGCATTTCCCTGCGCCATCGCCCACCCGCACACCACATACGTAAATGTGCGTGTTATTTTGTCCTTCTCTTTGAGTTTCTTGTGTTCATGCTTCCTCACAAGCATTGTTTATGCTTTACACAATGTAACGATTTCTCGAGTAATGAAAACACAAGCAAGCGAACCTTTCTTGCACTTTAAGTAATGTATGTCTTGTAGGTTGGTTGTGCGGTACAGCGAAACTTCAAGAAAACAGTTGGATGTCAAATGAGAAGGCTAGGAACACGTAGGATATAACACAAACGGCGGAATAGCGGGGCTCTCATTCTTGGCATATTCAATATTCCAGACAACAAGGTCGCAATACGTGTCAAGCGGGAAGGCTACAGGAACATCGCGTACGACCACCACGCCGCACGACTACACTAAGTGGGCAAATTCTCTGAGATGCACAGGACGTTCACGCACTCCAAACTGATACGTCAAACGTGAGTGCGGTGCTATGAGCGCAGAGGCCGTAAAGTGAGAGTAAGAAAAGTATAAAGGTGAGGATGATTTCACCAAGACGCTAGTTCAAGTGAAAGTCATAGCTGTAGTATGCAATTTTGTTTAATTGCTGTTGTTCGTCACAGAATGAAGCTTGTTGCTTAATAAGCAGACAGGCGATACACCTGAGAGGTCGAAACGATAACAACGGCAACATTTGTGCGTTTAAACTCATTGACACTCTGGAATCGGTGGCTCCAACGACCATTGATTGAAACATTGTCCGAAAAGCATTCTTTTCAAAGTTCTAAGGAAATGAGATAGAAGACAAGCGTACTAACTACATTCTACGAAGTTTAGTCCACAAGCAAAAGAACAAGAATGAACCCAGGAAAAAGAAACAATGCACTACTCACGTCGCTAAAAACAGCTTGAAAAAAATGCAAGCAAGGAAGCATGGCCTAAAAGGAATCAATCAAGGCACTGCGAATGCTACTCTACCGCTAAGACTGTAGGCATCCTCGAGCAGGGCGGACGGTCAGCAGGCGATGCAAGCTCGAGCATTCGTCACGGTATCAAGCTGAGTCGGCCGCATCAACACTGTCACAAGGCCGGCGCATGATCGCACCGCAGCTTGAAGCATCCTTTTCAGCGAGTCAGCCGTGCTACAAGGCTTCATCCAAAGATCCAGTCGTTTGCCGCTATGAAACTTCACGCAGAGATTGTTGTAGCCGTGTTATGCTTATTAGCACAACGACCACACGCACGCGTCTCCAGCGCGCATCATCACTCCGCAAATGTACGAGTATGTGTGTACGACCATCTTCGCGCAGTTCAGACGCGAACAACCGTGCCCCATTACTAAATCGTTGTTGCATCGTTTTCTTCCTAAGAGCTTAGATAGTTTGCTAGATATATATATATATAACAGAGAAGAAAGGGATAATTCATTTATTTACAAATGCTGGGACTGATTGTTTTATTAGTCACAATCATAAGCCAAAAAACTTATGCTTATAATTGTGACTACATACCTGTACATATATACGTCTGCTCACCAGGCCCAGCAGGCTGATGCATAGATACGAAGTCGCATGCTGTTGTGAGATGCTGACGCGTGCGTGTGGTAACCGCTTAAACTTGCATTTCCTTAGAAGTAGAAACACAAAAATTTCAACTTTTAATTCTTGTAAGACTGGCATAACAAACGTTTAATTCCTTGGCACCACAAGTCCGCTTGATGGGCAGTGGCACTCAAACATTGCGAACCGTGTTTGTTGTTCATCATCACGGTGATTGGAAGCCCCGCAGGTGAAGTGAATCGAACCAATAAGGACAAAATGGCGAGTTATTTGTATACATTTTCGCTTCACTTTTAAACACACGGCATACAAACACTGATCCCACAATCCATTCTTGAAACTGCGGCTGTGCAGCAGCAAACAATTCATCAATTAATGCCAAGCATACAAAGAAGCGCTGCGCCTTTTGAATACGTGCCACCATAGTTCCAGAGAAATTCCCAAATACAAAATTTGCTTTCCTTGTTGACAGATTTCCGAGCCGTTCACCTTTGCGTTTCGTTCCACGTTATTCAGTTTGCCAACACATTGTTCGCTGTTAAGATTAGCGAAATTCTATTTCGCTTACGGGTGGGTGTATACAGGGTAAAGTACGCTATGTAGAACTGTAATGCGATCTCATCATTAGCGCTGCCAGTGATGGCGCATGCCACAAGGCTCCAGACAACAAGTGCAACATTTCCGTGCATATCTTGAAGTGAGTGTTTTAAAATGCATTTACGATTCCGTTCTGATGGAGGTGGGTAGCGAAGGCACTCGAGTACTTAGGTTTGCGTGCTGACAAAGAACCCGGGTTGGCCAAAATAAACGCGGAGCACTTCACTACGGCGTCTGTGATAGCCTTTGTATAGGTTTGCGATGCTGTACTACATTTTAGGTTAACTTAATTTACTTTAGTTACACTCCAGCAGCGACTTTTACCAAAAAAGCACTCGACCTAGATTAACGTTTAACAACACATGCTCTAGCCGCACAGTGAACGCACTCATCAAACGATGACGCCAAATCGCGCGTTGTCCTCAGCTATCGACGCCACAGTTGCCGCCCTGAGCTCACGGCCGAGCAGCCACCGCTTGTTTGCATAATTTAATGGTTCGTACGTTCAGAAAATGATACCGCCATGGTGCTATAGCTAGCGACAACCCCCTCCTTTTCTTGAACAGTTCCTTAACTGAACTATGTTGAATGCGATAACCTGCCTAAAGTAGCTTGCGTCGAGTAGTAATTTATTACGGGGTAAATACCACACCACATCATGAGGAACTTACTTTCCAGATTTGAGGAACTAACTCAATATTTGCAACGCAAGACCGCCTCCGTTAGCGCCACAGCAATTTTGCTTCAGTCAACGATTAAAAAAAATAATTTTGTATACTTGAGAGGCAAAACAACGCATAATGTCCCTGCTGACCAAGTACGATTTGATTGTAGTTGTGACTCCTGCAGTTTGAGTTCATGAGCGACAAAGCGGGCAGAGCCGGGCGCATACCTTGAGCAGCCGTCCGTCGGCGATCTGTGGCCGCGGCGGAGCGGGCTTTCGGACGAACGAGAGGAACAGGTGTTTGACGAGGTCCCGGGGAGTGTCCATCTCCAGGTAGGTGTCCATGAACGCCTGGAAACCCTCCAGGTCGATGTCCTGCGGGAAGGGGCGGGAGTAGGCTTCTGAGCTTGGGAGCGCGGCCATGGTTTGGAACGCGTGCTAAATAGTGCATTACCTCGTGCATTAGCACCCGCCACGGTGACTCAGTGCTCAGCGACTGCTACTGAGCACGAGCTCATGGGCTCGACTGCCGGCCGCGGCGACCACTTTCGTACGGGGGTGGAATGCAAAAACGCTCGTGCACGGTGCTTTGGTTACACGTTAAACAAGCCCAGGTCAAGCTGCTCGGCAGCCCTCCACTACTGCGCCACACATGGGCCCCTAGTTACATGGGTACATTTACATCAGTCAATCAATCAATCAATCAATCAATCAATTTAAGCATAAAAGCAGCTTGAGCGAAGGATGATGGGGAGTGACAGAAGTTTCTGCACGGCAAGGGCACGAGAAAGAGATTTTATTGATAGGAAAGATAGAAGCCTAGTGCGCTATAGTCTGCTACTCTGCAGTGGGGAAGATGGAAGGGTAGTGAAAGCACTGTGATGGATGAAAATGATAACAGAAGTGGTGAGTGCTTATGTACGCCCGGGAGCAAAAGTAAACGGATCACAGGGTCGCCGGAAAAACTGTATTTCTTTGTAATTAACACGTACAAACGGAAACTGACGAGTGCACTAGAAAGTTCGTAATGCCAAGTTTGCACTGCAGCCTTTAATTTCAGATTGCATTCAGAGACAGAAGAGAAAATTATATTTATGGCGCCATCCCTGGTCTGCATATTTTGCTCACGAGTGCACATTAGACAGTGGCGCCACTAGAGTGAACGTAAAGTGCAATGTTATTAATGTACGAATTACAGCTCCTTAACATCAGATACTTTCTCGATACCACGCACCGAAGCATCGGGAGCGAACCATATGAGTT
Source organism: Dermacentor andersoni (assembly GCF_023375885.2). NCBI lineage: Eukaryota > Metazoa > Arthropoda > Arachnida > Ixodida > Ixodidae > Dermacentor > Dermacentor andersoni. The sequence goes on along the minus strand of NC_092818.1, from coordinate 193,182,421 downwards.
GAGTAGAAGTAGCCTTCTAGCAGTGTGCGGTCAGCGAACATGGCCACTTCTCTTTGCCGGCAACCTTGAACACTGTTATTGCCCGAGTTTCACCAGAAATGAGGAGCTCCAAATACGATGCCGGCTGTGAGGAGAAAAAATCTTTTTTCATGAGTATTTAAACAATAGTTTAAACGTTTTGGAATGTTGACTGGTGTTGACTGGTAACGCCGTTGACAAACTCGAATTCTAGCCGTCCAGTGAGCCACTTCAGAATGAGTGTTCATAAAGGCTGCAGTGACAATTCTACGTTACCTCTACGCGTGTGAAACGACGGACGCAGTTATGAGACTAGCAATAATTCACATGGACGTAAGAGAGCAGCAACATCATCACACTTGCAAAATGAAGACGTCCTCGCAGGGTCTGTAATCGACGACTTCGTGGCACAGGAACCATGCGCGACGCGGCGTATTTTAAAAATCTTGACTCGATACTTTCTGCCTCGTTGGTTACTACGAAGCTCAGGTGAAAACAAAATTATGTGCGAGAGCACGCGCAACACAAAGCAGGCAAACAGTGGGGTCGGCCTACAAATCCGGATTCCGTGATACTGGCGAAAATTATCTCGCGAACTTGAAATCGTTCAGGAAGTACAATCACGATGAAAAAGATTTATAGGAATGTCATTCTGCCACGTGCAACGACGTGGCCACGTTCTGGTTCAACAGCGTTTTTTGCTGTTATCTAAATTTGCGACACACGACCTGATGTTGAACTTTGGCCTTGCTGTGAACAGTATGAAGAACCAGAGAAACTGACCTTTCGTTCTACACCCGGAAGCAAGTAAACAAGTAAAAAAAAAATTTTTGTGCTCCTTATTCAAGCATCAACTGTACTTTAATGCTTCATCAAACTTCTGACTACCTGCAGAAACTTTTTTTGTACGTTCGTTAAAGCAAGACGTGAATTAACGAGCTTCGTCAAGCTCAATGCAACGCGCACACGTAAATCAATGCACAGCTTCAGTCTTCCTGGGCAGGTCCGCACGACTGTTTATGAGTGGTTCGTCTGTGCCCTCCATATATTATGGTCGACCCGTACCAGCGCGAAGGTATACCCAAATGTTTAGGCCAGTCCCGACTGCCGACTCGTAAGGATTCAGGAGGTTCTATTCAGCCCATTATAAGTTCTTCAGCTTATCACAGTGGTCCATTTGGAATTAATTTAGTGTGACCGCGGCTACATCTTACACTAATCATCGCCATTTAAGCTAGCAAAGAAACGGTGGCTGCTGTGTACCGAAAGAAAGTGATGAACTCATCCAGCGTGGGTCTGGCGACAAGCCATAAGGTAAAAAACTCGCCTAAAGGTTCGCGTAAGTATACGACCACCTAGGTTGAGAAGGACTAGACTACTTCGATAAGCGTGTTTTGTCCAGCCATCAAAACCAGTGCAGTTGGTCGACGCTAATTCTGTCCAAGAGCTCGCTACAGACGCCGGGCACTCGAGAGCCTCCTGCGCGCAGACAGCGGTGAAGAAAGAAGCACTGCACCAAGCTCGGCTTCATTTGTTACTCTATTCGCCTAGCTTAAACCCCGGCCGCTTGGGTGCTGCGTCGGAAACAGCGGCTCTGGCACCGATGCGGTAAATCGGAGCGCCAGCAGCAGCCAGACTACGTCGGTGCCTGATGAAAGGCAGGTCCCACGGGCCGTTCTCGTACACTGAAACGGCGGCTCATTACATCAACATAGCAGCATAGAGTATAAAGCTGGACATAGAAGCCTGCGACCGTGTCTGCGCGAAAAATTACGACGTGCCTCCAAAAAAGTATGCAGGAGGTCTGATAACAAAGCTCTTCAATGCATTTATAGAAAACTGGACTTCAAGGGCAGGCTTTTGTTTTTCCTGATCCGGCGCACTCATGAGACAGTCCAGGAAAATTCTGCAGTGGCCTAATTAGTAGTTAGACAGTAGTGCAGTATAGTAGCGATATCGTTGCTGTGTGCTGGTTGTCATCTCTGCAATAAGCCCCGTTGTAAAGTTTGTACACATATGACCCCATCAAAGACTGCTAGAAGCACAGCATCCAATTTTTCTGTTAAAATCAACGGCGACTTCACTTGCGACAGTACTAACATCATCTATCTGCTTGAATGTTCAGTGTGTCATATGTACTGTATCGGTCAGACCGAAACATCTTTTCATATCAGATTCAACAACAACAAAGCACACGTTAACAGCTTACCGCACCTTCTATTATCTAAACATGTTCGACTGCCAGGTCATACGTTTAAGAGCATCAATACGAGCGGCAAGAGCAGCAATACAATCAGGTTTCAAATCGCCCCATGATCGAGAAGTACGAGAATCTTTTCTCATTCATAAATTTAATACTGTGTCATCCGGTATCAACGAGAGCGTAGAAAAAATGTGGTGCCTTTCTGCCATATCTTGATGTGTATCTTCTTGTACAGAATTGACAATCAATTTGTTCCTAGTTTTGCCATGTCGCAATTCATATCATTCTGTAACTTCATGTTCAATCACCGTGATACCATAATGATATTTCATACATATCATTTATCGTGCTTAAGTTATACTTGCTGCTGCACTTTATTCTTTTATTATTTGCATGCAAGTGTACACGTGCACGTACTGCTGATTATGCCCACGTGCGCATGCTCATAAAAGTGGCTGCGCACTTGTATCTGTGTTTATTCTGACGAAGGCCGTGCCGCGGCCGAAACGTTACAACATTAAAAATTTCGTATATATATATATATATATATATATATATATATATATATATATATATATATATATATATATATATATATATATATATATATATATATATATATGCGAGTATTTTTCGAATACCTTTTCAATATTTCAGAATATCAACTGCGCGCAAATAAACATACGATTGCAGCAAAAGTACGGTACATTTCCGCCCCCGCGGGCATGACATAGACACATAAAACATGAGAACTCGTGTAGTGCAGCAGGCTATGTCATTTAAATAGCCCTACTTTACATGCTGTTCAGCGACCATTCGCACTCTCTAGAGCCCTGTGCACGCGAAGGAACTATTTGTCTCCTCTTAATGCTCAATTTTTGATTTTAATAAATGCCACTTTGTAACGTACTATGTAATAACAGAAAGTTGCTAACATGAGGAATACTGGAATGTACACATCGTTTTATATCAATTCTAATAAAGCTGTCCACTATTCGGAAACCATTCGAAAGGCGTTCGATATTCGATTCGATTCGCTCATGGCACTACTCCATTCGTATTCGATTCGGTCTAAAAAATCACTATTCGCACACGCCTACAAATTCGTGAGTGTCACTTTTGCAATACCCTGGCAAGCATTGTAACAACTTCACGTAAGATATAACTTGATATACCGAATTGCTCGTTTTAGATGCTCTAATAGACGTAGTTTACAGAATTGTGATATCCGTTTAGGTGAAGAGCTACCGATTTGTAAACTTCGTGCTTATATATTATATTTTTGTAGCCAATCAAATTTCTGCATCTTTTTTTTACGTAATTTACAGTCCCTATATAAATATTCTGTTTAAAGAGGAAAAGAACCGCAACTTCACACGGGACGCGACGAAGAAGTGGACAGGACGAGCCAAGACCCGCGTTGAGGGCGAGGGTCCACACACTCACACCCGCACCTTTGTTCCCTGGATACGCCAAAACGAGGTGGAGGGGGGGGGGGCTTCGTAGACAGGGCTTGTCATGCTTGACTCAAGCTGGCACGGCTTGGTTCCTGGGGTGACCCAGCAGTCAGCTGGGGCGGCTGTCAAACGACCGTGGCGGTTACCGGAGTCCGTGAGGAAATGCCTTAGAATACCCTTTTCCAGGAGTTTCTTCCTCCCAGTGGTCTGTGAAGGCGACAGTGAACGAACAAGCAATACTCGGTCCGCCAAGCGTGTCTCGCCTTACTGACGTCATATGCCTGTCCGAAGGGGACGCATTGTTGGCTTCACGAAACGATTGATCGTAGCGGGGCAGGAGAGGCTAGAAGGTCACTAGCCCCGCTGGCCGATCGTAACACTGCATTGACGGCCCGAAGTGCAAAACCTCTGTTGACCTTTGCTCACATACAGAACCTAACTGAAGTTTTTGTTAACGGTGTGCCTCTTAGGGCTTCATTGATACCGGAGCTCATGTGTCAGCAATGCACTCAGATCTTCGTAGTCGTCTCCGGAAAGTTCTGACACTTGCCGAGTCGCCAGCCGTGCGAGTAGCCAACGGCAGCACCACAGCCGTGTTGGGAATGTGTACAGCCTGCTTAACCACTGTCGGTCACCCAACATCCGTTCTTTTCTTTGTGCTCGCCGAGTGTTCTCACGAACTGATTCTTCGAATGGGCTTCTTGACCGTCCACTCTGCGCTAATTGATTGTTCAACCAACGTTCTCTGCCTCGAACTGCCCGAATACTCTTCCGACACTGCCGCAGGCGAATCCCGACTTTGGTGCGTTGAATTTGTCCGGCTGCAACTTGACGCTGTGACCTACGTCCCCACGACTCCTTTTCCACGTCTTCGCGACGGTCGCTCGTACCTGTGTAGCTTTTTTTGCTGCTGCTGGCGGTTGGTAGCACCCTGTATGTTATGAAGTGTTGTTTTCTGCATCTCTGTCTGTCACTCTCTCCCCCCTCCATCTTTTGCTGTGATGCCATGGGGCGCTGTAGGTATGACGCAAATGCATAAATGAACAAATGCAGCTTATTCTCAGAGACCGAATTCACAAAGCTTTTCTTTCGTAAGTATTCTTTGCCATTGGCTGGTCGCCTTCGCTACTGATATGTGCAGTATCAGCATCGGCTGGAATCTGCTCTTACAAACAATTCTAGCATAAGAGTTTTTCTTCTTTTAAATATTGAGCCCAGATTTTCTTTACGTCAAAGAAAACGCAGTCAGATGTTAAGGCTGCACGCAAAAGCACGACAAGCTTTGTCAGTTCAGGCATATAATATCGGTCGGCTGTTGCACGGCTTTGATGACACCGAGCGTCGGCTCCGCTAAACTTGTCGCTCCTAGGTGCTGCTACGAGATTAGCGATCGGTCCTAATGAGCAGCTCTGCGAGCGAGCGCCCTTCGGCTATGTTTAGACGCTTAGAGGCGGCGCAGATATACGAGTAACGCCAGTAACAGCGCACAGTCAATACCACGCGCTATTATAGCCGAGGACGGGACGGGATTTGTGTTGTTGTCAGGACGTCAAAAAATAATATCGAATTCTGGAAAAGCTAGACATTACGCCCCTATGTTTTTTTTTCATTTCTATAACAATAACGGGAACGTGTAAGGCCAACCGATAACGGTGGTGTTAGCCCCTATAAAATCGGGGATGCGAGAGAGACGAAGAGCTTGCGGGATGAGGCTTTAATGGCTAACACACTGGGCCCACTATACGAGTCGATTATAGTTTTACACTGGAATGAGCTTGGCGAAAGTTTGGTAAGACGATTTGAAGCGTTGGTAAAGCTCTGGCAATGCGACAAAATTCTTTTGTTCCCACGCATGTATCTCAGTACACATTCGCGGAAAATACTGTGTCATGCCACAAAACGCACTCAGTAACAATAAAATGAGTCAATGAATGAATGAATGAATGAATGAACGATATTTTTCGGTTGTAAAGAAAGGTTCTGAATATGCTCTATGAAAATGTATAACTCAGAAATTTCACGACTTCTTGTTTTTACCATGGCTCTGGACTCATAAGAAAAGAGCTCAACAATCATGGCATGGACGCCTGTCAACGGCATGATGACTGCTGCGCAAGAAATGACAGAAAAGCAACACCTATCGGTTAAAAGGAGCATTTCATACGACTGTATTCCAAATTTCAGGTCTTTAAGGGGAAGCTTTATCACGGAGCCAAATCCAATTCTCTCATTGAAATGCATACATGAAACGCAGAAGTGATCTTACCAGATTACTGCTGAATCGATTTGCAGGTTATTCATTCAAGTTGAGAGAGAAAGCTAGCTTTACCGACTTCTAGAAGTATAATTTTAATTTAAGGTCTGGAATGCTTCACAATATCACCGAAAATACGTACATTTCAAGAAAATTCAACTACTAAGCTACAGCTCTGTGCCAAATACAGGTATTGCAATTTTGTAAATACATCTGTTAGAGCGTCTGAAGCGGGAAAATATGAAGTAAGCAATGTAAAGCACTACTTGGGTAAAATCGTTAAGTTGCTTCATGGAGCTTTTCGCCAAAGTAATATTCTAAGATTGCTGATATATTTTAAAGCTTTTAAGGTATCAGGGCCAGTATAATGTCGCGATTCCTCTCACTCGACTGTATATTTCCCTATCAAGCACTATTCAGGACTCTCAGATTATGGTGACAATGCCGGCTGAGAGCCCCTGATACACTGACAAGAGAAAATGAAAAAGGAAAATTGGAATATAACCGTTATATTATCCCGGCTTGGCTTTTCTCCCGTTTTGTATTTGCCAATAAATGCAGTTTAGGGGTTTCTGATACTTGTATTTTATTGCTGACTCGCAAGCTTAATTCTTCAGGGACCGAATTCGTCCAGCGTTTCGTTCGCGACTGCTATCCTTTAATTGGTCGTCGGCCACCTTCGCTAGCGATACGCCCAGCAACACGCTCGGCTATTCTTATAAGTGATTCTAATGCAAGAACTATTTTGTCAATGCGCACCTAGCTCTTGAAATTCTTAAAATTTCCAACAATTTCCCCTAAATGATTACCTAAATAAATATCAGATCCCGTAGTTGCAAGAACACGTTCTTACTCTAAAATTGTTCGTAAGAGTAAACAAACGCCATCCAATTCCAGGCCCGTATTCGCAAAATTCTCCTGCGCTATGATTATTCGTAATAGCAAATTCCAGTCAATGCTGGTGCTGGGCACATCATCAGTGACGGCCGTCCGCCAATAGCAAAGAGCACTCACGAACGAAAAGATTTAAGAATTCGGCCCTTAATCCCGAGCAACCGGTGTATTTTGCTCTTTCTCTTTTAAGAGCCGCTATCCTAATCAAGTACTACGGTGCAATGGCGGCAGATCAAAGCTATTACTCCGTTCTCATGCATTTAGATAGGAGCGCCCGCGGCGAAGCTTCCTCTGTACTCGTGTTCGTGCCGTGTGCCGAAACAAAACTAATCGCGCATTTGACTGTTCGCCTCGCTCCTCCGGATCAGGGTCCGCACGTCTCTTGCTCCGAATCCAATCTAGTGGGCTATTACGCAAGCGTACTGTGCGCCGCAGTGTCAGCGTAGCCAGATGAGTAAAGCAGAGTTGCGAAATACTTCCCATCTTATGCCGGAGCCGCTCAGAAGACAATGCAAGCGTTTCGAACAGGCCGACAATAGACTAAGGAGGTAGTAAAGCATGACGAACATTCGCGCTATTCCCAACTATCGAACATTTAATGAAGAAACAAAAAGTGCATAAGTTGGGCGAAGGGCACAACCGCGTATGCGCCAATGCTACACCATTTTAATAAAATATAAGGTAAAACACAAGTGAAAGGAATAAAAAGGAAATTCGTAACCACTCACATAAAGTACATTCGAGGAAATTTACCTCATTAGAAGACAACGAGGCAAAAGTGCGGCTGTCGAATTGGCCATCCTTCGTAAGAATACTGTAAGCTACGATTACTTCTCGTGTGGCTCGCTGCTCTCCCCTTGTCTGTTCGAGCTTTGTTTTGAAGACGAGCGTATGCCAACTTTTCCAGGTTCTTTTACAATGTATAGGCACCGGGCCGAGCAGACTGTTGACAGCGCACAAGCTGTGGCTATAACCGGAGTTTAGCAAAGCCGGCATACATTAGAGTGAACTCAAGTAGTGATGTCAAAGACGCGAGTTCACAAGATAGCCGCAAAAGCAATAAGGCATTTAGAAAGGTAGGGCTTGGTCCCTTGATTTTAAGTCGAATCCCGCCAACCCCCCCAAAGGTCAGAGTGCCCTGTGACAAAGGCTTGCGGTAGAAAATCACCTGTCCCTTATATTACGAGCGTCACGCTTCCGGCAGTCAAGGAGCAATTGTCTGGCGAGAGTTCTCAAGTGCGATCGAAAACGAAGAGTTAGATAATGCGTAATTGACGCTGTTGCAGACCTCTTGAGGAAGGCGAAATTAACTTGAAGATGACTTGTTTGACTGGGTGGATCCTTCCAGTCAGAAACCTCGTAAGTATGCGAGCTCCCCAGACGACTCTATTCAATCTCATTAGATTGTATTCAATTTATCAAATATATAGCGATACCTCAAACATCGACTGAGTAGAAAGGAGACTTCAGTTACTGCTTCTAAAATTCAATTCTCAAACATGAGAACAATGGAAATAATCGTTGTAGGGAGCCTATCTCCCCCTCAGATCTTACCCGACCTCCACGAGTATTCTTGCCCCTTCGAGGATTACCAAAAAGCACCTGTGCTGGTCAGCATCTCAGAATTCTATCTCACCTCGCTTAGAAGAAAGCAAATAAATGCTCGAAGGGGCCTCGGATGAAGATTACGAAATGAAGCAAAAGTTACTAGGCTGATCAATGTCATTTTCAGTGGAAGCTCGCCGTACATCATGAAACGAGCCATCATGAAATGTCTTCTCGCAGTTGCGAAGAAAGATTCCATTGAAAACCCGCCATAGACAAATTTATTCACACCAATACAAGAGTGCAAATGTGGACTCACCCCTTCGGCGTTGTACTTGGACAGGGCTCCATTCTCCTTGAATTCCTCAAGAACATCTGGAAGCTTCTTTGATGAATCTGCGTGCAGGATAAAAAAAAAGACAGCAAATGAAGATCAGATATGCATGCATCGTTCGGTTACGTAAGCACGGAAGCTCGCGTATGGACGAACACTATAAGCGACTAGTCTGTTCTCAGCGAACATCAGTCAACCAAAAGCTGCAGTATAATCATTATTAACATGCGCGACTGTCGGCTCTAAACATCGCCTGCGGCAGATGGCGCCGTTCCGCCTCTCTATAGGTGGATTAGCTGGGGCGGCAATAACTACAGCTGTGAGGTGTCAGTGGCGACAACCGCTCAGCAGTACTGTAGATGGTCCGGACTGCGCCGCCACGACCGAGAGAGCAGCAGTTTTACTGATTGTAACAAAAATTGGAGGACGCTTAAGCTTCACCTTCAAGAATGGAACGCGATAGCGTTATAGCACCCCGTTCGCACCGCCCACTCTTTCGCTCGGCATGCTCTTGACGAGACGAAGGGGAGAAGCAGGCGAGTGGCGTGCCACCGGTCGAGGCAGCGCCATACATTGCGAGGAGGGGGTCTTCTGTGTTTGCCGCAAGATGGCTCTGCGTGTGCGTCAAGCGCAGAAGAAATGTAGCGGAAACATACTTCACTACTCGTTTAACTGCGACTTCTGTAATTTACATGCTCATAATTACCGATATACACCGCAGTATAACTTTCTACGGCACGTTTATAAGGCAAAACCGCCTTCACTAGAGGCGCTTTTGTGCCGATTTGAACCATCGAGCTCATGGCTGAGTCACTTCCTCTTCAGTCACCGAGGTGAGCGGACGCGGAAAGTCGAGCTCTTCACGAGCGGTCTCAGCAGCCCAACCGGGTCGCGGTAACAGGATGGTAGCCCAAGTGGACAAGGATATTGAGATTATTTTACCGCATTTGCCAACAGGACGCGTCCTTTTGAACACATTTTTCTTGCACGGAGATGTTCGAGCGCGGCCCTTTAGGGTCAATTATTTCCGGGCCGCTTTGAATAAGGAACGGCTGCTCCCTTACGTTGTGGCTCTGGGTGCCTACCAGATCAACTATGTGTTGGCCGTGACATTAAACAGCCCAGAGGCGACGAAGCGGTTGGCTAGATTGAAAGAACTTCAGGTCAAGGGGCGACGCTGTCTCGTCATCGACCGGCAGGAGCAGCAGGTGAGGCTTCGGCTTCATTGGTTGCTACATGGCGTGGCGGACGACGACGTGCGTACGGTGTTGGCGGCGTTTGGCAAAGTGACCGAGGTTACTCGGGTACGCTGGCGTGTGGAGTGAGGGAACGAGAAAGGTTCGACTACTCGGACTGTGCTCCTGAAACTCAACAGTGGTTCTGACGGTTGACGACCTGACCTGCTTCACCAGATTCGCCTCGCCGGTGAACTAGCGCTGTTGGTTGCACCAGGTCGGCCTATGCAGTGCTTGCGCTGCCACGGTTCGAGACATGTGCGTCGCGAGTGCAAGGTGCCACGTTGCTCACACTGCCGGCGTTTCGGTCACGTCGATGCCGACTGCGTTCTTTCCGACGCCGCGTGACCGGAACAGCCAGTGATGAGGATTCAACGGTGCACATTATAGACGTGACCGAGGCGGAGGACGCAGCGAAAGGTAGCGGGGATGTGATCACAAGTGGGCCACATTGCGATGCCTCAACTCCAGCAAGTGAAGGTCGATCAGAAGCAGTACACAGCCCGCCGGACTCTGCGGAAGAAATGGCTGAGGGAACAGACGATTCTGCAAGAGATGTAAGTTCTCAAGTAGCCGAAACTTGCACACACGAAGTATCTAAACAGGGGGGGGAGGGGCGCAAAAAGCGTCTTTTGTAGTTCAAGTGCTGACTTGGACGCTGTCGGCGCGTCACCGAACGCCAGCGGCGTCGCGGGGAGTACTGGCGTCAGCTGGGCATTTAAACGACCCCTGGAGGACGCCACAAGGCAAGGAGACAAGGTCGGCGCGCGAAGCATGGAGGGACCACCTGCGAAGACACCAACGGGTAGGCGCACGAACCTCAGGGCAAGGCCTGAGGGCACGGCGGATAGAAGAGTTGACGACAAGCCACTTTCGCAAAGTGGCGAGACCGTCTCACCGGGCGGTCCCGGAGGCGTCTAGCATTGAGCTAGACGCGCAATGTAAGCGCGATGCTCCGGGCATACCTTTTCCAGAAATCAACCATGGCTTCTCAAACGTCACTTACACTCGCCACTTTAAAAGTTCGAGGTCTGGTCTCGAGGAAAAAACAAAGTCAACTGTACCGGTTGTTAATGGAAGAAGATCTTGACGTTTTGGCTGTGCAGGAGACAAAAGTGGAAGGAGAAGAGGAGACGGCGAACATGCTGCGGAGGTTCGCTGCACGGTACCACGCCGTTGTGAGCCATGCTATCGGCAGGTCCGGAGGGTGCGTCCTCCTTGTTCGAAGGAATCCAGGACTGTCAGTGCAAAATGTTTCTTCGTGTTCTTCCGGTAGACTTGAGCTGTGTGATTTCACATATAGTGATATTGCATGACGTGTTTTGTGTGTTTATTCTCGAAGTGTGGCCCAGGAGCGCGTAAATTTCTTTTCTAACCTAATACAGTATTTGTGCATTGATAAGCAGCTTATTTTGGTTGGGGATTTTAATTGCGTGTTGAACTCAAGTGATAGGTCAAGTGGAAGAATGGTTAAAGACAAAAACAGTGATATGTTGTCACAAATTATTGCAGAGCATGAGCTAGAGGATATTGCAGAGTGCCTGGAGGGCTCCCGAGCTGTGAAGTACGCTCATTTTCAGGGCAACAGCCATGCCCGCCTGGACCGACTGTACCTGTGAGTGGATACGGTCCCAAAGTGTCGCAGTTATGGTGTTTTGCCAATTTCTTTTACTGATCACTGCCTTGTAAAATGTCAAATAGGATCAAGGAAAGAGAGCAAGAGTTTTTCATGGGAGCAATGGAAATTGAATTCCAATTTATTAAGGGATGAATCTTTCAATGAAGCAGTGATGCATGCAATTAAGAATATCCATGAAGATAGTGGGGACAAACTAGGAGAGCAGTGAGAAATTTTTAAGTAACAGATAAAAATTAAAGCGATAGAAAGATCCAGCATTTTATTGTTCGAAGCCAAAAAGAAAGAGAAAGAGCTCAAGATGATTTTTGAAAAGCTAACAGCGCTTGAATGCTAAACGCCAGGTGTGTATGCCGAAGATCTGCGCAGTATCAAACAGAAACTGGAGCTTTATGATGAGAAGCGTTATCGCGGAGCGCAAGTGAGAACAAGGGTAGACGCGATGGCTATAGATGAATGTCCAACAAGCGCGCCCGGCGGAACCATATAGATGTTATTGAAGATAATGGGATAGTAATGACAGACAAGGACAGCATAGGACGTGCGTTTGCTCGACATTACGAAGCGCTTTTTGCTTCTAGACCTGTGAATGCAGAGAGGTTTAAAGAAGAATTTTTTGAGAGAATGCCACGGTTGCAAGATGACACCAGAACAGAGTTGGAATCGCCCATATCACAAACGGAAGTAGAAAAGGCTATAGCTAACCTGAATCTAGGCAAGTCAACAGGGCTTGACGGTCTGAGCGCTTCGTTTTACACGACCTTTAAAAAAGAATTGTCTGATCTGCTTACAGTTATCTTTATTGAGGCTTACGAACTAGATGTCCTGCCCCGGTCATTTGGGGAAGCACATGCTGTATTAATACCAAAGACAGAAGAGACAGAGAAGTTAAAATTGGCTTCCTCATACAGGCCTATATCACAATCTAATTGTGATTATAAAATCTTGATGAAAGTGGTAGCAAGGCGGTTACAGAAAGTAATTAAGGAATTGGTTGGTCCTCAGCAAACATGTGGAATTATGGGGCGTTCGATTGTGACTAATATACATAAGATGCGGTGCGTGTTGGAGTGCTGCGACATTATGCAAGCAGGGGTAGCAATTCTACGGCTCGATCTTGAGAAAGCGTTTGATTGTGTACCTCATGGTATGTTGCTTGCCATTCTAGACCATATTAATGTCGGATCCATCATTAGAAATGGGGTAGCTTTGGCGTACCGAAACTGCACTACGCGTTTAATTGTTAACAAGACAGTGGTCAGTCAGTGGTCAGCAGTATTCACGGGCCCCCATTAACCTAAAGCGTTCTGTACGCCAAGGCTGCCCCCCGAGTCCCCTTCTGTTCTGTATATATATATAGAAACAATGTGCCTAGCGATAATTGAAAACAGCAGTATTCACGGCTTCAGATTAAATGTTAAATGCATAGGAAGTTAAAATTCTGGCGTATGCGGACGACGTCGCAGTTTGTTGTACAGATTAAGATAGTGTAGCTGCAGCTATGGCTTTAGTGAACGGTTTCGGCAAGGTAACTGGATAAATGGTAAACTGGGGAAAGTGCCTTGGCTTCTGGCCCGGATAATGGCCTTCCACCCCGGTCACTTTCCCCAACGTCAAGTGGCTGACGACACCCGTTAAATACCTAGGCGTCCCGCTGGAATACTACAAAAATAACGATGAGTATTGGCAAGATCAAACAAGAGAAACACAGATGAAGGCGAACAAGTTGAAAGGTGGACATCTGTCAATGTTTGCAACAGCTACAGTTTGCAATCTATTTTTTGTCGCAAAACTCTAGTATGTAATGCAGGTATTTCATTGTTCAAGGGTAAATATACAGAAGTTGCACCGAGTCTTCGCAGTATTTGTGTGGGCTTCGAATTGCGAACGATGCAGTAGAACGAATTTCTTCAGGCGAGTTAAAGACGGAGGTTTGGGAATGATGCGGCTTTTTATACGACAAGTCATAAACCGGTTTTTATTTTTCCGCGACTTAAGCGATCCTTTCTTGTGCACGGTGTGTCAAGTGAGGCTAAGGAGCGCGTTACCTGGCTATGTATTCTGTACAGAGAATATGAGCGGTCCTGTTTGTGGATATCTTAAAGAAGTTATTTTAAGTGTACGGTTCTTGTCCGTTAGATTTTCAAATGAGTACCTTTTTTCAGTGAAATGTAAAACTCTGTACAATGATGTATGCGATGCAGTTCTCCCTGTGTCAATGTACAGGGCCATATACAGTGGAGCCCAGGGGCGAGACGTGCTTAAGCGGGTGAAAAGAATGCAAGTGACGCCAGGGACCAAGTCTTTCTTTTTTTAAGCTTCACACGGGTACGTTGACTGTCAAAACCTTTTTAGAAGATCGCGGCTTTTTCTTACCCTGGGGCTCGCATTGCTTGATCCGTAAGAAACCACTAACTATAGATCATGTATTTCTAGATTGCTGGGGGGTGTCTTCTTTTGGGATGTACTTCAGAGGACTATCAAAAAGGACTTTCCTTTATATCCACAGGGTAATAGATATTTACCTATAGAAAATGATGATGGACTGCCGTTTGACCTTATTATGCTAATTGGCCTTCACTGTCTATGGCGCACCCGTATGGCGGGGTATCACTGCGATCCAGATGCTCGGCCTGCACGAATGCTTTTTCGAGAATGCATGTCGAGATTTGTAGAAATTCAGAAAGCACAAGATTGTGTACCTGCGTGGCTTTCAAGGGTGGAACCCTTGACCGCGCTCAAAGAATTCTAAAATAGTCAGCCCTGTAAGGCTGGCACTTGGTGCTGAAAACTTGCTAATTTATCTTGTTTTCTCAAATGTCATTTGTTGTTTTATATAGTTGTGCAAAATTGACAATAAATAAAAATAAACTCATGGCTTAGTGGTAGAGTCTACGTCTCGCATTCCGGAGACCCTGGTTCGATTCCCACCCAGCCCATCTCACAAGTTGTTTTTGTTTACGAATTGCCTTCCGGAATTTTCCGCTCACGGCCAACGCCGCCGACGCCGACGACACCGGCTTTTCTGCGACACGAGTTCCTTAACGCTGTCGCGTTAAAACTGCACCACAAGAAGAAAAAGTAAGTGCGCAGAAACCGCCGACGATGATTGCCGACGTAAAGGAATAGCCGAACGCTATTCGCTGTATTAAATGAATGATGCGCTTGCAGGCGATTATTCGTTGCCTAACGTTGCAGTAAGGAAATTTCTATAGCCTGCTCACGGCCGTCGCATTTCGATATCTGCGAAATGCAAACGCGCCTGTGTACCGTGCATTGGGTGTACGTTAAAGACCCCAAGTGGTCAAAAATAATCCGGAGTCCCTCACTGAGGCGTACTCCATAATCAAATCCTGGTTTGAAACGTAAAACCCCAGAACTAAAAATAAGGCTAATAAGAAAAATAAAGAGAACATTCAGAGCCCCTCCACTATGTGAAGATGGAACACAAGCGAAGCTGTATTGCTCAATAGCTATATTAAGTTCTATATGCTGGTTATGCTATATTAGTTGAATAAAGGCACAAGCGCATAACTTCGTTGTTTCGTCTTTTTTTCGTCTTTCGTCACAGGTGACCTAGACTGTTGAAGAAAGGTACGAACATACTTAATGTCCTAATTTGTGGTCATCGTCGCGATATAGGTACGCACACACATTCGCGTATCAGCTCTTGTTACCATAGGCCTGCAAGGGTACCGACCTGCGAACCTTTCCCAGCCCGCTGCAGCTGTTTCGATCGACCTGCGTGGGTAGCGACCTTCGACCTTTCCCAGCCCTCTGCGACGAGTCGCTTTGTAAAGCCAACAATGCGCCTCCTTCGGACAGCCAGCGACGCCAACAAGGAAAGCCACGTTTGGCGGACCAAGTATTGTTAGTTGGTTCGTTGTCGCCTTCATGGTCTACTTGCAGCAAGAGAACTCCTGGAAAAGGGTGTTTTGCGGTGCGTTTTCGCGGGCCCTAGAATTCGTCACAGTCTGCTGATAGTCGTGGCGGCTACCTGAGGAGTCAACTCTGCTATCAAGAGGCACCAGCAGGCGTCAAGCGTGACAACCCATGTCTACGGAGGCCCGCTCCACTGGGTGTGTTCTGTGAATCCAAAGTGCAGATGCGAGTGTGTGAACCCTCCCCCTCAAAGGCGGGTCGACTATGCCTCCAACGACTGTGGACGGTCTGATTGGACGAACGTTGGACGGCAGTTTTCCCTCACCTAGGGATCTAAGGAGGACATAGGGTTTTTAAGTAGCAGTTTTCGTGCTTCGCTGGGTGCTTCGTCTTTCGTGCTCCATTTGGCAGTCATGCTAGACTGTTGAAATGTATCTCCTGTCTTAATGTAAATATTGTAAATAAATCTCGTACTCCAAGTTCTCGATGAGAGCGAGTTCCTCCCTGCAACCACGTCCCAAGCGTGGGTGAGTTGGACGACGGCATGGGCCAGCTACCACTTATTTCATGCCCGACCACAAACCGTACAACTGGTTGCCAGCGGCGCCATTGCCCTCCAACTCTTACACTCTGTTATTAAATGTGTTATTAAATATTAAATGTCCGTCGCGTCGTGTAAGACAATGAATGCCTCATACTCCCTTAAGCAATGGTTCATGCCCCCGTAAACGCGGCATCCCCATTAGGACGACAGAAGTGAAATTCTGCGTTTGTATGATGAGCGGCAACGGACCCAGCTGTGGAAGACGACGACGCTCGAGCCACTGCTGATGATGATCGTTTTTTGCACAACGGAGCCAGCTGTGGAAGAAGACGACGACGAACGCGCGAACAGTGGCACTAGCGCGTTTGCGCGGTCGGCGCCGAATATATTTTAAAAGTTGTACAAAGCATTTTTTTCAAATATATCTCTTCTTACCCTTGTGTCTGGAACCTCTTTGGGTTCCACATGTGACAAGGGTAGTTCAAGGGCGTGTAACAGGTCCACGAGCCCGCAGGGTTACGTGCCATTGATCTTGGACCATTTCTGCACTACCACCAGGATCGGCCACATGATGATTTGTTTTTGTCAACATCTCAGACACAACTGTTTTTTACAGATCCTAGTCATAGACAGCTTGGCTGTAAAAATGTCGCAGTATCGCTCGAAAGGCGAAGCATTGATTGCGACAGCAAATTAGCAGACAGCCATACGAAGTAAAGATAGTACTTTATTGGCCGTATAAACTTGTAAATATTCGATTGCTAACTAAATTAACAAGCATTGTGTCAGCGCGCAGCAAGCATGAACACATCACACTCGATCTCCCATCACACTCGATCTCACATCTCCCTCTCTCCCCTTTCCCCGGCCCCTCGCAATGTCGGGTGCCTCGGGCGCGACGGAATACGGCGCGCGTTCTCCGCTTTTGTGCCTTTCGCGCGGCAAAGACTGAGCCGTGATCGTCGGCTCCCCTTGCACGGTTTCACCCGCACATACAGCGCAGGGTGCGCGGCGACGGTGTTATCACCCTTGAACTTTATACAAAACGTCACGGCGACGGGGGCCGATGCCAACGCAGAAATGCGCTTGGAGTGTCCATATAATTGCTATCGCAATAAAACACATATATACATGTCTCCGACGTCGCGATCACCGGCGTTGGAAGCCGACTTACATGGCCCTTGCAACCACCACAGGGGGAAAGGGCAGCGGGAAAAGAGTGGGACCGACGTGACCAGCTTCAGACGCCCCAAAGTCCTCGTGCGACAGCACATGCGTCTCAAGCAGCTATGCGAATTGGCGTTTGGCAACAAAGGCGCTCAGCTATTTCATTGCGCGAGAGCACTGTCCGATAACATCGGTGGTGAAAGTGCGACCACAAAGCACTTCGAAAGCGGGCGGGAAAGGCAAAGAAAGAAGCCATTCTATTTAAGAAAAATAATTTGCGGGATTACCCAGCACTGGCACATTAGAGGCCAGCCTCTGACGGTCTGTTTCTGTTCTCAAGGCCTGTTTCAGTTTTCCAGACTACAAAGCATGTAAGGACTTGTTGACCTCAGACAGGTAGCACATTTATTGAGGCCTCTATGCTATTACGAGTAATCTACCGTATGAACGCTCTTATACTGTGGACTCTGAATCCCTTCCTTATTATGCATTTCTTCTTCAACTTTGACTCCTAGGCCTGGCGGAGTCAAGCCTATGGCAACAAGGTCGTGCCGAGAAATATCTATAGCCGCGATTACATGAATGAGACAGTGTCGCATCGCATTTCTAGCACATCGCATTCATGTAAACAGCGGTAATGCGCTAGGAAGGCGCATCCCATTAATGCGCCAAGCGAGGCTAGATTTACCGGCGCGAGTCGATTCTCGCGGAGCATGTAAACGCAGGATCGTCACATTAAGAATTATGGGAAGGAATTAGCTGCGGGAGTGCCGCGCTGGTGAAGCTGCGAGACAACAACTTTCGAAGCAGAAGCAAAATGGCATCCCCCACGGCAACTTCGCTCGCCGCTGCGTGCTCTACGCGACCCTATTTCTCCGCAGAGGAAACCACTGCTTTCCTTGCCATCATACCTGAATTAAATAATTAAAATTGCATGGCAGCCAAATCGTTGACGGCAGAGCATGTCGCCAACCTTCTTGCGTGCAAAAGTGCTTTCATGTAAACGGACCGTATCCGACGACGTCGCTGCTGATGCTGCATGCAGGCGACAGCGTACAAGATGACGTGAAAGTTAGTCCATGCAGACAAAAGTAGCATAAGGTGGAGATGGAACGCTGCATTCCCAAGTGTTTTGCACAAGCGTCAGGCGATCGGTAGTCTGTACAGTCGGCACTCAGCGATGCACCAACATGCACTCGGCCCACTACCGGAAACCAGTTACACGGGAAGTCGGCTGCACTTCACTTATACGACACCATGTGGCACTACGTTCTCGCGAGAGTTAATGCGCTACATGTAAACGGCATTGCATCGCCTTTCCCAAATGCGCTTGGAAATGCGATGCGATACTGTCGTATTCATGTAAACGGGGCTTATCGCTGCACTTACATGAACCAAACACGAGCGGGTCGAATCAGGAGTCGTGCTCACCGACGTGTTCTCGCTTACATGAATTCGCTTCTGACAGCTCTGGATAAAGGCGGCACACATCGTCGAGTCGAGACATCAACGCATTGGAACTGGGCTTCCCGTTCCCGCTGCCATCTGCAACAGCTCCATTTTATAGGCTTTATCGCTACCATGAAGTTGCTTGTCTTGGCCTTGTCCTGATACTATTCGCGCTGCCGGCGCATAAATCGCGACGCCATAATGGTCCCGTGCAAGTATCGGCTCTATCGAACCCGAACCGTCTGAGTTTACATGCACGCTGCAAACGGGTCGCGCTGGGTCAAGCTACCCCATGCAGTCAGGCTGAGTCAGCCCGACTGGACGTTCGTTCAGCTCAACCGGCAAGCGTTTCCATGCACTCGACAGGCATATTCCAGCCCGACGAGCCGACTCGACCTGCTTCTGTCTGGTTCATGTAAACACCCTGAATATTGAAGCCTGGCCCACACAACCAAAATTACAGCCGTAGCCACAGCCGCAAACACTGCCACAGCCACTCCCGCAGCCACTGCCTCAGCTACAGCCGATGCCTCAGCCGATGCCACAGGCGGAGCCACAGCCACTTGAACTGATACAGCGCACCACCGTTGAGTCCACAGCGCTGACTCCCGATAAATTAACCGAAGACCACCAAATGGCTGTGATGCTTCGGTCCCTCATGAATAGCTTTCGGTCATTCTGGAGCGAATTGGATACTCCGTCAACGCGAAGTGCAGCGCAAGTGCTGCATGATCTTAATCCAGTGCTTGCAAATCTCGAGTAAGCCCCGTGGCTCACCCGCGGCCTTCCATTCACTCTGAAGTAAAAAAAAAATGCTTGCGATTTACTGTTAATGGAATACTACCACGTACTGCGAACGACTACTGATCCTTGGGTTATACGAGATGATTTCAACACACGTAACCAGCTGTCGGACTTCACTTTGGTGTCACCACGCATCGGTGCACACAGTGCAGCGTGCGCACACAGTGTTCACTCTCTCCCTCTTTCCTCTTTCTATTTCCTTTTCCCCTTAACCACAGTACAGCGTAGCAAAACGGATGCTCGCCCGGCTGACTTCCTTGCCTTTCTGCTCCTTGATTTCTCTCGCTCTCTCCCTTCAACTTTATTTTTTATCGGAATAAAAAATTGTAATTACGCACTCATGTTGATTACTTCAAAGTGCGTATTCAATTTCCAGGACGAAGTGTAATGTCTAAATAGCTGATGAACGAAGTTACACTGAAGATTTTTAATTGCACTACATTAAAGGGGTCCTGAACCACCCTTCGGGATTGCTGGGGGAAAAAACCCAGTTCACGGATAGGATACGCTGCTGTGGACATCTCGGCCAGGTTTCGCAGTCCTGCGGGAATGCGGCGGAGCGCGAAGTCTTCTTTCCCTCAAAAGTGCTCTATTCAACAGAAGCCTGCTGCTCCCTCTTCTCTGGACATTTATAGTAGATTCCTATGCGCGGCGGCTGCTATTGGCCAATAGCTGACATAAACCAAGAAATGTGTTTGGAACAGTGCGCCTCTTCTTACTGTTCCCTTGTATATTTATTGACGTAGTTTAATAGAGAGGCTGAAGTAAGCGAAATCTGCTTTAGAATTTCGATAATAATTACGCCCTTCCGGAAGAAGCTGTCTATCGTCTGCTCACGCTTGGCCGCGGCCGCTGTTGTGCCATTACCACCAGCCCGGATTCCGAATCTACAAGATGCAGAATTTATCCTGCGAGCGCCCTTTGGACAAACCCGGGGCTGCGCCGAAAGGCACAGCGCCCTAATTCTCCCTTGACAAGTCAAGATGCTGAGCCGTCAGGCAGCGGTGTCCTGCGGAGAAGTATCGGTGAGCAACGTGTCCAAACGTGCCACCAAGTGCCAGACAGCCCGGCGCCGCACCTCCTTTTCCTGGAGGTCACCGCGCACGCGAACTTTGAACCGGGTGGCCAGCGCGGTCGCTGGTTGGACCTCTCGGACGACCGTCGAGTGCTGGCTTTGTATTGGGCCGTTTGAGTGACAATGGTTTCTCGGGGCTTATAAGCCGCGACGCGTCGCCTGAAAAACCGGATCCGCCGACCCACCGGGAGCCAGTGCCGCTCTCGACTGGAGTGAGATGTGTCACGCGTTTTCGCCGGACGTCGCCGTGCGGGAACAGTCGCGTTTGCTGTGAGCTCTCGGCCCCAGTGCCGATCCCTTCATGTCCTGTATAATGACCTGTATATAGTGTATAAAGTCCCTTTTGTTATTCTCACCGACGCCTGACTCGGAGTCTTCGCTACCAACGCTCTGTCACGAAACGGGTGACGAGCGCTACGGGACCACCTCAAAGTCGGAATAGCGGTGGCAGCGGTGCAAAGTCGTAACACCGCCCTCGTAGCCATTAAACTTCGGCCACTTCTTATCGGTGTCGTAGCCGTCGGGCCTCGCTAATTTCGACTAGTTTTGAACACTTAACTAGCTTATAACCACGTGAAACTTAAGGGCAGACCAGACGCACGCTTGACAGCGCGCAGTCACTCCTAGCTGCTCCTGGTTAGACGCCTGGCAGACTTTGCTACGTATTAATGGTGCTTCAAAATGCGCAAGTTGGAAGTGGCTACTATCCGTCAATCAAGCTGGTGCAGGCCAAAGCCAGTCCGTACCATGTAGCACGGCCAGACTGGAGCACATGAGCGCGAGCATATTCAAGCCCTTTCGTGCACAAAGCAAACGCTGCGCACAACACTGCCGTTGCATGCAGCTGCGGTCTGCTACGTAGCGTAGACACCGTGACCGCCGCGAAGTGCCGCGATGTGTCCGCTGGCTGAGCGCGCAGCGGCTCGCTGAAAACAACCGCGTTTGGTTACGTTTGGCGCGTCGGAAATAGTGGTGTCTCCGTGGGCATCCAAAATCAAATGTCAACTGCGCGCCACGGTGACGTTCAGTAGGCGGAGCGTTGTTGGCACGCCCCGCTCCGCCGCAGCCTTCGCCGTGGAAGGCATTGAAGAAGGAACGGAAGCACCGCTAACGCGATGTTTGACTGCCAATAACTCCGATTCTGTTGAACGCATTGAAATATTTTTCGTGGCAAATTATTTCTCAAATAGTAAATGTAACTTCAAATGCCTTTCTCGGCTTCGATAAAAAATGGCTCAGGGCACCTTTAAGGTTCATTTTGCATTCGCGGAGCTGACACCAAGCAGTAATAAACTCAAATGCTTTCAGCAGATATCATGGAACTATAGCGCCACTAGTGAATCACTAGAGAGCGACTGAATTTTTTCTTGGTATGCCCTCGCCAAATTTACCACCTAGTTATAGAAGGCCAAAGTTTCGCAGTAGAGATGCCTAATTATGCCCTATGCACTAAATGCCGAGGAAGTGTACAACGAAAGCGCACAAAAACATCAAGTCGTCTCGAGTTCCAACACTGAGTTTAAACAGTCTTCGGGCCGACACCACATACGCAGTTACTTTGTCATTCGGGCGACCGGGAGAGACACACGCGTTACTCTCCGTCTTCACTCTCTGGCAAACTTGTTTCCGCTTGCAGGCGCCTATACACCATTCTCGCCATTTATCGCAGGCAAAGGTCTTTCTGAGCAGGACGTCACGTTATTCTTATTGAAGCGAGCGACCAGACGCGCGATGAGCTTGCAGCATTCTCTCTCAGTTGAAACAGTCGCCGAGATTCACGGCGGCTAACATCGAGTTTTCATGACGCAGCAGCGAAAGTTTATATGCACCCGTTGAACGCAGCCGCAGGAACTGGCCGCGGTGTACTATGCACTCGAACAGAGGAAAGGGGGCCCCGGGGACCCATTACTGCGGCGCGAACCACCACGTTCCACAGTATCGTTGGCAGCACGGAGAGTGCGCTGAAAAGAGTATTGCAGTGGCGCCCGAGGGAGGCGGCAACAGCGCTGGCGTGAACACAACGGCTGGCCACGCGAACAGCCCACTCAGAGCGGCCGTCTATATAACGCGCGCGAGCGAGCTATGCATGCACATTAAACGAGATGCTCCGAGTCTCGTTTCCGTTCTTTGCTGGCATCCTTCCTCTGTCCATTTCCGGACACAATCGATCTCCGCCACCGTACACGTGGACTCCTCCCTGGGCGCGAACGCCGTGCTCTTTGCGCACTTCAGCTGCCTTCCGGCTCGCTCTGTATCCGGCCGAACGAGTACGCACCTCAGCGTCGAAAGAGAGCCGCCCCTCGAGGGGCGGGTCTCATTGGACGGCTCTCCTGTACACGAGCCTCATTTTAGGGACGCCGCGAACCGAAGTGGAGAGCGGGGCAAACGTTTCCGAAGTTCAGTCGTGCGCCTTTTCAGTTGGCGGAGTTTGGCTATACACTGAGAGGAGGGAAATGTTGTTTCGGTCTGATTAGCTAGTACTTCAAATGGGAGGGCCGATTGCGAGACTTGCCGTCTAAAAATAAAGGTCGCGTTCCGCGTAATGAGGCGTTGAGAACAACATTTTCAGGTGAGGTACCGAGCGTTTGTTAAGAGTCAAATTTAATGCAGCGATAGTTGCTATGGTAAATGACTTTGTTCGAGCTACCGGAGAATACTTGTGGGGCAGTGGCAGATTGAGAGCTAGCTCAACGAAACATGCTCGTGAGCATGAGCGACTACGGTGCAGTGAGAGACAAAACCCCCATTGCTTGTAGTGACTTCGCTGCAGAGGACTTGGAATTAATTTTCTATTAACAGAGCTTTTTAGTGTGTGCTAAAATACCCGTACACGAGCGTCGAGGCCACTGCGGAAGTTCGACGCTCGGCTTTGTGCTACAATGGCATACCGGGAGCATCCTTTAGAAGGTGCAAAATTAAAAAAAAAATTACCTGTGGCAGATAGCACAATTCTAACCCTTGATCTGAATGACCCGATGAGGCGGCCATTAGTTCTACGATAAATCAATGCGCTTAATTGCATAAATAACATAATTACGCAAATTAACCTTTAAGATAATTACATTAAGGCACATATATAAATCTCATAATTATAGCTGGTGAGTTCGCAAGGCGTATCCACTTGTAATGAATTATTTGGACTGCACCAGTTTCGAAATATTAATTTTAATAACGTCCGACGAAATGCACTGGCGTTGCAAGTACTTCTTTTAAGAGAACGTTGCTTTATGCATTGAAGCAAAAAAAATTCTGGAACTTAAGAACGTTCAAAAATAATACCCGTTATAGACACTGAGGTGCATCGGCTACCTCACGTTCCTAGAAAGCGCGAATCAAGCAGAGAAAATTGAACTAAGCAGCACTTTCTGCCGGATGACAAACAAACGACCGAATAAGAAGCAGAAAGACAATGGACGACGTTCTTCTGCTGTTCTGGCTTCTTTACGTGCTCAGCTTTTACCTGAGAGCCCGTACCAACTAGCCCAGCACTCAGTTTAGCTGAGCACGGAACAATAGGTTGAGGAAACAAGACACAACGTGCCTACACAGGACGCAGTGCGTTCGCAAATTGTTTTCACTTTGTTACTTTTTGTTGCGTATTGTTTTCCTTGCTGTTCCCTGCCACTTTTCTTGCATGTCGGTGGGTAGATAGATTGTGATCGCTGTAATAGGTCGTTATTCGGGAGTAAAGAAAAAGAAAACCAGCGCTTTGCACTGTATCCCTAAGTTGTCCGGGCGTATAATCAGGCTCGCAAACATAGCCGCAAGGCACTATACAAACGTCACAGATCGTGAGTGCTCTGGAATAGGAAGCTATCTCGCCTGTTGTTTCTGTGACATGACAAAAACTTTGTGGCCGCTGCAAGTTCATTGCATCGTATGTGCGCTACAAGATAACTCTTAGAACTTACAGCAGAACATCTCCTAGGAAGTAGCTGGTTGGTAATAAGACACCGAATTATTTACTTGTGCGTTTTCAGTTGGGAAGAGCACTGTTCTCATTCGTTGGCTACAATTTTTGTGCAAGTATCTAGCCCTTTATTGGAAAACTAGCAGAACACTCTGTGGTGACGGATATCAGATCAGCATCACTTCTGAGGCTGGCCTTTTTTGCCAATTTCTGAAGGCCCTTAGATTACGCTGAATCTCGACCTCATGTGCTCTATTTTCTTTCTACCAAGTATCCAATCTTCGGTGCTACTTTTGATTTGTTGGATCACGTCAAAAACTCATATCCCATAATAGCATCTCTTTACCCAATGTCGTGGCTAATGAGATTTCCCATCTGATGTGATTTCCAGTCTGATGTACTCCGGCATCGGCTGCGTATGGCGCGGCTGAGCACGACCGCGTGCGCCCTATCTCGAAAGCAGTCTGCGGTGGGTACAGAGTCAAGGCGCACCAAGGGCTCATGGCTTCGTGTGCGCTGTGTTCTCACCGCTCAGTTCTTGTTCAAGCGAGAGGCAGCACGAAAGTCAATTCGCGCATATTCTTTGTCTGTAGCGCGAAGTGACACACACAGACTAGAAGAAGACAGGACGAGCACTAACTCTCAACAGTGAGTGAGTGAGTGAAGAAACTTTGTTGTGAATGCGTGCAGAACGGTTAGCCTTCCCCTGCTAGGGAGGCGTCACCGTGACGCCGCCATGACGTCTTCGCGGCGTGTGGCGCCTCTACTTCGGCCGCGGCCGCACTACTCCCTTTGGTTGATCGCGCCTGCCCCTCTTTTGGGGTGGCAGCCTCCCCCTGGTTTCGTTAGGTCGTTGCCCTTCGAGGGCCGCCGAGATCTGCTGGACGACCTGGGCTTGGAGATCTTGATCATAGCACCTCGTTGCGGCATCGAGCCGCGGCGACATCCTTGTTATGGTTGCAGCTTCGTGCGGATTCTTAGCACAGTCCCAAAGGATGTGAGCTGCAGTGGCTCTTTCCTTTTGGCACACAAAACACAGGTCACTTAAATACTTGGACACACGTGCCTCATACGCACCGGGGTGAATAACGACCCCGTTTGAAGTTGTCGATATAGAACCCCTTCCTTACGGGTCAAGCCCGGATGAGGTGGCGGTATAATCCTTCGCTCTAGTCTGTACCACTTCACAATTTCGTTGTAGGAAGTCATTTTGTCCTTGGTTTCCCACCACCACGACAGGTCGACCGCAGTAGCAGCGGCACGGTTGGTTAGTCCTCGCGCCGCCACGTTCGCCGTCTCGTTGTGGTTTGCGTTGCCGCGATCCGACACCTGTGGACATCGGAATATTCTGGTGACGTGTCGATGATTTTCGTTGTCGCACGGAAGTCTGTCTGAATTTGTCGGATGCATTCCTGCAGAGTCTCTGGTGTTGCTTGCGCCGCTTTCGGAACTTGTCCCTATCAGCCATCTGTGTTTTACGTTCTTTGATTTTTACTCGGGGTGTTATAAGATGCGCTTCTATTATGTTGTGGTCTTTACGGAGGGTCTCATCAAGGTTGTGCCAGCTGTGGCACCTGATGTTTTCGATCAGCGTAAGGTTCGGGCATGTAGCGATTCTACATCGCACAATTCTAACGTCACCATAGCTGAATCATTCCCTCTATAATTTGTGACGTAAAGCTTCTTGGTCAGCACTTTACGACTTCGTGTGCATAACTGATATTTCCGACTGGGCCTATAGAAGGGCCCCCTTTAACCGAAATAACTTACTGCTTCATATCTGCAACTATTTCCACTTTTCAAACAGAAATCACAGGAAGACGGAGACCAAGAGTTAAGTAACGGTCAAACAGTTGGCCGATCTTCCGTAGTACGTATGATGCAGTGTTTGGACACAAGAATAAGAAGCCAAATCCCTTTGTCGAAACGTTGGTTCCTACTACAAGAATTGTTTTCCACCACTGTTGATTATTTCCATCTTTATGATACGTTAACTAGGCATTTGATTATTCCTGTTTATTGGTAGCGTTACGTGTTGTTAAATGCAGAGATTTTCTGTGTAATCTTTGAAACACTGCTACGGGGCATGTCTCGTAGCCACCCCAGAACAATGCCAAGATAAAGGGTTTCTCGAGGTGAGGTGTGAAAAGAGAAACCCCACGCTGCCCTCCATCCAACTTGTTTCGTACTCCCTGTTCTTCGAGGGGCAGCGAAACTGTGCAATGAAGGGCCAGCTCACAAAGCGCCCGCGTGGTGAGATTCCTACTAGTAACAAATAATAGGGGCCGGAAATGTAGCGCCGGAGTACGTGCTATACGGCCGGGCGACTTTCTCCAGCACATATGGAAAGTGAACAATCGCATATCCATTATCCGACTTACCTCCCCTTTACTAATTCACGAATGACGCTTTTGTCCAACGGATATATTCATTTATTCTTTCCGAATGGCGCGAGAAAAGTGAGTCTTTTCCTATTAGTCAAGAGGAAAGCAAAGAAGCCACCTGGCAGGAGTTGAGTGCACGTATGTTACAGCGTTCTTCAAGAGGAAGTAAATTTGGCGCGATGCACAGATAGGCGGAACTGGCTTTTGATATGCGATACATTGAGTGGTAGAGACTCACATTTTTAATACATCTGTTGTAGAAAAAGTGAAAGTTGCTGCTTGAATAAATATACGTGTGCCTAATGTTCAACTGAACCTCAGCAATTAATGAACTTCACATGAGCACGGTCCAAAGTCCACGTCTGCCACACTTCTCCAATAACTGTAAACTTAAGCGTTTTTGCTTAAGTTCATCCAAGTCGCTTACGCACGGGGCGCACACTGAGTAAAGCAGTAGGAAAAACAGTGAACGAGGCAGATTAGATTAGATTAGCTTATGAGGTTTTACGTGCAAAACCACTTTCTTATTATGAGGCACGCCGTAGTGGAGGACTCCGGAAGTGAACGAGGCAGTAGGCGATGCTAATGTGCATGATTGTACCCATTTAAACACACGCGAGCCGTATGGTGATATTTGCTACAGTAAGGCGAAGGGTCGCTTGCGCAACAGGTAGTTTGAGTCCCAAGTTTACGAAGCCCTTTAAAGCCACCTGTGAATCCTGTCGTAAAAGATTGCGTATGCCAGGGACCGGAAGTTTCGCATGAACAGAGTGGAGACATGAAGAAAAAAAAGTTAAAAGAAAGTGACCTCTAGGAAAATCAAACGAAACGAAAGCACACGAGCGTGCCCGCCCATAAAGACTGTCGTTTTTTCTAGGAAAAGCAAAGCAGATGAGCGTGCCGCCCATAAAGACCGTCGTTTTAGAGCTACCATCTCCGTTGCACGAGATAAACTGAGCACTAAATCCCACGGGAAGAAAATCCCATCAATACACAGGAGGTTCCGCTGCTTAGGAACCTAGCAGGCAGGCCAGCTGCCCCAGAAATGCGAGGGTTTCGCAAAACAGTCCTTGTTGTTGAAGCCATTCGGTGCGCGCCAAGCAAAGACTAGGCTCTCAGCTGTAGCGATCAAATTCCTTCTTCTTCAACAGCAGCACTGAACATCCCGGTTGACCTGGATAGTTGTAGACTTACTAAGTGCGCACTGTGGTTAAATTAGGCAAGGAATGGCCAGGTTATGCAATCGAGTATCTGATGGACTTGGTCGAAGTTCACAGTAGTTAGCAGACACAGCCTCAACTAAAGTAAAATACTGTTACGCTAAAGTTACCGGAAGAACGGAGGAAGAGGAGAACGAAGTGCGCTTGTCATTGCAGCGGCTCGGTTTCGGCGCGGCCCCTTTTGACCAATTCATCTTTAAATAAACGCACCTCATCGTAACAGGTTTGGTGGACGGTGCGGGGTAAAACAACGGCGGCCTCGAAGAACGACGACGAAGCACCCGCAGAAACTCAATCCGTAGAGCTTCGCCGAAGTCGCCAAATTGCCGGTCTGCCACCACAGATGGCTTCCGACGGCGACAACCCGCCACCTTCTTCCAGCTACTTATGGCAGCCCTACATCGAACCACGAACCTTCGCCGGAAAAGCCGGGGAAGACGTGGGCGGATGGCTCAGCTTATACCAACGCGCAAGTCGGTTCAATGGTTGGAATGCCACCACCCAGCTTAACACCGTTGCCTTCTTCCTCAAAATAACCACGTCCGTGTGGCTTGAAAACCACGAAAAAAACATGAAGACGTGGGAAAGGTTGGTAGACGAAATCAGGAAGGTTTTCGGAGATCCGGCAGCTAAAAAGAAGCGTGCAGAGCAAACCCTAATGCAGCGAGCCTAAGCTCCTGGTGGAACCTGCACGATGTACATCGAGGAAATGCCGAAGTTGTGCAGGGCCTTGGCCTTCAGATGACAGAAGAGGACAAATTTGGTCATCTTTTAAAAGGGATCGCCGAGGATGTGTACCAGTTCCTAATCGGAAAAGACAGCCTGGACGCCTTAAGTGACGTGATTCATCACTGCCGTACATTTGAAGCCTTGAAAGATCGACGTATCACACCGAAGCTCGGCCGCCTGGCCAAGCTAACTAACGTCGCCAGTGTTGACGTGGTCCCAGCTCCATCCGACTTTGCGTCAGCTATTTGGCAAGTGGTGCGCCAAGAGCTTGACCGACGTGAGGCGGCTTCCCTCTCGACTCCGCGGGCTCGAGAGCCCTTTTCTCACTGCGACTTCCGTGAGACTTCCATCAACGCCACCTCCTTAGACGCCTACAAGTTCGCTCCTCGTTCAAGAGCACCAAACCCTACTATGAACGCGCATCCCAGTTATCAGTTCCACGACGGTTACTAACCCAACGAAGTTTTTAGCTCGTAGGGGATCTTCGCCATTGCCAGGCGGCCTTCTCCAACTATATGTCCTGCTTAAGCATTGACTGGAATTTTCCCGTACGGATAATTATAGCGTAAAATATTTTTAGGAATACGAGCTCTGATTTCTTATACATATTCTCGCAGTCGTTTTCGGGCTGTCTTTAAATAGAAGTTCACAAAATTCACAACAGTGTTAGCACGTGAAAGTTGTACAATGATTGCCAATGTCGCAGCACTTGTCAGTCGCGATCGTTTCAAATGTGACTGTCAAACTGTACCAGCGAATCCCAATCCCATCTCTGGCGTGTATGAAACAGCGTCGAGGCATCATATTCCACGACCAGGTGGCGCGCGGTCGACAGCTCCCACAACGCTAGTAATGGAAACCCCTCTAGCAAAGGAAAGTTGCGGGTTGCTTTCACGAGCAAATGTGAACGCTTCTGGTAGCAGATTCCGGTAAGAAACATCAGCCATTGCGGACAGGTGGAAAAGTGGAAGAATCGATAATGTGCCGGCATGCCTGTTTGAGTGCAGAGAAGGCTGCTGCTCACGCATATAGGTGTATATTCAGTTTGTTTCATTATTCGGAAGGGAGATAAAAGCAACACTAGACCATATTGCTCCGGCAGGAAACATTTCTTTGCCGATTTCTTCATTTCAGAGTGGGCACGGAAGAGCGGCTATCATGCGGACGTCGCTCAAAAAGCCATTTCTTTACTTCATGTAGTTTGTCACACTATTGGTCAGATGGCGTTCTTTGCGTTCCGGTACGTCCCTGACTCCTGTCCTGTCGCCAACGTTGTGCTCGACGCAGCCGCATTTGCAGCCACAACTGTCAACGGAGCTGCTGGCAGGCCAAGGTCGTCGGTGGAATCAATCCAATGCACTGACCATAATCGCTTCGCCACCCCGTGCCCTGAAACCAACCTCAATTATGTCATCCACCTGAGCCTGTACAAGAGGCAGCCATCGTCTGACTGCCTTTAGTGGGCACGGAAGAGCGGCTATCATGCGGGCGTCGCTCAAAAACCTATTTCTGTACTTCATGCAAGTTGGCGATTTACCATCACATTATTCGAAACGTACTAGCGACATTTGCCTGCTGCTTTTCCCGTGCCCAACGGTATTGTGTGTCGCATTTTGTGAGTGTATTCTTGTCGGGAAGCTTCTTATACTTTGCGGCGATGTTGAACAAGACCCTGACCTTGAGAAACATGCTGAATTGTTTGTCACCATTGCTAACCTTTCCTTGAAAGTCGGCACGCGTCACGCGGAACTAATGTCTTCGTTTGCTGAGCTTAAGCAAATGCAAGAAATACCTGCTCAGACAACAGCCGATTTGAGCTCTAGACTGACTGCTGTAGAAAGCATTGTTGAAAATTTTGACGGCATGTCTACGGCTACGGATATATCTAGGGCGGTCAACAAGGCTGTAAGCAATCGGAGCACCAAACTGCTGTCACGCTTTGACAACCTATAACACAGACCTCGGGGAGACAATTCGGTTTTCTACGTCATTGCTGGCAGCGCATCAGATACATGAGCGTAATCAGAAGGCCTCGTGAGCGACCTCCTAAACTGCCAGCTCGAACTTCAAGCACACGGAAACATGACTTCAAGACCTCATCGACTTGGTTCATTCCCGCCCACAAAGACGTGGCCGATTATTATAAGATTTTCATGTTCTAAAACGAAAGGAGGTACTCTTTCCGAGAAATCAAAGCTGAAGGCCACGGGAGTGTCAGTCACTGAAGACTTCTGTAAAGCAACGAGGCAAACAAGGAAAAAAGATGATTGAGTATCCGCCAGGGAACCGTTCACTTTGCGTTTCAATAAGCTTTTCTTAAATAAAAAAAAAATGTTATCTGCGTCGGTTATCTGCGCCGGAATGTTCCCTGTGCACCACCTTCTCTTAAACTCTCTCTTTATACAACACTTGTTAGACCGAAACTCGGATACGCCTCTGCTATTTGGGACCCCTGTCAGCTCACTCTTATTAATACACTCGAATGTATTCAGAATAGAGCTGCTCGTTTCGTTCTTTCCAATTATTTCCGTCATGCCAGCGTCACGTCGATGAAGATCAATTTAAACCTTCCAGATGTTTCAGTACTTCTTTAGTGTTCCCGTCTCTGCCTCTTCCATAACGTTTACCATTATAACCATGCTTTGAAAGAAGCTAACTCTTCTCTACCCACTAACACTTTATCCACGCTGGATCACAAGTATAAAGCTGAAGTTTCTGTCTTCCATACGGATATGTTTAGCGATTCTTTCATCCCCAGGACAAGGTCCGACTGGAACCCCCTTCCTGCCACCATTGCTTTTATCCCAGACTCTGGCATACTCAAAGCTGCCGTTTATAGTGCTTTTTCTTGAACCAATTGCATATGTATTTTTTTCTGTCCCACTCCTATCTGTAACGCCATGTGGCCTTGAGAGTATTTGAAAAAAATATATATATATACCCGGACAGCCACCCTAACTCTCCCTCAGAGCGCGCGGAGAAACCTTGCGGTTTTCGCGACGAGAGAGCAAAAGAAAATTATTGCGGTACGAGAGGAACGATAATGTGGGCTGGATGCGCGCTGCACGCAGAAAGCGTGGAAGCCAAACATTTTCCCAGCGTTCGTGCAAGCATACCCGCTGTGCGAGCGAAGAGACATCGCACCTTGCACCTGAACTGGCCATGTCTCCACGCGTTTGCCGTCACAAGCGACGCAGAACTAAAATCTGATTACGTGGGCGGTAATTTGTGAAAGCACACTTTATTCGCCATCGTTTCCGCCCTTAGTCGTTGGCTAGAACTTCGTCGCGCCGTCGTTTTCACGTTTTCGGTCACTCAGCGCGAGGAAAGATAAGTACATCAGGAAATGGAATCGATTGTGATAAAATACAGCGCCTGCATTTTTGGCATTACGTTTTCGAGACGGTGCAAACGCCTGAGACTGGAGCTTCCTGGTGAAAAACTTATCGATAGCTAACCCCAATACACACCGTGTTTTCCTTGTACACACACAGCTCTCATGTTGCAGTTTATAAGCGACGACATTCGCAAAGCGCTTCGGGCGGTAGAGCTTATTCTCATTTTTTTCTTTTTGTACGTAACGGTTTCTTCTTTTTTTTTTTTTGCCGTAAGACATGGATGCCGGGAGAACAAACAGGCATCTTAAAGAGACTTCTGTTTGTTCTCTGTCTTAGCTGTGTACACAAGATACCAGCTACGCGGGAACGTTATACATGCTTTTTCATTCTTGTAGCGTTTTCCTTTTTGCCCATAGTCGCATCGGCGGAGTTGCGGTTATGATGAACTGCAGCACGTGGGACAGTTTGCACTACCTCGAAACGCTATCACTTGGGAAAATATATTCTTCAAACAGTGTTCGGACAGCCATACAACAACACTGTTGTCGTCAGGTCTTTATTGTTTGCGCCCTCGCCTTGAAATTATACAACTTAAAGGAAACACATCGCTGTCTCTTGGAAAACACCGCGACTCCGCGTCCTGAAGGAAGACCGAAGCTCTGAGCATACCGGGAAAAACATTTCCGGACCTTTCAGTTATCTTACTTTTAAGAATTATTATTATTATTATTATTATTATTATTATTATTATTATTATTATTATAAGTCCCGCAGCATGGCACCCAGCAAAGGCGAATGTGTGCTCTACTCGTGCCCTTTTTTCGGTAAGCAGCACTTTTGTCGGTGTTTAAGCTGTGAAAAACATGTGCACGCATATTGGGTAACTTGGCTGAACGAAGAACTACAGTTACTGAAGTCCGGATTGCACTCATTTTGTTCGAACATGTGCGATGTGTCCAAGCAAAGTGGTAGGCAACCGCCTTTCCTGTCCAAAGTGCCACCTTTTGCTTCAGGCAAGCCGTCATCTAGAGACCATCAGCGAGAAGATGAACAACTTGGTGCGGGTTTTCCGCATGCCCTCGTTTCCTCGGCTGGCAAATCCACTGAGACGAATGAGACTGCTAAAGAGAGAGAGAGAGATTCGGTGTCAACTGGAGCCCTGACGACGTCGACTTTATTAAGCGATCGCAGCGACCAGAGGCTATCTTCGTCTCCAAGCCGACACCAGATCTGCCCGCTTCAAGAAACACCTCGAATATATACACATTTCTCTCCTCTCTTGCCGGAAGCTTAAGACGAAATACGACTCCTATTCGTCTCTAAAACCTTCCTGTACGCGCTTTGGCGTGCTTGCTACCTCAACGTACCATAGTAGAAATACGGATACAGGACCCCTGAAATCTGAAGCTCAAATCAATTCAAGACTAAAAAAAATTCGCAGTTCTGCCCGAAAGTCGAAGCACCGATTGCGATAGCAAATTAGTAGATAGCTGTACGAAGTAAGGATAGTTGTTTTATCGGCCGTATAAACTTTGTAAGCTAAATTAACAATGATAGAATGCGTAAGCGTGACTCAACGAGGACGTATAAAGAAGGACACAGAGACAGCGCTGTTTCTGTGTGTCTGCTTCTTTCTACGTCCTCGTTCAGTTGCGCTTACACATTCTATCATGAATACAAACCAACTAGCCCGGTAACGTGTTTTAACTAAAGTAACCAGCACGGTGCCAAGCATGCACAGGTAAACATGAACACATCTCGCTCGATGAGCGCGGAAACTCACTGTCAAAATTCTGGAGTGCAGAATCGCGGCAGTAGCTTGCGAATTGACCTTCATGCATCCCTCGCTTCAACGCGAACAAAACGTCGAAAGCACAACGCATACGAAGCTACCGGCACTACGTGCACTCTGCAAACATCGCAGGTCGCTTTGAAGATGAAGCCCGTGCGGGTCACGCCGCAGATCACATTGGCCACGCCGCAGATCTCTTTCAAGACACACGAGCACCGGCAACGCGTCCCTACGGCGTCCACCAAAGGCGTTTACTACGGCGTCCACGATTGGCGTGGCCACCGCCGCAGTAGACGCCGCGGTTGTCTCCACTCTGTACGGAGTGGCGGGCGAGGAGGACATCGAGGCACCCAAGCAGCTGCCGGAGAAGAACTCCTTCCCCCTTCGCCTGACTGCCCCTCCCCCACCTCGCGGGACAGGAGAGGGCACGCATTGGGCCGCGCTCTTCATTCACGCACGCGAGATTTAACCGCGTTCGCCGGCTCACCCTCGTAGGCTTTCAATCACACGAAACCTGACGGCGACGGCAGAAATGCGCCTGGGGTGTCCATATAATTCCTATCGCAATAGAAGAGGCAAACAGGAAACAACCTCAGTCATTCCTTTTTTTTGAACAAAAATAATTAATTCAAAATTCAATATGACCGCGATTTTTATTTAATTATTAGAACGAGACACATTGTTGGGATGACCATACATGGGTCTTAAAGAAGGCTATATTTTCTCACCTAAAAGAAAAAAACGCAACGTGTTTTTTTGCAGTACTACATTTAACAGTCCTTGGTACCAGGTATTCAATAAAATTTGCATAAAGATCGGCGATAATTATTTTTGAAATGTTTCTAACATTTTCGAACTTTGTTTACTTCTGCAATAGTGGCATTTTTGGAATTTTACAACGAAATAAATACTTGGTGTAGTTGCATACTTCATTATTAGGTTTGCGAAAAATCTTTTGAAGAAATTTCAGAAATACTTTTAGCTTGATCGCCTTAGCTAAAAGGGTCCAAAAAAACCTTCATTTCGGGATCAGTCAGAGGAAGTTGCGCAAAAACCAAGTTGTGCAATTTTTCAAGAAAACATACTATGAGTGGCATAAATTTAACTTCTAGAGGGTCAATAGTACTAGTGGTGTAGATTTACCGAAAAAAGCATAACGGGGTACATTTCGTTAATTTTAGAGTGATAGGCCTTCGAATTTGCAAAATCTGCAAGTCGTTAAAACTCGGTTATCTAGCTTCAGTGAAATAAGAATTTGCTTAAAGAAATCCGTGCTAACTTTCGCAAAAGAAAGGTTGGTTCCTTTCTAAAGAGACGTTTTCCCACCTCATATGAAAATTTCGCTGAAAACTAAAAATAGTCGGGACCCCCCAGGAATACAGTTTTTGGGCTAGTTGGTTCGCTGCATCCATTGAAATCATAGCGCTCGATTGACACGGTCAAGAAAGACGACAGGGCGTGCGGTCCTCCTCCTCTAAACACACCGACCTACCCCTCCAGGTCCGTTTTTGGAAGTTTAAATAAATAAATAAATAAATAAATAAATAAATAAATAAATAAATAAATAAATAAATAAATAAATAAATGTTAGAGAGCGTCCCTTTGGTACATATATGCGGACGCTTAAATCTGCCAAAAGCAATCAATGTATATATAAAATATTCTACAGATTTAACATTCCTTCTACTAGGCTGCCGTTTTAGATAGGAGGCGGCCAAAGTCCACAACGCTCACAAAGGGAAAGCAGCCATCACTGTAAGGCAACGAATGCTCTACCTTGAGGCCCACTGCACGGGGGATGCGCTGCAACCAGAGTCAAAGGAGCGACACGCAGTAAAGAGAACGAAAGAGCGTGAAACCGAGAAAACCATAAGAGGCGCACGTATGCACCGATTCCACCGAGCCTCTGCAGTCAGCAGATAAGCCACGGGGTTTTACGCGAGAGCGAGTAGCCGAGAAGGATGCCGATTGGGAGCGTAAATATCGGCCGGAGCTCGAGCACCACGCTGCACGAGGTGTGCGAGCAAACACACGAAGAAACGCGCACTCGTCGACCAAAAAAGCCACAGCCAATGGTAGCAGCCGCCGCGCAAGGAAACAGCGGACGCATCTCAAAGCCGAGAAGATGAAGACGAGAGCGAGGATAGATAGCACGCTCATCCAAAGTTTCGCGCGATTCGCGGGTGTCGAAAAGAAGAGAGGAAAAAAAAAAGCGCAGAAAGCAGAATGAAGCAAGTTGAAGTGACAAGTATAGGAAAGAAAAGGTGCACGCTGGTAGCGCAGCCTCCGAGAGCGGCAATCGATAGTTTTTCTTCCTTAATTCCCCCTGTCGCCTTCTCCGACGGCGACGCTTTTTTCCCGGCTTCGCCACACGTCGCCCTACGGCTGTTCGTCTCCACTATGAGGCGCCTTTTCACCTTTATTTTTTCTGGCTTTCTACTCGACGGTGGCTGCAAACCTTGTCACAGCCGGCGTCCTATTTTCCTTGCGTTCTTCCTCTTGAGCGCTCCCGCAGACTTCGTCACACCACATAATTTCCGTCGCCAATTCCTCTGACAGCTTCGTTACAGTTCAGCCACGGTGTATATATATATATATATATATATATATATATATATATATATATATATATATATATATATATATATATATACATATATATATATACACACACACACTCGATTTTGTGGAACCCCCTCTCAATGTACGGTTTCACGAGAGGTTCAGCTAGAAATGCCGCGCCGCTGTTTCGTGGCCGCCCAAGATTCGGTGATAAGGATAGCAGTGCCGCACGCCAGTTCTTTTCCACCAAGCTCGTGTCGCGTCCTTACCCTCCATCTGCTTTTATTGGACAGCTGACGTCTTGTTTCGCCGACGTCGCCAATTCGTGGTTCGGCGACGTGAGGGATCTGCGGCTCATCGTGAGTGCGCCCGAGTCCTTCATTGGTGTTTTTTTTTACCCATGCACCAATTCCACCAGTCAACGCTTTCTGGTCAGAATGCTGGAGTGAGATTACACCCATTTGACGGCACAGACCTCATTTACCCACATGTAATCTCCGGTAAAAACCAAGGAGCCAATACGGCGGACTAAATGTAGTTAGGCTTAAAAAAATAAGTAATAGTGTGGAGAACAGCTCCGGAATTCACAAGCACTGCGCCTATTTGATAGGACAATTTCCGGAAGCTCGAACTCGTGACGTCTGGCCAGTTCTCTAACTGCTAGTGCAATCAAAAGGAACAAGCCAACTGGTAAGTGGCGACACTTGTGATGCTAATCTTCTCGTAGGAGAAAAACAGAACAAAGAACAAAACAAAACAAAGGTACCGAGTACTTTGCTTGCTGTCATGGTCGTGCTCGTCGGTCATCTGTCATCTAGAAAGGAACTGCTATGACGCAGTAGTTGACAACTCTTCCATTGTAGAAAAGCAAAAATAGATAGATAGATAGATAGATAGATAGATAGATAGATAGATAGATAGATAGATAGATAGATAGATAGATAGATAGATAGATAGATAGATAGATAGATAGACAGACAGACAGACAGACAGACAGACAGACAGACAGACAGACAGACAGACAGACAGACAGACAGACAGACAGACAGACAGACAGACAGACAGACAGACAGACAGACAGACAGACAGACAGATAGATAGATAGATAGATAGATAGATAGATAGATAGATAGATAGATAGATAGATAGATAGATAGATAGATAGATAGATAGATAGATAGATAGATAGATAGATAGATAGATAGATAGATAGATAGATAGATAGATAGAAAAGTGACACAGTCAAGATAGACAGGTAAGAAATGAAGCAGCCAATCACACAATACTATTGTCCATGGGTCCCGTGTGCCACTTAATCGACGTCACCTCCGGCGCGATGGCTTCACGGCAGCTTCGCGGCAGCGTCTCAATAGGCGGTAACAACCGAAGAATTACAAAGAAGCTCCACCGTAAAAAACGTAGTTCATCTGCTCTTCATCTCTGAAAGAGAGCTGAACCAGCTGGAGTCCGCTCGCAGTTTATTTACTTTGGTCGGCTAATGTAAATGCTAGGCTAATTAGAAAAAAGAAAGCTAGTCGTTTCAAGTTAAAAAATAACTTCGACTGAGCAGTGACATTACGATGCCCTATAAAATATATCTAATATTAGGATACCTAATAAAATATATCGCGCCTGTTGTCAAGACAACGACAGCGCTTGCGTGTGGTACCAAACAGCCGTGAATGTGAGACACACGCGCTCACAAACGGCGTCTGAAAACGCCAGGAAAATGCTGTCTTCAGAGGGTTCTGCGTCATCAGAATCAACGGCGACACCCTCCAAAAATGCAAGAAAGTGCCACGAAACACCACTAACATGAACGTTGTCTCCGATTCGGAGACATGCCAACGATGGCGCCTTACTTCTGCTGCCCGCAAGGGTTGCTTCTCCTCTGCTCCCCGCTACGAGGCTGAGGCCGCACTGACGGAACGATGCTCGGCGCAGACGCATCGCGTTCCCGTCCCTGTGCGAGCCTCCGCAACCTTGGTATCTTAGGAATAAGCTTGCTTCCGGCTAACCTATGTGAAGAAAATTAAAAATTAAATTAAATTAGGGGGCTTTACGTGCCAAAGCCATGATCTGGGCCGCTATTTTGTAGCGATGCCTTATGCCTTATTCTATGCTATTCTTATCATCCACCACACACGGCCGCCTGATCCCGTTGATAATGTGGCAGACCGTCGCTCTGACCACTGGCCAAGCGCGAAAAGCCTGAAAAAGCATAGAATCGGAAAAGGCATCGCTATAAAATACCGGCCCTGATTATGAGGCACGCCGTAGCGGGGGAGGGTCTTCAGATTACCTGGGGTTCTTTAACGTGCACCTAAATATATCTACGCTGGTGTTTTCGCATTTAGCCCCCATCGACATGTGGCCGTCCTGGCCGGGATTCGATCCCGCGACCTCGTTCTTAGCAGCCCAACACCATGGCCACTAAGCAACCACGGCGGTTGTGAAGAACATGAGGAGCGCCCGTTTCGCATTCGCTGCTGTTATACTCCTATGCCCTTTTATTACGACAGCAATTATATGGACACCCCACGCACATTTCTACCGTCGCCGTCGCCGTGCGGTTCCGTATGCGTGAACGCGCGTGAGGGTGAGCTGGTGAACGCCGCTCAGATGCGTGCCCTCTCCCAAAAGCCTCTCCTGTGGCGCGCGAGGCAGTGGGGTCAGGCGAAGGAGGAGGGGCGTTCTTTTCCGGCGGCTGCCAGGGTGCCTTGATGTCCTCCTCTCCCGCCGTTTCGTACAGAGTGGAGACAACCACGGCTTCTACTACGGCGTTGGCCACGCGAATCGCAGACGCTGTAGCAGACGCCTTTGTCAGACGCCGTAAGGGCGCGTTGCCATCGCTCGTGTGTCTTGAAAGCGGTCTGCGACGTGGCTAAAGTGCGCGCCCACGAGGGAATCATCTTCAAAGCGATCTGCGATGTTTGCAGAGTGCGCATAGTGTCGGTAGCTTCGTATGCGCTGTGCTTTCGACGTTTCGTTCGCGTTGAAACGACAGGTGCACGGAGGTCAATTGGCTCGCGGCTGCTGCAGCGATTCCTAACTCTAGCATTTTTAGAGACTGTTTCCTCTGTCATAGAGCGATATGCATTCATGTTTACCTGTGTGCGCGTGACACCGTGCTGGTTAATTTAGTTAAAACTCGTTGACGGCCTAGTTGGTTTGAATCCACAGTAAAATGTGCAAGCGAGACTTAAGAAGAGCGTAGAAAGAAGCAGGCACACGAAGACAGCGCTGTCTCCGTGTGTCTGTTTTTATCTACGTCCTCATTGATTCACGCTTACACATTCTATCATTGTTAATTTAGTTAGTAAGAGAATGTTTACAATTTTTCACAGTCGATAAAACTACTATCTTCAATGCGTACAGCTATCTACTAATTTGCTATTGTAGTCGGTGCTTCGCCTTTCGGGCGGAATTGCGAATTTTTTACTTCGCTGCGTTCTGCCCGTTGCAACGATGTAGGAAGCCGATTCAGTGCGCAACTTATTTGTGGTAAGCCATTTGCCTTAGTCTACTTTTGTGCGCATCTAATCCACCGTGTATTTGCACATATTGACAATTAACGCACAAGGATTTCCTAGCAGAGATAAGCAGAGAGAAATGATTAATTTTTGCCGTGAGAAAAAAAACTAGGCCTCTTCTTTCTTCAGTAGCGTAGCAAGAAACAAGCAGTAAGTTAAAAGGTATTGTGATGAATTTTCTGTAAAAGCATAATTTTCATACAGCCCCGGGCGATGTCGTCGTGTAGAAGTTGTTTTTCGTAGGGTGCTTCCGCAAAGAAGTCACCGCTTATTTGATTCGGAAGGTCGTGTAATAGCTTTTGATTTTTTCTGGGGCGAGAGGAAAGTTCTGGCATTGAATGCTTATGGGCCCGCCGTACGTTCAAACCGCAGTAGCTTCTTTGCAAGACTCTCCCCATTTTTGTTATACAACCACCTATTCTACATGGTTGGCGATACTAACTGTGTACTCGGCCCCATACGTGACTTCCGAGGGGCAAGGCAAAATGCGTCCAATGCGCATGCAGCTGAATTATCTCGTAGAGTGAAAGAATACAATTTATCAGATGCCTAGGTATATATGCACAGTGGAAGTTTTGGGGCCACATGACAGCAAAGGCAATCGCAATGTCGTCTAGCTCAAATGTATTTCCCCCCTGAATTAACATCGCAATTTGTCCAGTGCAGCATCCTCGGTCTCCCCGCAGACACGGGACACATTATGCATGTGGGACATTATGCATCTAAATTATTTTTGGAACCGACAATGGTGTCTAAACCGACAAATCGAAGTATTATTTACAAAGCTGCGTCGCCATATTCCGCCACTTTTACTTGTGCAGACGTGGTCTGGCGGTATCCCTGTTACGCTAACTCTGCGATGAGACGAAATCAATCAATCACTTTTTACTATCGTGCCGGCGGTTTTTTACTAATAGAAAACGATCTTTAGAAGTTCCGCGTCGGAATTTAAGACTACCTCTATGCAGTACTGTTCAACTCTCACTAGGTGCAATGGTATTAGGATACAGTCACAGGAAGGATTGCCAAGCCATGTATAATTACCTCTGTGACGCAAAAATATTGCCTTATTAATATTTATGATTTCCATGACCGATTTATTTCTCCTCAATAAGTTATTAGTTTAGAAAATTGAAATAATTAAAACACAAGTTCACAGTAATATTATTATGAACATAATTATTTAAAATGTAACTTACTCATTCTTTTCGTCTACCCCTTACGTATATTTAATATTCAGTTCATGTTACCATTGCAGCCTATGCAAGGCTCCCTATCTTATTATACACTATTTTATTTCATTTATTATCAGTTTATTTCTTATCTTCGACTTTTCATTAATTTTTATTGTTTTTTATCATATTACCACCCGGATCGTGGCCTTTACCCCTCAGTGGGTTGGCGCCATTAAATAAATCATCATCATCATCAATTACGGTTGCCGTAATCCCCCATAGTGGTCACGTGTATCTACACCTGGCCGTAAGACTGAAATTTCTGAGCGAGGACCATGAACCATACAGACCCGACACCCCATCCGGAACCTGCTCCGGAAACGATACCCGAGATCGTGCTGCTGCCTAAGCAGGATTCCGCTGCCATCCTCGCCAGTGGTGGAGTTCCACCCAAGAAGGAACATCAAGGCGTCGGTCAGGCGCTCCAGGTGAGACCGAGTGCCGCAAGGGAGATGGTGCAATTGGAATGGCGATTTTCAAGGCACTTTAGGGCGTCCTTCTGTCCAGTGCGGAAGCACATAGGCCTTTGTTGCAAGCGCTCCTCCAAAGAGTAGTCGCGTCCTACTTTTATTTCTTTACTTAACCGTAAAGCGAACATTTCTTTTCAAAGCCTCTCGGCCTTTTGTCATTGCGGCTTACAGGTGCCCTGGTTGCTACAAGATAACTCAGTGATAAAGCAAATGACACCTAAATATCCCCACTGCAACAAATATACATCATCATGAGCACAATTCCTTTAATGAAGGAAACCTTTCTTTGCCTATTTTGCTACGATCTAGCACTAGGCGCATCTGCTTGCTCGGCCTTCCGCCGAGTAAATTGCAGTATACTATTGCGTGTTCGACCTGAAAGATGGGGCCGCTTTAGTTGGTGTGCCGACGATACATGTAGTCTCAGAGCAAAGGGGGTCATTCCAGAGCGACAGTGAAATGCGTGGTCACGTAGGTCACGTGGCGCGTAACCGCATCTTGCAGTCTTCACTAGCAGGCAGATAATCAGTAAGGCGCAAAATGGTGTGCACGAAAATGGACAGCCACTTAAGTATCCTTACTTGATTTGAATGCGAAAGCATGACTTCTCTAAGGTATCACCT
This sequence comes from Dermacentor andersoni, assembly GCF_023375885.2. Classification (NCBI taxonomy): domain Eukaryota; kingdom Metazoa; phylum Arthropoda; class Arachnida; order Ixodida; family Ixodidae; genus Dermacentor; species Dermacentor andersoni. Next base: position 193,140,128 of record NC_092818.1, on the reverse strand, counting down.
TACATTAAAGCTCTACCTAATTTGTAGCAAGTTTAGTCCACCTTAACCCATATTAATTCAATTTAACCCACCTTCATTCAATTTTGCGAGTGGTCCAGGTCGGTTTTTGGGGTGTGGACCAGGGCGTGGGATGCACGCTATGGCATTTCGCAGTGCGAGCCACAGCAGGTCCAACGCCGGGAGCGGGACGCCACCACTTGATCACGTGGCTTTCGGTGCCATCGGATGTTAACGCCGGACGGACGCCCGGTTTTAATGCGATAGCGTTAAGGTCCCCGTGTCGAGGAAAATACGGCGTCAGCGTCCGGCGTCGTTTCGGCAAAAAGATTTCGAAACTACCCATACCCAGGCCCTCCATGTGGCGCAAGGATTTGGTGAAATAATTGAATTTCTCAAACTAAAATACGTGAAATAATGGTAAACTACGACTTACACACCATCTGCAGACATGATAGCGTCGGATAGCAATTTAGCTATACAAGAAAACATAATTATATCAGACAGAAACTCAATGAAACACATTTTTAACATTTCTACCATTCATAGACCGGCCACGGCGTCCGCCAAGTGCGCGCGCCGACGTGCGGATATCTTGGAGGCCACGGAGCGGCGCGCCCGGTTCCTTGCAATACCTCCAGCTGGCACTCGCCTCCACCGTATTGTGGCCCACGCAAGAGTCTGCGTTTCTACCAGAAAGGCCGCCTTGGTGCATAGCGTTCGCGGTTAGCGATTCCTGGTAAACATTACGGTTACATGCGCTCCAGTTGCCGGGAAGCGTGAGAAGCAGTCAGGGATAAAAAAAAATTAAATTATGTGGTTTTACGCGCCAAAACCACTTTCTGATTATGAGTCACGCCGTAGTGGGAGACTCCGCAAATTTTCACCACCTGGGGTTCTTTAACGTGCACCTAAATCTAAGTACACGGGTGTTTTCGCATGTCGCCCCCATCGAAATGCGGCCGCCGTGGCCGGGATTCGATCCCGCGACCTCGTGCTCAGCAGCCCAACACCATAGCCAAGCAGTCAGGGAACTTTGAATGCTATCGCGTTACACTCTTAAAGGCGAAGCTTAAGAGCCCTCCACATTTATTTCCCTTCGTGGGGCATACAAGGCTTTCGCTTTAACATAATCAATTACACGGCATTACACTTCACGAAAGCTTTGCTTCTCAGATTCCAACATGTGGATTGGATCAGCATAATTTTTTCAGCGTAGAATCACAGAAATGTCGTTGCTCAAGAGGAAACGCAACGCAGATTTTAGGAACCCGTTCTAATACCTATATTTAACAAATCATCAACAACTTTGCGCACAAAACAAAATTAATACTGGTTGTTAATCTACCGCTAGTGATTCTGTGACCTTGCTAAACTAAATGTTCCAGACTTGCGTGTGCAACATATAAGCACGTATTTTTGTTACTGTCGTCTGGTGTTTTCAATTGTGAGTGCGCAAGCCTTTTGCATTCGTTATAATAAACGCCTGGTTCTGCAGCCTTTCGCTATTCTGTGGTTTTGAGTTAAGCTGGCACAAACCAGGCGCTGAATGCGCCGTTGTCAGGTTTTAAAAAAGCATGCGCGGAGAGCGGAGGCGACCCTAGTGTCGATGACGCGGTCTTAAAGAGGACAGGTCGACATATTTCTGGCTGCTCTCACTAAGCCCATTGTCAAAGTAAACAGATCTAAATATTAGTGTGATTTCCACCGATCTGTTGTTCAGTATACGAAGACCTACAGAGAATCTTCTGGATTGCCCCAGTGCCTCGATACAACTGTTGTGGCGAGTGCGAACGATTCTTTAGCAAAAGCGAACAGAGTGAGAGGATAAGCTATGCTTGTACTAGTAAATAAACTAGCGCCGCATTTATGAGAGGGGATTACGGCAATTTACCCGCGTATATCCTCGTATTTTTTTTTTTAAATTATGGGGTATTACGTGCAAAAACCACGATCTGATTATGGGGCACGCCGTAGCTGGGGACTCCGGAAATTTGGACCACCTGGGCTTAAACGTGCACCTAAATCTAAGTACACGGGTGTTTTCGCATTTCGACCCCATCGAAATGTGGCCGCCGTGACCGGGATTCGATGCCGTGACCTAGTGCTTAGCAGCTCGACACCCTAACCACTGAGCAACCTCGACGAGTCCCTCGTGTTTTCTGAGCTTCCTGGCTTGGTCTAGAAATGCACCTCACAATGCAAGCGAGCGCTCGGAAGAAACAAGTTCACTGTGGTTTAAAGCCACCTTTCACAACCTCGCAATATTAACAGCTTGAAAGTTTCGGGAACTGAATGATACCAGTGCTTCTGCGAGTAAGTTAGTGCTAATAATGCATAGTTTTCTTTATACTACTAATTGTTTCGCTCGAAATGAAATTCATGTGATAAAGTGAGTGCTGCAGATCTATATACGAGCGACTTTATCATCATCAAAAAGATGTTATGAAGTCATTTCTAGTTTTCTTCACTGAAATGTAAGTAAACTGGTTCTTCGACACTGTATGGTTGTGACGGTGACTCCTTGCTTACTTACGAACTAAAATGTGATATAATATAGTCTCCTTCACATGAAGCGTACATATGCTTACCTTAGACGCAGGGCCCGCTGCCAGATACTGAAAATTGTAACCTGCTAGCCTATTACACTGCACTCTAAGAAAAGTTTACACCCTTTCAGTCGTATCTTGCCACACAGCAATAAACGTCATCTGTCTTGTCCCCAGTTCCTTTTTTTAACGCCGCGACTCCGGTACTTCAGTAACGAACGGCATACGCGTTATCAGCATGACAAGCATCCCTGACAGGAAAGTAGTGGGCGCGGCGTTTTCAAAAAAGGAAGCGCAAGCAAGGCAGATTATAATTATCGTTGTGTGACAGATATACGCCCCAAAGGAGTGTACCTTCGTCCGAGAGCGTACGTTTTTTCCTACATGTATAACACACGGAGACAAATTGTTCTCGCCTTAGTTTCAATATATGCGAACACTGACTAACTTGCTCCTGTTTTGTGGCGTCACGTTGTTATGCATTCCAATAGATTCTACGCTTGATTTTTCTGACATCTTATCGCATTTCGCCTCCTACAGTACAGACAAGAACGGGTTCTGGACTTAACGACAATAATCAACCGGTCTGAAAGTAGTGGACATTTCCACGAGCATACCGGTTCGCTGTAGACGAGAGTTCTCGTTAAACCATGACCAATGAACACCCTACCAAGGAGCTGTTATGGGGGAGGGAGAGTGAAGTCGACAGTAGGAGCTGTGCGGACACCTGCTAAGTAACGGCGAAACTATCAAAAGTTCTTACAGTCAGCACTTGTAGGCAACGTGCAAGAAAGACTGCGGCACCGCAGCTGGTGTTTGTGTCACGTTCACTTGTTCCACGCCAAGCGTACGCCTAACCAATTCTGCGGCAGAACAGGGGCCCTTCTCGGATCGTCCTCCTCCCAAGAAACTACCCGTCCCAACGCTCTTAGCTTCGTTGACCGGCGTAACTGGGGAACCGGCGTATTCAGAGTGGAATGGCTAGTGACTACTCAATATTCTAGCGACAAAAACAAAGAAGCCTGATTGTGAGTATTTCTACTGAGAATGCTGACATGTCTATAGTGAGTTCTGGGTGTTATTGTGTCAGTGTCTTATAGTACAAAGAAAAGCGCTTTCCGAAGTCTTCGACAGTGAAATGGTCTCGTAAGGGGCCACCTCTGTTCGGTATTTCTCATCCACGCCGGCCTTATGCGATCGCGGCTCCACAAAGGGTCTACTTGGAATGTTGTTCATCTATTTTTTGCATGCAGTGTTGGCACCGTCTAATTCACGCCGTACATTTCCCAACTCGTAACAGCAGCTTGATTGCGCTGCTTGAAATTGTCACTGATGGCGCAGACAGCATGAAACGAGTTCGCAACCATTACTACAACGACATCATCACATGGTATCAGCTAGAAACACAAACCCTGGCGACAAAAATATGAACGCTGTTGCTACTTTAAGTTATCTGTAGACGTGTTCAAAATGGGTTCTCGTCATAGCATATTTGACATGATTTTTTTTTCAATTCATCGTAAAGTCAAGAGGAGGCAGTGACTAACGGACCATAGTTTGACAGAGGGCACTGCCCGTTAGGCAGCTTTGTATCCGCATAAATCATACAACATCTCGTTTAGCAGTCATTATTACGAATCTAAAAAAAAAAATGCGGTTTTAACAAATTGCATTTAGAGCATATACGTAGCATGCAAGGATCACTTTCGCATGCCAAGAAACTTTCGCTGAAATCGCAGTATTGTCGGTGAGTGCTCTCTACCGACGCTTTCCCATTGTGCGCAGAGCTCCGCTCTCCAAACGACCCCGGTGGCCGGCGACCTGCCGCCGCGCCGCTTCCTCTCACTGACGGGAGCCACTGCGGCCATGCTGGCGTTCACCTTCCTGGTCGTGGTGGTGTACGCCTTCACGCGACCATCGCCGCTGCACCAGAATGCCGACTGCGACACGGACGATTGCATGCAGCACGCATTCCTGCTGTCGGCCACGCTGAACCGCAGCCTCGACCCGTGCGAGGACTTCGGCGCGTTCGTCTGCAGCGCCTGGCTCACTAGCTCGGCGCACTCACGGAGCCTCCAGGAGGACCTCTGGTACAGGTCCGTGCGCCAACTCGACCCATTGTGACGCAAAGCAGCTATGCATCTTGACTAATTGAACTTAGCGCCTGGAAACTATATCCGGCAATGATAATCGAACCCGCGACTTCGTGTTCAGCAGCAGGCCATGGCTAATCATGTGTGTGTGTATGTGTGTGCGTGTGTGCGCGCGTGGCGTGTAGCCATGCACAAATGGAACGCTAACAAGAAATTTCAAACTAGAAGATCATTCGTAAGTATAATAACCGAGAGCGTGGACTCGCAGCGCTAGTTTTATACTGCCGCCGAAGATAGCATAGACCTCACATTATTGTTTTCTATCTTTATTTTATTTCCAAAACTCCACTCCTGTAATATAGTCCTACCAAAGAGCAGACAGTATTAATAAATAAATAAATAAATAAATGAGTAAATAAACAAATAAATAAATTTTAGCATACGAGTCGAAGTGATGACCACCCGCAGAGGTGACTTAACGGCTATGGTGTCGTGCTGCTAAGCACGAGGTCGCGGGATCAAATCCCGGCCGCGTCTCGACGGGGGCGAGATGCAAAAAAGGCCGTGTCCCGTGCACTGGGTGCCCTCAAAGAACGCCAGGTGGTCAAAATTTTCCCGGAGTCCCCCACCATGGCGTGCCTCATGGTCAAATCGTGGCTTTGGCACGTCAAACCCCAAAAGTCAATTCAATTCGAAGTGATGTCGATATTGGACATGCTGGCGGAAGCAGAAACGAAAGACCGCGTTCTAATTAGCCCTAGCTTGTTCGTATTTCAATTCTCCATAAGAGTACGTGCGCAAGCACATCAAGGCGTGGGCCTGTGCCTCTTATCTAATCACGTATTTTCTCAAATTTTTTGGCACACCACGCGCGCTCAGTCGCAATGTGTTCAAGCCTCGCTTGTTCTAAAAAAGTCAATGTTCCTAGCCTTTGAACTGCCTTTTGAGTACAGACCCAGTGTTCGTGTTCATAGAGCATTTCTTACACTGTTTGCAGGCAATGTTGGCCAACATGTTGCCCCGTGTGATGACGCTCTTAGTGGACGTCTCCTATGAAATATCTGTCGTCTCATTGTGCTTTTTTCTGCTTACCGAAATCTCAGTACTCGGTGGGCTCTGCATTTCACCCTTACATAAGTGCCAATGGGTAACAACAAATCTGTGCAGTTGTGCGCAGCAGCAAAACGGCACAGCCGTTGGTGCACACTGTATGATAGTCTAATGTTCCAATAGCACCGGCCTCACGACCACGACCTTCATCTGCACGTGCAGGTGGACGAAGCAAACGGCGCTGGAGCTGGAGAGGCTACGGCTCTACCCGGATGCACGGCCGATCGTCAAGGCAGCCGGCCTGCTGCAGCGATGTCTCGACATGGATGCGGATGCAAGCCACGAGAACACGCTATTCTTGCGCCACTTCTTCAGCCAGAGGAATCTGGGCGCCGTACCAGGTGGAGTGCCCAACGAAGGGGTGCACGCCCTGGACGTGCTCCTGGACCTGGCTATCAACTGGCGCATGCCCTTGTGGTTCTCCGTAGCTGTACTCAAAGCAGGCGGAAACGGCTCACTGGGCGTGCTTCTAGACTATGGCCGATACGACGCCTACTGGGTCAATCGAGAACCGACCCAGGTCGACGACAACAGCGAAGACGCCACCATGGACAACTTTATACTAAAGGTCAGCGCCTCAACCGAACTCATGTACACTGTAGGGCAAAGGGCGCACACACGGCGACAGAAAAGGTGGGTACATGACACTGCTTCAACCACTGCCTCCGTGCCCGGTTATGATGCGCAGCCTGGTGCACTCGAAGAAAGAGAGCGTCCTCCCCCACACCTTGTATGCTCCAGCTTGTCGCTGAAATCAAAACTTTTGAGGCCTGAGTTCTAGCGATAGGCTCGAGTACACAGGGAGGCCATCTTCCTTCGAGCGCATCAAGCTGCGCATCGAAACCGGGCACAGGCGCAGTGGTTGGAGTATCACCATGTGCCTGTATTTTTTGTCGCCCTGTGCGCGCCCAAAGTAATGGAACTGTACGGCGGCTTTGTCACTTTGTTGTATCTAACGCACTTGATGCCGCACCAACTAACCCACAGTCCATTCTTTTGACCCCACCCAACCATCGGTCTGCTTATCGCACCGCCTTATATTTTGCACGTGATCTTGCGCTATATGTTCTTTTGGGACCCCTATGGTAAAGGCAAAACTTACCACAGGAGTATAGCGTCAATGCCAGACTTGCACCTTGTACTCCGCAGCACACTGTCCTATGAAAGATTAGGAACAGCTTCCCTTAAGGCGCGTTCACTGGGCCCCATCTGAAACTATATAACTGTGTACTTTCTACGCGCTCAATGACGCACAGTGTCCTCGTAAAAGAAAGTAAAGAAAAAGCAATAAGGAAAAGAAAAATGTAAGAGAAAGCTCCTGCTTGAGCGGGTGTTCGCGAGGCGACGCTTACCTAGAGTCCGTATTCTCATAACTTTCTTGGCATAAATAGCACCACCTGTCTGTTGACCTCATTGGCGCAGCGATAGTCCGTTTACGCTGACCGCTATCATGACTCGGGACCGTTTTCCGTGACTTAACTCAGGCAAATAACACAAATAAATTATTATGGCCCCTGAGAATGGTACTGTAAGTAATACAGTATGAGAATGGTACTGTAAAAAATACGCTATACAATATGGCTGTAAAAATTCAGGAACACACCTGGTCAGGCGCCAATATAACACAATACGGGAGTCGCGCTTCATTCCAGCCCTGCACGTCACGGGATCTCCATTTTGGAGAGTTACGTTCGCGCTTTTAAAGCGAAGCTTTCTTTGCCTCTTTCTTCGACTTTCCGCTGCTGCTGCTGCTGTGGTCCTGCATTCCACCAACGCCGACCACGTTGGGAAATAGTTGAGACGTGGCCATGTCACAAAAACATAAAATGCAGGTGCAGTCGGTGTTTTGTTTCATGACATTTGTTTCTGAGCTGTCATTCTCAAAATTCCAAGGAATAACTTTGTAAAGAATGTAAGACAAGATATGTGCCACGTGGAGGGCCTGAGCGAGAATGATTATTCGCCAAGCTACGCCCGCGGCGTTGACAACGGATTTTCTGCGACACGGGGCCCTTAATGATATCGCATTAGTACATGCCAGGAGTGTGGCACAAAGGAAAGACGACCCGAGAAGCTCGTGTCAATATTTACGCCGCGTAGCATGTGCACAATGCCATCTTGACGCCGTATAACTATAGGCGTGACCCCCACACAAATGCAGTGCAGGCGCTGCCGCGCTTGTCCCCGAGCTCACCCATAACAGCAACGACAGTAGTGGGATGGGACAAGGAGAATGTTAACGAGAGAATAGAGAGAGAGAGAGAGAGAGGGATGCAGTTTTGTCAGCTACAAAGCTACAACCCAGAATGGCGCCGAAGTGTGCCCTTAGTGTCGAGAAGACGAAGGCTTGCATAAAGCGTCCAGCGGAGCAGGCAAGGTAACATTTCACATCACGTCACGTCTGTCGTATGCCGTCAATATATCACCGCCATATGACGTCAATGAACGCAATCAGCAAACAAAGCTTCGCTTACATCGATTCCCACAGTGCGTGGTATCTGCATATTCACTATTGTACGCGTCAACGGGTATTGCCGTGCACTGAGCGTAACTCGTCTACCCATTTCTCTCGTCACTGTTGCAGACTCTCCGGGACTTGTCGGACATCCGGCTGCAGTTTAAGCCGAAGGCGATCCAGATCATGAACATAACTAGGCTGACGCCGAGCTGGAGCAGCGACCTTTGGTTAAAGTTCCTCAATAAACACCTGGCGCCAGCCTTTACGGTGGTCATGCAAGACCACATACTGCTCACTGACAGCAACATGCTCGAAATAATCGGTGGGATAAGCGTGCAATATGACAACGCCGCAGTGCTGCAACACATTGCTCGAGTATTGAACAAAATATTCTCGAACCTTGTCAGCAACAGAACGCCGCACTTCTACGATCCAGACGAGGCCTACCCCGCGTTGCCGGAGAACTTTACACTTGTTTGCCATCTCCAAGTAGAAGACTTGTTCAAACCTGTCCTCGCCGTGAACTACGTTGTCGCGAAGAAGCTCGTCGTTCACCGTGCAACGGTGGACGCAATTTTGCAGAACGTTATCCAGACTACCATAGACATGTTAGCAGAGACTAAGTGGATACGAGAAGAGACCAAGAAAAGCATGCTGCAACAGGTGAAGGCATTAACAATTAATGTGCTGCCCGACCAACAGTTCATGATTGACAAGACGCTCTCAGACCTCTATCGTAACTTTCCGGGTTCTCGAGACATTTACGCTCGCGACATGATCGAGTCACTAACCGTCATTCGCCGACACCTAGGCACAGACTTATACACCGACCTCACGTCAACTCCGCACGGTGGTCGTGACCCGTACCTGTTGTACAACGTGTTCAACAACTCCTTCATGGTCGCAGTTGGGGCGCTGTCGGCGCCACTCTTTTACCCGGAAGGAACGACAGCCATGAACTACGGTGGACTCGGCGCAGCGTTCGCTAGCGTTCTGCTCAGAGCCATCGATGGCGGTCACGCCACTGTCGGCCCAAACGGGTGGACGCTGAATAAGGCGGAATCGATGTACGTAACGGCCCCCTGCGTGGACATGAGCTTTGAGGGCTTTTATCCCAGTCTTCCATCTTTAGAGGTAACGCACAGATCCTACCTCGACGCTCTCAAGAAGACGGGCCGATCCGCGGACGAGAAGCTGGCATCGCTCGGAGAGTTTACCGCGGAGCAAGTGTTCTTTCTAACCTTCTGCCAGCGCACGTGCAGGCAGTTCGACGGCGTGAAGACCTCGAGCGAGTGCAACGTTGCCGTGCGAAATTTCGCGCCCTTTATCAAGGCCTTCAGCTGTCGGCGTGGCTCGAACATGAACCCTAATGCCAAGTGTGCTTTTTTCACGTGATGCCGAAGTCGAGCCATTCGCTCCATTTATTTATTTATTTATTTATTTATTTATTTATTTATTTATTTATTGACTATTGGAAGATACTTGCGAAATATATCTGTGTTCAACTTGTAAGAGAAGCGCGGAAGCAGAAATGAAATGCACTATTTTACGGATTCAAAGTTGTCTCCAAACTTTTCTCAACTTACGTTCGTATAATTGTCTGTGATGAGCCGTAAGCGAAGTGGCGATTTCGAAGCGTACAGCCTCGCACTCACATTGAACGTAGTCCTGCAGCTGCTGGAACTCCGCCGGAGAGAGCTTCTCCCACTTGACGGCCATGGCGTCTTGCCGGGCCGAGCTGCCGCGCTGGTCATCTGCATCCGGGGTCGCACGGCTCGGGACGCTCGCCGCTTCCAGGCGCGCCCCGGAGCACCATGCTCTGCGGACAGAACCGCGCAACATGGTGAGCATAATAGGCCACCCTCTCGCACATGCAGGGCCCGCAAAAATCTTCGCAATTTTGATCACACGCGGTTCTTTAACGTGCACCCAATGCACGGTATTTTGAATTCGACCCCCATCGGAATACGGCCGCCGCGGCCGCGTTCAAGCCCGCGACCTCGTGCTCAGCAGCGCAGCGCCATGTAGCCACTGGGCCAACGCGGGGAGGTATTCATTCGTTTGCTCCGCTCGTATAATTTTGTAAGCTAGGAAGCTCTTGAAAGCCGATTTTGTGCGTTAGTGGTGAGAAATTGGCAGCGTCAACACTGAGGGTTTTGATAGCCACGCGCTCGCTGGCCTTCATTACAGTATTCAATGAAAATTCCAGCGAAGGAAACGCCGATACAAACCAACTACATTACTGTGCCATTCAGTTAATTTTGCACAATACACTGTGACTCATGACTGGTTGTTTTGAAGCTGGAACAAAAAATAGCTGCGACGCAAAATCTTCCGTACAGTGGCGATTGCATCGGGCCGTACGAAATGACTATTACTAGACAATAAAGAAGATACACAAGCAGGCTGCAGCGGTGAATAAACACAACATTAAGAAATGATGCACCATTTACGGTATAATAAATAGCTTCAGTGAACCTTCCCGTGTCATGGATTGAAACCTACAGGAAAAGAAACATATATATATATATATATATATATATATATATATATATATATATATATATACATGGTTGTGAAATCTATCATTGACGATTTCTCGTGCTTTGGTCAGAAGTGCTCACAATTTTTCCTTTCATAATCGCCATGCGTGCCTGGCATTATCAAACGACTGCCTTCTCATCTAACAATTCCACGTCACTTTCACCGGAGCACAGGATGCGCACAGAGAGAGAAAAGGCGGAAGTCGGCAGAGATTTGCTATGCTGCACTTCGGCAGGAGAAAATGGGAACGAGAGAGTTAATTACACCATGTCATTCTTAAAACACTGAGTTTAGTCCCGTGCGGTGCTACATTTGTAGCATAGCCCATGTTGTCACGAGTGCACATAATACTTGCAAGACATCTGGTGCGGGAACATATATGTAAGATGAAGTCCTCCGAGAATGAGCGGCCGTTTGCCAAGGAAGTCGCTGAAGTCTACCGCTCCTGAGTGCATATGCTGTGCAGGGGCAAAATATGAGTGCCGGCGTCTCTAGTAGACGGAACTGGTCACAAGCTGGGCTGCTCTCATGGCCGACGAGACGCGAAACCTGACCCAGGGTATATGATTACAGTGAAATGTCCGTAAAGCTTAAAACGGAGAGCACTTTCCGTATATTAACGGCAGATTTTGCCGTATTTTGGAAATATGATATACTTTCCGTATTTTTACCTGCAGTTCTCCGTATAATGACGGAAATCCTCTGTATAATGACGGAATTTTTTTACAGTGATATGCAAGTCGTGTCCTGTACGCCAAACTTGCGTCACCAGTTCAATTCAAATAGCGCACGCAGAATAGACATGGGAACTATTACATTGCAAATATGCACATTGCCTCGAATATAAACAATATTCTTCCCCGCCATTGCACACTTAACGGCATGGCACGGGCGCTCGTACTACCGAACTCTGTGCGAAACGGAAGCGCCAGATGCATTTCCCTTCAAGCAGAGGCTTGTCACGGGCCAAGCGAAAATGGACTTGCGTGTTATTGGCAAGAAGAGCGAAAATGTGAAACGCCGTTGTAGGAGGCCGCCGTTGTGCCTCCACACGCGCTGTTCTCCACCCCGGCTCGCACTGCGACAGCGCTGGCCAGATCGCTTAACGTTCTACCTGTAGCTGATCTTCGTCGTCAGTGGTGCGACCACAAGCTGCAGCGCCGCTACGCAAAAAAAAAAAAAAAAGAGAAGAGAACAAAAACCTTCATTTACAGTGCGCAGTTCGAAAACCAAGATTTGAAATTTTAAGCATTCCCGGACGGTCAAAATAATGCTGCCCCAAATCAGTATAGGCAAGCTAAAGATGGATGTACGATTTTGTTTTCCAGCTTGTATAAAGGCGCGCGATGGTGCTATACAGCAACGGGCGTTTATATTCTGCTAGTACAATCCATAATGACGAGTTCGCTTCTCCTACAACGGGCCACAGTGACACAAGCGTGCAAACACGGGGCGCCAACTGCGACAACTGGTGGCTGCACAGTGGAGCAAGGGGCAAGTCGCCGCGGCAACGCGCCTTTGTTCGCAAACTTCAACGAGGTCGATAGGCGCGTAAACGCGAACGCCGTCGGACTAGAATTCTTCCTTTTGCTCGGGCAATTTTTGTGACAAAGACGTACCCCACACCGTGCTCGGTTCAGTTCCCCGGTCCTGCTGCTTCGTGGCTCTGCACCAGTGCGCACCACACTTGGACGCCTATTCTGGGAAGTCATGCATATTTAACTGCGCGCCGCCGTCTACCAACGGGTCTCCTTTGTGATGCAAGTTCACCGCAGCACTTGTGAAGCTTTGCTCCCGCTTACTTTTGTTATTTCTTTCGGTGTGCAGTGAGGGGGGGGGGGGGGGGGGCGGCATGGGCAGAATTCAGGCTGCGAAGGTCCACTTGCGCTGATGCTTGGGCAATGGCTCTCATTTTTATTTTATCCTTCCCTATAGTTATCTATATTCTTCGCAGTGTCGCTTCGCCGCCGTGACAAATAGGCGATGAGGACAAGAAAGATAAAAAAAAAGATAGACGCAGGGATCTTTAGTCCGAAGGAGCAATAAAAGGAGGCATAACCGGAACGTGAAAGGATTATTCACGCTCGCAGCGCAACGAGAGAGGCAAGTTGCGAAAGCGCGAGCCGGCGCGTAGCAGCGGAAAAGGAACAGAATGGAATAAGGTAGAATGGATCAAAATAGAACGAATCAGTATACAATGAACTAGAACGAAACAGAACGCGTAGAAGAAGTCACGTCCGTACAATGTCAACATATGGATTTCCACAGCACCGAGTAAAAAAAAAAAAAAAAAACCTAATTGCTGTAGCCAGAACTCTTTACACGCGCCGGCGCCTGAAATAATGGCGATAATCCATGACATCGTCAATCCGAAGTAATAGTAGCCTTGCGAAGCTAAAGCCTCACCAAGTAAATTTCTGAGCACTTCCAAATGCTCGAGCATCGTTAAGCTCGGCGTGTTGCTACGGGTGGTAAAGTATAATAAGGTTATGTTGGGAGCAGAACTGTTCCTCTTCGAAGCCCACATGGCTATCATGGACGCATGATCTTCTTTTTTAAGGGAAAGCCTAGCATGGTTAACAAAGCCAGTTGGGCTAGTTGGCGCATTTTCGAAGGCTAAGACAAACGCAATAAAAATCGTTGGACGTGAAGAAACAGAAAGACAAGTCTGACCGCTAACTTCACCTGACGTTTAGTGATCACAAAGCACAAGCTTCATACACGGAAGACTTCACCAATGCGCAACCTTCGTCGCATGTATTTTAAAGAATGTGTCTCGGCGACAAAGGCTGTTTGCCAAGAAGCGTAGGAATTAGAGAACAAGAAAATCTCTCCAGTAAGCGTTGCTGTTGCGTACATCAACACTTCGATGCGACGGGCTCGCAGTGGCGGTAGCAGTGGCAGTGGTCAAAGACTCGATTCGCTTTTACTTAGTTCGGAAAATGACAGAAAGATGTAAAATATCGGAATTTGAAGGCAAAGTTCACAAAATCAGTTGAGGAGGTTCGGCCTCTAGCTCTGCATGCCCTGTACTTGTCGCGAAAGCGTTGGTCATGTGGTTTGCACAGCCACAGTAAAAATTATCCGATAGGGAGAAGCTGAGTAAGTTGGTTCGTTGACTGCGTGCCAGCAACTGCATATCCCATTTTTATGCTGCGTGCAGTGACTAACGACACATAGTTACTCACTGTGCGTGTATGATACGTACATTGCAGAAAGTACGAATTTCAATGTCTCAGTGCTCCGCACGGTGGCGAAACAGGCACATTGAACAAGATGCCTGATCTCTTTTTTTTTTTTTTTAATGTTCATGCAGACAAGCGAAATCTACAGCGCCTGAAAGCAGACACTTCATCACTGAACTCTCTTGACCGCAGCCAACGCGGCGGCGGGACATACACAGCGGTGCCTTTGGCGGTATACGGCTGCAATGCGTCAGCTGTTCGCAGCAGGTTCCAATCCCGGCTGCTGAAGTTCAGCGCTCACTACACCGATTGTTTTCTTTCTTTCCTTTTTTTCTATTAAATATAGAGAAGCTGTTCAGGGAACTTCTACAACCGTTTTCATGTCACGCCGTTTTCTTCGTCAAAGTAAAAGAACAGCCAACAATGCAACCTGCATTCAAGTCCCCAATTTTTGCTTCGAAATGTAAAAATCAGTGATCGTAAAGTAAATGTTTCCTTGGGTACGTGTACCTCACTTGAACTGAGAACTTCCTCGCACGCACTCTATTTTAAAGTCAGTAGTGATCCGTCATTCTCACTTCTCCCGTCGCGTCTTACCGGCTCAGCGTTGGAGGTCAGCAGCGGCGGTGAACGCTGACGGCGTGGTCCAGCAACGCAGCCTGACGAAGAGGCGGCATGACCGGGAAGTAGGAGAGGACGCACGCGAGGCGTCTCTTATATATAAGCACTATAGAAAAACCAGCAACCATACCCGTACCCGCCGTGGTTGCTCAGTGGCTATGGTGTTAGGCTGCTGAGCACGAGGTCGCGGGATCGAATCCCGGCCACGGCGGCCGCATTTCGATGGGGGCGAAATGCGAAAACACCCGTGTACTTAGATTTAGGTGCACGTTAAAGAACCCCTGGTGGTCGAAATTTCCGGAGTCCCCCACTACGGCGAGCCTCATAATCAGAAGTGGTTTTGGCACGTAGAACCCCACAATTTAATTTTTAACCATACCCGTAAATACGTTCTACGTAGGGTGTGACAACTTGTTTTTCGAAATTGTATTTGATGCATCAGTTGCTCTGAATGACATACACATGCAAATGTTTTTCTTTTAATATGCAAATTCGTGGCAACATTTGTAAAAACCTCAGATGCTAAATGAAAATAGTGTTTCCAATAGCCGTTAGAAACGTGAGCTTCCTCTTAAGTGCGACTTATTTCCTTCAAATCGGTTCAGTAGTCATCTGAAGCAAGAATGTCAGCGCTTTACAAGTATTTGAATTGGCACGTTCCAGTCAGCCTACAGCTAGAGCTTCATCTTAAGTTGAGCAGTTGTTCTAATATTATGTTGGATACCTCTCGATGCGGCCATGGAGACCCACAAAGCCACAGGAAGAAAAATTAGGGACATCGCAAGGGAGAAGGCAATTCTTAATGAATAAGCGAAAACGTTCATTGGCCATTTTTCTTGTACGCACTCACCGTGTCTGTTTATTTGAACTTTCTTTCACCTCCCTCACTCATTAGCTTCTGAAACTAAGGGCACATGATATGAAAGGAAGCTTGCGAGGATTACTCGACTCTAAAGGGATGAAACGTTGGAAGCTCCGCCACTCTTATATATTAAACACTGTGTGCTGGAGTTTGGAATGCCTCGTTCGTTCGGCACGCTTTCAGTGGAAACACTTTATTAATGAATCTCAAAGTATGGAAGATGTTGCAATTTTATAAGCTCTTTGCCGCGAGCCTGAACAACGCTTGTGTGAGGGAATCGGGGCAGGCACGCAGTGCTCGCAGTTTCTTTCATGCGAGCCCTCGGGAGCTTGCGCAAAAGCACATCAGCATTTTTGCGAGAGGATAACAAAGAGCGATCAGCCTTCCAGTAACTTTCGGACAGAATTTCAGTAAATTAATGCCTGTTAATGACTTCCGTCGTGCTCTTATAGCGTCGATACAAACAGCAAGCGCAGGCAAACAAAATCGTTGTTAGCCGGGCTTGTTGGTATGAGGACATAATACGGCGAACAGCTAAAAAAATTGGACAAAAGGTTAAGGGAACGCACGACGCAGGCGCTGACTTCCAACTTGTACTGATATGCAAGCGTGAGTCTGTCGAACGTACTGGCGCTCTCTGCTTTCTCAACTTGAAAGCTCAGAAAGCCTGTTTACAGAACCATAGACAAGCGGCTGAACGTAAACAGACGCAAAGTATGAATAATGAGAGCACCAAAGCGATACTCTCATGGTTGGCACGCATTACAGTGTCGAGAGCTTGACATGACTTCATCAGTTTGTGAAACAAACCATAGCTTATAGTAATTAATGTTTTCTTAATTCAGTGCGAGAATATAGATGTGGTAAACGTACGAAGGGCCATTTTTTTTTTGCAGTGTCCAGTTAAACAACTTTTTTTCGTTAATTCCGTGCGACAAGTAAGTGTAGTTTATGTGAAGGACCATTTCCTTTACAGTATTACAGTGAAAATGATCTTTTTCTTTCTTTCTTTTTCATGAGACTTTCAAACTTATACTCACTGAACTATACCGCTAATAGCATGCAGACATATCGCCCGTATGCGCACTCACGCAAGCAGAAGGGCGATCGCACGCGCACGTGCTACGTGCGGGCAAGAATCGCCGCCATACAATTTTAGATCTGGGAGGTCATGCACGTGCAGGAAGAGTAGAAAAAACAGGAGGAGGTTCGCGGGATTGGCTGCCTATTCGTACGGGCACTTAAGGACGCGAGCACAGGGGCGAAGTAGATTCAGGCAAGTGCAGAGAGACGGCGGCGGGAAAATACCACTAGTGAGATCGCTTTCGACTGCAGCCACGTACAGAAGGGGTTTCGCAGTGACAGCTACGAGGCTGCCAAAAGCAGTGTACGCTTCAACCGCGCATATAAATATGCGCACGAACACGCACATGCCACGCAGACACAAACACACAAGCGTGTAAACGGACAAAGCAGGCCTCCTTTCCCTTTTATTCTCTTTCTTTTTTTTTTGACACCGCATGCCTCGCAAGAAGGGAATGCCACTTTCGGCACGGCACGAGGTCGGGCGAGTCGCGTTGTCTCCGCGCGCGGCGGCCCCGATTAGGCGCCAAGAAAGCGCGCTCTGCTACGTCGGAGCAGTAGTTCGGCGCTGCCGCGTGTACAGCACTGCGTGTGAATGAGTCGCAAATGAAGACGAATCGAAGCCGCCGGCGCCGCAAACGGTGCGCTAGCTCGCTTGGCCGCCAGGGCCGGAGTTGCGGAAGGAAGAAACCGGGAGCGGAAATTTGCCCCAGGAACCAGATTGCGAAGTGTGGCTCAGAAGGACGATAGTCCAGGCGACGCCGTTGTTAGCAGAGAGATATCCGAGTCGGGGGCGAGGGCGCCCAAGCATGGAGTAGCTACGTAATGGGCGTGCTCCCGCGGAAGCGAAGGGCACTTGGCGCGCCGGGTGCGAGCAGTGTATTGGTACATACGAGTTAGGAGGCCCAGGATTACAGCCGAGCGAAGATGTTTGTCCGCCGCGGTTACAGCCCGCCGATCTCGGCTCGTGCCGCGGCAGCTTTCCGAGCCCATTCGGGCGGCGGCGATTGCAGGCGCCGCATTTACAGGACTCCCGCCTGCTGCGAGCTTAACGAAGTACGCGCACTGTCTCAACAAAACTGTGCAGCACCATGAGTGCCAGTGCGGGGGTCAGCTAGTTAATTCGCAGGGTTCGCAGATAAAACGTGTACGAACTTTGCGACTGGTCGGGCACAAGTGTTGGGCCGTCCACAATGGGCACACCAGGCTAATATTTCTTACGCGCAAACAGCTTTGCAAATTTAGCCACTTTAATTGAATTATGGGGTACTATGTGCCGAAACCACGATATGATTATGAGGCACGCCACAGTGGGGGACTCCGGATTAATTTTGACCAGCGTAAACCTTAACTTAAGTACACGAGCATTTTCGCATTTCGCCCCCATCGAATCCGCGACCTCGTGCTTAGCAGTGCAATGCCATAGCCGCGAAACCACCGGCGATTTTCGCACACATAGCCACCCATCTGATGATGGCAGCTACCAAGGCGCTGCACAGTTTTAGGAGAAAGCTTTAGCTCGGGTGCTCCTATCTAAATACATGTAAAAAGAGAATGAGTTTTTCTTGGCAACCACTGCACCAAACCTGACGGGGTTTGTTGCGTTTAAAAGAAAAACTTAAAATATAGTGACTGATGGTTTCTAATTTTCGATCTAGGTCGTCAACATTTTACTAAAATTGGCAACAATGGCAAACTTTCAGAAAACGAAACTACCAAGTTTACAACTCTGTTCATTCAACAATGAAACATTATGTCCAAATTATGTGAATTCCACCTAATAGCACATCTAAAGTGGACAAGATTGATATGTTACACATGAGTCTCAAAAATTTAGCAATGTGTAAACACAGCTTTTGCAGAACCCTTGTACACAACGTAACAAATTCACGTAATATATAAATTGACATACCGAATGTGTCCGCTTTGAATGATCTAGTGGATGCCGTTAACACAACCGCGATATCTTTTGTTGATGCAGAGCTATAAATTTGTAAACTTACTCCTTCTATATTTTTCGAACTTTTGAATTTTTGATAAATGTTTCAATCAAATTCAGGTCCTAAACCAAGATTTCGCTTCCAACAGTCACTATAATTTTACTTTCTCTCTCAAATGCAACAACTTTCATTAAAATCAGTGCAGGGGTTACTTTAGAAAAGTGTTTTTGCGTTTTACATGTATTTGAATAGGCCGCGTCAGAGTTCGGCCCGGGCTAAAACTTCCTCTTAATGGCGACACAGCTTATGCGTGGTCGTGCTTCGACGCCTCCGATTTGCTGCGTCCTTCTCGTTCCCGCCCTGAAGGCTGCAAGCGGCTCGCAAATGGACTGGAAAAAAGGCCACATGTACGCACACTGCAAACAAACTATAGCTCCAGCACAGCTTGGTTCTGAACGCAGTGAATGCAATTAGTATGCTGGCCAATCCGAAGAAATTCTCGGGGAATTTGTCATGGTGCACCGCTGCTTCGTTGCCTGCGTTACATTATTTCATCCTCCGACTACTCGGGCTTCCACTTGTACGTGCTCTGTATTCGTAGGCTCGGTCAAGTAGGGCCCACAGAATGACGAAAACGTGGGCATACAGAAATTGAAAAAGTACACGACAGTATATCTTCCCCACAACAGATAGGCAGCCACTAACTAGTGTAGCGGCGTTATATATACAGGAAATGCACCCGACGAATGCGCTGAATGATTTATATTTCTTGGCGAAGTCCTTTACCGCAGCGCCCACCATGTGTAAAGGCAGCTAGTGCGTGTCATCCCCAAGGTGGGTCGATTTGGCTGCTCGCATTTTTTATCGTGATTTTATGAATATAAGGTTTGACCATGACGATGGTGATGATGCACAGTTGTGTGTGCGTACAGCGGATTTTGGCGGTTGCCGTTCGTAGAAATCCCGCTGTGACATCACGTGCTAGCTTTAAGTACCAAGAAAAATATCCTGTGCTGAACGGTATTTATATTGACAGCGATCATGGCCACCCACACGACTTATCCCGCCTGAGCTAGAACATTTATTTAAATTATAGGGTATTGCGTGCCAAAACCACTTTCTGATTATGAGGCACGCCTTGGTGGGGAACTCCCGAAATTTGGACCACCTGGGGTTCCTTTTCGTGCACCTAAATCTAAGTACACGGGTATTTCCCATTTCGTCCCCACAGAAATGTGGCCGCCGTGGCCGGGATTCGATCCCGCGACCTCGTGCCGGAACATTTATTAAAGCGAAGCTTTCGGTGTCTCACTGATTCACCCGTGAGCGCCGAAAACGCACTGCAAGAAAGCCAACTTACACATCTACGTGGAACACTACCGTTTACATTCGCATTACCACGCTAGCGTCGACTGACCGGCCGGTCAGTGCCTGATAACGGCGCGAAGCGAGGAGCTCAGCAAGAGTAGCGCATGCGCACAAAGTTCACTGGAAGAGCAAGGCAAGTCGCATCTGCCATGCGTGACACCACCCCTGTCGCGATTAACTTAGCTTCCCTGCCTACCGGAGACAGCAAGTGCGCGTGAACACGGGCTCGCCTTAGGATCTGGAAAAAAATAAAAATAAAAGCTCCCTTTCTTAAAGAAAGATGGTCGAACGCCACGCTACCCAGATGAACTGTTTATATCTGAATTGCATTACGCACGTCATGCAATGCATTCCCGGCAGTCACCATGGGTAGGCCACGGCTGCAGCGCACGGCAGAAGAAGAGGCTGCTGCACGCGAACGTAAGCGCGAGCACGATCGTGCCCGTAAGGCCGATCCCCTGTATCGGCAACGGCATGCAGAAGCCATGTGGGAGACGCTTGTGTAGTGGAGGTGCCTACTGGTCTTGTGGTCGTCAGCGTGTACATCAGACCAAAGACGTCTCGTTGTGACGCGTAAACATTCCTGGCAGAAACGATGAAGACCTTAAAACCACATGATACGCAGATCCTTGCGTGCGGTGACATTAACATAGATGTGGCGAAAGATCTCAACACATGGATCGAGAGTTTATGCTAGATTGCTACTCGTTGAAACTGAAGACGTTACAGAGACCTACGACGCAACACCGTTCCTGCATTGAGCGCTCACGTTTGCAAGCAGGCTGTGTCACGTTACGATGGACGAGCCTCTGACCGTTTACCGCAGCGATCACAAGGCAATACTGTGCAAGTGTAGAGTCGTCCGTGAAAGTGTGTGTGCGTGTAATCAACGGCTACATGATCTAAAATTACAGGCTATGCAAATTTACAAATGTGTCTTCATTCAACTTCAACGTTCAAAAAATACAATCATAAGCAAGCAATCAAATTACATATGCATAGCATCGGGTCGCTCAGCATTCTTTGGGTTCGTTGCGTGGTCGTTGGCTTTGGACTTTGACTTTGATTCAGTTTGCATTGGGTGAAAGCTGCGCGTTCAGCCATCTTTCCTAAGAAAGGGGCTTTGATTTTTCTGAATAATTTAGTAGGATTCTGTACGGCACTACAGCAAAGTCCTTGCGATGACAGCAAAGCACAATTTGCACTCACATTTACCATCATGATCTAGTCTGGCTAACACTGTTATCAAAACAAAAAGCTATTTCGCGCTTTATTAAACTATAGCGCGGCGGTCACGTGCAGCTATTGAATGGTCATTTCGTTTCAATTTGGTATTCTTCATACGCATTGCCTGAAGCACAAAAATACTTCTCATTTTCATTATAGAACTGCTAGATACATTAGATCAAGGCATTCCACAACCTGGAGGCGAACAATGGATGCGTTACGAATAGCAAGTTAAAATGAGAAACGTTGTTCTTCATAACATAATCGATCCCCGTCAACCACGCTGGTGCAGAGGATGGTTTTGACCATGACCTGCTGAACTCCAGACCTGCACAGATGTTCTTTGCCCAGCACGCCTGGTCTAGTTCGTTTTGCCGCTAAGGACAGAACGTACGGACAGAGTGGCGCTAGTTAAAACCTGTTCGCTGTGGTCTGCTTCTGCAGTCTGTTCCAATGCTCGTGCTGCCATTTCGGTAGGCACAAAGAACTCGTATTAGTGGTGAATGATTAAATAAACAAATATAAAAGGAAAATGAAATTTGTGAATGTTTTGTGTTTGAATAGTGATATTAGAGGAGGAGGAGGAGCGGTGCAAGAAAGGTAAGTAACGAGCGCAAGTGGCAGCTGCAATGCTAGATGGCATAACCTTCCCTTTACTAGCCTCCGTAAGATACTGAAAAAAAATTTTGAAAGGATTCATAGGATAAAATAGTTTTCTTGAGTTGATTACAGATAGCCTAATATCAGAAATGACATAAGAATTTACTGCTGTGTGCCTTAATGAAAAGCAGAGGATCTGCAGGGTAAAGGTTTTCACAAGTAATTCCTGCGCCCGATGTACGTATGCAAGAAACTGCTCGAGTCTGTTCCAAGGAAAGGTGAGCGTCGATATTCTTTTTTAATTTTGCTTGATGTCTAGGTGAGTTGAAAGCTTGCAAAAGGGATCCCAGTGCTTTAAAACGTGCTGCACTGCAGGCCTTGTGTCACGGAACTATTTTCAAACTGCAAAGCTAGCTTTTCTTCGTGGTACGGCGGCAGCATAAAGGTGGCGAGAAAGATACGCAGGCAGTAAATTCGAAGTTGTATGCATAATTCTTTTTTTGAACTCGCGAAAAACTGACGGGCAACATTTAAGAGTCAAAAGGAGTGGTTGTCGTTCTGTCGTCGAACTTTAGGGTGGTTTCCAGTTTCTGAAAAGTGCAGAAGCGAACTGTACAATGTAAACAATAAAATTGTTATGAACTTTACGAACTCTATAAACAATGTGGCTTAATGTGCAAGAGCTGTGCGATTTGTTACTGCGTGAAATAGGCACTGTGAGCGGCTATTTGACGCTATTTTAGAGAGCAGCGGACTACACGCACCGACATTTTTGAGGTTCCGGCAATCAGCTCTTGGAGCCAAGTGACCTATCAAAGCTTTGTGCCATCACTGTCGCCGTGTTCGCAAAAATCATCAACCATCCGAGCAGTTCGTTACAACACAACAGCAGCCGCCGATCTAACTGCAACGCCGCCCCAGTCAACCGTAGAGTAGCAGACGAACAGGTCATAAAAGCGGCACCAACTGCCACCGGTGAACGAGGGTGGGCGGAGGCGATTCCCGTAGAAGTTGGAGTCCCAGTAGGTCGTGGTTTTGACATTGCAAGCGCAAGAAAGTCAAAGAGCCACGCATGCGCGTTAATGCGTAGCTCCGTCCCTGCCCCCCTTTTTTTCTTTTTTTTCTGCTATGTTTCATCTTCCTATTCACTTTCTGCGTGCCTGCCTCACTGGCGATCGACAGCCAGTTCTGCGACAAGAGACGCGAGGCGGCAAGGTGATTAGTCGAGCACGCATGAAAATGAGCAGATCCATCATCTACAGAGAAAAGTGTCCCGTTTACTGCATGACATCGGTTTTGACGAACGTGACGTCGTGAGCACCAGCCAGGATCACTTATAACGCATATGTGGGTTCTGCTGAGTCCAGTGCCGATACTTATATATTCAGACGGCCTGGGGACTCGTCAGAGCCAGATACCACGAGTCACCATAATCGCGTGGCTCGGCATGCATACATACGGACGACGCGCATACATACACGGCACCATTGCGAAAATGCCGGATATATACGTCGGCGGACAGCCCGACTCTCTCTTGTTTCGATTTCGACAAGACTGCGGAGTATGGCGATGTGAACTACTTTTCATGCCCATGCACAAGCGATCCAATCAATCAGGGCCACTCGCGATCCCACTCTTAGTCCAACCGCGCGAAGATGATACCGAACGACTCTTTACAAGTGTCTCTGCTTAAGCTCATGCTTGACTTTAAAAACCTGGGTGTTCAAGCAGCGCAAAAATAACTGATAATAATTCTATTTACTAGCTGAGTGCACCTTGAAAAGCCGCAAGTTCTGCTGCTGTCGACGTGGTATTATAAGAGTACAGCCTTCGTTAACCTCCCTATTTTTCTATCGTCGTCTCTCTCTCTCTCTCTCTCTGTTTATTAACTTTGATGCCCATCACTGCCTACTGCGCCTGTGTAGTGAGATTGCAGCGTGCACCGAATAATATGCCACGAGATTATTTAATTATTTAATTAGTGTGTTTTTACAAACCTCCCACTATACTGTAAACGAAAATAAACCCACCTGGGAGTCTTTAATAGGTGATGTGCCCTAAAACCTCCCCTCCTCAAATATTTACTCCGATGTATGGGAGCAAAACAGCGCCATTCCCTCGTTTCACTCCGCTGGCTAGCTGCGGGAGTATTAAGGCGACATGACGCGATTTTACTCCGCTTAAAAATCTTGTTCTCCCGTGAAACTCCGACAGGGAGTTTTAAAAAACTCCCCTCCGCCGATACAGGTTGGTCACGTGGCGCTTCTGATGAGGCTGTGCGCCTCGCCAGCGACCGGGCGCGTTCGGCGGAGCGGGCAGTGTTCATGGCTGACGGTTTGTTTACGTGTGTGAAGTGTCGTTCCGTGACAGCGTTTCGTCAATTTGTTTCCCGTATTTCCTTCCAGAAAGTGTTATAGGCATGCCTGAAGCTCACTGTATCTCAGCTTCAAGTACATTAGCTGTGATCACTTTGCTGACAACGATGATTGCAAGAGCCACGTTTTCAAGTGCGGAAAAAGGCTTAGGTATACCTCGAAGCTGCTCACTGGCTCGTGATGTCGGCTCACGTTCTGGCTGTGTTTTCGTGCTGCGTCACCCTGTCTTGTGTTCTTCAGTACGTGAAATGCGACTTCTACGTCCTTTTGAGTACATGCTGACAACGCCCAGTGTAGTGTTTGAAAGGACCGCGTAGCAATGGCAACAGCAGCCACTGTTCGAGCGACGACATCCGTGCTAGTCGCGCATGAATGGCGTAACCCAAGTTCGTTGCGGTGCTGTGTTGCCAGTGAGAAAGACCGGAGTGCAAGCAACTGTTTTTATGTATCTGTGAACGGATATCCTCGCCCGAAGAAAAAGGGTAGGACATAAGTATGCGCACTGAAAATAAAGCTTCTTATTGAGCGATGTGAATCGAATTGTTATCGCGCATATAGGTTTTGGTCACGTCGTTGCTTCCGATATTGCATTAACATTACGCTCTATCCGAGACACTGATTTAGGCGCATGCCTGCTGGCTCCGAGTTTAGGGATTCACTCGACAGATCAGCGATGTAGCTCCTTTTCGTCTCGATTGCTTTGACGCAGAGAAAGTAGTGCGGTGTATAAAATGTATGACTGCGCATTTTTCGGTGTTACGTCGGCTGCTGCGGGTCATGCTCACACGTAATAATTTCTTGCTACGCTACCACTATATCGCAAAAATTTAATTTTGCTATGCAGCACATACTTACATTTTTCTTGCTTACTGTAACTAACGCACTACTTTTTAGCCGCGAACGCCGGCAGTGTGCGAAGTCGCTTCAGCACTCACAGAATGGCATGATAATTTTGAAAAATTACGCCATTAACTTTTTTCTCTCACTATTTTGAATTAACAGTTTTGTGTTGATTAAGGTATTCTATGAATTTCAGAGAGGCAGATCTCGTATGAACGAGTATGTGAGTCGTAATTCTGAAAACAGCACAGCTGCTCCCTAGGCGGTTTCGAGGCACACAGTATCGTGGCTATATATATACTGGCACCGTTGCTTCTTGAGTATCGCGTGTACGTGGGATGTCTTTCAAATTTCTGCATTGGGCGTTTCTGAAATGTTTATGTATGTCATGATATATGTGCTTTCATTGACTTGTGTCGTCGAATTTGACGCGGTCTCGTGCGCATATTTCGAAATTTGACCAGCAGCCTCTCCATGTAAACATGTTCGCGCAAACTCACGCGATGCCTCTTTTTATACTCCCGTTGCACCTCGAAAAAACTCCGTCAATTGCAAAGCAAAAAATAAAGAAAAGACAGAAAAAAATGCTCCCATAATTCCATGCAAAAATTCCGCTCCTACGGAGTAAAAATTGTACTCCGATCATACGGAGCATAACTCCGAACCGGGGGGTCGCTAGAGGACAAGCAGTATACTCCCACCTCAGAGTGATTTCCGTTTACAGTGTATGGTGTTGGTCATTTCCTATGCTCAGATTCGGGTTGCTAAATCCAACCAACCAATCGACCTTCTGCAATTAGCGTCACAATTGATGTAACGCTATTACAAAGGCTGAATGCGCCATTTTTGTACCGTACTTTGTTGGTTGTAGTCGTCACGTAGAGTGAACTCCCAACGTCAGCTGCCGCTTTGTGATAATCGAATCTTGCGTTGTCGTTTGCAAGCGGTTTAGCGTTTTGATAATGATTAGTTTCTGACTGCGGGGATGCCTTGCTCTTCGCTGTTCTTCAAGGCCCGACTGGCACGCCACTCCAAACTGTCTGCTTCAACTAAGTCCTAATGCCCTTCGACTGCTAGCTTTGTTTTAGGCTGTAAGACGGGCAATAGGCTTCTAAAACACGTTCGTGCAATTTCGCACCAGATGAGCCAACCTTTGTATCGAGTTCAGGTACAAGAAAAGAAGGAGAGAGGATCGGAACTCTCGGCGAGCTCAAACGAAGCTGAAGCCTCGCTTGAGTCACTTTAGGAGCAGCCAAGCAATCAGCACAGTGACAAAAAAACATTTCGCAAGATGCAGCTTAGCGAGGGTTTCAAAATGGAAATTAAAGAATTGAGCGAAAGCCATGCTCCTCAGGCAGCAGCAGAGTGATTGGTCGAGTACCGTTTCAAACGGATCATCCGAGCAGCGGAGGAGAGCGGCGTCCCTTCTCGGCGTGATCCGCACAGCTGGTCATCTGGGCGGAACAACAAAGCCGGCATGGTAAAGCTGCAGCAAGAAAGAAAAAGGGCTCCGCTACACTTGGCAAGCGCAGCCTCGCCGTCATGCACCGACGTGGCCGCAGCGAAGATCAAGAATGAGCAAATCTCGCGCTGATTTAACGCGCGTGGGAAATTGCGCAAGCTGCGCAGCAGTACACACCGTATATTGAATCAGCAGCGCCGTTGCCGCGTCACTGCAGACCCGCTCACGTTTTACTCAACTTTACAAATCTTTAAGCAGTAAGCGAAGAGTGTGCTTATATATGTATGTACGTATATATATATATATATATATATATATATATATATATATATATATATATATATTGTCACGTGGTAGTGACGGTGAAGAAAGCAGCAATACGGTGGAATACAAAACTACCTTTTATTGGACGAGCCTGTGCCCACAAAAACAGGCTACACTTATAGCAGAACGATAGCGGCGAACACGGTCGGCGATCGTCGGAAATCTGATCAGCGGGTCAAGCGCGTCGGCTTTTATACAGCAGTCGTCGAATGTTCCAGACTAATCGTTCGGACCCGCGTGCCTTCCACAAAGTTCTACACCATTCGCGTCACGCGATGAAATCAGATAACGCAACGTTCGGCGACAACAGACAGCCGGGTAGAAGCATCGATAACTTTCCAGAAACTTTGGATACATGCAGGCGCGTCCCGCGCTGTGCGATTACATTTGTTAGGCGGCGAAACGTGGTCGCCTGATAAAGATAAGTACACGTGTCAATATATATATATATATATATATATATATATATATATATATATATATATATATATATATATATATATAACATGTTTAGCGGAACTATTGGCTAAAAAAATACGGTACAGCGTTCCCCTTCCACATCAACTTTTAATTGTTTTAACAACCATGTTTGCGTCTTCACGTTCGTGGCATGAAACACACGTTCTTTGTCGAAATTACTACACCAGATGTCACAAAAAAATGAGACAGCCTTAGTTTTAGCCTAATACAAGTACCCCTATATTGTCGCAGTTTTCCTTCGTCTGATGGTCAAGTGGCATCGTCGTGCTCGTATTGCGATCGTTGCAGGAGACGTAGTTTCTATTTTCGTGTTCGTGTCCGGAATAATCCCTTACAAAACTTTTTATACAAAGTCTATAGACAGTCTATTGACGTCTATAGACTGTCTATAGACTTTCTATAAAAATTTTTGTAAGGGATACAACCATTCTATTCTAACAATATTCATTTTCGCGCTTCATGAGTGGTCGAGCGGATCTCCGCTTACATTGTTACTGGGATCGGCTGGTTACGAATGGCGAATGATAGAGGAATGGAATCGAGCGAAAGGAATTCCTACATTATACCAGCCCTTATCTCTCACATTTCTTAATAAGTTATGACAAGTCATGTAGTGTCACTAACTGGCCGAAATGTCAACCTTGATATGTGTAGCACTGTTTATCCTTTGGTGAAACCATGGCGCATCAGGCATTGCCACAGTGTACTCGTGAAGCTGTTCTCCCCTACCCCACCATTCCTCCACATTCAGTCCAAGAAGAGTACACGCGCTCTTGACCAAAGTTCGTTTGTTGCCTGCGTCATCAGCGCCCGGGCAGAGCCGTTCAACGTACCATTCCCTCTTCTCTGAACGCCCCTATTTTCTCCTATTCAGATGCCTTTGGTCACTCCATGCGCGGAGGTGTCAAGAAGCAGCCCAAGGCAAACAACCAGACAGAAAACACCTTCGTGGACTCCGGCATCGAAATCGCTGCGTTAAAACAAACGAGCGAGCGCTGACGCAACGTGCAGCGTGCGCAGCTTGTGGAAATTAACACAAACAAAAGCCGTGCCCCAGAACCTGGAGATAGATTCCATTGTTCACAATTTCACTGAAATGAGCGTGTAAGAAGCAAAACAACAATGACGGACAAATTAAGACACCGCCCAAATAATGGGCGGTGTCTCAAATAATGGCTCAATAATGGCTCATTCAGCCAAGAAATCGTAAAACACTCTTGCAGATTCACAACTATTCCACTGATTTACTGCTCTGATTGCTTGCTTGTTTCACGTGCGGTGAAATATGTGTGAAATAAACAATCTTGAAATGTCTAGGTCTGAGTTCTTTTCTCCAGTTTTTTTTTTATTTTCTTATTTCTGAATTTTTTAATGTGAATGCCTAATGAAGAACCTGTTGCCTACAGTAAATAACATTTAGCGTTCTTTCTTTGAAATGTGATAAATTTTATTCGATTCGATTCACCTGTTGTGTAAGGAAGCCTTCCCGTGTTTCACTATTCTTAAGAAGAACGACTGGACGTAAGCTTCTTAAGAACGCAGAATTCTACCAAGCTTCACCCAATGTCATGCCTCGCTTAATGTCAAGCTCGACAAGAAAAACATAAATTAAATTGCGTTGCGAATCTCTCGAAACAGAAAAGGAGGCGGCTTCTAAAGTCATTTTCAGCAGGAGACAGGAGATAAAGAAGTAGCGGTAGAAGCCAAGAAAGAATGTCACAAAGTAACTGCCATCAACCTCAAAGCCGACATGACGGTCACAAACAGACCACGGTGTCTGCAACGACGCAGCACAGCAGAATAGCAGATAATGAGGTTGTGCAGCCGTGGCTGGAGAAAATGAGCGAGCTTGGTCTTCTAAACACGTCCACGCGCGCTTTGAAGCCAGCAGAGCTCGCTTACTGACGAGCAGCTAGCGGTTCCTTTATTCGTAGCAGAGAAAAAACCACAACAACACACTCTCCAGTCGAGACGACACCGCTGCAGGCAGCGACCGTGCGAAGAGACACAGAGAAGCTGTGCTGATAACCGACTCCAACTAGAGAAACAGGAAGAAAGAGACACACCCCCTCCCCTTTATCCCCTTTTCTTTCTTTCTTTCCTTCTTTCTGAGCTCTTGAAACAACCAACGCCGCAGGAATCGGGAAGGAAAAAATAAACAGCTGAAATAAGCGCCACACGCTACGAAGTCGACATCTTTGTCCGGTACGTGCCCTCGCTGCCCCGTTAGTACGACGGGTTGGCCGTGCACAAGAGCATGCGCATACAAGCCTTCCACGTTGATGAGGTGAATTTTTGTTTCGCGTTCCTCCTCGCTTTGTCTCGACTCTTCGTGTGAAGCAAAAATGCGTGGCATAATAACTTTAGGAAACGAAGAACTTCGCTCCAGGCTTTCAAAATTGCGAAAGAATAGCCGAATAAAGAAAAAGAAACGACGACGGAACCTTTCTTATTCGATGTTGCCGACAGTGGGATGCAAGAACGCTGTCGTCGCCAGATGCAGTTGCAGAGAGAGAGAGTTTGGCACAGATTGTTTATTATTTGTATTGAGCGCACGTGGGAAATACGGCTACTTCCAGACGTTCTCGCTTCAGAGAAGAACGCTGCTAGCGCACGTTCCACGAGAGTTCCAGGGTGGGGGGAGGGGCTAGCTTGCATATGTTTCAGTCCGTTTGCATCGAATCTCTTCCCAAGTCATTCTCGAACGTTTTTCAGTCAGCAGCTCAGTCTTTCTCTTTTTCCTTTACAGTGCCTCGTCCAGTGGTTGGTGAGCGGTGAGTTTTAGCGGTGCCCTAGAAATCAGAGTTTTTGTAAACATCAGAATTCTCGCGGTGCTCAGACAGCGCAGACATCTCTACTTCTTCATTTTTAAGAAAATCCTTACTTAGTTTTAACTAGCGTTCATACGCACGTAAGCACAACTTGTTTTCAAACAGAAACTACCAATAGCCGGGAGCTGATTTTCCGTTGTGTTGACAGAGCACTCGGTCGCAAGCTCCGACACATAAGGTAAATAAATAAATAAATAAATAAATAAATAAATAAATAAATAAATAAATAAATAAAAATATAAATAAATAAATAAATGAAGAAAGAAAGGAAGAAAGGAAGAACGTTGGAAGCAAGTTGTTTTTTCATCCACTTTCATTTCCATTAAATTATCGTTTCTTTATTTCATTTATTAAGCACAAGTAATTTCCCCTATGTTGTCCTTGGTGTCAGTGTTTGTTGACTTCTTATGATACGTTCAAATGGATGACACACATAAAAGGCTCGAAAATAAACTCCGGACACTAATGACAACATTAGAAATACACTGGGCACTTTTGACCAGAAAAAAGGAAGACGAAAAAAGAAAAAAAAAAAAAAAACAGAATGTGAACTTGATTGGCGGCTCTGCCGTGAATCTCCAGTTCTCATCTACAGGCCGGACTAGAAATCAGGATCCCGTTCGGCGCAGCCAGAGATCCTTGCACCTGTTGTCAGTCTGAACAGCACACAGGACAGAAAGCTCACAGCTGGCGGCAAAGCGGAACATGCACATAGTCTAGTGCTGCACGCATGCGGTCGGGAAACGTGGCACTCGGGCGGCTCGTGTAGCACCATTTGACCTCGGCTTCATAGCACGCGGACACTTGCGGCGGCGAAATAGTGGAGATGGCAAGAAAATGGTCCTGGATTGTCGGTTGTTGCGTGCTCTGCATCTGCCTAAGTATGCGGCCCTGCGAAGCCCTCGAAATATGTAAGTAATATGTTTGCTTTTCAAGCTCGAGGAGCATAAGGGCGCCATTGGACAGACGCAATATGGTCCGCAGGTGGGATACGATGGTTTGCATAAAGGGATAGATAGGCAAGCGCGCACAACTGCGTCGCCGGTGCGAAGCGCACACTTGCAGCATATGCCGAGTAGGAAGCGCTAAGCAGCATTAACCGCTAGATTTGCCTGAAATCCTAGAACACCACAAATCACGTCGTTTTTACTGGCGCATGTCGGACACACAGACGTTGCTCTAAATCCATCAAAGCACGGTTTTCATGATGGCTAAATAGACGCCACACTATCAGGTTCCGTATTTGGCTGTGTAGACAAGGATGACAATAGCTTGGATAAGCGCAGCGACTGCAAGTGTGCCCGCAGGTCTCACAGCTAGACTAGGCGTCCTTGCTCACAAACACCGTGGAAGTGCAAGCCTCAAGGCAGGCAGGTCGTCGAAGCGGTGCCTCCAAGATTTACTTATTCTCCGCACTCGAAGATCACCGAGCACGCACGTCTCAGCATTCCCGCCTCTTCAACTGCTGCGTGAATAAAACCCAAGCCCAAAGGGTGATTCATCTGCGGGAGTTGTCAATCGGGGTCATTTTCGGGAAGTGAATCCAGCAATATGAGTGTCACTCGCGCTCTAGTTGGCACAAACTGATAGCGCATCCTAGATAGTACTCTACGGGCGACGTGCTTGCACAAATTTTAGTGACTCTATGCGGCGCCTGACGTTACCAAAGTGGTTTTCGTGAGCATTCAATGTTGCCACAGAAAAGCTGAATGTTGGAAGGCTACGTAGCTCCTTGGGACGTGTAACCGAAAAAGTGTCCATTTCTTCACTACAGCGGAGGGTTGCCGTAAAATTACCGAATAAATGTCAAAGAGAAACCGTACACAGAGCTTTCTAGGCCAGTGCACCGCCAAAGTGAAAAGAATTTCGAGGCATATTGCTAAGGTTTTGCAACAGTACAGTATTTTGCATCAGTTTGTTCCGCTATGGTTTACGTGCGTGCTGCGTGTCACAATGATCCGCTGTTGTAGCGTGCACCAGACGGATCCATTTAACACCGCTTTAATATGAATAGACAAGCACTGCCCCATGAAATTATAAAATTTGAGTACACAAAGATGGCTGGTCAGAAATGGGTGTGCGAAATTTTGGCTTAACTATTGTTGAGTACCGCACCACACAGCTGCAAAGGAATCACAAGCTATACAAAAGTGTGGGTGTACTGTGAAGATGTTACAAAAAAGTGTATTTATGTCTGTAAATAGCGCCTAATATTTGTCTGCTAGCCTACTGCTTATTTTGAGAACACTTTGCGCAAACTGCCGAACTTTTTCTTACACAACCTGTAATGTTTTCAAACAGAACTAGAGGTGACACCTAAAAAAAATTCATTCCAAACAAAATCAGCCACTTTTGTTACCCTTGGCCAACATTCGCGAAATATTCGCGCGCAAGATTGAATCGCCAGAATTTACGTGAATTCTTACAAGAATTTCCTTTTGCCTGTCTATAGAACGCCTACGAAGCCAACAGATTGAATGTTATCACGCGTACTCTATTTTTATATCGCCGATGACTGTTTTTTATCAAATTATTGCTGTTATCAAGTTATCATTCGACGCAAAACTTACTTATTGTAAAGCGTGAGAATATACGGAGGGATCATTTTTAAGCTTCACGGAATTTTTAGATACCGCTTGTTGCAGTTAGCATAATTCTTGTATTCTTGTTATTGAGCTGCATTATTCAAAGAGGCAGACATTACTAACATGAGACATCGAAACACATATTCAACTAAAGAACAAAAAATTACTAATTAACTTCTTAATTAGTTGCTTTAGAGCAAATATCGCAATTTGCCATAGGTAGCCGGTGACATTGCAAGATGTTTCCACTTAAAATAAGTTTCTAGGATGACAACAATTAAGAGATATTTCCCAAGATGTGGGACGAAATGCATGAGTGTTCCAGTTACCTTTGTGCTTAAATGCACAAAAGAGCGTTTTCATAAAAAAGGAAGTGGAACAAAAGTGCATATTTTACGGCGAGTTTGATGGGCGCTTATTTTCAAACTGGTGTCATTCTGGAAATCTACTCCAAGTGGATACAATTCGTAAATTGCAACATGTTTCGTATATTAATTCATTAGGATGTTAAGGATCTTTCGTTAATTAGTTAAATATGTGTTTTCATTTCACGTGCAAATATGTCGTCCTCTCTAAATAATCCTCTTCAAGGACTAGAATTATGTTATCAGCAACAGCTGATTTAAAAAAAAATTCTTAATACCTAACCATGATCACCCTGTAGGTAGTTATTCGGGGCAGTTCAGAATATAAAGCGAGAATATCCAGTCTGTGACTTTTGATTTCTCCGTCTATTCAAGAGTGACATCGCTTCCCTGATCATATCTTCAGGGCATTTTCAATGAAGGTTTATTGTGACTATTATAAGTCGTCCATATATTACAATGGGCAAAACGAAAGCATAGTAAAAAAAATGACTGTGCCTAGACTACATAGAGAGAGATTATAAATCAAGAGAGAGAGAGAGAGAGAGAAATGGGTGCATAGAAAGGCAGGGAGGTTAACCAGAGGCAGTTCCGGTTGGCTACCCTGCACGGACGGAAGGGTGCAGGGGGGGGATAAAAAGAGAACGAGAGCGGAAGGGGGAGATAGAAATAGAGACGAGCACGACCAAACCACGTACACTACAGAGCAGTAGGGGCGGTGTTCTTATAGTCTATCGTGAAGCCCCGAGACCGCAGGAACCTTAATAACGCGATTAAGGCCTTTAGCGTGGATGTTCTGTGGGAGTACTGATCTAAAGCTTTCAGTTCTGATAGTGATCGATTGTCCAACTGGTCCAGTACTCTGTACAGGACTTCTCTCTGAGCACTATAACTCGGGCAGACACAGATCAAATATATATATATATATATATATATATATATATATATATATATATGTGTGTGTGTGTGTGTGTGTGTGTGTGTATATATATATATCAAATTTTATAATACAGACAGTGGGCGACGACCACGCAGGCGATAACAAGGGCGTCAACCAATTCAAAAGCTTTGCCAAGAGCGGAAAACTGTCCGAATTCAAGCTTTTGTTCATTGCTAGATTTAAATATAGGCGTACGACAACTTTAACTGATCACTGTTTGCAAGATGTGATCGAGAAAACCACAGCACTTACATGCGCTCCCTTCACAAGTCGTTTCGGTGCACTACACGCCAGCTTCAAGCCTAGCACACAGAGAACGAGATCTGCCCGCCGTAGCGCTAATTCCAACTGCCTTAAATAGTGCATAATAAATAAAATCTTGAATGATATAAAAAAACAGACGTGTACGACGTGCTTGCAGACTGTGGGAGACGCGGGTAGTGCGTCACTGTGCCCCGGAATAAAGGAAACATAACCCGGCGTAGCAGCCATACAGACGAGCAGATCGCATGAACAAAGCCAAAGTAGAAAGAACAAACAAGAAAGCAGCAAAGCAGCAGAGTGACAGGGATTTGCCGCTTGTTTGTCGGAAACGCTACAGCGTGCTTACCAACTTTTACCACAGCGTTCAAAGAACAATTTCCCACTTACAGTAGCCGAAAATAAAGGTAATCCATTCACAAACGTACCAAATAATAGGTCGGCTCATCTTACACAGTCATATTCATAATTATGACCAAGACTACATCTGGAACGGCGTTTCGCCGCTGTCATTTACGAAGAATGCATGGGACATGCTATTACAAAGTGAATAGTGTAAGCAAGAAGAAACATAGTGCGCGGGTCAGTACAAAAGGATGACTGCACAAAAACGAAGGAGCAAGTGACCAAAATCATACGATTGGAAGAACAGAAAACAAGGTAAGGAAAGACAGCGCATGCCACAATCACGTCACGCAATAAACAGGGACGCGCACAATCCCGAATGCTGCCTTTATGCTTAGCTTTATGCATTGTCGAAAAACGCCACTAAAATTAATTCACGCATGTCTCATGCACATCGTCTGGCATCTTCGGTCATGTGAAATGAATAATTAATTCATAATTAATAGAATTTCGCCAGTAAAAGGCCTTCGCCCCAAGGGCTCCATCACGTAGACTGGCTTGTAGAAAAGCAAAAGAGAGATACTTGAAAACAGTAACATGAGTCAATTCAGGCATCTGCAGAAGTTAACAAAGTTGATCGTGCACATGTGTTAAATGAGATGGTATATAGCTACTGCCCTTGACAAGCGTCCAGTGCACACTCAAACAGAAATAAAAATATATTTAAATATGGGTCTAGGCCTATTTGAGGAAGCAGCTAAGGGAGCTTCACTATAGAAGCTTCACATGCGAAGCTCTATATATCATGAGCTAAGCGTCCTCAAACGACGTAACCACGTTGATCAGTACATTTCCGCGGAAAACAAACACACACACACACGTCTTCTGAGACATTTTGTTCGTATTTGGCGGATCAAGAAAATATTGGCAGCTTCAAGATTTGAACTAGTCACCATGTGATTGTGCATGCCCCGCTCCTGGGTTCTGACACATGTGATGTTCGTGTTGCCTATGTCCTTGACCTTTTGCAGACAGTGCGCGGGTTTCGCACTACTCAGCATGCGCCGACTGGATAAAACCAAGAAGGCGGGACGTCAAATCGTGGGCGGGGACACTCGTCGTCAGTATAGCGCTCACGTGGCGTCACATTAACGCGACAGCGTTAAGGAGCTCGTGTCGCAGAAAAGCCGGTGTCGTCGGCGTCGGTGGCGTTGGCCGTGAGCAAGTATCCCGGCAGGCAATTCATAAATAAAAACAACTTGCCAGGTGGGCTGGGTGGGAATAGAACCAGGGTGTCCGGAGTGTGAGACGGAGACGCTAACACTCAGCCATGAGTTCGATCGTTCAAAGTGGGACAAAAACGCCTCTAGTGAATGCGGTGTTGCCTTACAAACGTGCCGTAGAAAGCTATACTGCTGTGTATATCGGTAATTATGAGCATGTAAATTACAGAACTCGCAGTTAAACGCGTAGCGAAGTACATTTCCGCTACATTTCTTCGGCGCTTTCCGCACACGCAGAGCCATCTTGCGGCAAACACAGAAGACCCCCTCCTCGCAATGTACGGCGCAGCCCCGACAGGTGGCGCGCCACGCGCGCCACCTGTCGGAGACGTACAAAAGCACAGTTCGCACTAGGGGATCAGAAAGTTTGGACGTGGTAGTTTATAGTGTTTTTTTTTTCATTGGTTAACCTAGGTAGGATATTAGGCAGCATAGTAGCAAGAGCTTGGTGGCGCAACCCACCGCCCCGTTCCAAAGGGGACGCTCATAACATCCATCCATCCATCCATCCATCGGGGCTGTGCGGGGACCGGTGCGAGGCGCGTCGCGGCCCGGCTGTCCGTGCGGATGACGACGTTTGGCGTCCTTCCTTTCTTTAGATCACTATCATCGCATAGATCGTTTCCCTCTCCGAGACACCGAGTTCTTTGGTTCGTTCCGCTTGCTCAGGAGCACGTTTCGTTGCCGCGCCGAACGCTTCGTTGCTCGACGCTCACCACGTGATTGGTGGGTGCAAAGTCCGATGCGGGGCACCTCGTAAGTGATCGCTGCTCTGTAGCGCATAGTCTTACACCCCTTGGAGGGTCGACGGGAACGCTGTCGCGTTCCACTCTTGAAGGCGAAGCTTAAGCGTCCTCCAATTTTTGAACGTCTAGCCATTATGGGATACTATTCAGCACAGTCGGCAGATTCATTCAGAAGTACGCCTTGGAAAAGTAAAGCCGAAAGCACTATTCAAACCTACAGACAGTATTTAGGACAGTATTTAGTGGCACCGGGCAGAGCCACTTCTCCATTACGTGCGCTCTGGCTTCTTTACTTAGCTGGTATCAGAATTATTTTTTTAAGTATGCCTGAAATGGGTGGGGGGAGTAGGGCGGGAGTGTTTGAGCTAACCAATGAACTGTTTAATGCGGTCGTTATACCGATACTCGTTTATGTTAGCTTACCCCAGTAATTGTTGCCTTGCAGAGAAACGGTGGTTTATAGCAGTTTCGTAAGTGCTTTACGAATTCCAGAAAGCAGAATGTACGCCTGAAATGGCATCGGCAGGCTGAATTTGATCACGATCTGGGAGCTTCGTTTGCCGTGTCTGGCGCTTTCATAGCCGAGCCTTACGCATGGCTCTGAGGCCACGGTATGCCAACCAAATTCAATAAAATCTATGAATCCAACGAAATGCTACCTTTCCGTAGCAGATTTCGGTACCGTTGATTTCTGATTCAACATACAGCTGTATTATTACTTTCGTGCTCCTTGCTGTTCATATCCAGCAATCCATTTTAGTATAGAGTAAGAGTGATTCAAGCGTCTTTCTCTTTATATTAACTGTTTTGTTCATTCTGCGCTTCCGTTGCGTGACACGAACTGTATAATGGCAAATACGAAATAAAACTTGATAGACATGATCGAAAATATACGCAAATAAATTGCAGAATAGAAAGTGAACGATGAGATGGACAATCAAAAATGTAATAATTAAGAAACACTTATTAAATTCTGTCTCGCGTTTCTCATTAATAGAGTTTCGGTCACTGGACTTCCTTTTAATGTAGCTTTTATTTCAACTTTCTAATGAAAATCCACTGAAAGAAAAAGTAAATATAAAATGAATCGGCCTATGCGTTTATTCCTTTTGTTTTTACGAATGAGAGAGTTTTTACGAATGGCGAGAGAGAAAAATGAGATGCGAAAAACTGGGAAGTTAATAGGAAGATAAACACCAAGTTTGACACAGTAATGAATCGATTTTTAAATGCGTAAGTATTTCTATGCCTACCCAACGAGAAAACACGTCCGTTCGTTCATCACGTAAGACAAGGTAGATCGCTTTCAAGATAAGGTCCGCACCAGCGAGCGAATTGACCTTCGTGCTGCCTCTCGCTTCAACGTGAACTAAGCGCTGACAACACAGCGCACACGAATCTATCAGCACTCGGTGAACTATGCTGCCATCGTAGATCGCTTTGAAGATAGGGCTCGCGCGGCCACGCCATGCGTAGTCGTTGCTGGAGTACGGTTGAGCACGGTTGATAATAGTTCGTATCGAGAGGAGGCAGCGTTATCGACCACGTCTAAGTACGAGATCTGCCAAACGTGACACCGTTCAATTACGTCTCGCTCTACAGCACGCATCGGCCAGTGCTAATCTTCCATGAAGCAGCGGCATCATTAAAACGCATCCTAATTTGACATCAGTGAACCTTGCTACAACTCGCCTCTTCTTCACCGTCTCATGCTGGTGGTCTCACTTAACGTCACCGAACCCTTGGCTATGGGCCCAAGAATACTGGCTAGTATGGCGTCCGCGCGCCGCGCCGTATGGAGAGGGCGGGACGCTTTTTGAATGAAAGCGCAGAGGGCGCTGCGAGCAGTCCTGATGCTACGCTCTTCGCTCGACCGGACAGTGTGCACTGTTTCCGGCTAGTGCGGCTGGCAGACAGTCCTCGCTTCTCAGCCTAAGCGATCGTCAAACAATGTCGTTTTGCCACGAGATCAGTCACGTGTGCGGTCGCAATCACCAGTGGGAATGTGCCTTTACGTTGTGTGTGTGCTTAGGGGATCAGCTTGACAAAACGTTATATCCGCAGGCAAACGTGAAAAGTGCGACAGCTCGTCATTTGCACTTCGTGTCAGATTTTACCCATATAGTCAAAAACGCTAGAAACGCATTTGTGGGTGCCGGCTTCAACACAGGCGAAGGCCGGGGGCATGTAGAGCCCATTCAAGAAGCTTGGAAAAAAGATAATAACAATCTTTCACTTAAAGTGATGCCAATGATTACCAGCAGTCACATTCATCCCAATTCATTGGTAAACATGAGGGTTGCCTCAGCTTTCCAAATAACTGGCGACGAAGTAATCAAGGGGCTCTTCGTTTTCCCTGTTCCCAAGGTGAAACCAGAAAATCAGATTGCAATAATGGACGAACTGATCGATGCAAGAAAGTTTGGTGATGCCGAAAGTGCACTGGAATGTCATACTGTGTGCAGACGCATTTTGTCAGACTGCATTGTTATCGTGAGTGCAAGAAGCCACGCCAAGCTCATATATTATGTAGCAGGGCATACGGCAAGGAAGGAGTTTATGTTTGCCTCGATGTTGGTGAGGTAAATTGAAGGTGTTGTGGATGTCGCGAAGTCACACTACATTAGAGAAGGCTGTCACGCTGATTGCAAGGGGTTAACTGTTTAATAAGATAGAACAGGCAAGCGATAGAATGGAAGCTATTTACACTGACATAAGACTACGAGTCAAGAGTTACAATGATGACACCGTTTTGGTCTTCTTTCTCTTAACCGAATCTCCGCCGAATCCCCCTCCAACGGCCATGCACGTACCGAAAAGCATCCCTAACATCTCGCTTGCCCCGTCGTTCGTCCAATCACACTGCGGTGCGCGCAGTGTGCACACAACGGTGCTCTATAGGTTGACACTATCCAGAGTTCCAATGTGCAACGGGTCTCTTGTCTCACAACCTCACAGTTCGCAGTGCAACGGGTCTCTTGTCTCATAACCTCGCAAGACACACCTCCCCAAAGAAACCACTTCCCTACCAGGTGGGGCATCCGGTCCGTTCGCCGAATGTGTCGGCGGTGTGCGGTTCAGCGGCTGATTTGTGGTTGATGTCAAAGCCATGGCACTGCTTCTGCGAACCGTCTGGCGGCAGCCCCGACTCACAAAGAACTCGCTTACCCGCTCTCCGTAAACCGCGGCTCTTCCACCCCCGATGGCTATAACTCTCCGCCGCCGTCTTGGTGTCGAACCACGCGTCCCTTTCGACCACCCCGCGTGACCCTTACATGCAGCCGCCTGCACAAACAACGCTGAACTCCACCCCTCCCGGCCGAGAATGTCACAGGGATACTTGTTGTCAGCGTGACATTTCACACACACCACCCGCAAACACAATACACTACACACCACGAAGTGCGCTTGCAATTCATGAAGCAGGGCACAAATTTGCTATCAGGTCGCCCAAGCATCCCCGACCCGCCGTGGTTGCTCAGTGGATATGGTGTTAGGCTGCTGAGCACGAGGCCGCGGGATCGAATCCCGGCTACGGCGGCCGCATTTCGATGGGGGCGAAATGCGAAAACACCCGTGTACTTAGATTTAGGTGCACGTTAAAGAACCCCAGGTGGTCGAAATTTCCGGAGTCCTCCACTACGGCGTGCCTCATAATCAGAAAGTGGTTTTGGCACGTAAAACCCCACAATTAAAAAGAAGGCATCCGCGGTAGAAACAACAAAAATAACTTCGCTGTCGGCCTTGAGGCCTGTCGACCGCCGCACCCGCGAACACTGGAAATGAGCACGCGCGCACTAACCCATGCGCACACATACACACAGGTATATACACACAAAAGCTCAGCAGAGCCATATTGGCCGCACGCTTCCCACATCAGGTGTTACTCACCCTAACCGTTGTCAAATTCGTAAATTTCCAGCGCATATGACCAGCGCAGAAACCTCGTGTCGGTAGATCGAGCCCACCATGCTTGCAGAGTGTGGTCCGTGGCCACCTTCATTCTCGCTCCAAATAGCCAGGTGCGAAGCCTCCCTAGCGTCATTACGGCCGCAAACACCTCTCTCTCCCTCTATGATTAACCACTCTGCCTGTGCTACCGTCAACCTTTTACTGAGGAATGCCACCGGTGTTCTACATATACAAGCTGCGATAGGCAGGTCCCTATCGGTAGCTTGGAGGCATCGGTTGTCAACAGAAAATCGAGACTATGACCTGCGGCAGTGATGCTAACGCATTCTTTACTGCACAAAATGAGTTTCCTGCTTCTACATTATGAGGGAGCGTCAGGGTATCTCACGGTCGGACAAGTCGGAGAGAGGGCACACCCCTTTGGAATATTCAGAAGCACGATCGCGGTAATAGGTTACAAGGCCGAGCCCAGTTTTCAGATCTGTCTTTGTTTCTGTTGTTTGAAACCTTAACACTGGGCTCCAAAGCATTTGCTTCGTTTTTTCCTCAGACAAGGATTCCCCACTCGGTCAGTCGAGCGCGAGTTCTAAATCTTCTGTCGTTTTGGATTTGATCAATAGCAATTGCTTCTGAATTTGGCCATTAACTTTTTCATGAAAAAGCAATCTATCCTGGAGATTCCTTCTGTGCGTACCCTCAACTACTTGCACACAAACTTCATACAGGGAATCGCCCTCTTTCTGTTCTGCCCTGAAACTAGCCACAGGCGTTACACAATCTGAACCCACAGCTTCATTTCCAGCTAGGCCCACAGAAGCAACTATCATATCCTCCTCCGTCTTCTCATCGAGCTCTGGACCTCCTGCCGGCCAGTCTGCGACCTCAGTATCTGTAGTGATAAACACTTGCTCGAGAGTGGTTCTATATATCCTTCGCTTCTTCATCCACCAGAAGTTCATGTGCCCCTGGTGTTAACAATGCGCCTATCCCTTGTGACAACAACTCGGTGACTGCACACAGAGTCAGCACCTGTTGGTGACAGCATCCATCCTTTCCGGCTAGAGACAGTGGTACATAAAGCAAGTCAGCATCAACAACCTGACCAAACGCACCCTTTAATTTAATTTTACCTGAACTCTTGCCCTTACAAACCTCGACTACCGTCTTTATCCTTAATCTACACCTGAGTCGAGACAAGCCCTGACGGAATTCCCCCAACTTTCAAAGCGACCTACTTTAACACCGCCGACGCCGCTTGCTGGTTTCCCTTATCACACTGCTCGAACTGAAGCCAAAAACTGTCCGATAGAATTATACCCGCCCTTGCTACGAATTTGCTCCTCTCCTCCAGGGGCTGCACCTCATCGAACCCCTGCCGCGGGTCTGGACAATTGTTGACATAGTGTCCAAATTTCTTGCATCGGAAGCATCGGATAGCTCCCGTTTGAGATTTCTTGCCTGCATTTCTTGGCCACTCGTC
Source organism: Dermacentor andersoni (assembly GCF_023375885.2). NCBI lineage: Eukaryota > Metazoa > Arthropoda > Arachnida > Ixodida > Ixodidae > Dermacentor > Dermacentor andersoni. The sequence continues at coordinate 193,098,262 of NC_092818.1, read as the reverse complement.
TGCCCCACGCGTCTGTCTCCTTCACGGAGTGGCTTATCCAAACGCACTCGGGTCCCGCCCATGCGTCTGCTTTCCTCACATGTCTCGGCTAGCTCCGCAGTTTCCCTAGCGACAAACCAGTCCTTGGCTTCATTCTGTATTACGCATGTCCTTACTTCTTCTGATGATATATTTTTAAACATATCGGCGATAACCAAATCTTTTACATCCCTCAAGGTTGTGACATCCCTAGTGTTTAGGTAGTATGAGAACAGTCTCTAACCTGGTAGCCACCTGATGCCACGGATCATCCTGTTCTTTCTTTACAAACACGAATGACTGCCCAATTTTTGTTCTCTTTATTTTTTATTAAAGCCAACAAAGAACATCAAGTGGCAAGATTATACATATAAACGCTTTCTTTTTTTTTAGACAATGCAGATTTCTCATAAAGAAGTAATAAGCGCAGCGAACGTGGCATTATTGCAGACGACTTCCTAGTCGAGGCGGACATAATTTGCTGCAAGTAAAGTGAACTTCAGAAGACGAATTAAGAAAGATGCATTAATGAACTGTTCTTATTAGTGCCTTGGGGGCGTTTGTCTAAAAGGCAAATTTGGAGGCAGTGACATTTTCATGCGGACAAATCTTTTTAAAATCTTGAAAATCGCACTTATTTCAAGATATTCATCATTAAATTCCAAAGCTCAATCGAGGCAATACCGAGACTGAGCGCGTCCCGCAGCGCAGCAGGCGGCAACGCCCCGTAAAGACCGAGAGAGAAACATTTATTGTTCAAAAGGATTTTCGTGGAATCGTCGGAGCCACTTCGCTAGCCCGAGGGAGACTCGACTGGGACTGTCCCGGGACGCCACCGTAATAACCCCAATCCAACGAATGCCCGATAGATTCTCGCTCATCAGCGTACAACCAGAAATAGATACCCTCCTTCTCACCCACAACCCAGTCAACAGGAAGCCGCCAGCTGGCTCGAAATTTAGACCGGTGTATTGCCCCAGCTTGAATGAGAAAATGCCATGTTCCCTACTCGCTACAGGCCCGACTTCCCGTTGTGCCGTGGCATATCAACACTACAACATATTACATGAGATTGCGAATCGCATCTCGCAAAAAAGTATAGGGTGAAGATTGAATGATAACACGCCGCGGCAAATTCTCTGCATATTTACCGTTGAAATTTGATGATAAACATCTCGAATTTGGTGCGACTTTGAAGATGGAGAAAAATGATAGTGCATTAAAATGCGACTGCGTTGAAATTCGCCATTTTGACAACTGCCCCTAAGGCACTAATAAAAGATTAATTTTTGTTGGTTAGTCTTAATTGTTAATTGTACCTTGACTGCAATAACGCCCTGCTCGCTGTACTTATTGCCGTTTTATACAAAGATCTGCATGGTCTAAAAAACACCCAATATATATATATATATATATATATATATAAACGCGAGACAGTCCGGGACAAGTGCAAGGCTGCTTGGATGTACACTTTTTCCAAGGTAGCATTGAATTCCCGTTGAAATACACGGATAAATTGAGAACAAATATAAAACATACAAATAAAGAAAGACATCCGGAACGAGTGAACCCGGTACGATAGGTCTTTTTTCGTTTTCTTTTTAGATTGCCCCCTTCTCCGATCTTCTGAATTAGTAAGCAGTATTAAGGCAAGGTGGCCGAGAAAGGAACAAGCATAGGGAATTCTGTGCGATGAGAAAATGCCAGCAAATGTGGAAGGCCGTATGTAGGGCCATCAGGCACGGAATTAAGAAAAAAAATGTTCTTACGTCAGGAATGCTCGTAAAAGCAAATGCCAGGCGACTTTCCTGTTGGACAATATTTCTGAAGACGGCCGGCTAATGGCAAACATCGCGTACGAATAAAAAGCTTTGTCGATTCGACCGCTATACTTTATGGCACGGCAAACGTTCCGACGGAGAAAACTGACACTGGAAACGCACAGAGAGAGAGAGAGAGAGAGAGAGAGAACAAAACCAAACCTATGAAACGCAGGGCACGACAGTAAGTGTTCCGTTGGCTACTCCACATTGGGGAAGAGGAAGAAAGGCTACAATAGATGAGGAGAAAAAGAAGAGAAGATATGACAAGAATCGGGGGTTGAATTCGCAGAGCTTGCGGAGCAACGAGCTAGTATATATGGCAAGAACGCGTACAAGCTGGCACGAAATAAAGGTTTTGTGGGACGAATTCACAAAGATTTTCATTCGTAAGTGTCCATTAAAACTGGCCAGGGACCTTCGCTAATGATATGTCCAGCATCAGTATTGGCTTCAGCATTTTTTCTTACGAACAATTCTAGCTTGAAACGTTTTTTTGAGTAGATACCCAGAGGCCTATAACTTGCAAAGCGTTTCGATCGTAAGGGATATTTGCCATTGGTCAGCACCGCTCACACGTCCAGCATCGCGATTTGCTAAAATTTTCTGTTACGAACACTTCTAGCCTAAGAGCTTTTCGTGAATACGAACTCTGAGACGGGAATTCATAAAGATTTTTGCTCGCAGGTGTTCTTTGCCGTTAGCCCACTGCCTTCACTACTAACATGTGCAGCATCAGGATTCAGTGGAATTCGCTTTTAAGAACAATCCTATCGTAAGATAATTTTGTGAATACAGGCCCTGCACGGGCTCTACGAAAGACTGTTATGAGTCCCTTCTTTTTGATAGCTGTATTTTTTACTTTTGGGTATATGTGGCACCGGCTACTCCTCTTCTCTGACATGAACGCTGAAATCATAATGGTGATAACATAAACTACAATACTAAAACAGACGCACAGGGACACCATTTCTGAGGTTCGCATGCACGAAATATAAATTTTCGGCCAAAGTGGTAGACATCACATCTCAGTTTCAAGATAGCAGATTGGGTTGGCTTGGCCGCATGATATGAAATCAGAACCGCGATGGTCAAACGACAGTGAGGAATAATGTTTAGGACAAGTGGAAATGAAGTCGCGAAAAGCAGAAGCAATGATGAGACACCACTACGGGAGCTCAGTTCCGTATCAGGACTACCGAGAAGGAATGCGTGACGGAAAGAGTTAAAGTGGGAGAAGACAGCGACGTCCCACAGCAATGAGTCGTGCGTCAATAATCGATACTTCACTGTGGCGTACACAAAACATATAAATATTCATAAGTTTGTGGGTGGTTTCTTGCCTCTTTTAATAAACATCGGTGTGCTTTTTTTGCGTAGGGAGATATAAATGCATGTTGACGAAATTAGGGAACTGCGGGAGCGTAGCGTTTAGGATTCCTGCGATTGTGCTAAATTTTTTAAATTCACTTTGAATAGCACCATCTCTTTGGATGAAACAGCACCAATATTTTATTTTATTAACATATCTGTATTTCTTCTTCCAGTCGAAAGCGTCATTAGCGCCCGCAGATTGGAGCTGATTAAGATGAAGGCTTGGCAGTGGGACCCATTCCTGCGTCGCCTCAACGCCAGCGTCCACAGAAAAGATAACGTGAGCACCGAGTGCCGGGCCCACATGCAGAGATTCATCGACGCCATGATACTCCGTCAAGTACCCGGTCTTAAGCGTAAGTTTGTAAATATTGCCAGGAGATTTTACGAGTGGGGCAAGGCAAAATGCCATACAGACGTCAGAGATCCAGAGTCAGAACGTTGGCTATAAAAGTGAAGCTAGCACAGGTATGGGATGGCAGAGAGACTAGAGGACATTCGTTTAGATGTTCAGCTTGGAAGGGATGCAGCTGATTCGCTGCTCTGGTTTCCTCAGTGTGGAGTAGCAGGCTAGACGAACTTCGCTCAGCCCAAACTTTCCATCTTCGCGCCATTAAATTTGTATCTCTCTCTGGCTGCGCTGGCCAGCTGTCTGCTGAGTTTTTAGCGCACGTGCGCAGTTGCGTTTTCAATTAGAGGTCGAGAGAGTGAACAGAAAGAGGTCACAGGGGATGGCTGGCCACTTAACAGGGATGGCTTTAATCAGACACAAACAAAATCAAATAGATAACCTTGTTGCAATGGTTACTGGTAAGGCAGTTATTGCGCATAAGTACACACTCATGCGTTAAACAGGCGATCATGGGCGGCCCGATCGACTGCAGAAACGGGGACAGGCCTGCTGTGCCTACGAATACCCCACGCGCGTGGCTGTGGTAGCTAATTGACGACACAAATACGGTGGGTGCAGTTCCGAGCGGAGGAAATCGTAAACTATCGAGCGGAATCAGACAGGTGTAGAAACTAGACATGGAAGCAAGCGCTGATGGTTGACCAGATAACGCCGCTCGAACAATATCGAAGAAAAAAGTTTGAAGGCGATCCAAGCACTAGTTGACGTCGATCAAAGACAATGTCTCACAATGTCTTCCTGAGCGATTTGGCGGCGAGAGTGAGGCGCAGTCACCACGCATGGCACACTATCGCGTTATCCTTCAAGCGGGGGGAGTAGGAGGAGCGGCGGACTGCCTAAATGTTTAGACTGCACAATGGTCAGGATCGGCCCACATTTTTAGACTGCACATCTCCGCGATATTAGCCTACAGCTTCAGACTATACATACCCAGGTGAACAGGCCAGATTATTAGACTGCGCTACCTACGGGACCGGCTCAAATTTTCAGATTGCACGCTATTCGGGATCCGCCCACATATTAAAACCCACTGTCTCCGAATTAGCGCACGAAAGAGGCTAGAAGCACATATACCCAACACAAAACAGTGTGTGTGTGGGGGGGGAGGGGTGGGGGAGTTAACTCACTGAACATGACACTGTTTCTAAAAGAAAGAATGCGGAGCACGGAAGCACCGATGAGCGGGCAATGGTTATGTCGTACTCAAGATTACAGCGGAGCAAAAATTTGAGGCTGGGAATTTTCGGCCGCCGTCTGGTACTAGTAGTACATAGCACGATTTCTGACATTTTGCACAATTTTGATGCCCAAGCATAAAGTGGCCCATTGAGCGAAAAAGAAGGCGTCTTTAGCAGCGAAACGGCAGCCAAATTACCATTGGCTGCGACGTCACTTCACGTGCGCGCCTCGACGGAGCAGAGCGGGCGGAAGGGGACAACTGCTGGCGCGGCAGGTGTGACGTGAAGGGAGAGGGCATAACCGCAACGCCACTTCGCCCTCGCTCTCGTCCTCGGAAGCCTATGGTAAGCGCGGGTTTCTTTCTTCATAGCCTCGGTAATCGCCGTGAAGAAATGAACGGATAAAAAATTGAATAAATTCCAAGAGAAAAATGTTCGCGGTAAGGAGCATCGAGGCCGGGTGTCTTACCCACTGGGCTAAACCTGCGCCTTTTAGATAGCAGGCCTGTATAATCTCCTTTATGACGCCATGCTACTTAGACCGAAATTTACATTGCCAAGCCAGCGTGACGAAAGCGGTGACGTCAAAATCACCGTGACTTACTCAGGAGCTTCCCCATTAGATTCTATGGTAGTCGGGATAGGTAGACGACGTCACGGAGCGAAGTGTATCGGCTTTGTGCTATCTATACGAGGTGTTGGCCAAGCGTCTCAACACGCTCGCTTGCCCACGAGGAGTTTACAACTCTAAGGACCACTCAGTGACGTTTAATTGGACATTAATGTTCTGGCATTCACAACACATAAGTGCCTAGGTGTACTCGGATTTCTTAAACAGTTCAATCGCGCCGGAAATAAATTTAGGACCTTCGTCAAACCTAACTTCGTTCCATGAATGCAGTCACTTAAACCCCTATCTTCAAATTTTAAAGCGCAGCTCTGAGGCGCCCGTTCCTACGGCGAACGTCGGCGTCGCTTGTAACCGAGCGAAGGAGCACAGCGAAAGATGAGAGCGAACGCGGCGCGCAGCGAAGCACGATAAAAGCGGCGAGAGCGAAGAGGCGCGAAGAGAAACGCGGGAGGAGGGTGCAGCAGAACCAAGAGGTGGAAAGCGGAGGAGTGCATGGCGAACGGGTGAGCAGGAAAGAGGAGTACCGGCGGCGACCAGGCATGTAGGCAGCGCGGAAACAAAAACGCTGGTGTGGTAACGGGCCCAGTGAGCATGCGCTACTTCGGCCGCGGTGACGCCGCTAGATAATGCGCTCTGCGCAAGCCACAAGTTTGCATGTTCACGCTTTCTTTCTGAACAATGAGCGACGCAACCGCTGGAAATGCTCCGTCTGCCGCTGCTGCTAAGTGAGCTAGCTGCCCGAGCAGAGGTTCAGCGCCGCCACCGTGAACACCCTGTCGTTAAGAATGAAATTCTCTGCCACAATATATCGCGAATTCAAAACACCCAAACAGCTAAGCTCAAAATTCGCAAAAGGGACTATCGTAATCGTCGGTGAAATTATTTTACAGCGAAACTCTATATGGCTAGCTGATTCGTCCGCCTATGCGTCTGTCCGCCTGCCTGTCGCCTGTACGCTGAAAACTCCTTCGGCGCAACCTCGTGCGCATGAGCAAAAGAAAAAATGAGAAACGGAGGCGTCAGTAATGCTCCGCCGGTACTGACGTCGTTGCTCTCTGTCGCAGCCGAGGACTCGCGCAACAGTTTCTCTCCGCCTCCGAAATGGGTGGGCAACGAGTCATACGTACTTCCCAGGAGCAGGCGGCTTTCGATCAGCAAAGCCGCGAGCGAAACCGGGAACGAGGTCTTCTACGCCGTGCCGATGCTGCAGCCCGGGAACAAGAACAGGCTCATGCACCCGAACGCAAGAGGCAACTGCGTACCGAGGATCCGACAGCCTACCAAGCCCTCATTTAATGAACCGGCGGGATTAATCCACTGATAAGCACCGGGGCCACAGGTTTCAGCTTCGCTGGTTAACCATCTGCACGGAGTGCTTGGGCGGTTATTTTTTTAGCAAAGCCATTGAGAGCAAAAAAGTATCCCGGATATAATACTACGTAAAAATGCATGAGAAATTGCTACTGAAAGCCGACAATTTAGCAAGTAGTGACCAAACCATGTGCTAGAACACTCGCCTACATGTTCATGGAGCAACGACGCACGAGTATACGAGCAATGGTCCCGAAGCACGCGAGATTGACCACTCGCATTCGTCGAGAAACTAGGCAACCTTTTACCTCCGTTACTGGTTTCCGATACTGAAGCAGGATATAACCGGTGTTAGGATCGGCCTGCAGCTATTTCAGCCCGCTGCACGTGTTCCGATCCAACCGAGACGGTGGCGTACTTCAGAGAACTGCGGATAACCGGCAGCCACGTGGCGAGGGGTCAGCTCAGGGGAGTTCTCGAGGGGAGGTAATTGTCGGAACCTCCCCATGCGCTTTTCGAGACACCAGACAATGTGCTACCCGGGCGAGCCACCCGGGCCGGCTCCGAGTTCGACGAAGCAAGCTTTGTGCGCAACATGACAACGCCGCCCTGTTCTGCTATGAGTGAGGGAGTTGCCGCGGGAACGCCGTCGAAGGCTCCTTCCCATGCACTTTTCGAGACACCAGACAATGTGCTACTCGGACGCGCCACCCGGGTAAGCTCCGAGTTCTACGAAGCCCCTCTGACGTCGGCTGTGTACCATTGCACCTTTGTGTGTGTGTGTTCGTGTGTGTTAGCCCTCATCCTCCTCCAAGTCGAGAGCCCGTCTCCTCCAAAAGGGCGGGTCATCTTCAATGACGTCGAACTATGACGTCGAGTGGAGTGCTTATAAGCAGCGATTGTCGGCTGCTAGTGGGTGCTCGTTGTCGTGCTCAAAATGTACTCGTGAGCCGTGTGCTCGTAAGCTGTTTGCTGTATGCTCGTCTTGCGCGACCCATTTGGGTGTCACGCTAGACTGTCGATGTATCTCATGTTCAACTGTAAATAACATGTAAATAAATCCTGCTCTCCTAAGTCCCGACGAAGAGTCAAGCTCCTTCCTACAGCTACGACTGCCAAATCTTACATCTGAATGGCAGCGGTGAGATCGGCCTACAGCTCGTAGATCGTCCGACAACTCTAACAAATGGTGGCAGCGGCGAGATCGTCCGATGAATCTTACACCGGCCAAAAAGGCTGAAGGAGCGGTCTAACTGGCGTTGCTTCCATTTCTGAACGCACCCGTTCAGAAATGGCAAGCAAAACCGCCAAAGACAGCAAGAGAACATGAAGAGAAGGTGGGGAAGTAAGCCAGTTAAGCATCCGGTTGAGTAGGTTAGGTTTACTGCGCTGTTTCGTTCACAGAAAGGAGAAAATAGTGTAATCAACGGAACGATGCCATGCTAGCTAGTCCCAGTCGAAGCCTATTCATCTGGCTGACTACGACATAACGCTATAAGGGGGAAAACGAATACAAAAATGAGAGAGCAAGTGAGAGAGAGAAAGATAGAGAGAGAGAGAGGAGAGAGAGAGAGGAGAAAGTACTGTGAACACACCCGCGAAGAAGGAAGACATCACGTGATCAAAAGCGATCACAGAGGACCACGAATCTTCAAAAAATAAACGTAAGAGCGCCCGTAGACCCTCATGGTGTCAAAATGGCTGCAAAACTGCGCGAGGTGTTCTTGCCAAATTTCATCACAATCCACAACCTGGTGCAGTAAATTGATTTATAAAGGCTTAATTCTGTTCTATTCATCTGCCAGGTCTAATCGTGCAGGTTCGTTGAGTCTAGACAACACACCTGGCGTCACATTGTTGGAATAACAATTTTCCACGAATTTATTCATTTACTATCACCGAGGGCAGTAACATACCGATCTCAGCTATAACGCCAGTGCGCGGTCACGCGAGGTCATGACAAAGGGCTAAAGAAATTGAAACGAAAATAATCGTAACATTTGAGGTTGTGGAAAAGGTTGACCTCGGCAGTTGACTCTATCGTTGAACACGCAGTGGTTTACATATGCTGTCTAACTCAGTGAAAACCGAAGACGGCCAAACTTTTCAACACTGCACACACCGGGGAGTTCCGCAGGGTGTTGTCTCAAGCCCCATGCTCTTGAACGTGTTCTCATTGGTCTCGTAGAATGCCTACTAAATACGCTGAAGTTGTCAATTTATGCCGATGACATCAGCGTCTGGGCATCTGGCGGGAGACGTCCTCAAGTGCCCGTGCAAGGCTAAAAAATATCTGTCACGTTGACAACGCGCCTTAGCGAACAAGGCCTCAATATTTTATCAAAAAAAATGTGCATTGGTCGCGTTCAGCTGGAAACCAATAACTTCATGCGTAATATGCACCGATGGACAAAATATCCCTTCTATCAGAACGCCCAGGTTCTTAGGGGTAATCATCGACCATGACATCTATTGGAGTCTCCAAGTAGCCTTCCCTAAAAAAGCGCCTGACTGCCATCTCTCATCTTTTCAAGTTTCTTGGAGGAAAAAAACCTGGGGTACTTGAGTACACGCGATGGGGCAACTTTACAGGACGCTGTTTCTCGGGTATCTGAGGTACAGCTTGGCAGTGCTGACCAATAGCTGCAGAACATCGGCACAATCGAAAGTGGTCAGGCCCAGGCGCTCAGGGGCTGTCTAGGCTTTCCGCAATGTACATCAACACCAGAAACTATTCCAATTGCGCATGACTACCCAGCCAATATTCACATTTTTATGGGAGCGCTCAGAGTACACGTCAAGCACACTGCTCGCGCCCCATTCTTTCCACTATCTAGCCTCACTGCCTGTGACGAGTGGAGACGAGTCTTCTGGATGAACAGAGAGAGAAAGAAATGAAGAGGGAAACGTAAGCAGTTTAACCAGGGACGTGCTCGGTTGGCTACCCTACAATTGGGGAGGCATAAAAGGGAAGAACAGATAAGGATTTAGATTGGATAAACTTTATTAAAGGTCCTGCAGAACGCACGTCAGCGCGCAGTGGGCGTCTCCCACGCAGGGACCGACAGGGATTACCTGGCGGCCGCTGCGCGGTCCTGCTGGGCGGCCCATTGCTGGTATGGAGTAGCGGGCTTCCTAGGGTCCTCTCCCACTTGTCCGATGTAGAGTCAGGCAGAGCGTTTCTACACACCCAGAGCACGTGCGCGAGTGTCGCCATGTCGCCGCACGAGGGGCAGGCATCGTCGGGATAGACGTCCGGGTAGATTATGTGTAACGTGGCGGGGTTGGGATAGGTATGCGTCTGTAACAAGCGTAGTGTTATCTCCTGCGGCCTGTTTAGTTTTGGTTGCGGGGCAGAAAGAGACCTCGTCCCAAGTAAAAGTGTTTAGTGATTTCATTGTACGTTACTGGGACGTCCCTGTTCGCCTCCAACTCGTCGAGACGTGGTTGTCCGGGGGTGACGGCGCGGTCGATAAGCGCACGCGCAGCGTCGTGGGCTGTCTTGTTAAGGTTGGGCGGGGCGCCCGGGATGCCACCTAGGTGGCGGGAAACCAAATGAGGTGTGGTGCTTGAGGGTGCTCGGATCAACGCCGGGGAGGACACGTAACGCCTGGTTGGAGACGACTACTCTCTCGAACGCTTTGATGGCCAGTCTCAAGTCGCTGAATATTACCTCTCGCTTGTCGTCGAGCATTGCCAGGGCTATGGCCACTTGCTCCGCCACTTCGGGGTCGTGCATGAGTACCGTGGTGGCGTTTAGGGTCCACTGCGAGGACGAGACCGCGACTGAGACGAAGGCTCGGTTGCATCGGTAGACGGCGGCATCTACGAAAGCGACCTCGTCCGCTTTCTTGTCTATGCGTTTGTGGAATGCGGTCGCCCGGTCTAGGCACCTGCCTCGATTGTGTTCCGGATGTAATTTTCGAGGAATGAGTGCGATCGTGATCAGGTCGCGGAGCTCACAGGGAACCGGCGTGAACTCCAGTAGATCCTGTGTGTTCGGTGACAATTAGCCGAGCTCGCGCAAGATGTGGCGGCCCGTCCTGGTTGTCGTCAGTCGTATTAACTGCGCTCTCTCCTGAGCCTCAGCGATCTCTTCGAGCGTACTGTACCCCCCGAGTTCGAGGAGTCGATACATCGGCGTGGTGATGGGTAGCCCCGAGGGCCCGCTTCACTACCTTTTGAATGAGTGCATTGAGCTTGTCACGCTCCGATTGTTTCCACTTGTGCATTGCTGCGACGTAGGTAAAGTGACATAGGACGAACGCGTGTACGAGACGTAGCAGATTGTATTCTTTGAGGCCACAGTAACGGTTAGCCACTCTGCGTACGAGTCGTATCGCGTTGTCCGTCTTTGTCATCAGCTTGTGTACCGTTTGAGTGTTTGATTCGCCTCCTCGATTATCACTGCCAGTACTCGGATGAAGTCGACCCTGGAGATGGGGCGACCGTCTCTGGTGCGGACGGTGATGTTGCGCTCGGTTGGGGCTTTCCACCCCTTGGGCATTTTGCCTTGTCGTTTTGTACAGTACGGCAGCAGCTCCGATTTGTCGGAAGAGCACTTGAGGCCCATGTGGTCGAGGTAGGACACGGCGAACGAGTGGACGAAGAGGAAGTGTGCGTGATGGTTTGCAGTGGCGTGGCACGCGAGGAGAGTGCACGCTGTGGTTCGCATTTGGACGGGTCGGTAGAACCAGCACGGGCCGGCGACGAGCTGGCGAGACGTATATTAGAGGCGATCGAGACGGCTTCCAGTGCGCCTTGGCGCCTGTTTTGGAACTGAGCTGGGCCAGCCCACGCATAAGCGGCTAACGGTCCGCTCGGGCAACCGTCCGAGGCTCGAGACCAGGGAACGACTCCGGCGACTCGGCGTGAAAGCCGTTGCCGAAACCAACGCAACGCTGCAGTTCGCGTGCCCGCCAGCAGTGCTGCCGGCCCTGTTACGCAGGCAGGAGCCAGAGGACCTCGCCGACAACGGGCCTGTAACGCTCCTCGAGCCCAGAGCGATGAGCGTCTATTTCGCCCTCTCCCCCGGTGCCGGGGCGCGGCAGTTCCACCAAACGTCACGGCCGCGGTCATTCGGAGTACCTTGAAGACATAGCCGTGGCCGTGGTTAGTCGCATGTCTTGTGAAATCGGGCACTTCAACACAGTGAACTTGACCGCATAGCCACGGACGACTAGAACAGAACCGCGAAGCCTGCTCTAGACTTGTTAAGTGTTGTATGTATTCTTGTATTTGTGTACATGTAAATGCCGTACGCACACTGACCTACAAGTGATAAAGGCAATGTAAGTTTTCCATGTCTTTCTCACTGTGTTCTGAGCACCTGGGCCCACGAACATCTATCAAACTGTCACAAGACCGACTACGGGCCTCTTTTTGTCACAGGATACTGTCTTGTCGTGTATACCAAGACTACATAGCTGCAGCGAGAATTCTCTTTCCGCCTTGGAGCTTGGCTTTGCTTCAAGTTCGACTGATAGTACCAGGATTCAAATGAAAGCACAACTTTTGCAGATCTTGGTGTACGAAAAATACAACGAACATACTGATGGTTCAGCCACCGTGCAAGATTCTACAGGATCAGTGATCATTCCTGCGAAACTCCCCGGACCTGAAGTTCAAGGCATCACACTAAACGACATCGACAGCCGAGGAGTTTGCTGCCGTAATTCGTAGCGCATTTCGCATAATTCGAGAGGAACCACTTTAAAATTGGAGTGTTTTCAGTTACTCCAAGACAGCTGTACATTGCTTGCTTTCCGCCTTTCGCCGTGGACCCTACTAACAAGTCGAGCAAGGACACGACGTCACATTTCTTTTAACGATTTCTGTACCAACTATTGGACGAGCAAAAAAAAAAAAAAGCGGCCAAATGAAATAGTTAGGCACTACACTCATGTGGTCCTTGGGTTAGCTTTCCTTATATGAGCTTATTATTCATTTGGGTTAACGATGGGTTGTTTGTCAAGCCGAAACTGATAATTGTCGGAAAATCGTTTTTTTTTATGATGAATATCCTGCGCCGCTTGATTCTGTTGGTGTTTTTTTCCGTGCTGTTCCATCTTTTTTATAAACTTGCCTGCCACATGGCTCAGCTGCCGCGAATAAGCACCTAACGGCGTTATATAAACTTTCCTTTTGTCGGCAGCTTTTCGAGTCACACCAGGGTTGCTTTCAATCTCAGGTGTGCTAGCTATGAAATGTTATTCGGGCCATCGCTTTTGTTTATTTATTTAGCTTTTTTTTCTGCACAGAGCAAGACACTCTGGAGATATGGCAGAACTCAATGTGAAATCCGGTTTTACCACAGCAAATTCGTCTCAGTCCCTGCCGGTAGCAAACGGACAACTTTGTAGTTTTGTGGCATTACTTTTCGTTATGGTTTCTGAAAACATGATCCAAATGCGCAACTTATGGTCCTTCAGCGCGTGCGGATGACATGCCATCGCTGCCGGGGGCCTTTCGAAGATCACGAAAGCACATGTATAAAAAGACGCACGTGAAGTGTTGGTTTCCCACTCTATTTTTTCTTCTTCCTTTCTTTCTCTTTTTTTGCGCACTCTATAAAAATAGAAGGTGCCCAGATAACCACGCCTTTAAAGAGCACAAGAAACGGGCAAATGACAAAGATTTTCAGCGTTTTCGCAATGCGACCAAACTCGAGCAGGTGCTTTTAATGTCCCGTTGACTTAAGCTATGTCTTACGACGCCTTTCTATGGGCCAGACTTTGGCAGACGTGAATGAAAAACAACCGCCTGTTCTGGAAGTGCGCTTAACAGTAGAGAACGGCAACTGGAAATAGCAGATGTTGAGGAGACACGTTGCTAAATTACAGCTGCCTGGAGAAAGTTATTCAACCATTCCGCCCGCGACCGGTGCATTATTTCAACTTTCTGCTATCTTCATTGCGATGGGATCAGTGTGGTGGGTGCGTGATACGTGCACCGCCGCCTGACTGTCGGTATATATTGTAATTTGTGAAGTACGTGGGGGCTCTTCGAGGGCTTCGTGCAGTGCGTCAGTCACAGCCAGCACATCGACGGTGATTTAGTACGCCTGGTGGCTCTTGCTTAGCAAATACGTACTCTTGGGCGCGCGTGGTTCAGCGTCGAGGCGGTGTATTCCAACTGCCGCTCGCGTACCGCCGGGCGTCGTGCGGGATGAAGCTTTCACGTAAAAGGGAGTGGCAAAAGAGCTGGCTAGGCTCTCCATGCGAAGATTTGCGAAGCACTTTCTGCCCTCTGGGTGGCGGCGCGGGTGCATACGCCCTGGCAGAGGTCGTGAGTCGACTAGTTGCGTATGTCTCCCAAGGTGGCGTCAGTGGTTAGGCTCCAACTCCAAATGCTGGGTTTCGCCAAGAGCGCGTAGGAAAGCGCGGCCCTGGCAAGTAGAGTGGCGTCGGAGCTGATCTACATAGGGCCGACGTTCGATAATGTGTTGAAAACTGCGTACAGCGTCGCAGATCATCCAGCCATGCGTGGTGCGGCAGCCCGCTGACAACGCGGAGTGCGTCGTTGTACAGCACTTCCAGCTGCTAGACGTGTTGTTTCGTCAGTCTGTACGCAAGCGCTCCATATGTTGCACGGGACACCAGCGTAGCCAGGACAGAAGGGCAGGCTTGGTCTTGGTTCCGGCCCCTCCAAGGAGCCACGGTATTCCCCGTATCAAATGATGGATCCGGTGCCAAGTTGTAGGTAATTGCCGGATCCATATGTCGGGCCGACCGTCTACTGCTACTGGCACACCAAAAAATGTTCACGTAGCCTTCAGTCACTGGGTGGGTGGGCCTGCCCACGAAGTGTAAGGTCATTTTGTGGCGGCGTTCGTCGAGGCCACTAATGGTGATGTATGAGGATTTCGGGGGAGGAACTCATCCTCGTGTTTTCCAGGAATGCTTTGGTCATGTCCAGGACTGTTTTCAGTGCGGCCACTTGATCGGTGATTCCTTCCTCGCAAGACATCCACAGCGTAATGTCGTCTGTGTAGATTGTAAAATGCAGCTCATCCACTTCCTCGAGCTGCCATACCAGGCGGGCCATTGATATATTGAAGAGCCTCGAGAAGACGATGGCTCCTTGCGGCACGCCTACTGCATTACTGTAGCGCGTTGTCGCCGTGCCCTGCATGCGGACTTCAAAGTTGCGGCCCTCCAAGAAACCCTTCATGAAGTTAAGTGGGCGGCCAGTTAGCCCTGCTGCGCGAGCAGCGTCCATCACCGATTCATCCGTTACAGTGTCAAATACTTTCTTTAAGTGAACTGCCACCAAGAGATCGGGTTCTACATCCTGATTGCTACGAGGTGGTTGCGCAGTCTTGCGCAGATGGTACGAACTGTTGTGCGTGCACAGGCCTTGGCGGAATCCGATCTGAAGCGGATGATACCATACCGTTGTCTCCAGGTGGCAGCTGATGCGAGCCAAAACCATGCGCTCCGATAGTTTGCACAAGAAGAAATCGAGTGGGATAGGACACAGGTGCATCAAACGGTCAGGTGTCTTTCTAGACTTAGGAATAGGCACCACAACGAGATGCTTCTAGTCGTCGGGCAGTACATCTGTGGTCCAGACGTCGTCGGTCAACACAAGAAGGCCATCCAGATTAATATCATCTAGATTCAAAACTGCCAACCATGTTAGGCCGTCTCGATCTGGTGCACTCCACGCGATGGCAGTATTTGGGGCGGCAAGCAATTCTGTCTTGCTAAAAGGGGGAATTTATGCCCTCTTCGAAGAGTACTGGGTCACGTTCGTACAAAACGGGCACTGGGGGTGCTGCCGGTTGTGGAAAAATAGTATGTGCGGCTTCATCTTGGAACTCGAGTGGTGTTAACCCGGTGGCTAGCAGGATGACGTTTGTGTTCTGTGGCGCTTGCCTCCACTTCCGCTGCCATTGATGACACGAAAGGTGGACCACATCTTTGAGAAACCCGTGTGTTCGTTCAAAGAAGCACAGTGCTCTTCACAACGGTCCAGATGGAGTTTGCGACCATAGCTTCGTGCGGCACTAGTGAGCTGGCGAGCTTTGACCAAATCTTTGTAGCAACGACTGTTGGCGCAGTAGCTGGTTTGAAACTCCTGCGGTCCCACAAGTTAAGTAGATGGGCGTCAGGTGAAGGAACGTCGATGTTGCCTTCAAAATCCCGTGCAGCTGTGCGGCTGACCCGCTGCAAGCGTACCATGCACCAAAGGCAACGATCCCTCGTAGTTGTCTATCTTTTCTGCCTGCTTGCGACACCTGCGGCAGCGAAGAGACGACTGCGCACCTCCTCTGTGACTGTCCACGTTACAATGTGCCAAGAAAAGTGCTCGTGACCGCGCTCGAAAAACTGGACAATCGCCCCTTCACAGAAGAGAAAGTTCTAGGACACTGGTCCAGACGAGTTTCGGCACTCAAGGCCTTAAGGGCTTTGCTCAAGTTTTTAAGTACATGTGAATTGTACGACCGTCTTTGACTACTGTTGCGCGTAACAGCGCGTTACTGTGTGAATTTTTCTTGTTTTTTCTCTCTTCCTTCTCCTTTTATTCCCTTTACCCCTTTTCCCAGCACAGGGTAGCCAGCAGGTATTTGCACTGGCTCACCTCCCTGTCTTTCCTTCCCTTTTCTCTCTCTCTCTCTCTCTATCTATCTATCTATCTATCTATCTATCTATCTATCTATCTATCTATCTATCTATCTATCTATCTATCTATCTATCTATCTATCTATCTATCTATCTATCTATCTATCTATCTATCTATCTATCTATCTATCTATCTATCTAATCTATCTATCTATCTATCTATCTATCTATCTATCTATCTATCTATCTATCTATCTATCTATCTATCTATCTATCTATCTATCTATCTATCTATCTATCTATCTATCTTTTCCCCGAAGGCTGCCCAATCAATAGTGCGAATTTGACGCCTGAGTCTTCGGATGGCGGCTTTATAAAGGTTGATCCAGAAAGCGTAGTGGTCGCTACCATAGTGTCTGGGTGACATTGCCATTCGCGCACAAGTCCTTGGGGCGCCCACGTCAGGACAGGTGTCGTGTTGCGCTGCTGCGGGTGTATTGCATGACGAGTTGGGTAGTAAGGTTGTTCTGCCTCTAAATTCCAGAGCTGCCTTTCTCCTGTAGTCGCCACGAGTGTCAGCAGACTGTGACGAATTCTGGGGCCCCCGTACCGCAAAGCCCCCTTTTGTTAGGGAGAGCTCTTCTTGCTGCAGAGAGACCATGACGACCCGGCAAATTAACCAACAATACGTTGGGTGCCAAACGTGGCCCGCCCTGCTGTCGTCACCGATTCTCCGAACGAGGCGCATGGTGGATTAGCGCTGTCGTCCTCACTGGTTGTAACAACCCTGTAACAGCCCCTCTAACAAGTTGTACAGGAGTAACAAGAAGTAACAAGTTGCTCGGTAGCACATCAGGCCATAGTGAAAGGAGTCACAACTTGCTTTTTTGCATACGCGCCATAGCCTTTCTCAAAAACGGAGCTATCTTCAAGCTACGTCACAGAACAGCTCTACGAAGGCTGCAAAACGGCGAGAAAAGCTTTTCCCATGCGTGAAAATGGAAGCACTTAATAACTTTGTTTTTTTTTTTACAATGTTGCATCGGCGTTCGCAATATAAGTGGTTGTGCTCGTTCTGAACTCCTGGCTTACACTCCCTCCTATACGAAGCTGCTATGGAGCTTTACCAGTGGCCGGGGAAACAGACATAGTCGAGGAATGCAAGAAGAACTGGCGTCGGTTCGCGGCTTGCTCACAGCCCTTGTCCACAGGAGCGCTCGCTGCCAGACGCCATCGTCGTAAACCAGGAAGCATGGAGTCACGCATGCTTCGACAAACGCTCACTTTTCAAGAAAGTTTATCACTTCTCGGCCCCGCACTTATATGAAATTTGTGCATGACTGGCGCCTGAGAGAAAGCGAGATAGAGTGGAAAGGTTCTGCGGAAAAGAGCAGATTGTCCTGGCTAGTTAGTTTAGTTATTTAGTCAGGTTAAGTAAAGCGACTTTCATCACATTTCATCGTGCTGCAAGCATGAAAGCGGGCTCAAATATTGAGCAATGACATGTCATTATCTAACTGACACCACTGCAGTAAGAGTCTGAGGAGGACAAGGTCACCTTTCTGAGCTGTATTCGACATTGACTATAGTTTCAGAATTCTTTGCAGCGTAGGGCGCATCAAGCGAATAAAACATCATCGTAAACCAGGAAGCATGGAATCACGCATGCTTCGACAAACGCTCAGTTTTCAAGAAAGTTTATCACTTCTCGGCCCCGCACTTATATGAAATTTGTGCATAACTGGCGGCTGAGAGAAAGCGAGATAGAGTGGAAAGGTTCTGCGGAAAAGAGCAGAGTTTTTGATACACTGCACTGTTGATGTAGGCAAGGGGAGGTAGATGGAAAGAGAAACGGATGAATTAAAGCACATGCGCGAAAGCAATCTTGCTGCATTGCCGGAGCATACGCGAAAGTAAACGTGTTGGGAGCGTATGCGTAGGTAATGTGCTTTCTTAGCACTTTACAACTTAGCATCACCAGAGATTCCTGGTGATGTTAAGTAGGTGCGGAAATATTTGTCCGCCATCGCGAAAAAGTGCTCCGAAATTAGAATTGTAGCTGAGCCTAGCTGTGTCTATGGGCGGCATTACCTACTGTCACCGAGTTAGGCCCTCTGTTCATATCCACAGTTCATCTGTAGCTGCATTGCTAATCTCCTACATGGTGTATTGGAAGGAAGTGTCAGGTTCATGGTGACGTGGTTGCACGTGTAACATAGAACGAACTTGCTCACTGCTACTCATGAAGGACACAGTGACACTGCCTTCGGATTGCCGAGTCTGTCAAAACATAATATGGTCCATTGTGGCGCTTCTAGAAGCTCTGGAGAGCGGCAGCCATGGCCACCGATTGCACCAGCAATACTTTACTGTCAGACGTTTCTTTTTTTCTTACAAATTGTTGACACAGATAGCGTGATACTAATACCGTCGCGCATGTGGTAGCACTGAACAAATCTGGCACTCATGAATAACCACGTGGGTGCTGAATCGCGTCTTCAGGCACGACTGCGTTCATTAAGAATGAAATTTAGTCTTGTTTCGTTAGGTTTGTCTCGCTTCTCTCAATTGTGACTTGGCTACATATCGAGCTCCTCCATTAACGGATACTCAATGGTATTACAGGCACGTTCTCAGTACTTGCGAATTGGGCATCTGTTTCAACCATTCTCCATCTAGCCGTGAGTAGCCGAATGCCACCACGAAAGCGCATTACATGTAAAAGCATATGCGTCTCCTGCCCCTGCTTAAAGCGCAGTTTTCCCTGCACATCTTAAGTCATCTCGCGACAAGAACTATCGTTTGCGACCGTCATGCTTCTTTACAAGCTTACGCAGTTTTCTTCGGCATGAGCGCTTAAACGAGGAGACAAGGGTGCGAGGTAAAAGCCGTGCACTCAGGATTATGCGTCTGGCCGCGGCGGCTGGCTAGCGCTTGGCCAAGTAGGGAACGTAATTGCTCGCTAAGCAGCTTATGCTGATCGAAGGCACGCAAAAGAACGCGCGCGTGCCTAAGGCCTGGCAACCTTCCTTCGTGCAGGCTTTGAATAACGGCTCAAAATATGCTGCCCCCCGATCCGCCTTTTCTGTCTTCCTGTCCTCCCTCTCTTGCTCTTTTCTCTGAACACTGCCCACGCGCCGGCACAGTTCTGTCTCGTTTTTGTGACAGATCTGCATTTTAATTCTACGAATAGTTTCACAAGAGAAAAAGAAAACATCACATATCGACTTGCCAAGCTTTCGCGTGTGTCTGTTCGTATGTACGTGTGCGCGTGCAGGTGCATGCGTGTGTGTCAACACGCATTTTACCAAGCAGGAAATGAAATCACACCCTCCCGTGCTTTATCATTTCCTCGCTGTTTCCATTCACGCATAAGAACTAAATAAGTCGGTTAAATTGCTCAAACGGTTCGACGTCGCGCCCCTGACAGTAAGATCAGTCCCTAAATAATAATAATAGTAGCTTGAAAGCCATCCATCGAAAAAAAGATCACTTTTGTTGTTTAAGTAAGAAAGGCTAAGGCCAGAAAGTCAATACTACTGCCAAAACCCTGGGGGCTGCTGCATAACCGACTTCCGGTATTTCAGTTATTCTTTTCTAGTTGTAATGTCCAGATATCTCCTTAAAATTGTTTTAAATGTCCACTGTTCAAACCCTTCCATGTTACATTCGATTTGTAACAGTGGCTCACAGAGCGCTCGGCTAAGGCAACTGCTCCTAACTCAAAAGTCATCCACCAATTTTAGGATTGAAATTATTACAGGATCCATTAACATTTCTCACAGCTAGAGTTACGCCACAGACAATATGCAAGAAAGCGCCTGCCTATATCAAAACAAGCATTCCCTCGGCTTTTCTGGTTCCGCTCGCGTCCCGCTGCGTTCACAAACGCACTATGGTTATTTGTGAGCGCTATGACCTAAAATACGCCGCCATAAAGAACAATAAGTTACGAACTCACGTACTAAGTTACAGATAAATAGCGCCATATATACTTCCGTCGTGGCACTTTTGGCTGATGTTGACAACCTTTCAGGGAAGAACGCGCCACAATTACCACACTGACACGCACATGCCCACGGGTATTTCATGCTTACACCTGGACGGAAAAGGTTGTGGTGGACCTTATGTGAAAATGGGAGCACTAAATTTGTACGGAGAGGAAGCAGAGAACTTGAGCAGGGATGACACTCGTTGCACAATATGTCACATAAGCTATCCCACCAATTAGCCAATCTGAAGTAACGGTTTACACCTTGTTGTTGTTGTTGCTTAATTAGTGCACAGAGATGGGAAGGTAGGCTACATTAGAGCCGTCTATCCCAACACACACTTGAAAAGTACAGTAAAGCAGTAGAAAAGAACATCGCCTTTACCCAGCGCCATGGCTCGGTGTATAATGGGGTTTTCCCGGTGAGAAGGAAGTTGTTGGTTCGATTCCTGACCTCGGCTGTGTTACAATGTAGGCGCAACGCAATAACGCTCGGTAACTAGCATTTGCAGGGATGAAGAGCCACAGCTGGCCAAAATTATTCACGAAGCATCTCTCACAGAGCACTGTGCAATTTTGGACCGTAGGACCTATATCAATCAATCAATCAATCAATCAATCAATCAATCAATCAATCAATCAATCAATCAATCAATCAATCAATCAATCAATCAATCAATCAATCAATCAATCGGCGCTTGAATAAATTCTTGTGGTTATTCTTCCATGGCTTCTCTGCTCAGTGCTGGACTCGCATGGCTCCTTCCCGACGGGAGTTCTCCATGGTTCATTGGCCGAGATCGGTTCGCACAAGGAGTGCTTCGCTGCGGGAATCGTTGACGAGAGAGGCGACGTCATCGCGAGGAAATTTTGCTCGCTTTATGTCTTCAACGCCGATCCGCTGCCCTCTTTTCCGGAGATCAGCCAGAAAGAGGTAAGCGCGGCCACATTATTCCGCTGCCGTTTTACACTACTACGGAATATATCGGTGTGAAACGACTGGGGCCCTTTTCACGCGACCAATTGCCACTAGGGTTGCAGCGACGCTAATACTCCAGTTGCTTACTTTCCAAGCAAGAGCAGCAACGTCAAATGCACGGCGCCGCTAACAGAGCCGAGTTATATTGCTAACGCAAAATTTATTGTCAACTTCGCGCTTTTACTACAGACGGTGAGGGCGAACATAACCGTGGTTCACTATGCGCAACATTCGGCACCCTTACTGGTGGCCATTCAACACCTTGACCATTTGAAAGGCTTTTCGACACGCTATACGTGAATTACAAATCCGTGCGTCTTTTAGGCTGTGCCTGGACATGCTACCGACTGCTTTGCTCAAAACCTCCCTATTCGGCTTATGCCATCGTCACACGGACACTTTCGACCGCGACCAAGCCCTATTCGAATCATAATTTTCTACCAAGATCGGCTGCTTTGCGCAAGCTGCGGGAGGGAGCAAATTACGGTAGGAAATTTTGATTCCAATCCGACTCGATTGCGATCGAAATTGGCCGTGTGACAACGCCATTATACTAGGGCGTAGGTGCAGTATTTCGGAAAAGCTTCAGAAGTTGTCTTGCACAGCAAATTAGTTCAATGTGAAGCAAATTGCGTTTGGATGTGTAGCTTTTGTAATGAGAAATTTATTCGTATAGTGGTGTGCCTGCCCGTGCGATAACCAACTCCCGTTTCCGTTACGTTGCAGCAAAAGAATGCTAAGATGTTCGCCTTCCAGCAGTCAGCGTTGAAGATAGGCGCCTGCATCCCATCATCGTGCAACGACGACAATTTCACGACCATATTGAACGAAGGTGGCTGACTGCTCAATATTTCTAAAAAAAATAGACTCCCGGATGCCGCCTATTGAAAACATTTTCGCGCGAACAGGCACTACTGTCAGGCCAAATCTTATGTTTGACTCTTAGACGTGCACTGCAAGTGACTTGAAGCTGTTTGCTCAAAGACCGCTTTACATTTGGGACTCCTGGTTTATTGAGATATAATTGATGAAATCAAAAATTTTGGAACTTTTCATTTGCTGGATTTTTAACACGTTTGATTATTATATAAACAGACACGCGGAAATGACACACGCACACACACGCATGTGCACACACTCACAGGCACAATACGAGCATATAATGTCGATGCACTTGTATCGATTATAAATGAAGTGCACTCGTTAAGACACTTGGTACAAAGGGCCCGTAGATGTACACAGCTGAAGAAAAAGGATTTGGAGAGGATGGCGGAATATGCAAAACAAGCATCAAACAGTAATGTAGAAATGCGTTAAACGCTGGTCCAGTGAAGGCAAAAATGGATAACTGAGGACAAGCCACACATGTTGGAAATACGTATAAAACCAATAATAAAGTATCAAATTAGCAGGCAAACCACAACCAGGTTATCGAAAAAGAAGAAATAAGTAAGATATAGGTGTACATAATAACACAAATTGCCACTGTTCCTTTAAAAACATATTATAGCAACTGTTGCGATGGCGGGAAGGGCTCCAGAGGTGTGCTGTCACTGTGTTCACGTATGTGTTCCTTTAGGCATCATCCTGTCTGCCATATACAAACATATGACCATAAGTGTCCTGGCGTTTGTTTTCAATTCGCACTTGTCATTGAGTCCTTTGCAGTGCATATATAAGCAGCCAGCCCCCGGCCGTCGTTATACCGAATTTCAAGGATGGCCATTTTATTAACACCCCAT
Organism: Dermacentor andersoni; assembly: GCF_023375885.2. Classification (NCBI taxonomy): domain Eukaryota; kingdom Metazoa; phylum Arthropoda; class Arachnida; order Ixodida; family Ixodidae; genus Dermacentor; species Dermacentor andersoni. The sequence goes on along the minus strand of NC_092818.1, from coordinate 193,075,240 downwards.
ACAGGGAACGCGGAACGAAATACAGCGAATCTTGTAGGCAGGCGCTAAGACGTTACAAATAGTTTATTAAAATGCACATCATCGTACACTCTTAAAACTGCTGGCACAAATTTGGTATGGCGCTAAGCAAGAGTATTCAAAAAGCGCCACAGCGACACAAATAATTGGGCGTAATATTAACTAAATAACTCATTGCGGCGGTATAACAACTACAGAGATGGGAAACAAAAGGAAGAGAAACAGTGGCTGCGGTATTCAGAAGATGAGTAAGCAATCGGAGAACTATTTAGCAAAGAACACTACTCACGCCGTTCAACAGTGCCAAGGACGATGTGTTCACGCATTGCAGCCCTTTCCTGAACGGCGTACGCCGCGTAGATTTTCTGGTGAGCTCCCTATATGTTCTTCCTTTTTCGCTTTTTTAATTCAATATTATTAAACAAGAAGTGCACATCTGCATATGTTGCGTATAGTGTGATGCCTTCGTGTTACTGCCTGTGTGTTTCAAATTTCCACAATAATACGGATGTCACGTTTTTTTAGACTAACGAGAATTTTTTTAAAAATTCACTGTGGCAGAAAGCACTATTATAATCGTTTAAGTGAATTCCTCAGGCGAGCATTACTTTCACAAGAATTCGAATAGCTAATTGACTGATAAACAAAATTGTTCTAATTAATATTTTAGCTAATTACTTTATGGCGCACCTTTCAATTTACGAATTGTAGCCGGTGTGTTTGGAAGGCATATCGCTTTGGAACAAAACCCAAATGATGACATCAGTTTCGAGAAATGCGCCTTCATACTTGCGTTAAAAATGCGCTTGTTCCCTTTACTTTTGTTAAGGAAACATGGCGATACGTGAATTGCAATAAGCGCCACAAAGTAATTAGTTCAAGCTCGGTGAAATTTTGTTGCTTGTCGATAATGAATTTTGGGTCCTTGTGGAAGGAATGTCCACCTCTTCTTCGAGATTTCTAGGTCAAGAAATAGAATTGTGGTATGTGCCAAACACCTCCTTCCTATTAAAAAAAAAGAAATATATATATATATATATATATATATATATATATATATATATATATATATATAAACGAGAGGAAAGGGGGTTAACCGAGGACATGCCATGACAAGAACTTCATTTGAGTCCTGAGGGACTGAGATCTTGGGGAGATCATGAGAAGCCAACAAACGCTGACACCAAGGACAACAAAGGGGAAATTACTTGTGCTTAATAAATGGAATGAAGAAACGATAAATTAATGGAAATTAAAGTGGATGAAAAAACAACTTGCCGCAAGTGGGAACCGAACCCACAATCTTCGCATTTCGCGTGCGATGCTCTACCAATTGAGCTACCGCGGCACACTTGGTAGAGCATCGCACGCGAAATGCGAAGATTGTGGGTTCGGTTCCCACTTGCGGCAAGTTGTTTTTTCATCCACTTTAATTTCCATTAATTTATCGTTTCTTCATTCCATTTATTAAGCACAAGTAATTTCCCTTATGTTGTCCTTAGTGTTTGTTGACTTCTCATTATATATACATATATATATATATATATATATATCACTATAGCCAAGCCACACGAATTGGTTTTTTCTTCAAAGCTACAAATAAATCCGCCGGATAGCCGTTTACCTATAGCTCTAATAATACGGAAATTTCTTTCAGGTGTCCGTGTCAGTTGCAATTATTCGGGTCCCAGCTCTACTGCCACAATAAAAAGAAAATCGAGAATGAATTTCCAAAAAACAAAGGATAGTGCTGTAGAAATCTACCAGAAGCACGCATAAACCTATGAGGTGCCTAGGCATTACCGTTGTTTGTAGCACTCCTCTAGTTTTCTAGTTTTCTTGGAAGAAAAATGGAAAGAAAGATGCAGGAGAAAGAGAGCTTGGAGGGCGAGAGAATATCAAAGCAATCGCATTTTTTATTTTTATTTTTCTGAAACTTTCTTTCCAATCTTGCTCCGCTGTCCCAATAAATATGAGGCAAGCGCGAACAAGGTCGCGGCAAAGCGAGATGACATTTGTTGGTGCGCTTCAGCTGAGGAACTTTCCTCTGCGACGTTCGCAGCACTGTCGGAGTGGAAGCTGTCCAGCTTTGTTTCCGCCTGCGACTACAATGTTCCGCCCGACGAGCCGTCCATCTTTGTCATGTAAGTGACTCGCCTCGACGCCCGCGCACGAGAACGGAACGCATCCATTGAGACGCCTGCTCTATCATCGGCAGTGTAGCAGACCCGTGGGAGAACAGCAAGGGCTCACATTCGTTCCCACGGGACGTGTCCTCCGGGATAAACACATTTGAGACGATATTTGCTGGTTCACGTTACGTTTGGTTAAGTGGCATATAAAACAAGAAAGAAAGAAAACGTGATCTGCGCGAAAATGTGATCGAGGTTAAAAGCACATAAGACTAGGAAGCGCTGCTAACAACATTCATACGAAAGACAATAGAGATCGACATAAAATTTTATACTGACACGCGCGACAAATACGCCCCCCCCCCCCAAAAGAAAAGAAAGAAAAGGGGGCGTTAGCGATAATCTACGCCTGCGCATTGCTATAGGGTAAGTTATATCAGCCTCTTCTGCTAACATCCAAGAAAAATGTCTGATTTACAAAAACATCTGCCACTTGTTTGAGCAAGATCTTTAAGTATTTCTCAAACATTGTGTAATACAGATTGCTGCTTCGCCGGCATGTGGACATCAGGAGCTTGCAATAGTTCCTCATATTGACTGAATTGGCTTCAAATTATTGATTTTGCCGCATATGTTTGAAATGGTCGTGACGAAGCCGGTAAGCGTGCAGGGAGTGTCTGTTTAGCAACAGTGCAGAGATTAGCGTCAATTTCAAGTTTTTTTGTTCCTGAAATCTGTCACGACAGAAGAGTGCGAAAATGCAGCAGAAAGGCAGATAGATTAACCTGAAAAATATTCCGTTGGATACGCCGCACTGTGTAAAAAAGAAAGGGTATACAATCGATAAAAATCTGTGTTCTACATGACAAAAAAGAGAACCTTGAGAGAAAATTTGTTTAATTGCAAAAGAACGATCTCAGCCAATGTCAAAATCAATTTATTAGCTAATTTAAGTTAATTAGGAAAACACAGTGGAAATTTCAGCAAAGTCCTCGCTGCCACTGTATCGAATAATGTGTCATTGCTGAAATAACGTCTTAATTAAAACGTATACTACCTTTTCTAAAAGCATCGCTTAATTTTTCGCTGAAGTACTTGGTGTAGAAGCTTGATAACGCAAGTGGAATACCATTTACTCAACCTGTTTAACCACACTCATGATCTTTATGGCTATTAGTAGTATTGTTGTATATTTTGTACCTTTCAGAATGTTCGCGGGTTTGCTTGCGGCCTCACCGCGACCTCTTGTTCAGCATCACAACGACCACTGAGCCAGCGAAAAATGTGCCCTCGAGGTGTGCAAATATAATGAACATAGGACCGTAGAGAATCGAGAGAGAGAGAGAGAGCAAATGATAAAGGAAAGGTAGGGAAGTTAACCAGGACTGAGCCCGGTTGGCTACCCTACACTGAAGAAAGGGAAAAAGGGACGGAAAGAATCAAAGAAGAGAAAGAACTGCAAAGAGTAATAAGCTACTGGGAATGTACACGGAAACTTAGTACTGATACTATAAGAATGACTGGTATTTTGCGTGTGATCATGAAAGAAAGCTCAACTGAGAGAGAGAGAGAGAGCAAATGATAAATGAAAGGTAGGGAGGTTAACCAGGACTGAGCCCGGTTGGCTGCCCTACACTGGGGAAAGGGAAACGGGGACGGAAAGATTAAAGAAAGAAGAGAAAGTCCACCGGGGATATCGTTCAGTCACTCAGTCCGGATCACAGACGCTGACTCAATCCTGTATCTTTCAAATATCGCAGCAGCGCTTTTGTGGCCTTTTGTAGCTGCGATATGCGAGGCCATGGTCCCAAGATCTTGTTCAAGGTGAACGGTTTTCTATCTAACTGGTTGAGAGCTGTGCAGAGTTCTTGTCTTTCATTTTCAAATGATGGGCAGTAGCACAGTAGATGGTCTATAGTTTCTTCGACACCGCAGGCATTGCACTCGGCGCTATCAGCCATTCCAATTAAGAACGTATATGCATTCGTGAATGCGACGCCCAAGCGTAAGCGGCACAGCATTGTTTCCTCATTACGCGGAAGCCCTGGTAACAGCCGCAGTTGCATAGATGGATCGAGGGAATGCAATCGATGTTGAGTGAAATCAGGTGTGTGCCACTTCTCCAATGTCATACGGTGCGCTAGCTTGCCTAAGTGTTGGGCTGCGTCAGTCCGCGATAAAGGTATAGAAACAAGGGTTGCTCCTTCATGTGCTTTCTTAGCAGCTTCGTCAGCGACGTCGTTGCCGGAGATACCGCAATGGCCAGGCAGCCACTGAAACACGACGTCGTGTCCTTTCGCAATCATGTGATGGTGCATTTCTCGTATCTCCGATACGAGTTGTTCACAGGACCCGCGACGAAGAGATGACAGAAGACATTGTAAGGCCGCCTTTGAATCACAGAATATTGCCCACCGATTAGCCGGTTGGTTGTTAATATACTCTACGGCACCTCGGAGGGCAACAAGCTCCGAACCGGTCGATGTTGTCAAGTGAGAAATCTTGTATCGGATGCTTAGTGATCGTGATGGTATAACCACTGCCCCGGTGGAGCTGGTCTGGGTGGAAGAGCCATCCGTATATATGTGGACGCGGTCAAAGTAGAAAGTGTGCAAACAATCCAGAGCTGCTTGCTTCAAGGCCAAGGTAGGCAGGTCGGTCTTCTTTCTTATCCCTGGAACCGTAAGACGCACTTGAGGTTGTTTTAAACACCACAAAGCTGAGGTTGAACGCGCTGATGGTGTGAAGCCCGATGGTAGGGAGGCACGATGCTTGCTGACCTCGTTGGAGAAGGATGCCTGTGGTCGTCGTTCTGGCAGACAGGCAAGAAAGCTTGATTGAATCCGTGAAATATGACGAACATGGGCCCTAAGCGAGTCGGTGCTGATGTAAGTCGTGATCGGATGGTCTTGAGCCATTATAATGGTTCCTGCTGTTGAGGTGCTCCGCGGAAGGCCTAGGCAAACACGTAGTGCCTGTGCTTGCACGCTCTGAAGTTCTCGAAGATTTGACTTGCATGTTTTAGCAAGCACGGGAGAACTATAGCGTAGAAATCCGATAAAGAGTGCTCGATATAACTGTAGCATGGAGCCCACTGACGATCCCCATGTTTTGCCGGCGATGAACTTGAAGATGTGAACAATAGATGTGAGCCTCTTCTTCAAGTGGGCAACCTGAGGGCTCCAAGAGAGGTCCCGGTCTACAATGACACCCAAAAACCGATGATTTTTCTTGTAGCAGATAGGCTGGCCATTGATGTACACTGGATAACCAGACATCGCTTTTCGCGTAAAAGCGACTGACGCACATTTTTCTGTTGAGATGGTAAGCCCTTGTGTCCGAAGATAGTCAGATGCCTGTGTTGCTGCTTGCTGTAGCCTTGCGCGAACCTGCAGGCGAGTGACCGCTGATGTCCAGATGCAGATGTCGTCGGCGTATATTGAAACACTCACTGTTTCCGGTAGGGATTCAGCCAGCCCAAGAAGCGCGAGGTTGAAAAGAACAGGGCTTAGAACACCGCCTTGGGGAACGCCTCGGCATGTGTAGTGGTCGGTAGTCGGACCATCTTCCGTACGCACGAACAAGGACCTTTGTGTCAAGTAGTTTCTGATCCATCGATATACTCGCCCTCCTAGTTCAACTGTCAGAAGTGCGTCTAGAATGGTTTGATGGGAAACATTGTCGTAGGCGCCTTTCACGTCAAGAAAGAGTGCTGCTGATAATCGCTTCCGAGATTTTTGTTGTTCTACAGATGATACCAGATCGATGACACTATCAATCGATGAACGGCCTCGTCGAAATCCCGCCATTGAGTCAGGGTAAATTTTGTTGTGTTCAAGGTACCATTCGAGACGCATGAGGATCATACGTTCCATGAGTTTCCCGACGCAGCTGGCAAGTGCTATCGGCCGATACGATGCCAGTTCGAGCGGTGACTTTCCAGTTTTTAATAGCGGTACCAGGCGGCTTCGTTTCCATTCCTGTGGGACGACACCATCTCGCCATGAGCTGTTAAAAAGGCTGAGGAGTTCTCTTCGTGCTTCTTGACCTAGGTGGCGCAAAGCACTATATGTTATCCCATCGGGCCCTGGTGAAGATGAACACCTACAGAGCGCCATAGCAGCTTCTAACTCGTCCATAGAGAATGGAACGTCCATACTTGTATCTCGTGGACCGGGGATGTCACCTAAAGTCATGTCAAAGGCTAAATTTGTGCCGCCGGCGACTTTCGCACAAAAATCCTCTGCAACTTCTATCTCGCGGCGGTTTTCATAGAGAGCAAGGGCGTTGAAAGGGCGTCGTTGCTGGGGGCTTGAGCTAAGACCCCGTAGGGTACGCCACACACGGGATAATGGCTTGCGGGGGTCCAGTGACTCGCAAAAGCATTTCCATCTTTGATCCGCTAGCTTATCCATTCACCGCTTTATCTTCTTTTGCATACGTCGAGCTTCTCTAAGGTCAAGAATTGACTTCGTGCGCCTGTACCTCCTTTCAGCTCGGCGACGTAGTGCACGAAGCCTTTCCAACTCTATGTCATTCTCTGTACGCTTTGATGAATGTGTGAAGCAACGCGTGCAATCTTGCATTGCGTCAGCAATTATTTCTTCTAATTTGCGTGCAATACGTTTCTTGCATGAGTCTTCTACACGAGCTTGAAAGACTGACCAGTCATTTTGGCGAGATACAACCGGTAATGCGGCGTCTAATCCATCGATTCTCACATAGGTCGGAATGTGATCACTTCCATGGGTTTCAATATCGGTGAACCACTGCACGCTCGAAGTCAGGCAACGTGACACAAAAGTCAAGTCAAGGCAGCTGCTGTACGTCGTTCCTCGCAGAAATGTCGGGCTTCCGTCGTTTAGAAGACATAGGTTGTGGTCAGATGCAAAAGATATTAGTGACCTGCCCCTCGAGTTTATCCTGGAGCTTCCCCATATATGGTGGTGAGCGTTGAAATCCCCTGTTATTATCCAAGGACCGGGAGTAGCAGTCATGATATCTTCTAGTCTTTTGCTATCAAACTGACTGGTTGGGGATAGGTAGACGCCAATAAGAGTAAAAGACAGCCTCTTCTTTTTCACAGTAATACAGACATATTGGTTTCCTTCGTGTGGCGCTACGGGTTGGGAAAAATACGTAAGGTCTTTGCGGATGTAAACCAAAACCTTACTACTTCGGACACACGTGGTTGAAACAAAAGGTTCATACCCTGATAGTCTTATGGAGGCTGATAAGTTCGGTTCACAGATAACCAGTATAGGGAAGTGGTTGTCAAACACGAACTGCCGCAACTCCGAAATACGTGACCTCAAGCCTCTCGCATTCCATTGGAATATGGAGGCACTTCTGACATAATCCCGGAACGATCGCTGTTGTTGTCGATGAGCCGTGGTTCTGCTGTAGAAGCCCTCAAGCACTGGACTTCTGAAGGTTCTCAAGAACCGGATTGATGGCATCCAGCACTTGCAACGCACTTCGAGCTGTTGGTGTCTGTAGCTTGTCCAGGAGAACACGAATAGCGCTCATCAGAGAGCTTATCATGACAACAACTTGTTGATCCTGGTCTGACAATTTATCAGGAACAGATGAGGTATCCCTTGCTGTAGAGCTCTGATTTCGCTCAGTAGGGGCGTGTAGCCGCGGGAGCGCAGGCCAAGCGTCAGCAGCCGTGCTGTTCGATGCACCTGTGTCCTTTGAGCTGACTGCGTTTGGCCGGGGCGGAAGAGCGGGTAGTAATGTCCGCGGCTGGCGTTCTGCAGAGGCTTTGGAGGTTCTTGATCGACGTCGGCGACGTGATCGTCGTCGCTTAATAGATGCTGCTGCTTCTCGGTGAGACGAGTGGTCTCTAACCATTTTTTTCAATATTGCCATTTCCTTTCGTATCAAAGGGCATTCCTTCGAGGATGCATCGTGAGGGCCGCTACAGTTTGTGCACTTCAGCACATTGGCCTTGCACGTGTTAGTGGTGTGGGGCCCAGTGCAGCGAGAACAGACGGTAGTGTTCTTGCACACACTACTCACGTGTCCAAACTTCATGCATTTCCAACACTGCAGCGGTTTTGGTATAAATGGGCGAACTGCGTGTCGAAAGTGGCCCACTTTTACATGCGATGGGAGGGATTCGCCCTTAAATATGATCTTCACACACCGTAACGTGCCGAGACGAAACGCGTTTGTGATGACGGTGGTTTCGGTAGCCGGCTTGATTAAGATCGACAGATCGGAGTCGACAATGGTCTCGTCAACATCGTAAATTACGCCAGTACTGACTTGTTTGCCCAGCGGAATATGAGGGCGGACTTTCATCCCGTCAAGTTCCGTGACATTGCGCGAAGAATCCAACGCAGCTGCGTGTTCTACGTCAATCGCAAGGACGTTCTTACGGGTGTTCACTCTGATGTCTTTGATTTCATTCGGAACTAGCGCCTCTAGATGTGAAAGCTCAACTGAACTTGTGCTCTGGTCTGGTGGCTGTGTGACGACTCGGTGCGTGAGCGTGATTATTTTTGAACTGTTTGAACAAAGTGGCGTTTCAACTAGGGCGAATAAGAAAGTCCTTGGCCCCATTTTTTTTAGCCAAATTGCGGCTGTAAATGCGAAGTCGACATATCCGTTCCTAGCGGTGGTCCTTTCTTGGGACGGCCCGGCCTTATCAGTGGATAGCTCCGCGGCGCGGCGCTGCTGTACATTGTTGAAGATCGCGGTTGTGCTTCATACGTCCACGGCGTACGAGCAAGGAAGTGTGTTCCGTTTTCTATGGAGCAAGGGACGAACACTCATCGAAATTCACAGGAAGGAAGGAAGGAAGGAAGGAAGGAAGGAAGGAAGGAAGGAAGGAAGGAAGGAAGGAAGAAAAAAGTGGAGAAGGAAAGGCAGGGAGGTTAACAAGTTTAGCTCAACCGGTTTGCTACCCTACACATGGGAGCGGGATGAGGGGGGTGAAAGATGGGGAGGAGAGAGAGAAAGAGCACATAGCACAGCACACACATCGTCAGTTACAGTCCGTCACTATTGCGCGGTACGTGACATCACTGTCACAGCCGCTTGTCCAAGCCCGTCTCTTTCAAAAACCGAAGTAGTCCCTTCGTCGCCTTCAGCTGCGATGTCTTCTGTCAGCGACATGTGAAAATCGTTTCAATTGATAATGGTCTATTGTAAAGGTGCGCTAGAACGGACGCCGGGAACTGTCTCTGACGATTATATTCAGGACAGTCGCACAGAATGTGTTCTAGCGTCTCCTCGCAGACAGGCATTGCAGAGAGCATTGTCGGCCATTCCAATGCGAACTGAATAAGATTTCGTGAATGCCACCCCTAGCCATAAGCGATAAAGCAGAGTGGCCTCTCTTCGGCGGAGTCCAGTTGGCATACAGAGATGCATCAAAGAGGGAAGGTGGTATTGACGATTGCTCCGGTTGGTCTGGCTGCTTGGTGTGCACTATAGAGAGAGCGTGATCTCCTGTGCAAGCACTTGAAGTCTGCTGGCTGCGTCGGAAATTCACAGGGATATGCATCCAACGTATGCGAAAAGGTGTCTCGCTTTGAGAAGTGTGAGGTGGTGGTGTTGTGAGTTCGCAAAAGGCCGTGAAGTCTTGCATGACAATGAGCGTTTGGGGGAGGCCGCGTGCGTCGCTGACTGACGACAACATTTGCCGCGAGGATGAACTGGTAAAAGCGGGTGGGCGTTAATGCCGACAGTTATTGTTCCACACTGTCACGTCTGCCGGCTGTCATCAGGCGAAAACGCCGAGGGAATCTCGATGTGGACAACACGGTTATCCTCCACGACAGTGCAAGGCCACATGTGGCAATCAGAACCGCCGACAAGCTCGGGTCATTTCACTGGGAGAGTCTGGACCACCCACAATACAGTCCGGACCTCGTCCCTAGTGATTTGGACGTTTTAGGTCCGCTGAAGAAGTTCCCGGCCGGACCGCGATCCACGTGTAACGATGAAGTCAAGACAGCAGTCCGACAGTGCTTCCACAGTCAGCCGGACGAACTCACATTTAGTGCTGCGATGGGACAAATGTCCGAACCGGTGTGGGGAATATGTGGAAAAATAGTGTAATGTACGCAGAACAGTACGTTATATTTGCAACTACCTGTATGCACCTTATTTTGGCTAACAAAATTATAGAGGCAAGGACCTTCTGATTTGCCCTCGTATATCGCTATAATTGTCTATTCTGTGCTGAATGTCTTTCTAATAATGACACATCCAAGCGAACGAGTTGACCGTGCGTGTAAGACGCACTGTAATGTTCGGGGTAGGGCATGAAATAGATGGTAGCTGGCCCATGCCGTCGTCCAACTTATCCACGCTGAGGACGTTGTTGAAGGGAGAGAATTGTTCTCATCGAGAACGAGGAATATGGGTTTATTTAGATTATTTACATGAGAACGTTACAGTTCATCAGTCTAACATGACTGAAAGAGAAATGCACCCTAAGGAGCCGCCAACGGCTCCTTAAATAATGTATGTCCTCCCTAGATCCATAGGTGAGGGAAAACGGCCGTTCAACCTGCTACCAATTCGGAGCGTTCAAAGTCATCGTACCCACCCCGCCATTCAGGGGGAGGGTTCACACACTCACTTCCGCACATGTTTCACTGACCACACCAAATTGAGGGGGTTTTCGCAGACAGGGGTCTTGCCCCGAGCAAGCGCCTCTTCATCCCAGTGTTGACTCCGCAGATAATGACCGCCATGTCTGACCATGACTTCTAAGCCCTTTGAGACGGCCGCACGACATTTTCTCCCAGGATTTCCACCACTTCTAACAAGCCGTGACGGTGACGGCGAATCCACCAACAATACTTGGTCCGCCGACCGCGTTTAGTCATAGCGGCGCCAAAGGGGTACTGATGCGGCACATCGTCGCCCCTAGAATACGAGTCACCGCCGCAGGTGGGGAAGGGTTCCACGGTCGCTTCTCGGAAGCCCGCCACCTCCGCAGCTTCAGCTGGCTGGGAAATTTTTGTGGGCCGGTTCCCTTGCTGGCGATTCGTAACAGCACCTACACATCCGTAAATGTTTGTGGCCCTTAATTGTTACATAGTATAACAAAGAAAGGACAACCCACCCACCTCACACACACTCACACACACACACACACACACACACAGACACACACACACACACACACACACACACACACACACACACACACACACACACACACACACACATGTGGAAGAAGAAATAGGAGCAGCGTCGGCAGAATTCTGCGTAAGCACCCTGCAACAATGTTTTGCAATATTTTGACAAGTTGCAATCAAGACACAGGATGAACCACTTATTCGTTAACATGCTGGTGCATTTCGAAGGAGACGGAAAGAAAACGAAAGAAAAGAGCCGTGCACCGTACTTTGGTTGCACGTTCTTTCTAACTTTCTAATAATTTATAGTTCTAAATTTTTAACTCATCGTCAGCAATTTACCGTTTTGAACAATTTTACATCCCTCCTCACCTACGTAACTTCCGGCGTACCGCAGGGCAGCGTATTATGACCTTTGCTTTTTCTAATTTACATCAACGAGCTGCCATACAACATCTCCTCTTGCACGCGAATTTTTGTCGATAACTGTATAATATACCGACGAATTACCAGCTTTGAGGACCACCTTATTCTTCAAGGTGACCGTCATCGCATTAGCGACCGGTGCAACACCGGGCAAATGACACTCAATTCATCTAAATGCAAAGTGATGACTTGCAAACGCAGACACTTTAAATCGAGTTTTTTCCTATTATATAATTACGGATCCAGTATAGGAAGCTTCACTGTACAAATATCTAGGCGTTAATCTCGCATCAGATCTTTCCTGGGCCTCTCATATAACAACCATATGCGCTAATGCTTCAACAAGACTAGGGTACATTCGTCGCAACCTACGTAAATTCCCGTCTAACATCCGAAAATTAGCCGTCCGGACTTTCGTCCGTCCGCAGCTCAAGTTCGCATCCCCGATATCATCTCCTTATCATTAATATTTAATCTTCATGTCAGAAGCCATACAAAACCGAGCTAATCAATTCATTTCCCGCAATTACGATAGGCAGTCAAACGTAACTCGAATCAAACTTGATCTTTCACTTCCTGCACTAAGTAGTCGTCGTGACGTGGCATTGCTGTCCTTGTTCCATTAATATGTTCATCAATTGAAGTCATCGTCTTTGCTTCTGGAACATGCAAGTTGTATATCACGATGACTGAATAACGAGTTAAGTTTAAATCTCATCTACGGAAGCACGGATGCATTTAATCTGTCAGCTTTGCCACGAGCCATCCGTTTACGGAATTCCTTTCTCGAGAGAACTGTCACGCAAACGGACAGAGATAAATTTACGCAACTCCTGAACATGCAGTTTCTGTCCTAAAAATGTGTCATACTCTGTATACCGGGTGTAGCGTCAAGCAGATATTTTTCCTCTTTCATGTGTTAAATTACACATTTTTATTATGTGCGCGAGCAATGTGCGTGGTATATATAAAGTTTATCAGACGTTTTGTACGTTCTCCCAAAATGTAATTTCTGTTTATCCGATTATTGTTAGTATTGATTTTGTATCTCCTTTTCATGCTTTAAACTACACTTGTTTTACCCGATGTTTGATTATGTCTGCGAGCAATGTGGGTTATCCAATTTATCCAATGTTTGTTTACTACCGCAGTTATGCAGTTGTGACCCTGTTTTGCAGCGATTATTTCCACTCATCTCGGCGGTATTCTCGTGTGCAACTTTCATGCAGCAATGCCCCCCTTACTCAATGCTCCTCGTGGGGCCTGTAAGGTATCTCGAAAAAATATATATATAAAGAACCCTGCATGGTGCAAATTACTCATTTGCCTTTCGCCATGGAACCTCTGGTATCAGCTGCTATGGGTCATCAAACACAATAATTTATTTAACCTTACTGATATTTCCCGCGCTCAACACTGCTAACACGCAAATTGATGGATTCACTGGGCATATCAACCCGTCAACGAACAAGGTGCATCAGGTATGTACATTTTGCTTCTTGCATCAGTTTTATCCTGGCAGCGTTCGTGACCGCGGTGGTGCTGGCGACTGCTCTGGATGTAATCAATCGACAAGATCTCATCCTCGTCGACCAAGCGCAGGCAGACGCAGATGCTGGTAAGGGCAATCCACAACAAGTTCCGCGCAGGCAAAATAGCAGCACTTAAAATGACGGGCCTCGCCAAGAAGCGAACATATTTAAAACGAAGCCAAAGAAACGTTCCTGTCGAGTTCCCTGACCTTCAGCTTAAGAGGCGTGTACCATTTTCATTCTCTGGCACGTGTCACAAGATGTGTTTTCCTGTTCTTGTTTATGCTTGTTGTCATTCTCCTTCTCCTATTCGCCTTTATTTATAGCTAAAAGTTCATGTTTCTTTGTTAACGACGTGTTCTAAGCAGATCTAAGCTACCCTTTCCTTTCATCCTTGTGTGTCAAGGACCGTGTCATCTTGTAGAGTTCTTTCTCTTTCTTTTAACCAGCAATCAGAAGTCGAAGGCACCCGGCAGTGCTATCTTACCTCACAGTGTTACGCAAAGTAGGTCTGAGCAAATTGAAACTTTGTGGCAGGCAGAACAGTGTCGCTCGTACATTTATCAAGCCGAAAAGTTGCAAAACTTTGTCACTGGACTGACTGATTCGCTTCTCCATCCCTTTTGCTCCCCCCCCCCCCCCCTACGCGCGCACGTAAAAAAACACACGACGCGGTCTTCCATGCGTTGGCAGCAGGGAGCCGCATTCTGGCGCGATTCCAGACACTGTCCTTGCTTCGGACTGCGCGTTCCACGTTCCGCATGGAAGGCGGCGCTAGCGGCGGAAAAGGGGAAAGACTCGACATCTTCAACGGTCTACGCGTCATCGGCCTGGTCTGGGTGATCACCATTCACACGCACATCTACATGGACGAAGCGCTCATGGGTGAGACAAGAAACAAATGCGCTTTCGTTGGTATCGCGCGTACTGTCGAGTGCACCGAAATATTTCCGAAAAATAAATGAACAATAGACATCACCCACAACAATTCTTTCTTTGAAAACATGTTGAGGCTGGACGATTTAAGCTCCAGGCATATAGAAATGTGGTGGAGCGAAGCTGATTAAAGGCAGGTAAATGTTATATGAAGAGGTGCACTTCGCAAGATTGTCCTGGCTAGTTAGTTTAGTTATTTAGTCAGGTTAAGTAAAGCGACTTTCATCACATTTCATCGTGCTGCAAGCATGAAAGCGGGCTCAAAGATTGAGCAATGACATGTCATTATCTAACTGACACCATTGCAGTAAGAGTCTGAGAAGGACAAGGCCACCTTTCGGAGCTGTATTCGACATTGCCTATAGTTTCAGAATTCTTTGCAGCGTAGGGCACATCAAGCGAATAAAACTGCACAACAATGGGCCATTTGGTAAAAAGGGACTCATGTAGAACTCAGAGAGAGTCATCTTTCATAACGAACAACATGCATCATTCATACTTGGTACGATGGTGAGCCGGTTGCTAGAAGGCATGGCCAATATTACGGAGGGCAGTAGACGCTTTTTGCGAATGATATCTTTATTACATGACTACAAATATATCGAACCTTGAAGTGGCGCCCACTATTTTACGCGCACACAAATACATAATACATTACAGGTAAGCATGATGTGACCAACACGAACACTGGGTGAGGGCACAGAGACATACAGTAAGAGACACATCGCTCCAGCATATTTCCGTGATTGTTACATCTAATTGCGTAGTAAAAACACGACCAGCTTATCTGGCCCCACAGTTGCTAACCATTTCTATCCTAACCTTATGTTATGCCCTTCACAATATGCAACTCTCCCAGGAAGTAATTGAACTTCGCACATATCTCTTCAACTACAGAAAATTTATTTACGGAAAAGCAGACGGAAAGCAGATAGGCTTGCTTGGGGAAAGTTACTCTGACCTGCAAGGCTGCGCTAAGTGATTGCGGAATGATGGCAAGAAATGACGACGATGAAGGGAAGGAAGTTCGTCCATAAATGCACCCAGCCGTGTGGAATTCTTAAAGCTGACTGTTTAACAACAGAAGTCAGATACGTCGATAGGAATTCAATGGAAATGATAGTGTAACAATAATTTTCAGCTGTGTTGTCACTTTTAACAGTTAAAATAGCGATAACAGCAGACTGTGAAACAAAGAGAACACATCCTGATTAGTCATTCACGTCCCTGTATTAAAGCGAACATTTCTTGGCTAACACCTCCCACTCCCGGACAGTGGCTTCTGCTGCTGTCTTGCACAATAGCTCACACTTTTTAAAAAATAATAATTACGTGCCCGATGGTGGGCTCGAACCTTGTCCCCAAGCACAGCAGCCCTAACTATTAAGCCACAATCGCACGTGTACTTCAGTCATGCCAACACCAAAATACTCTTTGATATTATCAAAGTGTGTGTCAGATTGCGCAGCATGGGTGTGCAAGAGCACACGCGTACGCCTGCGCCAATTTCCTCTACGTCAAAGACGCAGCAATGAAGTGGTGGAGCTGAAACAGTCTTTATTTTAAAAATCGCATACTGGCCTCTGGACCTATATGTCGGTCTCACTTCTCCGATATCAGGGAACCCAGACAAGAATCAATGATTAGGAGAGGAGTTAATGGGCAAATTTATTAAGCGCTTCACGATTGCTTCGCTTCACGTAAATTCCTAGATCTGCGTTGGATCTGCATAACTTTTCCCTTGGTTTATTGCAGACAATAACGACGAAGTATACGAAATGTCGAGAACATTGGCGCGGCAATTCATTGTTAACGCTACTATGAGCGTTGCAATTTTCACGACAATCAGGTAAGTCATAGCAAATGGTATGCTTTTTTCTGTTGAAACTTCGTCTTACCTTCGTCTAGCAGACGATTATTCATCATCATTGTTTTCCTCCTCACGAGCTCCGCTCACTCGAGGACATTAAGGCAATTTTATTTCGCTGTTCTATTAAAAAAAAAAAGAACATGCGCAGCTTGCACTAGTGGTGCAGGACTGGAGTCAATAGCGGAGATCGTGATCACCAAGCGTTTACGTGGTGTACCTAAGTTGTTTGTGGGTTTTGCGAGGTTACGCGAGGTTTTACTAAGTTGTTGGTAGGCTTGGATAAGTCGTTTCTAGGTTTTGCGCGGTTATGGTAGGCTTGGCTAAGTTGTTTCTAGGTTTTGCGAGGTCATGCTAGGTTTTGCTAAGTTGTCCCGGCGGGCTTGACGCTGGAAGTTTTCGAGTTAATTACGACAACGTGGTAGCCAGCGGACCATGAGGTCCACCACATTTTATTTTTACTTTTTTTCTCACTTTGAACTCCGTCTTGGCGGCAAGGCTTGATCAGACTATGTTGTCTAGAAGAATCCGGCAAAAGTGTAGTTTGTGTTCTGGGTCAGAGTTCGTATAGTTGGGTGTTTGAAACGTTAGAACTTCAGTACACTGAACTCACTGTCTTTCACAAGGATTTTGAAGCTAATAAGACCTAACAATAATGGTTACATGCTGTTTCCGGCACTTTTTCTCCGGTTTAACTTACATTTGCTGGCAGAAATCATCTGATGTGTGGACTTTTCTTTATTAGTTATGAAGTTATAGTTATTTAGTCCCCACTATTAACTTTTAATTAAGCGTATTTGAGAAATCTTGCAGTTCGTGAGGGACGGTGATGTGCTTTTCACAATCGCCCTTCCCTCTGTCGTAGACGTTGACTTTGTCCTGTATTTTGCATAGTCTAATAAAAGGCTTATGTGAGAGCTAATGCCAAGGTTTCATTTCAGTGAAAGTGACAACACTTCACATGATTGACGTAGTAGTTCTGCGGAAACACGCAAGGTGCAGAGAAATAATGAATAAAGGGAAAATCAGACATCCACCCGTTTGTAGGAATTGCTACAAAGGAAACCCATACGGCTTCCTCGAAAGAAAAGCCTCATAGTTGAAGAAAAATTCGTCCTGGTCCGGGACTCGAACCCGGGACCACCGCCTTTCCGGGGCAGACGCTCTTGAGGCTTTTCTTTCGAGGAACCCGTATGGGTTTCCTTTGTAGCAATTGCTCCAAACGGGTGGATGTCTGATTTTCCCTTTATTCAAACACTTCACATGTACATATATTGCCCCTCATGCTCATATCAAACTTTCTTCACAAATTTTGACAACGACCAATGTATATCTTTTGGTATTTACAGTGGATTCATGCAATGGATGACAGTTTCAAAGCGATCAAACGAAGAGCATGGCAAGGCTAGTTGCTTCGCGATGGTACTTCACAGGTACCTCAGGTAAGCGGACACCTTCCTGAGGAGAAAAGTGGCGATGTTCAGACTTAAGCGGAGTTAAACTGCACCTGCGTGATGGCTTGTTCCTCCCTTCAGAGTGAGACCAAGGAAGAAACTAGCGGGGGTGTCCACTAAAAACACTGAATTGCCATCATGTATACGAACTACTTAGAAGGAATACAATAGAAGAAGCTGTTCGTCAGCGAGGTGGTTGAACTTCACGCTTATTGTTTTTCTTCTTGTGTATGTGTCTATCGCTTAGAGATGCGATCCCTGTCTTAAAAAGACATACAATGAGCGTTACATATTTGCAGTAAACGTGACTTAGATTATCGACACCTAACAAGAAAGATGTTCAGGGGAAGATGGGGACCTGAAATGATCAACAATGGATGAGTAGACAGGGCGTCGCATTAGCCAACGTTTCGGCGAGGCGACTTGCATTTGTCAGCGCCCTGTCGAAAAGAACTCCACTTGTAGCGTTGGCTGAAATGGCAACCTTTGACCACTATCCATCGCTTAGATCATTTATAAAACACAACGCATTTAACTTCAGTGCACGCCTTCATACCCTGGACCCTAATTTACAGCTCCGTATTCCTCCCGACCTTCCACGACGTATATGCTCCCTTCAAGTCCATCTATGACTTGGAGTAGCATTTTCAAATGCGTACACTTTTCTTATCGGAGTGGCTAACAGCCTACTTTGTGACTTCTGCGGTTGCAACGAAACAATCGCACACTTTTGTGAGTGCCCTCGTTTCAACCTGCAAAGAGCAGCCCTCTTACCCACCCTAGAACAACTGGACAAGCGGCCACTAACAGAAAACATCCTTGGAAATTAGCCTACGCGAACATCAGCGCGATCCGCTATGAAGGCGCTGCCGCGCTACTTAAGAGATAAATTGGCGACAAATTGTGACTGTGTGTGACCTAGGATGGGATGGTGAAACTGCGTAACGCTAGGAACGCCTTCGCAGACTGCGTGATAGTGCCCACAGAAACAGTTCTGTATCGTGTGTGTGTATGTGTGTGTTTGTGTATGTCATTTTTTTCTTTTTCTTTTTCTCATCTATCGCATCCCTTTACCCCTCCCCCAGTACAGGGTAGCCAACCGGAGATAATATCTGGTTAACCTCCCTGTCTTTCCTTTGCCTTTCTTTCTCTCTATCTTCGACTGCAGCTTTAGGACACCGTGAAAAGGCGAATGTCGCAATATCTCCCAACGGATATTTTGATAGAACGTTGCAAAACTAAGCAATGCGCCCGATGCCCGAAGCTAGATAGCAGATTACTGTTATCCTTATTTCTGTGACATTTCTCGATTTTAATGTGCTACATTCAAACACGAACGTGTGACAGAAGCGCGCTCGGTTTTTTGTTTCTTTTTTTTTTTTTTGTAGATCAGGTGGTGTAATACCCGCCGTGGTTGCTCAGTGGCTATGGTGTTGGGCTGCTGAGCACGAGGTCGCGGGATCGTATCCCGGCCGCGACGGCCACATATCGATGGGGGCGAGATGCGAAAACATTCGTGTACTTAGATTTAGGTGCCTGTTAAAGAACCCCAGGTGGTCTAAATTTCCGGAGCTATGCACTACGGCGTGCCTCATAATCAGAAAGTGGTTTTGGCACGTTAAACCCCATCATTAAACTTTTTTAAGGTGGTGTAATGCATTACGGGACTTGCGCTTTTCTATTCTTTCGTATCACATTATTTCTTGATACTCTGTTTACAATGCTGTACCAACCAACCCAGTGTTCTACTCTGCTGAGCTGTATTTCGGTCCTATGCCTGCCCTCGTCCCCTAGAACCATGATATGTTCGGTACATTAATTAATTAGGGCGACTTTACGAATATACGTGATAAATTCTTGAAAGCATGATTTACCTTCTGCTCGTGCCTGTCGTCCACGGCTTTCAGTTTGGGGGCGAATAATTAACCCGCAGGTTGTTCCCGCTTGTGTGTCTGACGGCGTGCTTCCACCACTTAGTGCCAGTTTCGGGGTATGGTCCCCTCTGGGCCACCTTCGGAGAACTGCGCAAACGGGCCTTTCCTGACCACTGGCCATATTACATCACCGGAATGCTCAACCTGCTCGATTTTGAAAACATAGTGAGTAGCCCTGATGATGATTGATGATGATGACGATTTATTGGCATCCCCTTTGAAGCGGGGCGGTGACAAATAGTCACTTAGCTTGCTTGATTTAATCAGGTATATTGTACATGTATTTCATTCTAGCATTTTTGTATACATCTTCATAAGCATCTTTTTTATAACGCTATACTCTTCTCCGGTCAACCGATAAGTCGGGCCCTCAGTTTGAAAATGATGAAGCTATATAAAGCAAACAAGATTCACAGGCATTATGCCCATGTGGACATTCCTTCGAGCCAACAGAATACGCTGCTGATAAAGCTGGACTTGCTGCCTGCATTGCAACATGTAATTTAATATTTGCAGCACGTAACTCTTATGTTCTCACGATGAGGCATCCATCCCATCATGCTAAATCATTCGTTTCACAATAAATAAAGGCAACAGTAAACGTATGATTAAGAACTTCCCTTCGTTGTCGGTTAAAACAGGCTTTAAATAAGGAAGAAGAATCGTGCAAAGATTCCTGGTTCTGCAGGGGAATTATTTGGAATCTTTGCACGATTCTTCTTCCTTATTTAAAGCCTGTTTTAACCGACAACGAAGGGAAGTTCTTAATCATACGTTTACTGTTGCCTTTATTTATTGTGAAAGATTCCTGGTTCTGCAGGGGAATTATTTGGGCCAAGGAAGACGACGAAGTGTCTTCTTGACAGAACGCTTGTTTCTGTGCTCTCTGCATGTTTGGTGAACTCTTTGCCTTTCGGGGTGCCTCACCTCCCCGTCTTGCGACCATGGACGCGGAGCATGCCACAGGCCCGCCTGGCCAGAAGTCATCACGGCTGTCAACCGCAAGGAAGCGAGTTGGCTCCCCCAGCGACACCGAGGACACCGAGCTGTACTCTATGTCGGAAGACGACTCATCCGACGACGGCTTCATACCCGTCCGGAGTAAGAGGGTGAAGAGAAAGATCGCCAACACAGCGCCGTCAGCTCCTGCGAGCACTACGACTATGAAGTCACGGCCTGCGCGCTGGCCACACGTCATCATCTTTATGCCGGAAGAACCGTCAAGACACCTACGGTTGCTGAACAGGCAAGCCCTATCCATTTTTCTGGAACGGGCGGTGCCGGATCAAATTAAAGACATCAGAATAAACCCACGCAAGAATATACTCGCCATAGACGTGTACAACGCGAGTGCGCTTGGAACACTTCAAGAAATCACGGAGCTTGGCGGCATCAAAATGCGCCCCTTCATCCCGATCGACGACACATCGATAGCCGGTGTAATTTACGACATTGACATTGCCATTCCCAATGAAGATTTACCTAGCCTCATAAAGCCGGCAAACGAGGGCACGATCATTACGCAAGTGCGCCGTCTTGGGAATACGCGCTGCGTAAAAGTAATCTTCAAGGGGGATTGCATACCCTCCCACGTTAAAGTCGCACATTTTCGACATCCAGTTCGACCATTCATCCAGAAGCCGCTTCAATGCCATCAGTGCTTCAGGCTAGGACACGTAAAGGGCGTGTGTCCCAACTCGCTTCTGTGTCCCCGTTGCGCTGAACCTCATGCAGAAGTGACCTGCGGTGCCACAGTTCTGAAGTGCGCCAACTGTAGCGGCCCTCACGCAGCCTCGTCGAAAGACTGTCCCCGCATCAAGAGGGAGCGCGCGGTTCTGAAGCAAATGGCCAGAGACAATTCGGCCCACAGGGAGGCAGCCGAAGTAGTCCGGCGTCGGCGTCGACGTCGGCACCGTCGTACGCCTTCAAAGAAGGCGCATGAGCGAAGCGACAGTACCCGCTCCACTACGGTACCACCTAGTCGCGACGCGAAAGGGCCCACCACTTCCACGAGGGCATCAGATAACTCTCTTTCTTTAGAGGAATGGCCTACGCTACCGAGCCGCTTCCTTGCTAAGGAACCTCAGAAGGTCACGGCGCCACCGGAGCCTTCTCCGGCCAATGATGAGTCACCTAAAACAGATCAAGTCATCTCGGTGCTACGTTCCCTCATGGAGGCCATCCGAACGATTTTAGTTGAGATGGGGACACCGTCTGCTCGAAGAGCACTTAAAGTGCTGGACGCCTTAAGCCCAGTACTTGAATCCCTCAACTAGAAAGATGGCTACCCATACCCCATCCTTCCGAAAAGAAGTCAAGGCAGCGTCCGTCATGCAGTGGAACGCCAGAGGGCTAAAATCACGAATTTCAGATTTCCGTCAGTATGTGTACACCAATGTGTTTCCACTCATCGTCATTTGTGAGCCCAACTTGTCGAAGCCAATCAGACTGTCAGGGTACGAATGTTTCATGTCATCAACAAATAGTGCATGCAGCAAAATCATCATTTTTGTTCGTCGGGAACTCACCTACGTTTTGCAACCGATTGCGCCCCACGACGACAATCAGTATATATGCGTCACAGTTAAAAAGAACAAACTCTTGTTTACTCTCATAGGCGTGTATATATCGCCTTCCAACAATTTCGACACTAAAAGATTAGCGGATATCTTGAGTGTTTGCCCCGCCCCATGGGTCATCATAGGAGATTTCAATGCACACCATCCAGCATGGGGAAGTACAAAGACAAATGCAAGAGGACGAAGATTATCAAGCATCGCCTACAACTATGGCCTTACTCTCTTGAACGATGGTAGCCCCACCTTTCTTCGAGGCGTGACATACGGCAGCTGCCTCGACCTTGCTTTTGTCTCCAACTCTCTCGCCAGATATGTGAAGTGGTTTCCAGATATTGAGACACATGGGAGTGATCACATTCGCACCTATCTGAACATCAAAGGCTTGTCGTCTAGATCTGGCCCACGGAATACCATTCGGACGATTCAATGGGCCAACTTCAAATCTGATATGGAAGATGCCTGCAGCGAGGGCCCACCCTCTGGGTTAGAACAAACAATTAAAAATACGATGCGGAACGCCACTCGCATACTGACGATCTCTCACACGCGAAACGACTTCGACATAGAATTAGAGCGACTTCGCGCACTTCGTCGCCGGGCGGAACGTCGATATCGGCGTACGAGATCAATCCATGACCTTAGGGCAGCCAGGAGGATACAAAAGAAGATTCAGCGTCGAATGGATAGAATAGCGTCGGAACGTTGGGCAACGTTTTGCCAGACACTCGACCCCCGCAAGCCGCTGTCTCACATTTGGAAAACGGTGCAAGGTCTGCGTTGCCTTCCGGAACAGCGTTTTCCATTCAAGGCGCTCGCGCTTTTCCAAAGGCGGCAAGACATCGATGTCGCAGAAGACATTTGTGCGCGAATGGCAGACCAAGCGACACGTCCAGATCCTCCAGCCCGAGATGATGTCCCCCATTCCCGAGATTGCCGCATGGACCTTCCTTTTACAATGGAAGAGCTCGAGGCGGCACTAGCTCTCTGCAGGCGCTCATCATCTCCGGGTCCAGATGGTATATCATACCGAGCCTTGTGCTATCTAGGAGAATCCGCACGGATAGCACTATTGAGTCTCTACAACACCTCATGGCAGGAGGGAAATGTTTCTGACGAATGGAAAGTGAGCCGCCTGGTGCCAATCTTGAAGCAGGGCAAATCCCCGCTAGAGCTCACCTCTTACCGCCCGATAGCGTTGGCCAGCTGTGTAGGAAAGATAATGGAACGGATGATCCTTGGCCGCCTGGATTGGTACCTTGAACACTACAAGATTTATCCGAGTTCCATGGCTGGTTTCCGACGTGACCGCTCTTCCATCGACAATGTAGTTGATCTCGTTTCATATGTCCAGCACGAAAGGTCCCGTAAACGTTTATCTGCCGCTTTATTCTTAGATGTGAAAGGGGCATACGATAACGTATTACATGAGGCTATTCTCGACGCTCTTGTGACGGTTGGCCTAGGTGGTCGAGTATTTTTATGGATTGCAAGTTACCTATCTGCAAGATCATTCTATGTATTAACTGACGATGGCCCAACTACGCGACGCTATACCAGCAAGGGCGTTCCTCAAGGCGGTGCTCTCAGCCCGACGCTATTCAACTTCGCTCTTATTGGGCTTGCTGAACACTTGCCAACTACCACCAAAATTTCAGTATACGCAGATAACATCTGTCTCTGGACTTCGGCAGTCACACGTCCTCAGATACCTGCACGGCTTCAGAGAGCGGCTACTTTGACAGCGAGCTACTTGTGTGAACAAGGTCTCAGCATATCGCCAGAAACATGCGCCCTAGTGGCGTTTACTCGCAAACCAATGACGCCTTATGTCATCTCAATCAATGGGCGGACCATTTCCTATGTCAGAACCTACAGATTTCTTGGCGTAATTATCGACCGAGACCTCTGTTGGAGCCCGCACGTGGCTTACATGAAACGACGCCTAACATCAACCTCCCAGTTGTTTATATACCTGACAGGAAAGACGTGGGGGATGTCAGTAGACGCAATGCTGAGACTCTACAGAGCTCTCTTTCTCGGTTTTTTAAGATACAGTCTACCTGTACTGAACAACACCTGCAAGACAAATATTCGTGTTCTGCAAGCAGCGCAAGCTCAAGCACTCAGAGTTTGTCTTGGTTTGCCGAGATGCACGTCAACTGAGGCAACTATTGCGATTGCTCGGGACCATCCAATGCAGACTCACATCACGGTGGAAACCCTGAGAACGCATATCAGACATTTGGCACGGGCCCCCTATCACCACCTTGCAACACTACCTTCAGACAGGCACCAAGCATCATTCTCAAAAACTATCGTCAAGTACAACGACAAACTTCCCTCGGGCTTCACGGCTGCATCTAAACCATCGATACCCCCTTGGTGCCTTGTCAGCCCCACAGTCCATCTCAGCGTACCAGGAATCGGGAAAAAGTCTGAGCTGTCGTCGCCTGTGCTGAAACAACTGTCTCTGCTTCTTCTGCACGAGAGGTACGCAGACAGTGCACATATTTATACTGACGGTTCCACAAACATCCAGTGTTCGTCCGGTGCTGTAGTCGTCCCAGAAAGAGGTATTACCATCAGCTTTAGGACTGACCACCCAACGACATCTACATCTGCGGAACTAGCTGCTCTTCGAGCTGCACTTTGTTTTGTCAATCGGGAACCACCTCGACAATGGTCAATTTTCAGCGACTCAAAGGCAGCCCTACAATCTGTACTATCAGCTCTGCGTCGCGGGCCATTCGAACAGCTCGTATTCGATATTAGATGCCTACTCCATACATCACATGAGAAAGGACATCACGTGACGTTTCAGTGGCTGCCAAGTCACTGCGGCGTCATCGGAAATGAAGACGCCGATAAAGCCGCTCGGACAGCCCTTGAAGACACACAGGAAGAGGCCATACCACTTTCACGGTCCGACGCAGCCAGCAGACTTCAGGTGCTTGCTCGGGAGATCACGCTCTCTCTATGGTGCACACCAAGCAGCCAGACCAACCGCAGCAATCATCAACACGACCTGCCCTCCTTGATGCATCTGTGTATGCCAACTGGACTCCGCCGAAGTGAGGCCACCCTGCTTTATCGCTTATGGCTAGGGGCGGCCTTCACGAAATCTTACTCGTTTCGCATTGGAATGGCCGACAACGCTCTCTGCAATGCCTGTCTTTGCGAGGAGACACTGGAACACATTCTGTGCGACTGTCCTGAATATAATGTTCAGAGACAGTCCATGGCGTCCGTTCTAGCGCACCTTGACAATAGACCATTGTCAGTTGCAACCATTTTCACATATCGCCGACTGAAGACATCGCAGCTGAAGGCGACGAAGGGACTGCTTCGGTTTATGAAGGATACGGGCTTGGACAAGCGGCTGTGACAGTGATGTCGCGTACCGCACAAGAGTGACAGACTGTAACCAACGATGTGTGTGCCGTGTTATGTGCCCTCTATCTCTTCTCCCCATCTTTCAGCCCCCCCATCCCGCTCCCATGTGTAGGGTAGCAAACCGGTTAGGCTAAACTGGTTAACCTCCCTGCCTTCCTTCTCCACTTTTTCCTTCCTTCCTTGGGCCAAGATTTGATTGCCGCTGAAGGTATTTATTCAATGCACCTGACATTCTTGGAGTACGCTTACTTAGAAAAAAAGGAAACAGAAAGACGTTATGTGTCGGTTGTAGACAAGATGCAGTGAGAGGAACGGTCTAATTACATGAATATTCCATCGCATCGCCTGGCTAAACTTACAGCGCAAGGAGCACACATCTTTTTTCTGCTGTAACGACGTCATTAAAACATCGATCTTTCAACCTCTCCAGAATTCTTGCTTCGTAAATCTAAAGGAAATGCATGCTGATTACCGGTTAGCCGGGAAACATTAGCGGAAACATCTTTCGCCAATTCGTACTTCCAAATAGCTCGAGCAGGGCTTCACATTACTTTACATGCTGGGCACTTTCCCTCCCTCTTACATATTCATACATTGTAGTCCTATTTATATCGCATAAAATATTATTATCATTCGGTCTTAACTCTCGGCTTGAACCCTGGCAAGATGAAGGAGGGGACCCGCCCAGATTGAAGGTAGCCATAAGAAATTCATCAGAAAGCACGGGTAATTCCGAGCGCTATCTGTCATCGAGTAAGCAGCGACATGTGACACCAGAGGACACCAGGCATACTGGGTCGGTAATGAAGAAACATACTGAACACTGGTCTTCCGTCTACAAACTTGCCTCGGTGCGACAGATAGCAGGTGCCGTCTTGAATCCTTTACAGCGGTCAGATGAGCCAAAGCAACCTCTGTTCGATAGCAGACCGTTAGCTGAACACACAAATCCTGTCCTCCTCTGTCTCGCCGTTCTCTCACGCTTTTCTTTCCATCGGCCAGGCCTTGCGTTTTATTAATGGCGCACTATGGCATCCTCGCGGCAAAACAACCGACGGTTACCATTAATACGGATCATTCTTGCTGGGCCTGCAAGCCACAGCCGCAGCGCGTCCTTCGAGTCACTACAATGGCACAGCCCTGCGCCGGCCTTCAGATGAATGCACGCAGAAGCTTACGTGGCAACGTCGGAGAACCGACGCGGTCATTTTTCTTTGAGAGAGAAAGCGTCTCCGGCCAGCGAGTCTGCAATACGTTTCAGAAACAGCCGGAATGTCGCCTCTAGGGAGTGAGATAACTGGAACAGCTGTTTTCCGCCTAATGGTAGATTTCAATAATAGAAGAAAGCGTGGTGGGTTATCAGTAATCTGAAAACTTTGTGGAACAAGGTACATAGTCAGGGAACTTGAATATGCTTTGTCTCGGGAAGGGAAAAGCGCGGTCCCAGAAAAGACAAACGATCTTTGGGTGTAAGAGTTTTGTGACTAAGCATGCGGGATCATGCGTAGCCTATTCCATCGACATCCCCTCCTCTGCGTATGTATTGCAATAGAAGCTTTGGGAAAGGGTGCGCAATTTCATAAGGACAGAGAAGTTCAAACTTAGCGGGAACCACTTGAAATATGCATAAAGCCACGCTATACCACGTAATCACGCTACCGATAACATCGTCACGGCGTTCCTTGTTCCCGTATTGCAGTGCAGTCCTCAGCACTGGTATACAGCACTGGACTTTCAAGTTTTCATGCTCATGCTCTACTTCACACGGAGACTAAAAAGGCAAGCACTTTCTATTTCTTTTTTTCTTTCAAATACCACAATAAAAACTATGCTCAGACAATTGCTCTCACACAGTAATGTCGGCTGCCTTTTAAACGATATCTCATAGCAACAGAACAGGATAACATGTTCCAATAAACAATACATTTAGTCAAAATTATCGAGAATTCGTTCTTCCACCTTCGCCAGCGTTCGTTGCATTGAATTGATTCACGCTTGATTTAAGATCTAAAGGCCTACAGCTTGTTCAAGCACAGGTTTAACGAACGAACTAGTGCGGTTACAGTATCACAGCATTGCTGCCACGCGTAGGAACTCTCCTTGTTCACCATACAGGGTGTTTCAGCGAACACTTTCAATTTTGTTTTTGTTTTTTGATTGCCTTTGACAGTCAGAACAATTCTAGTCAATGAGCTGCTCTACTCGAAGAGGCGGACATTCTTGCACAAAATTTTGAATTGCATAATCGACGCATTAACAAACCTTTACTAATTAAATTTTTAACTAAGTACCTATTGGTAAATATAGCACTTTACAAGTTCTAGCGGGTGAGACTGCAAGACATATCCACTTGAAGATAATTTACGAGATATGCGCCGTCAAACTGCGGGAAAAATGCACTGTCGTTTCACTTGCTTTCTTAACAAAACGTTGTTTTATGAATTGAAACACAAAAGTAACTAGAAAGTAAATGGATTTCTCCGCAATGTTCGGGACTGGTGTCATCCTGAGAATTTATTCCAAGTAGATCCGCCTTGCGAACTCCCCGGCTGGAATTTATAAATTACAATACGTGACACAAGGTAATTAGTAAAAAACTTATTTATTGAATTTTTGTTAGCTTATCGATTATGCATTTGAATTTCTTTGTGCAAGTATTGCACACCTCTTTGAGTAGACCAGGTCACGGAATAGAATTGTGCTATCTGCCACAAGCAATCTAAAAAAAAATTAGAAGTGTTCGCTGAAAGAGTCGGTATTCCACTGTGCTCATTGTATTTGAAGCCATGGTAGTACGTGCAGTAGCATGCACCTGCACATGAAATTACGAGATCATTCCGTCTGGCTTATCTATTTAGACACAAATTAACTGCATGAGATATTATCATGTTTTCGATTTTATGCTCCTAGACAAAGAATGTAACTAAATTATGCCCTTTCTTGCGTAAAATCGTCTATACTGTGCAGGATTGCAAAACTTCCGTTGCTACATCGGTTATCAGCGCAATGAAGCGGAGCGTTTCTGTTAAAATTGAAGTCCAATCACTGGAACCATATCCCCAAAACTCAATCGCGAAAAGTTCAGGCACAGTTTAATTGTCTGTTTCAGTAAGTACGCCGAGCGAATAATCAATGATAGCTAAAGCATTGGAGAAAAGGCCGTAAAAAGGCTGTACGTAATCTGGGAGGAGCAATGCGAAAAAAAAAAATACATGCTCGATCATTCTTGAAGCCGCTATCCCAATCTACTAACAACGAAATAACGAACGAAATCATTCTAATGAACAGGAAAAGAAAATGAAGGCAAACTATAAAGGACGAGTGTAGATGTCGTGTGCTAACGAAGAAACGACGATGCGCGTAAAGTCTACAACATTCCCGGCAAAACTGCCGAAAGCCACAGTAGTCGCTGCTCGGATGCGGAACCGGAGCAAAGTTTTATAATCGATGCCGAAAGAGCTTGATCTGTAATATTGGGATCTTGTAAGCACCAGATATCTGTTTAATGTTTCCTTTAACGTTACATTTATTCCTTCGTGCTAGAGGATTCATTGTATTCGTTAACGAGCAAGGAACGCCGAGTCATCTCACGAAATGTATTTTACAACAAAGATGAATAGTAACCGCGAATAATGGACTAAATGTCTACTTTCATCACTTTTGCTTCCCTTCAGGACTGGCAGCAAACGGCCGCTTCTTATTATCATGGCGCTATCGATGTTGTTCACCTACGTCCAGAACCACATGCTGGAACTTACTCCCGGACTTCTGTACTACACTCCTCTGGGAAGGTGACAGTGAACCGAATAAGGTCTTATGAATTGTTTTGTGTGACACGTTAATCATGATGTCGAAAGATGCACGTTACTGGCCACTCGAGGCACTTTGTGTTATTCGCGGGCTTCTTTCACGCTTGGAAAAGCACTTTTATGTATCGAGCAACAGAAAGCTGTATCGGGAGCATTTCATGTTACCCTACAATTTTTTCATTCACACTTTTTATCTAATTGAAACATTTTAGAGAAATTGAATAATTAATTTCTAATTAGGTGGAATGTAAAAAAAGAGAATCTGAGTATCTCCAAGCGACGGCAAACAGCATTAACTGGTTCCTGTCCAGCTACATGGCTTTGCATGTTTCCAATGTTTGGCTCAAGTTACGTGGGACACTCTATATATATATATATATATATATATATATATATATATATATATATATATATATATATATATATAATGCGGAGCGGAGACGTAATGCGTAATGCGTAATATAATGCGTAATGCGGAGACGAGCTCGAGAAACCACACAGACGGGCCAGGTCAAACATTTCTTCTTGTCTTCTGCAGGCACAGCTATGCCGGTTTCGTGTATTACATGCCATACACCCACATTCCGAGCTACTGCATCGGAATTCTTGCCGGCTACTACTACACGAAACATTCTTCACGAAGGCTGTCCAAGGCAAGCACAGAGATACATAGTTGGCTATCTCTTTATCGTCCATTTTCCTTTCTTTCCTGAGGAGATGTAAGAACGGTTACAGTCTCTCGCTACTTGTCGCCAGGCAAGCTTTTCCCTCCCATTGACTGTCTTATGGCCGGGCTAGTTGGTGGTCAGCAATTAATAAAACGACTGCAGGGGAAGCTTAACAGCACAGGCCCATTCACCAAAGGAAATTCACAATGCGACCCCAGAAATGAAGCTTCGCGGCTGAGGAAATATTAATCCTTTTCAGCGAACCAAGGCAGTCTCCAGTCGATGCCTCTGAGCAGCTCTCTCTCTCTCTCTCTCTCTCTGTCTTTCTCTTTGCCCTCTTTCAAACACCTAAATCCCCCATCCCAGTACAGGGCAGCAAACCGGAAACTAGCCCCTGGTTAAACCACCCTGCCTTTCCTCCTTCACTCTCTCTCTCACCAGTACAGGCAGGCAGCAAAAGACACCGCTGCCAAACAAAAATATAGAAGTCGAAAAAAAGAAAAGAAAACAAGGAAAGATTTGGAAGAGCAACGCATTTGGTTTTGTTTTTCCTCGTTTCTTTAACAAGTTACCAGAAAAACATAACTGAAAAATTACTGGCACAATTTTTCAGCGTTTAGAACAGGTGGTGCCCAAATTTACCATTCAGAGCAATGACTTCCCCCTCAGTAATGCAAGTTGATGAACGGTAGGATATAAGCAAGGAAAAAATATTGGCGAGGGTCTTCCTCACGAAGTGAATTCTTAATGGTATTAAAGCAAATCACGAACCTTTATGAAAGCATTCTGTTTTTACTTACTGCTATTTGCGATTCACTTTGCCCTCTGAATTTTTCTTTGCTTCACTATCACCATCCTTACTATGTTCGAACATGGGTACTAAAGTGCGCAACTTAAGTGAAACTTTTACTGCGTCTACAGAAGTAAGTTTTATTCCAGCCGGCGTCCAAGTAACACTCTGTTTATTGATTTTCCAGTGTTTTCGTCTGCAACGTTGCGAAACTATTAGTTGGTTTGTTTAGTACACAAGATACTTAACACCAACTCTCGTTTTTGTAATAACATATTTACGTTTCCACATTCGCACATTAAAAAACTACAGAATTGTGAGTTGAACCTTCGCAACAGTAGTAATTGTGTAGGGATTTTCCTGCTGCATTATTATCGAATTTTGTGACAATTAAAGTAAAAGTAACCAGAAACTTAGAGCTTGCTTGTAAACATTTTTATTTCTGTTATAAAGGGCGATAACCAATTCCTTCGCGATCTTTGAAAATTTCTTGCTTTTGATAGTAATGTCTTTGTTAGCGAATATTTGTTGTTTTCCCAGAAATGTTTATTTTTCATTAGTCCTGTGGCTGGTCTAGTGTGACCTTCTTGCAATGGACCAAATACTAGCCGGAAAGGCTATTGGTCCAAATATTTCTGCTCGCATGTTTTGGACATTGTAGAGTATAGATATGATTGATAAGATTATTGATTGAATCCTGCACAGCGGAAAGTGGCCTTGATGTGGGTGGCAGCGGCTGCCGCCATCGGAATTTCCCTGTTCGGCACCGTCTTGTGGACGGGACACGAGCTGCCATCCACGGTCGCCACGGCTGTCTATGCCGCCACCACCCGGACGCTCTACTGCGGGGGCCTTGCTTGGGTCATGTACGCTTGTCTCACAGACAGAGGCGGTGAGAAACACGCCATTTCATGTATGCACGCGCCCCCAAAGAAGCTCCACAGCAGTCTCTTATAGGGAACAGAGGTTGCGAAAGAGAAAACTTTATTGTCTCTTTTCTAGCTGTGACCAACTAAACTTCCTGTCCCTCGGATACTCTTCTCGCTCACTAAATAGCGATGGCTTCAAATTTGGAAGCCTTGATGTCATGAGGCATACAATGTACGAGGGTTTATTGGACAACTATCTGCTCCTAAGCTCACGTTCTACGTAACACCTGCTGTTAAAACTTAAAAGGGTGTTCCGTGGGCGGCTCCGGCTGATACTTTCGAGGCTAATATTGAACACAAATAAAAAATAAAGTGGTTGGGAGGATAGCCGCCGAGGTTACCCAATTGGTAAAGCACCGCACGCGTAATGCGGAGGTTGTGGATTCGGATTTCACCGACGGAATGTGTGTCTTTTTCCAAACTTCCAATTTCCTTTACATTCATTGTTCGTTTATTCGAATGGTTGTGACTATAAAAATTGCGCTTCACAGATTACCTCATTAATAGTTCTCGCTCAAAAAGAAAAGCGAACGTGCTCCTGTTACTTAGTAATCTCAAAGATTGGGCTAGTTGGTTCGGCACGATTTAAAATGTAACAGTGCGACTTTGGACGATCACGACGAAACCGAAGAGCAGACAATTTGGTGCTCGCCCTTGTCTAAACACAGGTTTACGACTGACAAAAGCCGCGCTCTTACCTTTTCAATCCTGCCAATGTTAATAAAAATTTGGATTCAATTCCATTTCATTAATCTCGTACAAACAGCAAGATTATATAGCTGCGTCTGGTGCTGTTTTAGGCGAGTTGGTAACTGTAATCGATGTCGGCGCGTCTTTGCGCACAAACAGAGGAAGAAATCAAAGGTGTAACCTCGTGCGCTTGCATCATCCATGGGATGTATTCTGCGACGATCACTCCGGCGATACTGTCGTCTTCGCGTGGCGTAGTGCTCAACCAGCCAATCAGCTCATACGATTTTGCTCAACCAGCCACTCAGCGCGCGCCTGACGGAGATACTATCGCCGAGGCGACACTATTGCCGAAAGTAATATGTTCCCATATTTGCACGAAAAGCCACAGATATGAATGAGCAAGGTTCATAACGCATGAGTAATTATACAACTCAGAAAAGCTAACAGTTTGAGTTACCTAGTTGAGGTTCAAAAATGTAAGTGACAATTTTCTAGGGAAAGAATACTTCGCAATCGTGAGGAAGGACGCTTCGTGACAAAGAACGCTCGTCCCCAGCTTACATTTCTCCCACCCTAAGTGCGGTGCACTGAGCAAGGAACCTCGAGCACGAACGCTTTCCGAGAACTATTTGGAAATCTCGATACCGTCGCTGCTCTCCGTATGCGAGAGCACGAGTATTGTTTCCATTCGATAGCCTCACCTCGACTACCAACGAATCCACCCGGACCTCTTCTCATTCCTGGAATTTGGCGGTGGTAAAGGAGAGGCATGGCAACAATACTTCTCCTCTCCTTGTGATGTGGAGAACGCGCGCGGGCGAACTCTACGATGGCATGAAATTTTCGGAATAATTGATAGTTCCTCTAAGGCCCTCGCTGTCGCTCTTTCGCCGCTCAGAGGATCTCGTTTACAGGGCACATGGAATCTGCGGACTGAAACAGTCTGTAGTTCGTCGATGTCTGCGGAAGACAGCCTTGTAGGGCAGCCCACTTACAGAATTTCGCAAACTGTTCACTAGAAAACCAGGAAGCGATTGCATATCTTTGTTCGTATTTTCACTGCGCTGCTTGGAATTTCAGAGCAATGTGCACAATGAAATACGTCTGCCCTGGCTTTTCCGATGCGTGGTTATTTAGTAGACAAAAAGTTAAGACAAGTTTTTTTTTTTTTCTTGGCGTTGCCGTCGGTTATTTGCGCATGCTTCCTTGTATTAACATCAAATGCAGCTCACACTTAGTCAGGACGAGAACTCCAAACGCTGCTGCTTGCTTGCTTTGAGTTGTGTAAAAAAATTGTATGGTCTGACGTCCCGGAACTGCCCAGGAGGTTATGACTGTCGCTGTAGTGGAGGGCTAAAGGCTAATTTTGGCCGCCATGGGATTCACTGACGTGCACCGAAATCCGAGGTGTCGTTTTTCTCGCCCCCATCGAAGTGCGGCCATCGCTGCCGGGAATCGAGCCCGCGCGACCTCGTGCTCCGAAGCAGAGCCCCACAGCAGCTGGGTTACGCGGCGTGTTTGAACTCTGTTCCTGCATTTTATTGCGAGTTTTCATTTTCTTTAAATAAAAAAGAAATGCTGGCTGGTTAAGTTGTCATTTCTAGACATGCTCCCTTTCGAGGTTTCTCGAAGCTTGACACCCGTTCTACTGCCACGAATTATTCTTAAATATGCATTGTGCTGTTGGCGGAGTCATGTGTCATGTGTAATGTAACATTGAATGTTTGCCGACATTAACTACACTAGGCGTGTTCGCGAACCGGCAACTATTTCAATTATTGAAAGGTTCCACCCAACGTGGTTGCTTAGTGGCTTTGAATTTGCGCTGCAAAGCTAGAGGTCGTGGTGTCAAATCCCGGCCACGGCGGCCGCATTTCGATGGGGTCAAAATGAAAGAACGCCCGTGTACCGTGCATTGGGGGCAGGTTAAAGAATTCCAGGTGGTCAAAATTAATCCGGAGTCCCCGCTACGGCGTGCCTCATATTCAGATCGTGGCTGTGGCACGTAAAAGCCCAGAATTTAATTTTTGTTAATGTTTTCCATTATTCTGTTTGTTTCTTGTTTCTGTAAAGACCGCCCGTGATGTTTGATGCGCAGGATTCGTGACTAGTGTCCTGGCGTGGCCCGGATGGGCTCCAATCAGTAGACTTTCCTTCTGCATTTATATCATCCATGACTTTATGCTCTACTACCAGTGGATCAGTTTCCCGGGCAAAGTTCACGGCGGCTACTATTTCATGGTAAGCATGCTCAACCTTTTCCATTCCAGTTCGCGAATGAAACAATGGCGTTCTGCATCCTCTTTCTAGAGCGCAGCCCGACAATGTGAACCGGGATATTGCGTACGGGCAGAGGTCAAATTATTGTGAAAGGAAAAGGGCAGAGGAGCAGTAGAGTTGACCGAATTAGTATAGACGGCTACCGCATCACAGGAAGGGCTGACATGAGGAATAACGACACATCGAGTTCGCCACATAAATTGCTTAAAAAAAAAAAAAAAACTCTGGCGCTGCGATAGTCTAGCTACCATGGGAATTATGGGTAGTACATGGCTTTATCGGATATTCGCCTTTGTAGCTCCAGATGTTCTTGTGGCATTTCGTCACGCTTAGTCTTTCCAAATTTCCCAAGAAATCATAATTACTAAACGTATGATCGCAATAAATTTCTGTGCATATGCATAATAATTGGTAATAGTTGCATTTACAACGCAATCTATTCTTAAAGGTGATCAACGTCTCTATGTCGTTTCAAGCCCGAACGGCCAAGTTTAAGAAAATCTGTGTAGTATAGCCCGTTAGAACCATGCTGGCTGAACGGCTTATACTTGATGTATTAGTTCTGCAGAAAGCCGGAAGGTGGAGAGAAGTAATTAATTAAGGAAAATTGAGTGGATGCCTCATTTTCCCTTAATTAGGGGCTATACTTGTAGCTCCCGTAGAGATTAACGCCAGAGTTCATTATATATATATATATATATATATATATATATATATATATATATATATATATATATATATATATATATAAAACTCATGCTCCGCCCAAACATGAACGCGCCTAGTGACACTGCGCCGCAGTACACCATCCATTCAAAATGTTCCGGGTGTGATGTTTCGGGCACGCATGCAGACATGGCCATGGTGACGCGAGGCTTTTTAATCAGCATGCATCCGGTGGTTCTCATAAATGAAGTCTTTCAACTTAAGTTACCAATCCTGACGTTGCGGTTCGCCAACTCACTATAGATTTGTTCGTCCCTGATTAAGCAGGCCTTGCATGCTTAGATAACGGCTGGCTCAGGCGATAGCTCTATGTTCTATGGCTATGGATATGGAAATAGCTATAGCCATGGATGTTGAGTGCCGCCCTATTGTCTTCTGTATCCCTATGTTCACAAAGCTCTTGCTCGACTTCACCGAGGGGAGCACAACACTGACCCTCGACTGAACAACATACGACTCCTGAAGAACCTTCCTTGCAGATTCCAGCGACCAGACGTTGCTTGAGAAGCGCGCCTTCAGCCGCGTGCATTCCACAGTAGATGTAGAGCACGAGCAGCGTCAGAATTTTAGTCCAGCAATCTCCGAAAGGCGCCGCTGCAACGCACTTTCTTGAGGGGGAGTGCCGAGTAGAGTTCCGTTCTCCATTAAGGGCTCCGCCAGGGTTCTACAAGTGCACCCAGATCAGACACTGATAAACCAAAATATACGTATATAAAATCATGTTAGCACTTTTAAAATGTCGGAAGCCGCCTTGGCTCGTTCCTCACCGAGCTAGGCTGCGGTACTGACAATAACCTCCCAGCATTATGAAAGCTATATAGCCGTAGTCGTAGAACCAGCAGTCGAAGCTGCAAAACTGTTCACATCTTTAGTACAGTTCGTCATCACCGGATGAGTCGCTGTGGGAGTTCATAAAAGCACGGATGACCCTTAGTTTCGAACGTCGTTTTAGAATTTGGTGTTTGATCAGGTAAAGAAATTTCTAGCTTACGCATAACTGAATGGTTCTACAGCGACAGATTCTACACTCAAAGCCCTTCGCAATTTTAGCGAAATGACGCTCAGTGTATTGCTCCGGCCCGACTGACGTTCGTGCAAGCAGCGGAGCCGCTGGCAATGCGAAAGAGCCCCAATCTCATCCCGTCGAGAAGCCATCGCGAAGTCCCCCTTGAGCGCACTCCATATGAGAACTCCCGATGCGTTGGGGTACTTGTACCTCCAGTGATGGCTGCTGCCAGCCTTTAATAAAGTTCGCTTTCACGGCAACGGTTATAGGCGCTCGACAACGTCGACGGTAGGAGAGATCACGTGGAGCAGATGTACAACAAACGAGAAACAAAAAACACGAAAGGCTGAAGGGGAGAGCGGACAAAGTTATTAGCTGCAGCTATAGGCCAGCATACGAATAGCTGTTTCGGTAAAAGCGCAAGGAAGCGGCACGGCTTTCCGAGGGCCATGAAATTAGTAAATCAAGTCAATCAGCTTAGTCAAAGACATCCTTGTGATTCTCAATAAAATTCATTTGATTTGAAATGAACAAGCGTTTCCCCCACACTAATTATTTCCAACAATTACGTCGGTATCGAACATTTCCACACACGCATTGTAATATGGCTGAATCAGTCAGAATGTGTGATCGAAGTTGGTCAAGACTTACACAAAAAAATAAACAAGAAAAGCAAGCCATCTTAAGTACAAAAGAAAGGAGACTTTAAAGTTCTTGTTTTATTGCGATAGCAAGTCTATGGACACTTCTAGCGCATTTCCGTCATCGGCGTCTGCGTGATGTAGTATAAATGCCAAAAGATAACATCGTCGCCGCGCGCTGTATGCTGTACGTGCAAGTGAAAGTGTGCGACGCTGCGTGCAGGAAGAAAGCGCGCCGTGGGTAGATGGGCATGAAGGTCAAATTGCTCGCTGCTGCTGCCGCACTTCCTCACTCCAGCGTTTTGACAGCGAGTGTGAACGGTGTTCCAGTGAGCCGTAGTGTTCCGTATATAGTTCAAGTGCGATAACATCGCGGGCGCGCGCTGTATGCAGTAGGTGCGAGCGAAAGCTTACGAGGGTGAGCAGAGAGGCGTCGTGGCTCGACCTCGCGCGCGCGAGGGTGGAAGCGTGCCCTCTTCCATTGCGCGCAAGACAGCAGTGGGTGGGGGGCGTTCTACTCCGGTTGCGGGTGTTTATGGCGCAAGCTGAGCGCCGCCACGCAGGCCCTGTGTTGAAAGCGATCTGCGGTCGGCGCAGAGTCTACGCGCGCTTTCGCCGTTCGCGTTGAAGCGAGTCACAGCACGAAGGTCAATTCGCTCTCGCTGCTGCTGACGCTTTCTTTCTTCGCGCTAGCGTTCTGACAGCGAGTGTCCGCGGTCATATCGAGTGAGATGCTTCCATGTTTCCCCGTGCGCGCGTGACAACGTGCTTGCTAATTTAGTTAGCGAATGTTTAAAGCATTATACCTTACTTCGTATAGCTGTCTAATAATTTGCTATTGCAATCAGTGGTTCGCCTTTTGGGAGAAACTGGACTTTTCATGAAGCGGCTGCCTTAATTCCTGCATTCTGTAGGCTCTAAGCAACAAAAGAAAAGAAAGAAAAAGAAACAGTGGATTTTAAAGATTTAGAAACAAACAAACAAAAGGGAGCTGGCTCAATATGTTCATACAAGATGGAACTGTCTCAAACGGTAACGACACCGGAGTGGAGGAAGAGCTCAGGCGAAGCGCAGTTTTGCTCTCGAAAGCCGTTCTCTTTCAGATGACCGTGGTGGCTGGGAACTGCGTCGGCTCATTCGTGATGGCCTTCGCGCTGCACGCATTCTTCGAGAGGCCTCTCATCCTGATGGCCACCGTGCTGGAAGAGCGCTGCCTGCCATGGCGGAGGTCCACCGCCTCCGACGGGCGGGCCGCCTCTGCGCAGGAGGACGGCGTCGTCACCCCACGCAGGGTCACCACCGTCAGAGGTCGAAACGACCGCACTAAGCGCCTCTGAAGAAACGCACGCCAAAGGATGCTACGCCGTAGCAGCCTTATGTACAGTCATGCGCCTGTCGAACTGCCCAGGAAGCAAATGGATGCAGCGCCGCTATCCGGACTTCTTTGTTCACCAACCAGGGCGCCACGGTTTAGGGAATTGTAGGACGTCTAACATATTTACGTAAGCCTCTGTACGTCCGAAAAAAAAAAACGTGACGGTCGCCCAACAGGTATTTAAAATAAAACAAATTGAAGGACCGGGCAGGACTGGAAAACTTTATTGTGGTGCTGCCGGACGCGCTTTGCGCGTAGCAGGCGTCTCCCACGTAGGGACCGACAGGGCGTATGCCTGGCGGCCGCTTCGCGGGCCTGCTGGGCGGCCCATTGCAGGTAGGCGAGAAGTGAGCTTCTGAGGGATTCGCGCTTGAAGTATACCTTATGTAACACACCGAGACTAAGAGGCACAGTGTGTCGTCACTCGAACTTCTTTGTCCTCTTTTTCTGTCTAGCTCCTGTCAACAGAATTGAAGTAGTGGTCTTTTATTTAGAAAAAAAAAGATGTGATATGAATGGGTGGGGCTAAAACCCTGGTTTAGGTGTCGTCTCCAGACCCAGGCATAAAATATTAAAAGACAAAAATATGAAAATAGTGGTTGCATCTGGTTAACAACAATTCCTTTGGCGCCGTTTTTTTTTTTCAACTGCTCACTTCAATATGCTTTGTTCTCCTTAAAAAAAAAAAATCCGCCCATAAGCTTTCCATGGCTTACATCACGTACTTTTTATTTGTATTTCACTTCCTTCTTCAGTTTAATAATTTACCTTCTATATACTATAACTGTTTTCTGTTGTCATTTTCTGTCTCGGTGCGTATTAAGGCTTCGATGTACGAGTGATTAATCCGCTCTTTCTCGAACCACATTTTGTCTTGCAGTACCCTGTACGCTAAAGTAAACAAGTAAAGTTGAAATAAACGAGTTTTCCCCTTAACAGTGAAAATAACTTGTCTCCCACTTTATCCACCTTGACATGTTTTCAAGGTTTTCTTCCTCATGTCAGAAAAAAGAAAGAGACTTTCCTTTATGTGAAAACTATTTTACTTCTTTTTGTGACGGAGGCTCGTTCTCTGCAAAAAGATAGACAAAAACGTGAGTGCACCAAAAGCGCAGGTGAAGCTTTTGCTATGTTCTACGGGGCATTTTTACGTATGCAACCAGATGACTAGTTAAGCACACTCACTCTAACTTATTCTCCACGCACTTTTAGAAAGTTTCTTTATTGCTGCAGTGCGTTCGCTCACTTTACCTCATCATTATTTATTTGTTGAAGAATAGAAAGTTTGAGCAAAGCCAGCGACAACGTTCAAACCTATACAGCTTTGTAAATAAATAAATAAATAAATAAATAAATAAATAAATAAGGGGATGCAGCGCGAGAGATTTCGATGGCAGCAACTGCATCCCTATTTCTGGCGCTTTCGAATATTTGTTTCTTATTTGATTAAGTTCAACTACAATATCTTAATAATCCCTTTCGCACCAGTGATTCCGCGCTATGTTTTTACAAATGGCGCGGGAGATATTTTTTTCCCAGCACCCAGTCGTATCTTGAGAACAATGAGAAATTCATTTACCTAGGTTTTATCCCAATCATATTCACCACACAAACCAGCAGGTATCCTATGTGGCGACATAGCCAGGGAGATTCTAATGCAGATTGAACGGCTCCTTTCAAGCAGATGATAAACAGTAGCAAATTGCACTGCAATACGATTCGTTTTTAGTACTGCCCTGCAACTGCCACTTTTTTCCAGTTGCTGCATCTTGCTATGGCACTCGCACTTGTGCGAGTCAAAGGCGTTCAGTTCCATCCATGTTCTCCTTAAGCGAAGATAACGTAACATGGAGGAGCAACCACCGTGATGCCCGTGGGAATATCGTTCAATGCGCCGCGGAAAGTTCCAATCTGTCAGTATTAAATGATGGATCTGTCACATTTATGCGTGGATACCGATATACAAGTCGCATAGGCGTAGCACTGTGCTCTAATCTTGTTACCGATGCATGGTGCTGTGCCTGATTAAGAAATTTCGGGGCCCGGGGCTGACTGCATCATTGGCGCCTTAATGACGACGATGATGATAATGACTATTGGTTTAACACGCCGAATTTTTTGAAGCCCAGATGTTTCGTTCGCTGATTAGTGATAAAATAACATCATCTTTATGGGTTCGGGAAACTAAACTCGTGGCGGGATTTCTAGTATTATTTATCTGACGTGCACGTCGGTATGTTTGAAGCGCCAGTCCATCACAAACATAGAGTTTCTCGCTACATTACCCAGAGGGAAATCTGGCGCTGCTGCGCTGTGGTATGCATGGAAATGCCGGGATATTGTGACTTCGGATTGGCATCGTTCTCGTAGAGACAGGACACCTTGAAGACGCGCTTGGCAAGTACCGTTCCGTCGGTCACAATGATTCATTTTCTAGTAGAACAGCACGTGAAAAGCTGTTTTAACTTTATTATTACGCGAAAACATGTTTTGTTTAACTATGAGAACTTGTTATTGTGTGTACGACTACATGTTACGTAAAAAGTATCAGCGGGCCGCTAAAGTTGGAGGACAGACGACAAGGTTCGCGCTCGCTTTGAAACAGTTGGTCGCCTGTTCTTGCTTTTCTTCGCTTGGCCATGCATTGCAGGTGAGCAAAGATGCAATATGCGTGAACTCAAACATTTTATGAAGATTTTACTTTGAGAACGTGTTATTTGTGTAGCCACATCCACGTTTCAGACGAAGCCTCTTACAACACCAGCCAACATGAGCCTCGCAGACACATATACCGTCATTCCCATGACGGCACGGTGCCGCCTTAAGAAACTCCCATAGAGGGTGGCGCCAGATTTCCCTCTAGGTGTTATAGTGAGAAACTCTATGATCACAAATTCACAATTAGCCGAAGTGCCGCATCGGCACGCAGCATGGACAAAAAACCAGAAGAGCATATTCTTCAAAACAAGAAAAATTTTATTACGCGCTCGAACTTCAGGTTATAAACGCATAAAATTCAACAAAACGTATGTACGATTGTACATGCGTACAATACGATGTACGTGTGTATAACGTGGGCAGCAAACATGGTCAGCAACTTTTTTTTTTTTCGAATGGTCGAGTGGGGCCTCTGAAAATTAGGGGCCCGGGGCTGCAGCCCACATAGCTCTCACCTTAATCCGGCACGGGCCTCGTTGACAAGAGACTCAGAAACACACGGAAGCGATCACTTCCCAATTTTTTTTTTATCACATCCACGATTAAAATGTACTGCGAAACGAAGATACATGGATATAACAAACTACCAGATCTTTCATCAACCTTTGTTCAGTCGATTGGATATGAAGCTTGACAAACACTGACAAAGATTGACAAAGTTTGACAAATTGTGAAGCTGGCCCGCGATTTCTTAACGATGCCTTTTACGATGCTAATGCCTTTCGGCGCTTTTCACGTTCGTGAAGGGTCAAGGGACGTCGAACGAGGCAACTCACGAACACGAAAAGCGCCAAGAGGTATTACCATGGGGAAAATGCACTGCTACAATATTGCGGCCCAGATGTAGAGAAACTCATATCAGTAATATAAGAAACAATGGAGCGAGAGAGAGAGAGAGAGAGAGAGAGAGAGAGAGGGAGAACAAGGACAGAAAAGGCACGGAGATCAACCGGATGAAGAAACAATGAAAATGTGTACGAAACAAGTGCACATTCCTGATGAGCACACATCTGTTGATGGAGAATATGAACACTTGCGAGCTGCAAGAAGAAGAGTAGAAAGAGCTTATCACCGGTGCGGAAATATGGAGGCGTAAAGGAATTCGCAGCAAATTCATCCAGCCATGCGGACACGACTACAAAAATTAAGGGAGAAAAGATGGCGTGAATTTTGCGATACTTTGTCTCCCCTAACGCCAGTTCCTCGAATATGGATGACTATTCGTGCATTAAGCGGCCCTGTTGTTCAAACAAAGCAATTTCGTGGTCTCGCAATAGCCAAGGATACTTCAGAATTAGTGTTTGCGGAGGAATTCTGTAATGTTATAACTAGAAGAAGCGTACCTATTGCTTGTGCTGAGTGTCAATATTCAGTTGAAATGGCAAAATAAAAGGCTCTTGCGTGTGTTCAATGTACAATTAGACTACGAATTTTCTATGATTCGGCTGAAATGCGCGCTTGCGTCTTGAAAGACAATGACTGCTGCTGGGCCAGATTTCATTACTTACTGTATGTTGCAAAACATGAAACCTAATAGTAGATTGGCGCTTTTGAAGTTACTCAATGGCTTAAGAAAAAAGTAGTGTGTCCCTGACTGTTGGAAAACAGCACGCGTGATATCTGTATGCTTGCTTGCTTGCTCGCCTCCGAAAGTGACTCACACCCACTATGGGGGATTGGCCAAGAATCAAGTGATTTAAGAAAAAGATTAACCGAGTCTGAAAAGACTCACTATTGGGAAATTTTGAATGCATAATGGAATGAAGTGGGATACATTTCAAGAATTTAACAAGGAAATCGTCCTGGTTTAATTATAGACCCCAGAACAGCTGCACCAACATCCCTATGTCCTAGAGAACCCAAAGATGGAATATCAGGAATTGTTATATTCAATCCAGCACTAGGAAATTTTTCTTGTTTTCTTACTGCGAAAAAACGGCGGCATGACAGGAAGTGTTCTATTGTTTCAACTTCACCACAGCATGACCATAAGGAAGCGGAGGCCAGATCGATTCAGATAATAGTTTAATGCAGGTAATAGAAATCGGAATTTCGTCAACAGGACTCCCACTTTTCTGTTCCAAGGTAATGGGAAGTGTCGGTAATCAGTTAAATTTGTTAACGATAGGTTCCGAAAATCATGCATAATTGCCCGTCTCCCGAACCTAGCAGAAGTTGTGAAAGCAGATACAGGAAGGATCGAGAGAATTGAACCACTAATGGCAGCTCTCGCCAAGCTGTCTGCTAATTCAATGATAAATAATACTCTATGACCGGGAACCCACACCAATCTAATCACTGTTAAGTGAGAGGATATTAAACGATGAAAGGTACATGAAATATGTGAGCCACTGTTTGCAGAGAGAGCTGAAGATAAAGAATCCGTTATTATTATAACTTCCGAGATCAATAAGTTGACTTTTTGTAGAGCCAACGGAACCCCCAGAAACTCAGCTATAAATACTGCTATGTAGTCAGGAAGTCTTAAAGAGAAGGACCAGTCAAAATGGGAAGAAAAAATTCCAATTATGGATTTTTATTCTGTTTACGATGCATCTGTCGCTACGACAGCGTTTATTTTTAGGTCCAATAAGTGATTTTGTAATAGCCGATTTAATATTCAAGCCTGCTAAAACTTCTCTTTCTCTTCAGTCTTTTCGTCCTGTGAGTCTGACTAGCTGTTTATGCAAGGTCATGGATAAAATGATTGACACTAGGCTACAATGGTGGTGTGAGCAAACAGAAGCACTTCCGGATCACATGATGACAGGATTTCGAAGGTGGCGATGCACCGTGGATGCAATTTTGAATATCGTTACCGATGTTGAACATGAACGAGTTAGGGGGAATGTCACAATAGCGGTTTTTTTTTAGACAATAAACGTGCCTTCGACACACTCTACCATGCTCATATATTGTGCGGAATACTAGAAATGGGAGTCTCTGGAAGGGTGCTACGGTGGATATCCAACTTCTTGAATGCCAGATAAATATTTATTCAAACAAGCGAAGGAAGAAGTTCCTCTCATAATCATATTCAAGGATTCCCACAATGCGGTGTCTAAAGTCTGTTTCTCTTTGTGTGATGGGAGATTCAACGCGGAGACCTTCACCTGCACTGCACTACTCTATACGTGTGGAAAATGTTTGTATTGGGCCTCTGGCTCATGTGCCCGCCTTGTTCAACCAACATTTC
Source organism: Dermacentor andersoni (assembly GCF_023375885.2). Classification (NCBI taxonomy): domain Eukaryota; kingdom Metazoa; phylum Arthropoda; class Arachnida; order Ixodida; family Ixodidae; genus Dermacentor; species Dermacentor andersoni. Next base: position 193,031,034 of record NC_092818.1, on the reverse strand, counting down.
ATGAAGGCCTCAACATTGTGGAAAAATTCTCAAATGATAGAGGAATCTAGCTGTCTTACAATAACACGGTGTTGCTGCCTTACAGCAGAGGATATCTCAAGGACTTTCAGCTTTGCCTTGAGGGACAAACTTTACACATAGTAAAAGAACACAAATTTTGGGGGGTTACACTACACAGGAAAATTTATTGAAATTCTCACAATAAAGCCCTCAAAGAACGAATAAACTGAATAATAAATGTTCTTCCCCACGCAGCAGGCACGACATGGGGAGGGTCGGTTTCATCCTTACTAAAGGAAGGAAGGAAGGAAAAAGTGGAGAAGGAAAGGCAGGGAGGTTAACCAGTTTAGCTTAACCGGTTTGCTACCCTACACATGGGAGAGGGATGGGGGCGATGAAAGATGGGGAAGGGGGAGAGAGAGAGAACACATAGCACAACACACACACATCGTTCGTTAGAGACCATCAATCTGGCATGGTACGTGATATCACTGTCACAGCCGCTTGTCCAATCCCGTCTCTTTCAAAAACCGAAGTAGTCCCTTCGTCGCCCTCAGCTGGGATGTCGTCTGTCGGCGGCATGTGAAAATCGTTTCGAGGGACAATGGTCTAGTGTCAAGGTGCGCTAGAACGGATGCCAGGGACTGTCGCTGAACATTATATTCAGGACAGTCGCACAGAATGTGTTCCAGCATCTCCTCGCAAAGACAGGCATTGCAGAGAGCGTTGTCGGCGATTCCATGCGGAATGAGTAAGATTTCGTGAAAGCCACCCCTAACCATAAGCGATAAAGAAGAGTCGCCTCTCTTCGGCGGAGTCCAGTTGGCATATAGAGGTGCATCAAAGAGGGCAGGTGGTATTGACCGTTGCTCTGGTTGGTCTGGCTGTTTGGTGTGCACCATAGTGAGAGCGTGATCTCCTGTGCAAGCACTCGAAGTCTGCTAGCTGCGTCGGATCGTGAAAGCGGTATGGCCTCTTCTTGTGTGTCTTCAAGAGCTGCCCGAGCGGCATTATCGGCGTCTTCGGTTCCAGTGACGCCGCAGTGACTTAGCAGCCACTGAAACGTCACGTGGTGTCCTTTCACCTGTGATGTATGGAGTAAGCATCTAATATCGAATACGAGCTGTTCGAATGGCCCGCGACGCAGAGCTGATAGTACAGATTGTAGGGCTGCCTTTGAGTCGCTGAAGATTGACCATTGTCGAGGTGGCTCCCGATTGACGAAACGAAGTGCAGCGCGAAGAGCAGCTAGTTCAGCAGCTGTCGATTTTGTTGGGTGGTCAGTTCTAAAGCTGAGGGTAATAGCTTTTGCTGGGGGGGGGGGGGGGGGGGGGGACAACAACCACAGCACCGAACGAGCACTGGATGTTTGTGGAACCATCAGTATAAATGTGTTCACTGTCCGCGTACCTCTCGTGCAGAAGAAGCAGAGACAGTTGTTTCAGCACAGGCGACGACAGTTCAGACTTGTTCCCGATTCCTGGTACACTGAGATGGACTGTGGGGCTCATAAGACACCAAGGGGGTATCGATGGTTTAGATGCAGCGGTGAAGCCCGAGGGAAGTTTGTCGTTGTACTTGATGATAGTTTTAGAGAATGATGATTGGTGCCTGCCTGAAGGTAGTGCTGCAAGGTGGTGATAGGGGGAACGTGCAAAATGTCTGATGTGCGTTCTCAGGGCTTCCACCGCAATGTGAGTTTACATTGGATGGTCCCAAGCAATCGCAAGAGTTGCCTCTGTTGACGTGCATCTGGGCAAACCCAGGCAGACTCTGAGTGCTTGAGCTTGTGCTGCCTGCAGAACACTAATATTTGTCTTGCAGGTGTTGTTCAGTACAGGTAGACTATATCTTAAAAAACCGAGAAGGAGAGCTCTGTGGAGTTTAAGCATTGCGTCTACTGGCATTCCCCACGTCTTTCCTGCCAAGTATTTAAATAACTGGGAAGTTGCTGTCAGGCGCCGTTTCATGTAGGCCACGTGCGGGCTCCAACAGAGGTCTTGGTCAATAATTACGCCAAGGAATCTGTGGGTTCGGACATAGGAAATGGTCCGCCCATTGATTGAGATGACATAAGGCGTCATCGGTTTGCGAGTAAATGCTACTAGTGCGCATTTTTCTGGTGATATGCTGAGACCCTGTTTACACAAGTAGTTCGCTGTCAAGGTGGCCGCTCTTAGAAGTCGCGCACGTATCTGAGGACGCGTGACTGTCGAAGTCCAGACACAGATGTCGTCAGCGTATATTGAAATTTTGATGGTAGTTGGCAAGTATTCAGAAAGTCCAACAAGAGCGAGGTTGAATAGCGTCGGGCTGAGAGCACCGCCTTGAGACGCCCCTGCTGGTATAGCGCCGCGTAGTTGGGCCATCGTCAGTTAACACATAGAATGATCTTGCAGATAGGTAACTTGCAATCCACAAAGAAACTCGACCACCTAGGCCAACCGTTGCAAGAGCGTCGATAATGGCCTAATGTAATACGTTATCGTATGCCTCTTTCACATCTAAAAATAAAGCTGCAGATAAACGCTTACGGGACCTTTCGTGCTGGACATATGAAACGAGATCAACTACATTTTCGATGGAAGAGCGGTCACGTCGGAAACCAGCCATGGAAATCGGATAAATCTTGTAGTATTCAAGGTACCATTCCAGGCGGCCAAGGATCATCCGTTCTATTATCTTCCTACACAGCTGGCCAACGCTATTGGGCGGTAAGAGGTGAGCTCTACCGGAGATTTGCCCTGCTTCAAGATTGGCACCAGGCGGCTCACTTTACATTCGTCAGGAACATTTCCCTCCTGCCATGAGGAGTTGTAAAGGCTCAACAATTCTATCAATGCGAACTCTCCGAGATAGCACAAGGCCCGGTATGATATACCATCTGGACCCGGAGATGATGAGCGCCTGCAGAGAGCTAGTGCCGCTTCGAGCTCCTCCATTGTAAAAGGAAGGTCCATGCGGCAATCACGGGAATGGGGGACGTCAGCTCGGGCTGGAGGATCTGGACGAGTCGCTTGGTCTGCGATCCGCGCACAAAAGTCTTCTGCAACATCGATGTCTTGCCGCCCTTGGCAAAGCGCTAGCGCCTTGAATGGAAAACGCCGTTCCGGAAGGCAACGGAGACCTTGCACCGTTTTCCAAATGTGAGACAGTGGCTTGCGGGGGTCGAGTGTCTGGCAAAACGTTGCCCAACGTTCCGACGCTACTCTATCCATACGACGCTGAATCTTCTTTTGCACCCTCCTGGCTGCCCTAAGGTCATGGATTGATTTTGTACGCCGATATCGACGTTCCGCCCGGCGACGAAGCGCTAGAAGTCGCTCTAATTCTATGTCGAAGTGATTTCGCGTGAAAGAGATCGTCATCATGCGAGTGGCGTTTTGCATCGTAATTTTAATCGTTTGCTCTAACCCAGAGGGTAGGGCCTCGCGGCGGGCATCTTCCGTCTCAGATTTGAAGTTGGCGCATTGAATCGTCCGAATGGTATTCCGTGGGCCTGATCTAGACGACAAGCCTTTGATGTTCAGATAGGCGGGAATGTGGTCACTCCCATGTGTCTCAATGTCGGGAAACCACTTCACACATCTGGCGAGAGAGTTGGAGACGAAAGCAAGGTCGAGGCAGCTGCCGTATGTCACGCGTCGAAGAAAGGTGGGGCTACCATCGTTCAGGAGAGTAAGGCCATAGTTGTGGGAGATGCTTGCTAATCTTCGTCCTCTTGAGTTTGTGCTTGTACTTCCCCATGCTGGATGGTGTGCATTGAAATCTCCTATGATGACCCATGGGGCGGGACAAACACTCAAGATATCCGCAAATCTTTTGGCATCGAGATTGCTGGAAGGTGATATATACACGCCTATGAGAGTAAACAAGAGTTTGTTCTTTTTAACTATGACGCGTATATATTGACTGTCGTCGTGGGCCGCAATTAGTTGCAAAACATAAGTGAGTTCACGACGAACAAAAACGACAATTTTGCTGCATGCACCATTTGTTGATGACATGATAAATTCGTATCCTGACAGTCTTATCGGTTTCTACATGTTGGGCTCACAAATGACGATGAGCGGAAACACATTGGTGTACACAAACTGACGAAAATCTTAAATTCGTGATTTTAGCCCTCTGGCGTTCCACTGGATGACGGACGCTGCCTTGACTTCTTTCCGGAAGGATGGGGTATGGGTAGCCATCTTTCTAGTTGAGGGATGCAAGCACTGGGCTTAAGGCGTCCAGCACTTTAAGTGCGCTTCGAGCAGACGGTGTCGCCATGTTCACTAAAAGCGCTCGAATGGCCTCCATGAGAGAACGTATATCACCGAGATGACTTGACGATCTGTTTTAGGTGAATCATCAATGGCCGGAGAAGCCTCCGGTGGGGCCGCGACCTTCTGAGGTTCCTTAGCAAGGGAGCGGCTCGGTAGCGTAGGCCATTCCTCTAAAGAAAGAGTCTTGTCTGATTCCCTCGTGGAAGTTGTGGGCCCTTTCGCGGCGCGACTAAGTGGTACCGTAGTGGAGCGTGTACTATCGCTTCGCGCATGCGCCTTCTTCGAAGACGTACGATGGTGACGACATCGACGCCGACGCCGGACTACTTCGGTTGCCTCCCTGTGGGCCGAATTGTCTCTGGCCATTTGCTTGAGAACCACGCGCTTCCTCTTGATGCGGGGACAGTCTTTCGACGAGGGCGCGTGAGGGCCGCTACAGTTGGCCACTTCAGGACCGTGGCACCGCAGGTCTGTTCTGCATGAGGTTCAACGCAACGGGGACACAGTAGCGAGTTGGGACACACGCCCTTGGCGTGTCCTTGCCTGAAACACTGATGGCATTGAGGCGGCTTCTGGATGAATGGTCGAACCGGATGTCGGAAATGTCCGACTTTAACGTGGGATGGTATGCAATCCCCCTTGAAAATAACTTTTACGCAGCGCGTATTCCCAAGGCGGCGCACTTGCGTAATGATCGTGTCTTCGTATGCCGGCTTGATGAGGCTAGGTAAGTCATCATTGGTAATGGCAATGTCAATGTCGTAAATCCCACCGACTATGGATGTGTCGTCGATCGGGATAAAGGGGAGCATTTTGATTCCGTCTAGCTCTGCGATTTGTTTAAGTTTTCCAAGCGCACTCGCGTTGTACACGTCTATGGCGAGTATATTCTTGCGTGGATTTATTCTTATGTCTTTAATTTGATCCGGCACCGCACATTCCAGAAAAATGGATAGGGCTTGCCTGTTCAGCAATCGTAGGTTGCTTGACGGTTCTTGCGGCATAAAGATGATGACGTGTGGCCAGCGCGCAGGCCTTGACTTCACAGTCGTTGTGCTCGCAGGAGTTGACGGCGCTGTGTTGACGATTTTTCTCCTCGCCTTCTTACTCCGGACGGGTATGAAGCCGTCGTCGGATGAGTCGTTTTCCGACATAGAGTACAGCTCGGTGTCTTCGGTGTCATTGGGGAGCCAACTCGCTTCCTTGCGGTTGACGGCCGTGATGACTTCTGGCCAGGCGGGCCTCTGGCATGCTCCGCGTCCATGGCCGCAAGACGGGGAGGCGAGGCACCTCGAAAGGCGAAGATTTTACCAAAAATTCACAGAGCACAGAAACAAGTGTTCTGCCAAGAAGACACTTCGTCGTCTTCCTCATCCTTACTAAAAGTACATAATGCAGTAGTAGTGCATCCTTACTAAAAGTACATAATGCACTTATAAAGCAAAAGATAGCATATTCTTCACCTGTTCTGTATGAAACCTCCCGTTCATCTGAAGGGAGACCCCAACGATGAACAGCTAGGAGCCTTATAATACGCTTAGGTGTTCCTCGAGCAACCTGAAGTTCCTTAATAATTGCAGAGGCACGTCATCCTCCGTTTCCTATTACGAGGACGGTTGAAACCTTCCGACACTACTTTCGCGTTTCAGCGCAGCACAAAAGGCACCCACTAGCAATTGCATTTATAGAGACAGGGCGAGTATTAGTATGGTGATTCAGGAGCACAAAAATCTACTACTACATCGCGGATTTTGGAACTCAGTAATCTCCTACACACTATGGCTACTCGTCGCCCCGAAAACAGAACTTTCCATTGAAGGAATTATTCGCTAACGAGACATGTTTATGCTAGCAGCAAAACAACTAGCGTTATACCAGATATACTATCGATGCCCGGGTTATATTCAAGCGTACACAGATGGTTCTTGCCAAAATAATTATTATACAGCCGCCTTCGTCATTCAAGAATGGAACTGCATGCAGACGTTTAGACTGTCTCACATAACATCATAAACTGCATCTGAGCTTCTTGCAATGTGGTCTTTTTTACTATACATAAATTAACTGCAAAAAAAAAAATCAGAGCCATTCAACTTTGTGAAGGTGGATAACCAGCGGACCTGTATATATGGTGATAAATGTGTAGATAATCAATATGTTGATTGAAAATAAAAGACACATACCACAATGAATTTCGTTTCCGCGATATTTTTTGTTGTTGTTTTATTAAAGTGCAAGCTCAATGCTGTTTTTTTATTTTGAACCTTCAATTGTTTGCTTTTCTGGATTTATTATTTGGTCACCAAGGTGACTATATATCGCTTTATGATCGCTATGATATACGGTCAATGGCTCTGTGGCGACACTGGAAAGGGTCTTGGCCAATGTGAGGCCTTTACGCTGCAGCGATGGCGTGTCTTGGGCACACTGATGTTTGTGTAACATTGAATGCCGAACCTTTCCAAGAGAAACACACGAACCACTTTCCGTCTGGCCGAGACACGTCTATGTTGAAATCATCCACAATAACGGAGTCCAAATCATCCACAATATGGGAACGGAGTCGGTGGGGTGATCCAGACAAAGGTGCATACGCTTCGCGTTTGCGGCGCGGCCCTCGTCTGTATTACCTGCCGCCTGCCGTCGCCGCGCACATTCTCGCTTCTGTTCGCGACGGTGTTCTTTCTTAGGCGCTCTGTTCTTCCGCAGTCCTCACCGCACGCGTCCTACCATTGCACGGGTGGAAGGGAACTGAGATAACGTTACGTGGTTTGCCTATAGATCCCGTGACATCAAACCGGAATTCATACTAAACAGTGTCTATACCGGTTTTACTTTCTTATTACTATATTTTTTATCACAATACGTTTTAACACTTCTCGCGATTAAGCGCAGCTGAGGCATATCCGGCGATGCGCTTTTGCTTTATGCTTTAGTTCTTCTAGCTCTTCTCGCGGGTACGTGGCAAGAGCTAGAAGAACTAAAGCATAAAGCACGGCCACGGCGGTGGTGGCGGACGGCGACGGGAATCTGATCACATGTGCGACGGCAAAGGCAGCCGGCACAGCGGAGGCCGAAGAAATTGCCGTGGCGCTGGCGGCAGTAGAAGGATATAGGACAGGCAGGCCTCTAAACATCTTAACAGACTCGAAGGAAGCGTGCAGAAATTACATGAGGGCCAGGATTAGCAAAGCCGCCCTCAGAATTCTTGGCGGAGCCAACTTCGCCGAGAGGAACGTTACGCACAAGTTAATCTGGATTCCGGCCCACGCAGGCATAGAGGGTAACGAAAGGGCAGACAGCCTAGCTCGAGAGACCACGTTCCGAGCAGAGCAGTCGCACGCCCCGGAGTATCACCCACACGCTTGTGAAGGAGGATACACAGAAATCTTAAACTTACACAGAGGGACGAGAGCCAAATATCCCCCACCGCACAAAGCTCTAACGAAGGAGGAAGCAACGAGTTGGCGCAGATTGCAGACAAACTCCTTCCGAAATTTATACATCCTAAACAAAATGTACCCAACACAATACAGAGACACCTGCCCATGGTGCGGGGCCACACCCACACTCTATCATGTCACATGGGAATGCAAACACAATCAATCACTCCACCAACACAATAACCCGAGTGCGGAGCAATGGGAGAGTCGGCTTACGAGCTGCGAGCTCACGGCCCAAAGGGCCTTAGTGCAGCAGGCTAGTGAGGTAGCTAGGCTCAGTGGAGCCCTAGAATAGGGGCCCACCCTTGCCGGAAGAGGCTCCAAGTCGCCGGCGCCCAAGAAGACGACGGAGACCTCGAGACGCTAAATCCTTGAAAGAACCAAATAAAGTTTCTCTCTCTCTCTCTCTCTCTCTCTCTCTTCTAGCTCTGGGGTGGCCGCCATTTTGTTTGCCTGCGCACACAAACCACATTAACCTCGCGTATAACAGCTAAGCTGTAAAAGGCAAACAATCCGTCATCCTTTGTGACTCGTAGGTAGCTTTGTCACCACAAAGTGGCGCATCGGCAATTGGCAAAACATGGCGTTAGTTTACAAGACACTTAAGGAACTCACAAAAGCAAGTGAACAGTGTCGTACAATAATGTTCCTATGGCTACCTGTTCACTGCAAAAATCCCTGGGAATGTTGCAGCAGACAAGGCAGCTGGACAAGCGCATGTTAATAACGCCGCATATCGTCTCTCTCATAACAAGGCGAATTGCGGTACGTACTAAGACAGATCTCAACCCGTGGTTGCAAAGCAACACAGTTTAATCAGAATTCGAAATCTTCAGATTTATTTCACATTGCCCCTTCGCTTCAATTCAAGGTCCCGTCCACATTGCATACAAACAGAGCCTTTGAAACGCTCGTTCACCGACTGCGGTTCGGTACCGCGTACACAGAACACCTTCTACGAAAAATTTCGAGCTGATATTCCGGAATGCACTTGTGGCCACGCGGATGAGGATGTACAGCATCTTCTGCAAGAATGTCCGCGACATGACACACATAGAAGATGTTTAGCATGTGATTTAGCGGCATTAAACAGCAGGCCCTTCAGCCTCGGGAAATTCTTAGGCCCTTGGCCAACATGTTCATTGCACAGACGAGCATTACTGGCCCGCCAATGATTTCTAGAAGCGAGCAATATTCTCGGCAACTACTGAGTAGAGTGCTTGTCTGTGATAAGCTCACTCTATGGGATCTTTTTTACCCGACTCAATTCAGTGCCTGGATTCATGTGCCTGCCTTTGAATCTACTCTGTGCTTTCTCATGTGTCCTGATTTTAGTGTAGTTATGTGACCGGACTTTTTGTTTACATTAGTGCGCCTGTGACTGGACTTTGCGTTATTGTGATTTCGAGTTGCATTTTAGTTTTATCTCTTTCCATTCCTTGTAATGCTTCCACTTATGAACATATATATTGTATCATGCCCCCCCCCCCCCTCACACAACACTCCTGCTGGAGCCTGTGAGGATTTTGAATAAATAAATAAATAAATAAATAAATAAATAAATAAATAAATAAATGATGCGTTTAAGCTCTTTTTTGTTTTTCATATCTCTATGTGAACAGGGGTAGCCGGCGCCAATGAAAGGCGACATCTCCTAAGTACTATATATTAACAAAAGAAAAAAAATGTGACGCCCACTTTACCCGCTCAAAAATGTATCCCGAATTCCGGATTTGTGCCGTGGCATGGACAGAAGTCAGATGTTGTTCTGACGCTCCTTTAGTTGTTGTGTAGTTATCACGCTTATTTATTTATTTATTTATTTATTTATTTATTTATTTATTTATTTAACGCACTTGTTCTCTCTTTAACATGTGTTCGCCGAGCATGCGCGAATTTCCTCTGCGGGAATTTTCGCCACATGAAATGCGAAAGGCGGCGCTGCATCTGAGACATGCGTGGTGCGTCGGCAACAATTTCACGAGCACCAGATACTTCACCAGATACACTCTGTTTGAACATCTCCACAGCAACGCATTTTAAACCAGAAGGACGCAAGCTTATGGAGCAGGATACATCGGCGCTTTGCAAAACGTGCACTCTGCAGTCGACACACAGGAACAGCTGAAGCGAGAAAAAATGCGGAGGACAACTGCAAGGAAATAACAATTCCATCTGCGCAATGAAATATTGCTACATACCGGTGCTTGATATATCGCACTAAATAGTGTGCGATATCTTATGCGATAGCTCTGATTGTGGAGCTACCACATTTCCCTCCGAACTCTGAATCGAATAGCATATATCTGTTCGAACGTCCTAGAGGAGCCAGCCCATTGCAAGGCTACCGGCGCCAAGGATAACTTAGCAGCGCGAGAAGGCTAGTCGACACCAGTCAGCAGAATACATAAGCCATTCTGGCCACAGCACACGTTCATCGAAATATCGCTCGCCTTTCTGGAAGAGCATTTGTGTAAATAATGGCCATACAAATTTTAAGCATCATTTCTCAAATGCGAGCTAGGTAGTACACACCGGTTTCATCACTAATTTAATGTAACTAGTATTTGCAGCACGTGTGGCCCGTGCTGACGGTCGGCTGCGATTTTTCATTAGCAAAAAATTATGCGGGGCTGTCTGAGAGAAGTTTCTTTTAAAGGAAAATAGAGATTAAGAATTTCTTGTGATAAACCGTACATAAATTATGCGCTCTTTCATATATTCGATCTAACGCTTAGAAGCTCGATCCCAGCCGTGCAAGGCAATAAAAGGTTCCGTGTTGTTTTCGTAAAAGCGCGACCTGATTTAAATTTTCCGGCCAATAAACAACGGCACGAAGGAAGCACGACAGCCTTTAATAATAAGCTTGAGCACACTGGAGTAACAGCGCGCCAGGAGATTAAACACGCCCATTTTGCTGTCGTTCGACACGCTTCCTTGCTTCACGAAGATATGAGACAAACTAAACAGCTGTAATTGATCAACAACAACAACAAAACAAAACTCAACGTGTGCACGGGCTTCTATGCAATTTTAGTTCAATGGAAATTCCCCTTACTTAATTAAACTCGCCTCGTCGAAGAGAGTACGCCCTAGAATATTATTTGACGTCGCGTCTATAGCCCGCTTAATTTTCTGTACACGGCAATAGCAATGAAACACCTCACAGCGGCGGCAGCCCCAGTTTTTCGCGCCCGAGTAACCTTAAGCCGCACCGAAAGAGGTGCTGGAAGCGGGAACGCGATGTATTTGCGAGGCTTGTTGACAACATCGACCCGGTATTCAGCACAATAGCTAGCGTGCTATGTACGTAGGCGGTAACCGAAGCCGAGCTTATCTTTCCAGCGCGTATTTGTCAAGCGAAAAGACACAATTGATTAAAAATATAGGAAATCTCTTGAAATTAACTTAAGAAAAATTGAAGCGTACTTTCCACGTTCTTAGCAAATTACGATGGCCACGGGAAGAGCTTTAACGAACATTTCGTATGCCCTGGAAAAACCTTACTGAGAATGACAGTTGTATTCCCGTCTTATTGTTCCGTGAATTGTGCACATATTAACGCGTTCAGCATTTTTGTTTTTGTTTACTTCCTTTTTCTCCCTTAATTCTGCTTTGTCAGCGGTTTTGTCGGTGTAGCCTTTTCTGCAGTAGTGGTAGTCGGATTTCATCAATGTTGCGCAGCTAATGAGAAAAAAAATTCGTGGATTGTCCTCCTTTTAATTATCCAGTTTTAAGCAATTAACGCAGCAACAAAGAAACAACATTGCAAAAAAAAGTAGCCCTTCTAGTTTCCTTCAAAAGGAAAATTGAAAAAAAGAAGGAAAGAAAAGTGAGCTGAAGGGCTTTCTGACGCTTCGCTGCAAACAAAGCGCAGGCCCACCTTCCTCGGCTATTCTGACAGGTGCCAACAATAAACGCCCATTTGCATGTCATACTCATCAGCGGTGCTTCCCAGTAACAGCAGAAACTCGTGGAAAAAGGAAAGCAGCACGATGCGAGGGCTGTTCGTTGAATGCATTACGGGAGTGTCCGGTTTATTTGCATTCTGATCCGACGATGCGCTTCTTCCATTGTCACAAGAGCCGAGGGAAAAGTGTCCCCAGAAGAGGCTGCTCTCGAGCCGCTACAGCGTCGTCTCCCCTATGCGATCGCGAGAGAGACTTGCAGCGGTCCTCCTTGCGACGCAACGACGAGACTTCCGGTGCAAACGCTTTTTGAGGGAAACCCAACCTCGGGCTCGACAAATATTTCCGTCCCCAGATTACACGTGCGCCACGCAGAAACGGTCTCATTAGAAACAAACGTGACCGACGACGTGAACAGAACTTAATCCATTTCAATAAACGCGCTTTACGTTAGAACCGAATCACCAGCAGGACTTCGATTCGTGAAACATCGTTTCGTTCTTAAAGGAAAATCGCGAAAAGTAGAGACATTTAATGATTGTGAAACAGTGCGTTTACCTGTAGAAAGTTATAGGACTACCTTCCCAAGTTACTACACCTAAGATTTAAAAAGAAAGCATCTAATTTGGTTAATAAATTACTATAAAAGCTTAACGAGATGCGGCTCTTAGAGCGATAGAAACAAGTAAAAACATTCAATCTTAAATTTGATTGTACAGGGATAGCTAATTGAAAAGACTTAGGAATGACAGTTTAACACAAACTGTGCAATCAGCGCATAGCCGCGGGCGCAGAAACGTGAACTGAATACTGAAAGCAGTAACCGACAGAAACATATAAAATGAAAACACCCATCACTTTTGCTTACGGATGTCCGAAAAAAGTGCTTTTAATTTTCTTTTGAACATGTCGATGTGCTTACCAAACTGTGCAGGTGTTTGCCATTGTATTGTTTAACGTTTTTCTTTTCGTTTCTTTCTTTTTTTGAGCTAATATATGATGTAAGAGTAGATGAGTAGCCGTCGCGTCTAGCACGCACATATCCCCTTGCATCCAGTTAATAATACATACAAACTCAAAACCTTCTAGCATACCCCTTTGATGACGATGTTCTCGATTGCTCCTTTCTGTCTTTATTTTCATTCGGACATTATTTTCCAATGATTCCGTCAATTATACAGACAATTAATCTTCACATGAGAAATAGTTCCATAATAGTAATTCTGAATAGATGCACGGTCGATATGAAAAAAATGATAAGACAGCTCAAGTGCTTACCCCTGTAATACACACGTCAGTTTTTATCGTTTAGTTTTGTCGTGTATCGGAACACGACACCTCATTACTTCCTGAAATCTTTCACTCTGCCATATTCTTTAATGAAACAGCAACAATTAACACTATCGTTTGATGACCCAACAGAGTGGACATTTCCTTCTATTAGCAAATGTCAATCCAAATTAGGCACCGGTTGCGAAGCCTCATCATGGCTGCGCTCACCGTCTGTTTGGACTGGAAAGAATGGCAGTTCGGCCGCCGTTAATGCACCTGTTTAGTCCCTCACAGCTCCGAACACGTGGGACACGACGCTGAATGCAAACGTCGGCTTCAACATCGTCAACTCTTTAATTTTTCTATCCAAAAGCTGGATAAGCACACCTAGTTGACCTTCGATTCAGCGTAAGAACACTGAATTAATTAATGAACCTTGCGAAATTTCAGTCAAGCCGTCTTGTCAATTTGTTCACTTATATTGCGAGAGACGAAAGAACCGCGCGATGAGTCCAGCCAGCTCATCACTTAAATCGTTCGATCAAATACAGCAGTACCCCCGCACTTGCGCTAGAAACAATCTACAATCTGCCCCTCACCTTTTTTATTTTTTAAGCTTATACTGCATGTACCCCTATTTCAATATCCTAGTCCATATCCTTCGTACTCAATATCAGTAGCCGTCCACCATCATTTCCTAACGTTATTGCCCAATCTAGAAATAAGACGCGTTATATCCATTAGGAGTGCAGTTCATCACGCCGCAAATGAAACGCATTCAATCTATTTTTCCGCTCACCCTAACGGAGCGCGCTTGTGCCGCGTACGCGTTGCGACGTTGACATATGATTCAGGGTAACAGCCGTACACCACGGTGCCGTCATCGCCAATCTACTTTCTCTCCGTCTATATCTTGCATTCGAAGACGCAGCTAGTCTGTATCGTTTGTATATGGTGAATATAGGTGTATAGTAGACGGGCAACCTCCTTTTGGCGACCAGAGACACTCACCCTATCGTTCCGGTTCACGGGCAGCACCTGCGAAGGAACAGGAAGAAAGAAGTAGCGCCAACTATGAGAAGCTGAAAAGCAGCGACCGAAAAGCTGGCGGTTGCATCACTCGCCAAAGGTTGCACATGCAGAGAGGTACACACACACACACCAACTGCGCCGCTCGTTCGGCGTAAACACCATTAGTCTCATGCCAGAGCCCCCAGTACCACAGAACCTAACGAGAAGGCGCGTGTTTTCTATCCATGTGGCCAAATACGTCAGCTTCGTTGTAGCTGTCTGTTGCGCATGATATCAACAAATACATGAATTATTCTTTTCTTGTTGCTTGCCAAATAGCACTATCTTTCTTTATTAATGAAGTCCAGTGGCGCAGTAATGAGGCCGCGTTTCCTCTTTATTCCTTCTTTCTTCCTTTATTTCTCTGTTTTCATCTGCATGAGACGTAGAACCAGTTAAGGTAGTGAGACAATAAATAAATAAATAAATAAATAAATAAATAAATAAATAGATAAATAAATAAATAAATACAAAGAACGTGCCATTGCACTACACAACACTAAGCACCCTTGAATGAGGTGGCAGATTGCGCGGCGAAGTTAACCATTCCTAATGAGTCTTTCGTTTATACGCTGGAGCTCTGCCTCTGTGCTTTCGTACCTATTGCAACGGAAAGGTTAAACGATACCCAGCGGTAAAGGCAAATTGGTCACATGGCAATAGCTTGTGGAAAACTGTTAATTTTGGCACGGGGCACTCTTTGACGGCAGAGTAAAATTAACACACAACTCGGCACATAACGCATATAATGCATATACTTATTACTGCTGGCACTTAACCATAGGGTTCTGCGTGTACAGATATTACTTAAAACAGATTTTGCCAAAGGAGCGAAAGCTGCATAATAGATTCCGTGCATTGTAGCTATGTTCCTCCCCATCCCGCCCTCCTTCAATTTAGTCTAAGCCTTACGTAAATGTATGCGTAAATTTCAGTTATGCCAAGCCAACTAGCCCACTGCCAAGCTTGCAGAGTTCTCTATGCAAGTAATGCACTTGGCTCTGGAACATAAATGACGAGTATCTCGACCTTCAGCAGCCCTGTGTGACACTCGTGATCGCGGAGTCTCATTAAATATTTACTTATTCTACAGGTGGCGGGGGCTACATATGACCCCCTAAGCGTGGGGATGGGGAGAAAGGATACGGCAGCACTGCGAAATTTCGAGCAAAAGACGAAAAAAAAAAAAAAAGGTGACAAATGGCAATGTAGGTAGGCGTGTACGTGCGTGCGTGCGTGCGCGCGCGTGTGTGCGTGTGTGTACTGCCCATAAATGCACATTAGAAAAGATGGCGGCGCGCAAAGCGTCGCCTTCAGCATATTGCCAATAGCACAAAGTGTTTAGTGTGTTTTCACAGGAGGACAGGCCGATGGGTCAAGTGCCGCTACCGAAGAAAACTGTACAAATGTTTGTTTGCCTTATGCCTCAACAGTTATGTGTTTCTGATAGAAATAGCGGAGACTGAAGCATGGCTGAGACAGCGTTGAGGTCACACAGTGTGCAGACACTTTCATCAAGGCCTGTCCCAGAGTTCAGCCTTCCAGATCTACCTGCAAACTTAACTGACCTTTACTGTACGCCGACCTCAAAGTGATACGTAGAAACAATCTTTGCTATGTCATGCAGCGTCAATTCAACACCGTGAGTATAATATTGCAAGACGGAATAAGAAGTACGATACACGACGAGGCTATAGCTTCTCTCTCTTGACAATTTATCAGAAATGTCATGCTATCATTGCCGTGTAACGTATGGCGTGGCGAACAATGGCCTTTCATTGCATACTGCACATGCATCCCTCTATGAAACGTTGTTTCCGTTTGGAAACGTTGTCTGTTTGCCGGATGCTCTAGGCTAAACGACATCTTTTTCTCGAGGGCTGGCACTGCCTCATCGCTTGTGCCTATTTTTGTTTCCTTCCGACGAAGCGCGTCATTGTTTTATCGAGATCAAATCAAGGGCGCGAGAACGGCACAGCTCGCTTGCTGGCATCCACATTGAAGCATTATCTATCTATCTATCTATCTATCTATCTATCTATCTATCTATCTATCTATCTATCTATCTATCTATCTATCTATCTATCTATCTATCTATCTATCTATCTATCTATCTATCTATCTATCTATCTATCTATCTATCTATCTATATATCTATCTATCTATCTATCTATTCTGTACTAAGGGATGATAATAAATGATTCCCGATGCTTGTAGCGAAACGCAGGATTACAACTCGCTAGTGGTTCTCCCGTGACGTCATCAGCGAGACAGAACACCCGAGAAAGTGATTATACAAGACGAAAAGAAAATGGAAGTTGTACTTAAACGAGATGGGAACAAAGCACTTTCCAGTATTGGGTACAAGCTGTCATCAACGAAGCGACATCCCCTTACTTAAAGCTCGAAGAAAAAATCGAGCAAAAAATGAGAAATGTTCGAGCTGATCCCAAATTCTTGATAGCAAGACAAGCAGACATGCGGCGAGAAAATAACTGCGCCAGGCACACGTTGTGATCAGCGAAGCGACTCGCTCTTTATATACACTTCTCATATACCTTCACACATAAAGAAAGAGAAAGAAACAAAATAGCAAAATAAGTCCATCTTGCCATTTCTGCGAAGTTTAGACGCAAATAATGAAAGGGAACTGCTAGAATCGCTCTCAAGGCGTAACGTGGTTATGGAAAATGAAAAACAACACATGTGCTAACGAGCCGAAAATACTTTAACGACCCAAGGGGAAAAAAGAAGAAGAAAAGGAAACAGAACGCACTGCCGCGCCTTCGTTTTCTTAATTTTCCCAGCGACTCATTTTCTTAACTCGCAGCTCATTGCACACAGACAGCAAGGCGCAGCCATTTAAGGCAAACACATTGCCCAGCACCCTTTGAAAGAAAGAAAGAAAGAAAGATTCATTGACGTTTCCGGGTGCTTTTATCTGCACCGTCTGGGCTGGCTATTAGAAAAACTTAAAGCGCGATATATAGCAGTGCTCTCTGGTGTAGCTCCACCATTCTGGCCTATGCGGAGCGACTTTGACTGCTACGTTATGTTGATTTCCTGCATGTAGCATTTGCCTCCTCGAATTCAGACTTAATAGGCACCGTGATAAGATAATGAATTTATAGAAAAGCACAAGGCTCGGTGGTTTATTCTCTGTATATACAAAGAAATGCCTGTTTACTTTTAAAAGCAGCACATAACATTAAATCAGCCGAGTTTTAGTGAGCCTGAACACAGCTGAGATGAGGTTTCTTGCAGGCTGTGTTTTCTTACTATGCACTATGGCTTAAGTTACGTACAGTCATCCTATAGCTGGCTATAGCGGCATGTAGAAGGCTACTTCAGACTAAACTTTACCTGCTGCATGCCATCATCACTGTCGTTGGAAGTGTAGAAAAGAGGGAACATCATAAAAGCAGCAAACTAATAGCAACAACACAAATGCTTCAGGATAACAAGAAAGCAGTTAAACACAAACTTCCTATACACCAGATAACTTTAGAGCAAGGAAAACGTGCTTTCAGCAGCACGAGTACCTAAATTGGAGCAACTTTTATAGGTGTGCCGCCGGCCAATCTGGCTAGTTTTTATTAAAGAGCCTCTCTCAGTCTCGCAAAAAATGGCTAACAACACCGTCCGCATTCCGTGAGAGGCTAACATCGCCAGTGCATTGGCTGCCGGCGCGCACATCAGTGGCACTCGCGCTCCTTCGAGCATATTTAGCATGAGCTTAGCCACGCACGACGTCAGTGATACAGGACGATACGAGGCCAAGTCCGTCATTTCTTTGCCGGGCTTCAGCACTGGGAAAACACAAGCCACCTTCCATGAAGGAGGAACGTCGCCAGTCTCCCACACTCGATTGAGATAGCTTAGGAGCATCACCAGTAGCCTACAACAACTCAACTCAACTGAACTCACATTTAGCAGCCCAAGACTCGTGATCTCAGGCTGTTTTTGTTTCTCGGATTTATTAACCAACTCGCCTAGCTTAACCAACTCGCCAACTCGGTCCTTGTTTGTAATTTTGCACATTCGTTCTTTTATATATATTTCCGTAAGAAGTCCCAAGATCTCTGGATTTCAAGTGGCTTCAATTGCAGATTACGTAAACTGGACCCGACGCTACGGCTACAACTGCCATCTAGCCTTCCCCGCGGCGAAACAACCTTGTTGTGTCGCTTGTGGCTGGGAGTGGCGTTCACGAACGCATACTCCTACCGTATAGGAATGGCCGAGAGCCCGATGTGCGACTCCTGTGGGTGCGAGGAGACCATCGAGCACCTATTGTGTACCTGCCCTCGCTACGATGTCCAACGCCTCTCTCTGCGGGCAACTTTACGCAGACTGGACTCGAGATGTTTCACCGAGTCAAAGATACTCGGACCGTGGCCACATCCGTCACTGGCTCGAAAAGCGATTCGTGCACTAGTGCGGTACTTGAAGTGCACGGGCTTAACAGACCGTTTATAGTGTCCTTTTGTATGGTGTCGCTCCCACACGTACTCAGTGCTTCCTCTCTCCCTTTCTTCCTCTTTCTATTCCCCTTTCCCCCACCCCCAGTGTAGGGTAGCAAACCGGATGCTGTTCTGGTTGACCTCCCTGCCTTTCCTACCCTTGTTTTCTCTCTCTCTCTCTCTCCCCTCCACCCCGACTTTCCCATTCCCTAAGTGTAGGGTTGCCAAATGAGCATGACTGGTTCGATTCAATTCAATTCGATTCAATTCCCCTTATTTACCAGAAAATATCCGGGCTGGACTCCGGGTCTAAAAGCTGCAAGAAAACAGCTTGACGGGGCCCAGGAGACCATACATACATGGCAACATGTGACAGGTAAACCGATAACAGATGTTTAAAAGCATCATACACGAAAGTTATTTACACAGGTAGTAGAATATCATTATACATTAATTAAGAACGCGCACTCTTACTCGAAAAAAGAACAATGCCTTTGTGTTGCAATGCACAACAAACATAAATTGAAGAAACTAACCAAGCACAATTCTACCACATTACTTAACACTAATTTTAGTAACAGAATGAAATGTCAACATCACTAATATGAAAACTCCTAGCCTTTGCATTTTGCTCATCTCTCACTCTGCTAATCTTCATTATTAAATCGCTAGCTTTGTTTAGCTACTTGGATCACATTGGATAGACGCCAGCCGATCTCGCGCAATAAAAACCGGAAGGACAGTCAACGTGGGCCACTGGTTATGTGCTGACTGTTGTCTTGTCGACCAGACAACATGGGCCACTGGGTGCGGACACAAGCAGACAAATTCGGCACTGGATGAGTGACATTGGTGTGTGCCCATTCTTGGCCAATAAGTGTGCCAAGATGGCACACATGGTTGACACAACCCAACACGATTGTGCTGTGATTACAAGCTATACTCTGCCGTGCTATCATTGGGCATTGTGCTTGGCAGAGAGAGAGAGAGAAAGAGAAAGCAAGGAGAGGAGAGGCAGGGAGGTCAACCACACGGGCGTCCGGTTTGTTATCCTTCACCGGGGGTAAGAAGAAAGGGGGGAACAGAAAGACGACAAGAGTGAGCACTGAGCTCACCTGGGAGGATGCACTAGACCGCCACTTCGAGCGCATGCTGATTTGCCCCCGCATGGTTCCGTGATTCACGAATAGCGCGGGGATACGCAGCAGGTCTCACAAGAAAACTGTCGCAGAGTTCGACAATCACGTTCGATGGTTGCTGCCACATTTATTATTATTATTATTATTATTATTATTATTATTATTATTATTATTATTATTATTATTATTATTAATTATTATTATTATTTCACAGTGCTTTGCCTGCCCCATTTTCCTTCTGTGTACATTTTGCCTCGCGTATTACTTTTAAGTGCATCCGTACGAAGGCACAGTTGCTGTTCCTAGACAATATAATAAACATCTGAATGACTGTTTGATTGATTGATTGATTGATTGATTGACTGACTGACTGACTGACTGACTGACTGACTGACTGACTGACTGACTGACTGACTGACTGACTGACTGATTGATTGATTGATTGATTGATTGATTGATATTAATTACACAATCAGTATGCTGATGAGCGGGTGAGACAAGACTGCCTAAACCACGAAGGTTGGTTCCTGAAATAGGCGCATTTTTGCTTCCCCGTCTATGACTGAATTGTGCCTTTATTTCTAGAACAGTATACCACGAACAAATGCTGACCTGTGCAACATTTTTGGAGTGTCCCAGACTTATCAAAAACATCTTCAATGCAAGCTTTGTAGTTCTCCTTGCCGTTTGTCATTGACTTGGGCCCAACAGCACCGCCGTTATCGACGTGATAGGCCACTCGGTGCAACGGATGACAATGAAAGAATAGAAATTGAAAAGCATGACGTCGCCGTATCGACATCTTGGGTCTTTTCATGACTTTTTTTTTTTTTCAGCGAAATGAACGTGACGCTGATCGAACATCTTTTCGGCCGTCACCGTGGTCGTCGTGTTCGTTGTTGTTGTGGTGGTCGTTGTTTAGCTGATGCGTGCCAAGAAAGATATTCCATAGAAACGCCCATTATCACACAAATATGATGAAGCATGTTGGCGTTTACAAGTTCAATTCCTCATCCCTGCTTTCTTTTCTTCAACCTTTCAAATTAATGCTATAACGTCCCCACCACGTCACCAGCACTACCACTACGTCACCATTACGGCGACGTAGTGGTAGTGGATTTGGCGTTGCGCGGCTAAGCCCGAGGGCGCGGTATCAGATCCCGGCCACGGCGGCCGCATATTGATCGGGAAAAAGTCTGGAAGAAGCTTAAGCTTCGCCTTTAAGAGTGGAACGCGATAGCTTTCAAAGACCCTTACTGCTCTTCATGCTTCCCGGCAACTGCAGCTTGTGTAACCGTAACGTTTACCGGGAAACGCGGCTGCGAACGCTATGTGCGAAGGCGAGCTTTCTGGTAGAAACACGGCCTTTTCCGTGGGTCGATCTCCTGTTACTGTTTCGCACTTTAACATTTCAGTCTGAGAAGAGCTTACATAAAGGCCAAACAATGTCGGTGTTTTCCCACTACATTTGCTTGTGGGCTGCCGTTTTCAAAATTCCGAGGAATAACTTTGGAAAGAATGAAAGACAAGGTATGAGCAACTTTGGCGGTAGAGAAGCGGTTGGGTATGCACGTTCGGAAAAATTATTTTCGTAATAAATTCGCTGGACGCCAGACGCGCGGGACGCCGGATTTTCTGCTACACGGGCTCCTTCAACGCTATCACGTTAAAATGCAAGAACGCCAGCGCACCGAGCATTGCGCGCGCGTTACAGAACCCCAAGTGGTCGAAATTAATCTGGGGTGCCCCACAGCGGCGTGCCTAATAATGATATCGTGGTTGAATTCTCCGGCCCGAAAAATCACAGATATTTATGCTAATCTGAATTTTGATATTCTATTTCATATTACTTTTCTTCGCCTCAGAGGCTCACTTGCACACACCGATTAACGATCTTTCGTACCTAATATGTCAATCTACAGGGTCGATTATGAAAGTAATGAGCAATTTCTGGGAAAAATAGATTTATTGACCAGACCCGTACAAATGGTCAAAATTCTTCAAAATACTCTCCCCCGGCATCAATACATTTGCGTAGACGTGTTTGCTGCCATGAAAGTCCTCGACGGGAATGTCTCTCAGGAACGCTCATATCATAAGATGCCAACACTGACAGCAAGGACAACACAGGCGAAATTACTTGTGCTTAACAAATCAAATAAAGAAACGATAAATTAATGGAAATGAAAGTGGATGAAAAAAGAACTTGCCGCAGGTGGGGAACGATCCCACAACCTCCGCATTTTGCGTGCGATGCTCTACGAATTGAGCTACCGCGGCGCCGTTTCCCCATCCACTTTCTTGGGTATATTATGTTTCCTAGTAAAACCCTGGGAGTGTTAGCCAGTGCCACCACTCACAGACCTTGGCGGCGGATGTGGAACATCCTTTCTGCCGCAGGCGTCAGGAGAATGTGATCTTTTCGGGTGAAGGCAACCAGTGAATAAACCCACACATGCTACCTGAAGGCATCAATGTTGCCGGATTCGTTACCCTCGTTGTGTAATAAACGAGAAGAAAGGGGTTAATCGAGGGGCCCGATCCTTATTAGTCATGTCATAAGAAGCCAACAAACACTGATTCGGGAAAGGCGGCCTTACAATGTCTTCTGGCATCTCTTCGTCGCGGGTCATGTGAACAACTCGTGTCGGAGATACGAGAAATGCGCCATCACATGATCGCGAAAGGACACGACGTCGTGTTTCAGTGGCTGCCTGGTCATTGCGGTATCTCCGGCAACGACCTCGCTGACGAAGCTGCTAGAAAAGCTCACGAGGGAGCAACCCTTGTTTCAATACCTTTATCGCGGACCGACGCAGCCCAACACTTAGGCAAGCTAGCGCACTCTTTGACATTGGAGAAGTGGCACACACCTGAATTCACTCACCATCGCTTGCATTCCCTCGATCCCTCTATGCAACTGCGGCTGCTACCAGGTCTTCCGCGAAATGAGGAAACAATGCTGTGCCGCTTACGTTTGGGCGTCGCATTCACAAATGCTTATGCATTTCTGATTGGAATGGCTGATAGCGCCGAGTGCAATGCCTGCGGTGTCGAGGAAACTATAGAACACCTACTGTGCTACTGCCCATCTTATGAAAATGAAAGGCAGGACCTCTGCACAGCTCTTAATCAGCTAGATGGAAAGCCGTTCACCTTGAACAAGATCTTGGGATCATGGCCTCGCATATCACAGCTACAAAAGGCCACAAAAGCGCTGCTGCGATATTTGAAAGTGACCGGATTGAGTCAGCGTCTGTGATCCGGACTGAGTGACCGACTGATATCTCCAGTGGACTTTCTCTCTCTTTTTTTTTAAATCTTTCCGTCCCCCTTTCCCTTTCCCCAGTGTAGGGTAGCCAACCGGGCTCAGTCGTGGTTAACCTCCCTACCTTTCATTTATCATTTTCTCTCTCTCTCTCTCTCTGACACCAAGGACAACATAAGGGAAAATACTTGTGCTTAATAAATCAAATAAAGAAACGCTGTAACATGCTTTTGGATGTTTTCCACGGTCTCCCAATGCTTTCCTTTCAGCGCTCTCTTCAGTCGGGGAAATAAAAAAAAGTCACATGGAGCCAAGTCGGGACTGTAAGGGGGATGGGTTATCAGCGCGGCGCTGCTGCGGGCCCGGAAGTTGGTAACGATGAGGGACATGTGGCTGGGGGCATTGTCATGGTGGAGTTTGACCGTGTCTTTTGATGCCAGCCCTCACACGCGCGGCCCGGCGTTTCAATCTTTTGAGTACCTCCAGGTAAAAGGCTGAGTTGACAGTTTCTCCCTGCGGTACAAACTGAAAATGGACGATTCCTCGGGCGTCAAAGAAGACAATGAGCATCGTTTTGATGTGAGACTTGCCCATTCGCGCTTTCTGGGCGCGGGGGGATGATCTTGTGTGCCGCTCGCTGCACTGCCTTTTCGATTCTGGGTCGTACTCGAACATCCAGGATTCGTCTCCGCTTATTACAGAGTTAAGAAAGTCCGGCTCATTTTGAATCAAATCCAGCAATTCTTGACAGCTCAAAACTCGAAGTTCTTGCTGACGTTTCGTCAACACTTTTGGTGCAAGCTTCGTGCAGACCTTGCGCATTTGCAGATTTCTTATCCACTCACACTGCTCAGAGTAAACTGACGACCAGCTGCCTTGGCAGGACAGAACCCTCGCCACATTTCCCCACCGGTTTTACCGCGCTGCCATGGATAGTCGCGTCACAATAAAATCATGTGCATTAGTTTCATAATGGACCGTGTAAAAATGCACCCACAACAAATACATTTTCTGTCTCACCAGTAGCCGAGAAGACGTTATTTTATTTAGTTTTCTCAGCGTAATGACGACGTCCGTAATCTCTTGTTCTCGCAGCACCGTTAAGCGGCATCAGCTCCTCTTTCCGCGTTCCTTGGCGCGTTCCAACCGCTCACCTCCAACTTCGCGCTCCCTATCGGCAGCCCGGGTTCAGCTGGTGCGGCTGCGTAAACGACCGAGACGCTCCACTAAGCAGCAGCGAACGAGCCAAGCACAACGCTCCATGCCCGAGAAGGAGGTAACGGCAGCGTTTCGAGTCAGGCAGCTGGGCCTTTCAGAATGAATCATACACGGTTTCCTGGCCACCACTCAATTGTATCCGGCAGGCAAGCCTGATCTTCCTCTTTCTCGTGAGGGACGGCAGCACTCTCGGGAATAAGCATTCGATTAGTAGCAACGGAGAGAAATGAGCGCGACAGAAGAAAAGAATCGCCCCCAGTAGCAAAAATTTAGCTGCTTTTTCATTTACGCTACTCATTTTAGAGGCAAAAAACTGTCAAAAATTGCAAGAACCCCCCGGTCGTTCAGCGATGCCACGGTGGGGGATTGCTATTTAGATAACGATTATTTCGTCTTCGTTTCCAAAAGTGCTCTCTGCATCAGTGGGCGTACACGGAACAGTGAGCGGCCCTCGCTCCGTTCTAGCGTACATTCCATTTCCTATACTACCCGGGCTGAGCACGGCGACTCTAGATTCGCGTCCCACAATTTCTGCCCCGCACGTTACGTAATCGGCCACTGCCACTCATTACGTCTTTATTTTGGCAATAACGAGAGAGAGAGAGAGAGAGAGCGAATAAAGAAAATGTGAGCACTGAGACCGGTGTCGTGCGGAAATCGCTGCTCTTTGGACAGGACGTCCTGCGCATTTCGAATGCAGCGCCAGAGTCGCAGCTTGCCTTGTATATGCTCCTCCTCTACAGTACAGTGCAGCCTTTGCTGAAGCTGCTCACAGCTCGCAATTTCATTCGAATTCAGGAGCAGCCGTGATTGGTCGGAAGCTTATATTTATCTTTCGTTTATGTGGTTGGTAACAGCACAGCTGTCACCAATGGCATGTGTTCCATGTTCTAACGACACTCTAAATTCAGCCCCTGATTCGTCGACGAAGCTGCAGTAATTTCGCTGCACTTCAGAAAAAGGCGTCAACGAATGTGATTAACGTAAAACGGGAAAGCGAAGCTCCTTTCAGTGGATTTTTGGCTGAGCCAAACAAGGGCACTCTAAACGATCTCAGCATTCCTGCAGTAAAAGTGAAGAGCTTTGCCGCCTATTCAGCCCGCGTCACTAGGTATAAGCCTTTGCGACATAGAGCAAAATTAAACGTTGAGTATCTGTTTACCTTAAGAGTGCTTTCTTCGTAAGGATGCATAAGTTTGGATTTCAACAGGCCTTAACGGTAGAGGCTGCCCACCTTGATTTAAAATTCTTTTTCCTGTTATAACAGAACGCTGAACGACTCGTTTTTTCAAGGATGGCGATTAGCCGTCTAATGTCAGGTTTGTTCAATATGAATCTTTAAAAGCGTTTCTCATGACCGTTTAATGAATTTGAGAATTCTTATGCTGCTAACCCTGGACCAACGGAACATGAGGTGCACTCAATTCCTTCCGGTTTACGAATATGAAATAACTTACAATGAAAGCAATGAAAAGCGATGCAAATTATATTGCAGTGCTCGTCAGCTCTGCATAAATAAATAAGTACTAGTGCCTAATCCCACTGGAAATTCCGTTGAGCAAGTTTGTCCAAAACGTTATGCAGGAAAACGGACACACGCGAAGAAATTCGCACGTGTATAAACTCATTGGACACGGCCTGTACATATCAGCTGTCTCTAATATTTAATAAGCATTTTGATACTGGAGCTGTTAACAAAGAAGGAGTGAGAATACAAAGTAAATCATACCAAAAAATTACAAGTGATAACCGCAGTACACTTTCAAAATACACGACACACATTAAAGTAGGTTTGGGGGAGCGCATTCAATGGCATTCAAAAACTCCTTAAAGGGTATAAAGCGCGTATAGTATAAGGTATATATTTCGATGATCAATATTTTTTAGGGGAAACTACTTAAATGGGTTAGGGCGAGTGTGAAATACAGGTAAATTAAGCTCGTGACTGTTCCCTGCCATGCAGGCGACAGGTTCGAGGAAGTGCAGTGGTGGGAGTAAAACAGGAAATGCAGGAGCTTGAGAGAGTAGGAGCACAAAATAAAGAAGAATGCAAAAGTAGAAACCGGTAGACATTACAAATGCTCGTCAGCATTTATCTTGTCTACGTTTTCTTATTTATGCCTTCGTCTTTATTTTGAGCTCCGTAATCTTTCCCGGAGATATGAACCAACTAGAACAGCAAAAAGCAATCCAAGTTTTAGAGACCCAACGTGGTGGGCGCCGGCAAGGTAATTAAATTGAACCAGAGACGTCTGGATGAGACAGGAGTGAATTTTTTTCTGTCTTAACAGTGATAGATGAAATGAATAGCCTTTTCTCTGAAGAGGCGGTATCTTGTTAATATTGGACATTATGTAAGCGCTCCAGATTTGCTTTCATATCAAGAACTACCATGATTCGCCGGAACCATATTCAGGACTGCGAGAACCCAGAAAGGATCAAGCGTATGTCAGACTGCTTGAATATTTTATAAATGATTCTGTACAGATATCCACGACATGAAATAAGCCTGCGATTCCGACAGTTTGGATTTTTGTCCAAAGAGGGTACTACAGATTTCATTTCGAGCCTGCGTTTTTTTTCCCTGACTTTCCTCTCTTCTATTTCTCTCTTTTTCTCTCTCTGCGGCAAATCGAGGAGAAGCATGCAGAATCGTTTTACGTTGGCTTCAAACAATTCGAGAAGACTAAAAAATAGGAAGTCAGAGCCATAGCGGTAACTATTGAAAAGTTTTAGACAAAATAGCCCAAATATACTTTGATTAATGAAATGTACCTGGCAGCAAAGATGGCGGTTCGCTGCTGCCGTGTCGAAGTCAGGAATCAGTAAACGGTATGGAAGCTGCATCAAAGGTCATTACGTCGTCGGCCTATATGAAGCGCGAAGTTTATCCAGAGGAAGGTTTTAAAGTCGAAAAAATGGGAAAAGTGAGTAAATGAGAAGAGGGTGGGCAAAAAGCTCATTAATCACACCTACCTAATATAGGAACAGCACAGAAAGGCACAATCTAGCCTGCTCTTGTAGCGAGTGTCCATTCTTTTCTGTTTATTTAAGTTTCTGCATCAAACCCTGGCCAACATTTTCATGCGGGCCCACGGCACTAGTGCTGTGCACACAAAAGCAACAAGGACACCCTATAACCAGTGCTACCCTCTTCGGGCACATGCGAGAAATTATTGTTGAAGGAACTGTTACGGAAGGCAGTTACGTGCTGCCGATTACACTCTCACGCAAGCCAGCGACCCGCCGTGGTTGCTTAGTGGCTTTTTCATAGCGCTGCTAGGCAACAGGTCACGGAATCACATCCCGGCCGCGGCGGCCGTATTTCGATGGGGGCGAAATGCAAAAACGCCGGTGTACCGTGCATTGGGTGCGCGTTAAAGAACCCCAGGAGGTCAAAATTAACCCGGAGTCCGTTACTACTTCATGCCTCATACTCAGATCATAGTTTTGGCGCGTAAAACCACAGAATTTAATTTAATCTTATGGAAGCCAGCTCTATTATCACTGTAGCGTGTATTAGCCGCAGCAAGCAAGCCATGCATAAACATAGACACTGTTATCGCCTGAGGCCAGCGCGACGTTGGCAGCTGTAGAACTGTGTTATGGCCCGCTCCTATTTGTGCCAGGTATGCAGTCGTTGTTCCCGCTCAGGACCAGGTTTTGTCTCTATTCTTTTCATTTTCGAGCCTTATTGTCAACCGTCGCACCGCGTTGCCGATATCATCGACAAAGGTGGGGCGTCGTCGTCGGCGACTGGCGTAAAGATTGTAAAGTGAAATATAACTGTCGCAAACGTTTGCGTCCGTTTTGCTATAGCTTACCTTTTTTTCTTAGGCCGACACATATATTATCTGTACTCTGCTTCGTATCAAAACTGATTCGATCATAAACATGCATGCCTGACAGAGTGCCTTACGGCATGTTTGGATCAACTCCCGCTGTGTTTTCAAGTCACGCTTCGTGCTATAGCTGCAAGTTGCTGTGCCAATGTCCGTATGCTATAATTGTTTGGCTAATACACGCATTTTTGTGTATCCAACATTTCTGGCATCAAGCCCCATACGTCGGGAATTGAGCCACACTCTCGGTAACAGAGGAGATGTGCTTGCGATGGCTCTAAATGCATTCACAGGCGCTGGACACATGGATGCGGCACATCATGTAACCTTTGTGTAAAACGTAGACAACGTTGAGAAAGCATATGGTCCTGACAACACATTATTAGCACAATGTGAATACGTCTCCCCTTTCGTCATTCGTGGAGGTGCACTGTGAATTTGCATCCAAAAAGCTGAGAGAACTTGCTTCGTCAAGCGGCAACACCCTTCGCCCGGTACCTTCCCTGGCCATGAAGTAAGATAATTATGCCATTTCTTATGGAAAAAATTCGGCGGAGACACTTAAGACTGCTTACGTGTGGGAATGAAAGATCATTATAGTCTCGTTGGCGAAATGTTATCGAGCGATGTTTTCTACATGCATTAAAGTTCTTTCTGCTGATTCGGAGCGTGTGTTTGCGTATGTATTGACAGTAGAGCGGATTATCTTATAGACTTGTAGCAGTATCGACGTCGAGGAAGATGAGAACGGTGGCTGGCTAGGGACTATAGGGCTTCCCTATAAGAAGCGAAGGGGGCGCGTGACTCGGATCACGAGCGGCCATCGCGAGGTGGCCGGAAGATTTATCCGCCGAGGAATGACGGTTAGCTAGGGCCTTCTGCTGAGTAAAAATATACCTCTGTTTATTATGGTTCATCGTCATCAGTGATTTTGCACGCCACACACTCATGACGTGAGGTCAAGAGTCCATCGCCGTAGACACAGCGCCGGTGAAATCCGGACAGCAAGTGAGGCGCGGGAGGCAGCGCGCTCATTTTATATACTCAGGACGTGGCGTTACCCCCTTCCCATTGCCTACGCCGTCACGTGTGTAATGACGCATACACTGGGCACACCCTAAGCCAGCCAGAACCCTGAAGCCACCGTGGCGTCAGGGAAGCGTGCTCGTCTCACGCCCCGGAGGCTCGGCTACGACCCTCCCAGACCGAAATGTACCAACTTTTCTTTTCCAAATCAATAATTTACTTTGTTTACAGGAACCACCCGGATAGATGTGTCATCAACCCTAGCATTTTCGACGTGTACTTACTCCTCGCTCCATCGGCCATTTTTGGTACCATCGATCGGTCACGCCGCTGACGGCGACGGATTTTCAGGATTTTCAGTCATATAACAATCTCGCATAAAAATTCTTGAGCAGAAAAGATGTCCCGCGGCTTTCTGCGAGCGAGAGAGAAATGCAATGCTTTTTGATAACTGTAGAGTTTAGTCTGGCTCTGGCAATTTTATCTCGCATCGTACCGCATGTTCTTCGTGCACGCTACAATCAAAAGTGTCTGTGAATAGCGTCCGAGATCTTTCCTGCGATGTGCACGAGCTGTGGGTTTCCTGATTACGTAGCGTTAGACCACCGTGGCGACACTTCTTCCAAACGAATATGAAGAACCGGGCGGATATGAGTACAAACAGTTATGCGTCGACTCCGCCGCCCGCAATTGAATCCCAGAATGCGAATCAAGCGTATACCAGTAGCTCAGGGCTACCGGACGAAAGTCTTTATGTTTAGTCTGAAACTATCGCTCTCGCATAACCGGTTAACCTAACATATGTTAACCCGGTCATAAGACAGGGGCATTCACACGTGTAGGAGCCTTACCGCGCAAAAAGAAACGCAGGCTGCTGCGCGTTTATGTGCAATTGACAAGCGACACGTCTCAGTCGGGATCGCAGTTTCCATAACAGCGGCTTCTTTGAGGTCATAAGTTCCTGGGCGCGTTGGTGTTATCACGCAAATTACATTCCTCAATCAAGACATCCGCCGAGTCGTGCTGTGATGAGAAGGCGTCGGCAAACACCCAAGCCGAGCCCACGAGCAAACACTCTCGGAGCCGACGAAGCGATAATGAGCGCGGCAGGCGCCGCCTCTAATTGCGTCGCAGATCCCTCGGGGTCAGAAGATGGGAAAGAAAGGCATACAGAAGGAGGAGGGACACACCAGCCGCTATCAACGTCGCTACTCGTGCTTCGATTATTCTGCTTTGCGAAGCACTCGGTCCGCGCAGGTGCGTAACATGGAGGGTGGGTTGAGGCATTAGCATATCTGAAAGCAATCTAAACAAGCAGAACTCCTCTCAGACAACTATAAATAGCGCAGGCTACTTATCAAGCAACACGCCACTGTAACACGCCGTTCAAGGACGAGGAGTTTACAGATGAAACGAGACAGCGATAATTTTCGCTGAAGTAACTACCGAGATCACATCTAGGATAATTAGGAATATAAATGGAGAAAATCTCAGAAAACGCCTCCAGGCTGTCTTGCTCAAACTCTTTTAAAACGCTTTGTGCGCTGCTTTAAAAAATTTTTTTTGAAAGCTTGTTTGAAAGAAGATTCAACTAGTCCGCAGTTTTTTGCAGTGGACGACTTTGTCTATAAGCGCTATGATTAGAGCGTTTATGGCTTTGGTAAGAAAAGCTCGCAATATCTTCACCGAACAACAGAGAGAGAGAGAGAGAGAAAGGCAAAGGAAAGACAGGGAAGTTAACCAGAGATTATCTGCGGTTGGCTACCCTGTACCAGGGGAGGGGCAAAGGGATGGCATAGGTGAAAGGGAGAAAAATAATTAAAAATGACACACACACACACACACACACACACACACACACACACACACACACACACACACACACACACACACACACACACACACACACACACACACACACACACACACACACACACACACACACACACACACGCACACACACACAGAGAGAGAGAGAGAGAGAGAGAGGGAGGTACACACGAACTGTTTCTGTGGGCACTGTGACGCAGTCTGCGAAGGCGTTCCTAGTGTTACGCAGTGTCACCGTCCAATCCTATGTCACACAATGTACAGTCACAATTTCTCACAATGTCCCGTGTCTTTTAAGTACCGCAGTAGCGCCTTCATACCGGATCGCGCTGATGTTCGCGTAGGCCAGCTTCCAAGGATGTTGTTTTCTGTCATTGGGCGCTTGTCCAGATCGTCTAGGCTGGCTGAAAGGGCTACTGTTTGCGGGTTGAAGCGCGGGCACTCACAAAGAAGGTGTGCGATTGTTTCGTTGCACCCGCAGAAGTCACGTCACAAAGTGGGCTGTTCGCCATTCCGATCAGAAAGGAGTACGCATTTGAAGAAGCTGCTCCAAGCTATAAACGGACTAAAAGGGCGCAGTTACGTCGTGAAAGATCAGGCGGAATACGAAGCTGTAAAGTAGGGTCCAGTGTATGAAGGCGTGCGCTTGTGAACTCAGATAAATTGCATTGAGCTAATGTTAGGTCACGCGCAAGTGCGGAAAGTTTTTTCGCTGCATCGGCTCTCGAAAGAGGAATGACAACGCAGTAGACGCCGTCATGGGCAGATCGGGCAGCTGTGTCCGCTCGATCATTGCTATGTATGCCACAGTGACTGGGCAACCACTGATATATCGTGTCCTTCGTCAACTATGCGATGGTGGACTTCTCTGATCTCTGCGACGAGCTGCTCATGTGATCCATTGCGCAGTGCTGAGAGTACACTCTGTAGAACAGCCTTGGAATCAAAGGACGATTGATCATGCATGGGGTGGTTCCTCCTGAATGAAATGAAGAACAGCACGCAGGGCTACCAGTTAGCGGCTGTCGTTGATGATACATGTTACGTTTTTAGCTGTATTTTGACGGATCTTGCTGGTATCACTACAGCGGCAGCTGAACTTGTAGGTGTGACTGAGCCATCGATGTAAACATGTACGTGGCCACTGTGGACCTCATGTAAAAGTCCTAATGTGGCCTGCTTTAGGGCAAACGACGGAATGTTAGCTTTCTTCGTGATTTCTGGGATGGAAAGGTGTATTTCAGATTTGTGCAAGCACCATAAAGGTGAGAATGGTCTTGCTGCAGACATGTATAGTTCGATAACAACGAGGTACGATTGGCAACTATTATACGACTGAAAGTAGTGTGTGGCCTTTCTGCGGGCAAAGCAGCAAGATGGTGAGGAGGTAGTCGGGCAACGTGCCGATTATGCGCCCGGAGAGCGCCGGTTGCCAAATACGTTGATGTTGGGTGATTTCGAGCCATGACAAGCGTTGCCGCTGTAGACGCACACTTCGGAAGACCGAGACACGTCCTTAGGGCGTGAGCTTGTAGTCCCTCGAGTACACGCAGGCTTGTTTTGCAGGTGTTACTAAGCACAGGGAGGTTGTATCTTGCGAAACCGAGGAACAAGCCGTTACAAAGCTGCAGCATTGACCGCACCGATGTGCCCCCTGACTTTTCGCCCAGAAATTTGAGGATTTGAGGAGACGTATTATTTTCACTAACCTCCTCTTCAGGTATGAAACGTGCGGGCTCCATGATAGGTCGCGGTCAATAATTACCCCTAAATCGGGTCTTTCCAAGGGTTTGCAATTGCTTTCCCATTGACACTTACAAAGTAAGGCTTCATTGCCTTCCGAGTGAATGTAACAAGTCAGCATTTCTCTGAAGACAGCTCTAAGTTCTGTTTTCGCAAGTACAGTGATGTTAACGTAGCTGCCTTTTGTATCCTTGCTCGTACCTGCTGTCGTGTTACAACAGACGCCCAAATGCAGCTGTCGTCCATATAGATCGATACTTGAACTGTGTTGGGCAAGCACCTGACTAGGCCAAAGAGCACTAGGTTGAACAGCGTCGGGATCAACACCCCACCTTGCGGTACTCCATGGAATGTTTGGTTTTGAGTCGTGGTGCCATCATCGGTCATCGAAAAGAAATGCCCGTTGGTCAAATAACTGCACCGCCACTGAAAAGTGCGGCCACCGATTCCGGCTTCAATCAAAGCCTCTATAAAGGCATAATGTGCTACATTATCATAGGCGCCTTTTATGTCAAGGCATAATGCCGCAGTGAGTCATTTTAGACGTTTTTGATGTTGAACAAACGTCGGAATCGATGACATAATCTATGGATGAGCGTCCACAGCGGAGGCCAGCGATAGCATCAGGGTACACGTTGTAGTTTTCCATGTACCATTCCAGGCGCGTCAAAATCATTCTTTCCTTGATTTTCCCTATGCAATTGGCCAGAGCAATGGCGCGGTACGATAAGAAATCTAACGGTGATTTACCGGGTTTGAGAGGAGGAGGAGAAGGAGGAGGAGGAGGAACTTTATTATTGCACAAACCGTTGCGCGGTTTATTCCTGGGTGGTTCCCTCTAACAGGGCTCCACTGGCGATCGCGGCTCGCCGGGCCTGGTCGAGGGTCGCCAGTTGGCTTTCCAGGTCCAGTTCGGAGAGTCTCGCCTCCCAAGACCACGTAGTGAATGTGTGTGTTGTGACTCGTGGCGAAATTGCGTCGCCCGGGCGGTCGGTGCATTCGTGTGTTATGTGCGCGAGTGTCGCTGTGTGGTTGCTACACCAGGGACATGTCCGGGACGAATAACTGTCTGGGGAGATTGCGTGTAGACGAGACAAGTGTGGGTATGTGTTAGTTTGCAGGCGGCACCAGTCCCTTGCCTGGAGTTTATTGAAAGCTTTGTGTGGTGGAGCGAATTGTGTTCTTCCGAGACGTTGGTCCCGTAGTATTTGTTGACTTGTCGTTAATAACTCGTGGGTCGCTCGTCGGTATGTCGGGGGCTGCAGAACGGTGTGGTCTGCCGCTCGGCTAGTGAGACCTCGAGCTGCGCAGTCCGCCTCTTCGTTGCCCCGCAGGCCTTCGTGCCCGGGGCACCAGACGATACCGTGGGTCCATTCTAGTAAGCAAAGCAGGATTCGAATGGCTTGTATGGGGAGTGTTCCATTCATGTATAAACGACACGCCGCTTGTGAGTCCGTAAGGACGCGGGCGGACCTTCCCTTGCTCTCGGCCTCGCGAAGTGCGAGAGCGATCACTGCTGCTTTTGCTGCTGCGCTGCATGTGGCGCGGATGGAGGCAGAGGCTACCAGGTTCCCTTGATTGACAACGGCGAGTGTGTATTTGGGCCCGCAACGTGGCGACGATGGATACGGGCTAGCGTCCGTGTAGTATGTATCTGGGTCTCTGAAACAGCGTTTGTGCAACATGCGGGCACGCGCTGCTCTTCTCTCTTGATTGTGGGTGGGGTGCATGTTTGAGAAGTGGAACCATGCGGCTGCATTTCCATTCACGTGGAACCAAACCACTGCGCCAAGACTGGTAATGGTTCAGCAGCATCAGTCGTGCTTTCTGCCCAAGATTGCT
Source organism: Dermacentor andersoni (assembly GCF_023375885.2). Taxonomy (NCBI): domain Eukaryota; kingdom Metazoa; phylum Arthropoda; class Arachnida; order Ixodida; family Ixodidae; genus Dermacentor; species Dermacentor andersoni. Next base: position 192,996,698 of record NC_092818.1, on the reverse strand, counting down.
GAGCACCGCATAGGTAACGCCGTCCGGCGCAGGTGACGAAGAACGCCTGAAAGTCGCCAGTGCCGCTTCAAGCTCCTCCACCGAAAACATTACATCCATGGGGGTATCCCGAGGCACAGGAGTGGCACATGGTGTAAGTGCGCGTTGGGGCTGCGAGCTGGCAAGTCTTGAGCGAAATTTTTCAGCAATGTCAATTTCTCTGCAACCATGGTATACAAAGCGAGAGATTTGAAAACACTGAACAAGAAAATAAATAATTATGCGTTTATCTAGAATTTTAGTCAATACACGCGCCTGCCAGTGTACTGGAGGGAGCTTGATCAAACCACATTACTTCAATTATTATTTTGTTCAGCGTCAATCCTGAAAAGCCTTGAAATACCGTAGTCGATCAGGGTACACGAACTGCTTTAAGGCGTCTCTATAAAAGCCACAATACTTGAAAGCAGTGTTCATCAAAAGTAATAGCGTTTGAGACCGCGAGCTTTAAGAAGAGTTTAATTAATTATTTCTCCACTGCCCGCAGTCACCAGTGTACAAAGTGCACATAAAATAAATGTGTGCATAAGAGCTAGTGATTAATTTTCCCAGACTCATTCACAGCGCATGTTAATGCCATTTCTTCTCAACTAACAGAAAAGCATGTCAACGTTAAGCCGCTTCATTAGACCGTCTCTCTAATAATAGATACCATCACATCACCGTTTTTATGAATCTTGCTTTTAGTCGGTGCCATTTTCTCTCAGAAAGACCAGCATCCATGGAAATTATATACTTACGAATAATAAAACAGCTGCAGAAGATTGACTCATGCAAGTTGCAGAAAAGCGGAAACTCTGCAGCAATCGCATTGGTTTGAAGATTAAATACGGCTTTCTAATAAGAAATAATGTGCTGTCTCTTAGGTATCTCGAGCTACCGAATGATGAGCAGCCAAAAAGCGCCCACCCCGTTGCCTTACACGCGTCCTCTGTAGCTCATTTTACCTGCTGCTGCAAAGCCAACATCAATGTTTTCCACGCTGGCGCTGAAGAATACTGAAACTTATTCCACGTTGTCGTCGTTTCGAACAAAATCTTTAAAAAGAAGCCCCGGCTATCGCTAGTGCCGGAAGCGAGGTTGAGTCCGTGTTTTCTTTCACAAAACAGCGCAGTGCTACGCATGCTACAATTGACGTTGGCCCGAAGCAACTTAAGTGGGTAATAAGCAAACGCATAGCTGCTGACACCGGTGCGCTCACGTAAAGTTGAGCCGGAACCGCATCGAACTTGTCAAAAGGAGAGCGCGTCAAAGCCCCAAGTTTACGCGAAAGAACCCATCGTTTCCCGTCCTCAGGAGCAAAAAAAAAGAAAAAAAAAGAAAAAAAATAGAAGATACAAAAGGCGAGCGAGTGTACCTGAAAAAACATTGTGCTATGCTTATGCTGCAACTTAAAGGCAGAGTATTGCTGAGAATGAGTGGCAAGTCGCACCTCCTTCCTCCCTACTAAATGTACGTCTACATACCATAACATGTACCTTAAACGAGGCTTTCATTACAAACAGCAAAGCAAAAAAGAAATACCTGGAAAATGACGCAGTACTAATTCATAAAAATTATGATGGCCGAATAAAAAGGAGTGCCTCAATGGTGTCGCCCCTGAAAACTCCAATAAGCCGTAATGAACCACCTGTGAAATAAGCCATGCGGTGACGGAGTGCAAAAAGAAAGCGGGACTAGAGATCACAAATGTAGAGAAGTATTTTATTCTAGGACAAAAAAAAAGAAAAACATGCACGCGGCTTATAGCTACACGACGGTGGAAACACACGAAGGGCCTCCTAAAGGAGAAAGCTGAATGTCTCCAGATAGCTAAAAGCATAATGAAACGATTCCGTATTTCAGAATACCGGGGCGGAAGGTCCCATGGGAGAGGACATTGAACGAGCGCTCGACAGCCCCTCGACACCTTCACCTGTCGATAGGCGAAAGCTTAGACATTTCATCTCCGGTCATGGCGTTAAAGGGCCCCTGAAACGGTTCGGACAAATTTTGTAGACGCGTAGGGTACAGCTTAAGTAGAACATTCACACCACAATTTAAGTGAAGCATTACGTATTAATGGAGGTACAAGCGATTAGAAGTTACCCTCCTCCCTAGTCATGCTTTTCCTCCTCAACTCGTTCGCCGAGCGATCGGGGCTAAGCTCCGCCTTCACTGGTTTCGCGTCACGATGCGACGTCACATCGTCCACTTCCGGTTGTTTTGGAGCCCGCCCCCGCCCGCGTGAAACCTCTCCGCTAGCTAGCCGCTTGGCCGTCGAGCCCAAGCGAGAGCTATCGAAGCAGCGTGCGTTGCGAGCATTCTGTCGTAGCGCCGAACGTGTCTGGTATTCCGGTAACCACAGGCAAGCTGGTCATTTCGGCAAATGACTGGAGGCATAAACTCAAGCTGATGAAGGAACTTTAGCGTAGACGTACGTGCGGCCTGACCGGTCTGCACGGTCCAGCCACTTGTTGGCGCAGCGCTTAACCAGCCAAACAAAGCGCTAATATTGCTCTAACCAAGTGTAAAACATTTTAAACATTTATAAAAACAAAGTGTTGATGGTTACACTCCTGCGAAAAATACACACCAGCAGCCAAAGAAGAATACACTTCGTTACTGCCACTGTGTATGGTTGAGCTCTGTGCCACCAGGTGGCTGCACCGTGCAGACCATTCGCATTTGCGATTCTGCTCATCCCATGGCTCATCCCGTTATGGCACAGTCAAGCGGCCAGACCCTGTACCCTTGCGGTTGCATTTGCCCTAATACCGGACTCGCGAAACGCTATTGCGTTAGTAATCTTCCGGTGTAAAGTGACGGCCACAAACGCGCAAACCCTGGCGCCGATCGGATAGCGGCAGTCCGATGCGCAGCAGCCAGCTCGCTCTATGCTGCCTTGCAGAGGGACACGATGTCGCAGCTTGACATATTGCCAGTCGCTACGTTTGCAGTCCACAAAGCAACAAAGCCGAATCGTAGTGCTCGCGAAAAGACTGAGACCGACTCTGACCGCGGAGCTCTCGTCAAAATGGAGTACGTAGTAACACAAGCAGACGACATTTGCTGTGTGCCGGAAGTGCTTAATTGTATTGAAAAATCGTTCTTGTGCATTCTCTTTATGTTACTTTCTGTTTATAAAAACAAATGAACTAAGATTCCAACTATTACGAAGATCATTTGTTTACCATAAAGTTGGAAAAATTATTGATCACGCGCCCTGGTCAGCCAATCGGATAGCTCGCCCCACTGACGTCATATGGGTGATTTTCGTCATATGGGCAGGCCCCGCACACTCTCAAGTTCAACAAATGGCCACAGAGGGCGAAAAATCAATCGAGGCGCGTTTCAGCGTAAGCGCGCAAGTGGAGCTACTGTAATTTGGTCGAATACTTTAATTTGTGCTTTCTCTGCTAGGGGCGCATGCTGAATTTTTTAATTTACACAAACCATTGACATAAACAATCGAGGTGTCTAAGGATGCTTTTTTACCTCAGGCAAATAGGCAGTTGATTTTTTTTTTAAATTTGATTGTTGAAGCTGCTTTTTAGTCATAGCGTCTAGGTTTTTGTGCTCGATTAACCACCGACAGCCGACAGCCTATTGGTATCGATGTGTTTCCTGGCCGTCCGAACTCGCTTCTGTGTCCCCGTTGCGCTGAACCTCATGCAGAAGTGACCTGCGGTGCCACAGTTCTGAAGTGCGCCAACTGTAGCGGCCCTCACGCAGCCTCGTCGAAAGACTGCCCCCGCATCAAGAGGGAGCGCGCGGTTCTGAAGCAAATGGCCAGAGACAATTCGGCCCACAGGGAGGCAGCCGAAGTAGTCCGGCGTCGGCGTCGACGTCGGCACCGTCGTAAGTCTTCAAAGAAGGCGCATGAGCGAAGCGATAGTACCCGCTCCACTACGGTACCACTTAGTCGCGACGCGATAGGGCCCACCACTTCCACGAGGGCATCAGATAAGACTCTTTCTTTAGAGGAATGGCCTACGCTACCGAGCCGCTCCCTTGCTAAGGAACCTCAGAAGGTCACGGCGCCACCGGAGCCTTCTCCGGCCATTGATGATTCACCTAAAACAGATCAAGTCATCTCGGTGCTACGTTCCCTCATGGAGGCCATCCGAACGATTTTAGTTGAGATGGGGACACCGTCTGCTCGAAGCGCACTTAAAGTGCTGGACGCCTTAAGCCCAGTGCTTGAATCCCTCAACTAGAAAGATGGCTACCCATACCCCATCCTTCCGAAAAGAAGTCAAGGCCAGAGGGCTAAAATCACGAATTTCAGATTTCCGTCAGTATGTGTACAACAATGTGTTTCCACTCATCGTCATTTGTGAGCCCAACTTGTCGAAACCAATCAGACTGTCAGGGTACGAATGTTTCATGTCATCAACAAATAGTGCATGCAGCAAAATCATCACTTTTGTTCGTCGGGAACTCACCTATGTTTTGCAACCGATTGCGCCCCACGACGACAATCAGTATATATGCGTCACAGTTAAAAAGAACAAACTCTTGTTTACTCTCATAGGCGTGTATATATCGCCTTCCAACAATTTCGACACTAAAAGATTAGCGGATATCTTGAGTGTTTGCCCCGCTCCATGGGTCATCATAGGAGATTTCAATGCACACCATCCAGCATGGGGAAGTACAAAGACAAATGCAAGAGGACGAAGATTATCAAGCATCGCCTACAACTATGGCCTTACTCTCTTGAACGATGGTAGCCCCACCTTTCTTCGAGGCGTGACATACGGAAGCTGCCTCGACCTTGCTTTTGTCTCCAACTCTCTCGCCAGAATGTGAAGTGGTTTCCAGATATTGAGACCCATGGGAGTGATCACATTCCCACCTATCTGAACATCAAAGGCTTGATGTCTAGATCTGGCCCACGGAATACCATTCGGACGATTCAATGGGCCAACTTCAAATCTGATATGGAAGATGCCTGCAGCGAGGGCCTACCCTCTGGGTTAGAAGAAACAATTAAAAATACGATGCGGAACGCCACTCGCATACTGACGATCTCTCACACGCGAAACGACTTCGACATAGAATTAGAGCGACTTCGCGCACTTCGTCGCCGGGCGGAACGTCGATATCGGCGTACAAGATCAATCCATGACCTTAGGGCAGCCAGGAGGATACAAAAGAAGATTCAGCGTCGAATGAATAGATTAGCGTCGGAACGTTGGGCAACGTTTTGCCAAACACTCGACCCCCGCAAGCCGCTGTCTCACATTTGGAAAACGGTGCAAGGTCTGCGTTGCCTTCCGGAACAGCGTTTTCCATTCAAGGCACTCGCGCTTTTCCAAGGGCGGCAAGACATCGATGTCGCAGAAGACTTTTGTGTGCGAATGGCAGACCAAGCGACACGCCCAGATCCTCCAGCCCTAGATGATGTCCCCCATTCCCGAGATCGCCGCATGGACCTTCCTTTTACAATGGAGGAGCTCGAGGCGGCACTAGCTCTCTGCAGGCGCTCATCATCTCCGGGTCCAGATGGTATATCATACCGAGCCTTGTGCTATCTCGGAGAATCCGCACGGACAGCACTATTGAGTCTCTACAACACCTCATGGCAGGAGGGAAATGTTCCTGACGAATGGAAAGTGAGCCGCCTGGTGCCAATATTGAAGCAGGGCAAATCCCCACCAGAGCTCAGCTCTTACCGCCCGATAGCGTTGGCCAGCTGTGTAGGAAAGATAATGGAACGGATGATCCTTGGCCGCCTGGAATGGTACCTTGAACACTACAAGATTTATCCGAGTTCCATGGCTGGTTTCCGACGTGACCGCTCTTCCATCGACAATGTAGTTGATCTCGCTTCATATGTCCAGCACGAAAGGTCCCGTAAACGTTTATCTGCAGCTTTATTCTTAGATGTGAAAGGGGCATACGATAACGTATTGCATGAGGCTATTCTCGACGCTCTTGTGACGGTTGGCCTAGGTGGCCGAGTATTTTTATGGATTGCAAGTTACCTATCTGCAAGATCATTCTATGTATTAACTGACGATGGCCCAACTACGCGACGCTATACCAGCAAGGGCGTTCCTCAAGGCGGTGCTCTCAGCCCGACGCTATTCAACCTCGCTCTTATTGGGCTTGCTGAACACTTGCCAACTACCACCAAAATTTCAGTATACGCAGACGACATCTGTCTCTGGACTTCGGCAGTCACACGTCCTCAGATACGTGCACGGCTTCAGAGAGCGGCTACTTTGACAGCGAGCTACTTGTGTGAACAAGGTCTCAGCATATCGCCAGAAAAATGCGCCCTAGTGGCGTTTACTCGCAAACCAATGACGCCTTATGTCATCTCAATCAACGGGCGGACCATTTCCTATGTCAGAACCTACAGATTTCTAGGCGTAATTATCGACCGAGACCTCTGTTGGAGCCCGCACGTGGCTTACATGAAACGACGCCTAACAGCAACCTCCCAGTTGTTTAAATACCTGACAGGAAAGACGTGGGGGATGTCAGTAGACGCAATGCTGAGACTCTACAGAGCTCTCTTTCTCGGTTTTTTAAGATACAGTCTACCTGTACTGAACAACACCTGCAAGACAAATATTCGTGTTCTGCAAGCAGCGCAAGCTCAAGCACTCAGAGTTTGTCTTGGTTTGCCGAGATGCACGTCAACTGAGGCAACTATTGCGATTGCTCGGGACCATCCAATGCAGACTCACATCACGGTGGAAACCCTGAGAACGCATATCAGACATTTGGCACGGGCCCCCTATCACCACCTTGCAACACTACCTTCAGACAGGCACCAAGCATCATTCTCAAAAACTATTGTCAAGTACAACGACAAACTTCCCTCGGGCTTCACCGCTGCATCTAAACCATCGATGCCCCCTTGGTGCCTTGTCAGCCCCACAGTCCATCTCAACGTGCCAGGAATCGGGAAAAAGTCTGAGCTGTCGTCGCCTGTGCTGAAACAACTGTCTCTGCTTCTTCTGCACGAGAGGTACGCAGACAGTGCACATATTTATACTGACGGTTCCACAAACATCCAGTGTTCGTCCGGTGCTGCAGTCGTCCCAGAAAGAGGTATTACCATCAGCTTTAGGACTGACCACCCAACGACATCTACATCTGCGGAACTAGCTGCTCTTCGAGCTGCACTTTGTTTTGTCAATCGGGAACCACCTCGACAATGGTCAATTTTCAGCGACTCAAAGGCAGCCCTACAATCTGTACTATCAGCTCTGCGTCGCGGGCCATCTGAACAGCTCGTATTCGATATTAGATGCCTACTTCATACATCACATGAGAAAGGACATCACGTGACGTTTCAGTGGCTGCCAAGTCACTGCGGCGTCATCGGAAATGAAGACGCCGATAAAGCCGCTCGGACAGCTCTTGAAGACACACAGGAAGAGGCCATACCACTTTCACGTTCCGACGCAGCCAGCAGACTTCAAGTGCTTGCACAGGAGATCACGCTCTCTCTATGGTTCACACCAAGCAGCCAGACCAACCGCAGCGATCATCAACACGACCTGCCCTCCTTGATGCATCTCTGTATGCCAACCGGACTCCGCCGAAGTGAGGCCACCCTGCTTTATCGCTTATGGCTAGGGGTGGCCTTCACGAAATCTTACTCGTTTCGCATTGGAATGGCCGACAACGCTCTCTGCAATGCCTGTCTTTGCGAGGAGACGCTGGAACACATTCTGTGCGACTGTCCTGAATATAATGTTCAGAGACAGTCCATGGCGTCCGTTCTAGCGCACCTTGACAGTAGACCATTGTCAGTGTCGTAGCGCAAGCTTCGTGTGTGACGTCTTGTGATATCTAACTATGCCCTGATATAGTGACGCCACATGACCCTGTGACGTCATAGGGTTTTCTGTATAAGAACAAGCCGTTCTTGGCAATAAAGAGAGTTGCCTTTCTGCTCCTGGACCGTTGTCGCTCTTCTGCGTTAGTTCATCTGGCGACGAAGATGGGATCACCGTGATCTGGCCTACTGGACGCCATCAACGAAGATGCGGCGGCTCAACGAGGCCACGCTACTACTGGAGGCGTCGCTACCATAGGCTAGCAAGAGATCCGGAATCCAAACAAGTAACACATTTACTTCTCCTACCAAGCCATGTCTCGGCTCGGCAGACTAGACGAGTACGACCCTAAGGTTCAGAACTTCGAATCTTATGTCGAACGATTTGAGCATTACGTCAGGGCAAACGAGATAGCGGAAGCGAAGAAACTGTCTGTTTTCTTGACAGTAATTGGTGCAGAAGCATATGAAATTCTCAAAAACTTGGTCGTTCCATTGCTACCAGGAGATAAGACCTTCGCGGAAGTAAAAGAGCTCTTGCAAAGCCACTACAACCCGAAGACGTCTGTAATTGCAGAAAGGTGCAATTTCAACCGCCGAGTGCAACTTGACCACGAAAGTGTCGAAGACTTCGTAGTAGAGTTGAAGCACCTAGCCCGCAAATGTAACTTCGGGCCATTTCTCCTGGACGCGCTACGCGACAGATTGGTAGCTGGAATCCGAAGTGAAGAAACGCAGAAGGCGTTGTTCACGGCTGACGCACTCACGTTTGAAAGGGCATGTAAAATAGCTCTTGACAGCGAATTGGCCGCGAAACAAACAGCCGCAATACAAGCAGGAAGCCGCGCAGAGAGCATAAACGCAGTGAAAATGAAGACTAACGAGCATCAGCGCAGCGACCGTGACCAAGCGAAGGGTAAAAGCTCGGCGCGAGACAAGACCAAGAAACAAAAATGTTACCACTGTGGCAAGACACACGCGCCAGAACAGTGCTGGTATAAAAACTACACGTGCAGACTATGTTCAAAAGTTGGGCACCTTCAAAACATGTGTCGAACGAGCAAAAGTGAGCTGAAGGCACATGCAGTAATGGAATCGTCAGACGAAGAAGAGCACACTCTGTACAACTGCACAGTCGACACATCTGTGAAGAACGGTTATGTGGTGACTGTAAATGTGGAGGGCCAGAAAGTGTCAATGCAGGTGGACACGGGGGCCGCAGTGACAGTTGTACCTGAAAGTGTGTACAAAGAGAAGTTTGCGCATGTGCATTGTGAACCTACTCGGGTTGTTCTAAAGACGTACACAGGCGAGAAAATGGATGTTATAGGGCAATGCAATGTAACCGCGACCTATGACGGGCAGAGTGCAGTTTTACCAATCGTTGTTGTGAAAAACCGCGAACGCGAGTTACCTGTATTGCTGGGAAGAACCTGGCTTAACAAGCTTCGGCTGAATTGGAAATCGCTTTGCAGTGTGCGCAGCGAAGACAGAGTAGATAAGATTCGCGCAAAGTTTCCAAACGTGTTTTCGCAATCGCTGGGTGCTATCAGGAACTTCGAGGCGCAAATTGTTTTACAACCGGGTTGTACGCCGGTGTTTTGTAAAGCACGCCCGCTTCCTTTTTCTTTGCGCGAACAAGCAGACAAACGCCTCGCTGAGCTCGAAAGCCAAGGCGTAATCACGCCTGTGAGTAAAAGCGATTGGGCAACTCCACTGGTTCTGGTCCCAAAGAAACAAGGCGATCAAATACGCCTTTGTGGTGATTACAAGATCACTGTAAATCCCGTACTTAAAATAGACCACTACCCACTACCACAACCAGAGGAATTGTTCACAGCACTGTGTGGAGGCAAAGTATTTTGTGTCTTAGATTTGTCATCGGCATACCAACAAGTGGTACTGAGCCCAGAATCAAGACATATTCTGACGGTTAACACGCACAAGGGGCTCTATCAATATAACAGACTTCCTTATGGAATAGCCAGTGCCCCTGCTTTGTTCCAGTGCATGATGGATAAGGTTTTGCATGGTATTCCGAATGTTGGTTGCTATATTGATGATGTCATAATTGCAGGCCAGGACGTGGACGATTGCCAAAAAACGCTCGAGCGGGTGCTAGGCAAGCTTTCGGAGCATAACATAACGTTAAAGCTGGAAAAATGCAAGTTTTTCCAAGATTCTGTCTCGTACCTTGGGCACAAGGTCAGCGCCGATGGCATCTACCCGACAGAAGAGAAAGTGAAGGCAATCCTGCACGCTCCTGAGCCAACAAATGTAACCGAATTAAGAGCATACTTAGGGCTGCTCAATTTTTACAGCAAATTTATGAAGAATGTGTCATCTATAGCAGAACCAATGTACAGATTGTTACGGAAGGGAGAACGATGGCTGTGGACGGAGCAGTGTAGTAATGCTTTTAAAGCGACTAAGCATCTGCTTGTAAACAGCCATGCTCTTACCTACTACGACGCACGCAAGCCGCTTGGGTTGCAATGTGACGCGTCTGCGTACGGCGTTGGAGCTGTAATTTTTCACGTGCTACCGGACGGAGAAGAGCGTCCGATAGCCTTTGCTTCACGAACTCTGACGTCAGCTGAGAAAAATTATGCACAATGTGAAAGAGAGGCCCTAGCGCTTATCTTTGGGCTTCAAAAGTTCCACAAGTTTCTTTTCGGTAGGCAGTTTATGTTGTACACAGACCATCAGCCACTCGTAAGCATCTTGGGACAAAACAAAGCGACACCGTCGCAAGCAGCTGCGAGATTGCAAAGATGGTCCTTGATAATGTCCGCGTACCGGTATACGCTTAAGTACCGCAAAGGGGCTGAAATCGAAGTGGCTGATGCTCTGTCTCGTCTACCTCTACCGTCTTGTCCCAAATCTGAGAGTTCGGAATGTTTTTCCGTGTTCGAAAGCACTCCGTTGAACTCTTCTGACGTAGCTAAGGCCACTGCACGGGATGGCAAACTGTGCAGAGTGGTCGAGTACACGCGGTATGGTTGGCCTTCAGAAGTGCCTAATGATCTCCAGCCATACTACGTTAGACGTCTAGAGCTATCACTCGAGCAAGGTTGTGTCACGTGGGGCACAAGGGTGATCGTGCCCGAGGCATTACAACCGGCTGTGTTGTCCTTGCTACATGAGGACCACCCTGGCACCTCAAGGATGAAAATGCTGGCTAGAGGCTTCATTTGGTGGCCAGGTCTCGATAAAGCAGTAGAAGATTACGTACGAACCTGTCGGGTTTGCCAAGTCGTGCAACCTGCCGCGCAGCCTGTACCATTACACCCTTGGCCTTATCCGTCCAAGGTTTGGCAAAGGCTGCATGTTGACTTTGCCATGAAAGGACAGCTTAACCTTCTAGTCTTAGTGGACGCCTATTCTAAGTGGATTGAAGTATGGCTAATGACGTCAACCGTCACAAGACAAATGATTTCCAAACTTCGAAGCGTCTTCGCGGCGTACGGATTTCCCGACGAAATTGTGAGCGATAATGGGCCGCAATTCGTATCACAAGAGTTCGAAGACTTCTTGGCTAAGAATAACATAAAACATACAAGAACGCCGCCCTATCACCCAATTTCGAACGGGGCAGCCGAACGTCTAGTCCAAACAACGAAGCGCGCATTGCTGAAACAGCTGTTATCAGATGTCTCGCAAAACCGAGAATCGGTGCAAGCCGGGTTAGACAGCTTTTTGATGAGCTATCGGAACACGCCACATAGTGTGACAGGCAGCACGCCTGCGCAGCTCTTCTTAAAGAGGCAACCTAAGACCAAGTTGTCATTCCTCAAACCCGATTTTAAGCAAGATATGCTCAACAAACAGCTGAACAGCAAGCGGCAGAAAGATAAGCACCGGGGTACTGAACGCGGATTCTTAGTGAGTGACAAAGTGTTTGTTAAATGCGTTCGTGGTGAAAATGTGGCTTGGGAAGACGGCGTAGTTACTCAGATTGTAAGCCAAGTGACATATCTTGTGAATGTGGCGGGTGAAGTGCGCTTTGTGCATGCTGACCATTTGCGTCACTCCTTTGCGAGACCTGTCTCAGCTGAACCATTGCAGCTACTTCCCGACACAAGGCGCCTGGCTGAGCCGCAACAACCGCCAGATACCGATCCCGTCGTCATCCCTACAAGACTCCCGATGGCTGCCGCGGAATCTGCATTACGCGACTCTATGCAGAGTCCAACTCCTCAGGCTTCAACCGACCCTCCGATTACGGCAACAACGACTTCACACAAGGACACATCCCCAGCAGAGCAGAGCACAGAAGTTCCAAGCAAGCCCGAAGTTATGCCTCGACGAAGCGGCCGTGCGCGACGTCCGCCGGATAGGTTTAGGCATGAGGACTTTAGGAAGTGAAGTGCGGACTCAATCTAAGTGGGAAGGAATGTCGTAGCGCAAGCTTCGTGTGTGACGTCTTGTGATATCTAACTATGCCCTGATATAGTGACGCCACATGACCCTGTGACGTCATAGGGTTTTCTGTATAAGAACAAGCCGTTCTTGGCAATAAAGAGAGTTGCCTTTCTGCTCCTGGACCGTTGTCGCTCTTCTGCGTTAGTTCAGTCAGTTGCAACCATTTTCACATATCGCCGACTGAAGACATCGCAGCTGAAGGCGACGAAGGGACTACTTCGGTTTATGAAGGATACGGGCTTGGACAAGCGACTGTGACAGTGATGTCACGTACCACACAAGAGTGACAGACTGTAACCAACGATGTGTGTGCCGTGTTATGTGCCCTCTATCTCTTCTCCCCATCTTTCATCCCCCCCATCCCGCTCCCATGTGTAGGGTAGCAAACCGGTTAGGCAAAACTGGTTAACCTCCCTGCCTTCCTTCTCCACTTTTTCCTTCCTTCCTTCCTGGCCGTTGGCGTTCGAATACTACGGCGGTAAAACATTTTCGAAAGCATGCTGGTTTCGTCTGCGAGTCATTACATAGACTTGCTGTAAAAAGGTCTACTCTTGGCAAAGAATAGTGCCTCATTTTGTTTAGGCGTTGATTATCATAATGAATGCGGCGGAGGTTGAGGGAGTACGCTTGAAGGTACGTTTTTATGCCGTTGATCTCCATAACACCGTAAGTACGCAAACCGATGTCACAGAACACCCGATGCATCATTGTGTGTTCTCCGTCATCGCTTGTTTGCTGTATGCCTACTAATTCTTCATTTCTTCAAGTGTTGTATCCTCCTTTTGTCCTTGTTCTCTTGTGCTTCACTTACAGTATGTAGTTCCGTCAGCTGTAATGCGCATTTGCAAAACCAATACGTTTGATAAGACGCAGTGGTTATAATTTCACTACACGTGTATTAAGCTGGCACATATGGTTCAGATACAGATACCTGTATGCGAACTTGCACGACGTTGATGCGGAGATTAGGATAATTATGACACCCGTAAGGAAGAGGCAGCTGACGGCCGTATAAGCTGTTGCGTTCTTTCCGCCAAACTACCCGGCCTAGTAGTGCTGTAAAGATGCTGTATAAAAGTGACGCGCAGTGACAGGGAAATTATTATACTTAGCAGCCGACCGTACGTTTTGTAGCTTAGGTCTTCTTTCTTGTGCGTTTGTGCTACCCTTATTAATGAGCCATTTCTTGACTATGTTCTTGACTATGTAACCGCGTTTGTGTGGATGCGTAGACGTGTGCTTTTTGTTGTACTTGTAAAATGCAAATAAAATATTTTCAGGCTTACTCAATCTTTGGTGTCCTGTGCGTTTATTCCAGTCGAGGCCATCGTGCCACCTGGAAACCGCATTCTGTCAGTAGCCCTACACGAAATGCAACAGCTGGAGCGCGGCGGCACAATTTAACTCAGGGTAACGGCGGCATAATAAACGAAAAACCGCTCGGGTTCCCCTCAAAGTCAGTTCAGAGTGTGCCTTAACTCGATATGACTCAGCGCTACATCTATTCAGCTGCGCCTCGATCGTGCTCCCGCCAGTTTGGTTGCTGTGTGGCAAACGTAGCGCCTACATAAATATGTAGGCGCTACGTTTGCTACACAGCAACTAAACTGGCGGGAGCACGATCGAGGCGCAGCAGCCAGAAACCCAGTAAAGCCACAGAACACCTGGTAAAGCGTGTGCAAAACCCCGTTTCCTGTTGTACAGCGCCACTTGTGGTCACATACTTTAGTTCACGACGCCACCGCTACGCTTATTTCCGTAGCATTGTGGAAGGCACAGTTTCCCTTCTCTAAGTTTGTATAGGTGTTCTGTGATATGGGTAGGGGCGGCTTAAAATTCCGCCGAGCAGCGTGCTCCGATCGGCAGCGATGTGCATTTTTAAAACCTTATAATAAATTACACGCTTTACGCGGAGCACTTAGATGTGTCAATTAATGATTACAAGGACCTACTCTAACGACTCATTACGTTTGTAGAAAATCGTCAGAATCGTTTCAGGGTCCCTTTAAGGACGCCTTTCCCCCATATCCCGGTCTCTTCCTCCTTCTAGCGAAGAAAAACCGTGCGTTGAGCGGCCCGAGCACCCGAGTAAGGCAAGGGGCTGCAGCGTTGCTAGGAGGATCGTAAAATAGCAAAGAGTTAGCGCGTGCGTGTGCGTGCGTGCGTGTAAGCCTAGCCCGTCAGCCCCGCTGCAGCCTGTTGCCAAGCCACGCACGCAGCTTCTTGGCCCCTCTCGCGAAAACACCAGCCACTTTTATAATACAAAGTCCCAACAGAACGGCGGCTCTTGGAGCACGGCGAACGCAATACCCTGCGCGCATATGATATGCAATCTTCTCATCTTTCTTGGCGGCACCGCGGGCACAGCGATGCGCTGGAGCGAAGCGCTATGCAAAGGGTGGCCGCGGCGCGAGGGCTTCGCTGAATGCCGAGCCGCACTCCGAGAAGAGCGCCGGCTTCGTATTCTCGACGCACCGCGTGCGCCTTCGTGACTTGGCGACGCCGCGACGGGAAAGTCCGTGCCGGGACGGCTTTCGCTACAGCGCACAGTGTATGCGGGCATAGCACCCACGGGGAAAAACGGTTTGCTCTATCCGTCTCCTTTCTTTCTTTTGCTTCACATTTAACGAGCCACGCTGCATACACTACAGGCGCGTTACGATCGGGGGCTGTGCTCTTGCTCCTCCAGTTTATACGCGTGGCCTATGCGGAAAGCACGCTATTCAAGAGGCGAGCGAAGTTTAAACTTTCGAGAGACTCGACTATAAGAGGCAAAGTGCACTGTAGGAGGGTCGCGTAAACGGCCTTGGTGTAGGGGAAGAAGTGGTGTGTCACGAAGAATGACTCTTGAACCTAACGTTGGCCCTGGATGGGTATAATATAAATAATCGCTACGAACGACTTCCTGACAAGTAACGCTCTCAGACTTTATACTAGACTACAGGAGAAATCTGCAGCAATCTCAATGCTACTTCCGGGTTCTTGGAGCTTGTAACACAAACGCTTCTGCATTCACTTTTCTTGGGAGGGAGCGCGAAGGAAGAGAAAACGGTCGCATATTTCTTAAATAGCGAACAGCTAAATAGGACTCTTTACTTGCTTTGTGCATATTAACGTCCGCTAGTACTTACCTAGAGAAGTGTAACTTGAAGTAAGATGTAGGCACCTGAATGCCTTGAAGTGTACTTAATTTGCACCTTAGTATTATGCAAACGTGACCCAATGGGGTACCGGAAAGCTTTACGGACTTTTGCCCTTTACGTCCAAGATTGCTGTTAAATAGACGCAGCGCAAATACTTTGGAGGTTTTCATTTTGGAGGCTTTCAGCACCTGCAACAATAAGCCATCGCTTTTCTTTAGAAAAACTAAGTCTAGTCCGTCTTAAAACACAGCGCTCAATTATAGTATAGAAATGTGCTGACTTTTATAAGAAGTTGGAGACGTTAGCCTGTCTGATGGCCAGGCATATTACTCCAGCTGTTGGCTTAGAAGTCGGGGCGAAGAAGTACGCAACGCACAGAAACTACCGTTCAGTGTTAAACATATCGCCGTGCTCCAAGCAACCTCGAACCAACGACATGACGGTAAAGAAGTAGCATTCAGGGTAACGAGAAGCTTTAAACCTAAGAGCCAGTATTGTTCCACAGTGGCAAAATCTGTAAGTATCCTGCCTTTATGGTCCCTTTGTGCTTTTGAAGAACAATGACGAATGGCTACCGTCCTTCCTCATCGGAATGTTCGGCAGTCACGAATGTGAAGCTTGTGAGTACAGAGACACGACTGTACAGCTTCTCTTCGAGTGCTTTCATTTTGGTGCGTGAAGAACTGCGCTCTCCGAGCCGTCCAGTTATGGAGGAAAAAAATTCCTTGGACTTTCGTTGCAGGTGATGATAGTCCGAGTGATTATAAATGCACGACGGCCTTGTTTGAATGTCAAAGACTGAAATCGTTCCCAAGTGCCTCACCCGGTGTGTGCGGTCAGTTCTCTTTACTTTTGTCTTTCTCCTTATATCTTCCACCCTTGCTGCTCCCCTTTAGCGCGGAGCTACCGAACGTTCGGTTATACTCTGGTTAAACTCTCTGCGCCCAATCTTCGATTTTTCATTTTGTTCTCTTTCTCCGGAAAACACATTTGGGGGCTAAAATGTTCTACGATATATCTACGCTACTTAGTAAGAACTAAAGCACTTTATTTTAACATCAGACATGCAACCTGGATCACACTATAAGCGGTTTCTGTATTCTATAAGCGTCATTCTTAAATAGTGGCTTAAGTTTCACAGACTCACCACCAACCACTTGCACTTTTAAATTGGCGTATTCACGAAGAGAATGTAGTCTGTATATATAAAGCATATGCTGGCTTCGATTGGAGGTAGGAAAGAATTCTACCTAAAAAAAAAAAAACGAGAGCACACCAAATTTTCTTAGAGAATTGGTTGAGCGTTCCATGGTCATTCTTATTTGGTTAGTTGTTTGCTGCCTTCATTGTGCTCAACTAGCTCAAGTGAACAAATCGGTCGACTTTGCGGGTCAGCAGATTTGCCTGTGTTATACATTGCCAATCTTTCCCACATAACGCTTGGGCAAACTTGCTGTGAAGAGATTTGTTTGTTCAATCTCTAGAAACCACAGTCCGAAACCACAGTCCGAACCCACAGATTCCCCACTGATCTACTACCTGTAATGTCGTAGCTAAGTACAAATAGCAGGGCTGTTCGAAGGGTAACTTTCGACACCAAATTGAATACGATTTGAATAGTGCCGGAAGCAAATTGAATATTGAATATTATTTGAATAGTTACCAAACCATGAGGAGGAGGAAGAGGAGGAGGAGGGAGGAGGAAAAAACTTTATTCTTGTCCTGTACAAGCTGTTGCCACCTGCCTGGCTAGTCCCATGTTGGGACCGGGAGGAGCCATTTCTACCATTAAAATAAAACGTCCTAGTATATTCTCAACTTGCAAGTTCCTGTCATTATATTTCGCATTATGCAGCGTAGTTTATTAAAGTCCCGACTGGAGCTTTATGAGCAAATAATCATTTATTCACATACTCAGAACTCATTGGTGAGTGCCAATTGTATAGTTTAGCCGGAATAACCTGACTCCCTGAGCGATGTATAGCGTGCTCCACTATGAAACTTCTCGTGTTTTAGTAAATGTTTACTATTGCTACCGGGATTAAATCTATCGCTCTTTAACTGCAATTTTATGACTGATCGCGCACAGTTGACAATCGGAAATCTTCGAGAACTATCCGATAAATATTCGTATTTGCAAACAGCGACTAATCTCGGACAGGGCAGTATTCGATTCGTTATTCGAAAGCTTCGAGTAATTGCACACTCCTAAAAAAAAGCAGCGCCCCTTTCGCCAACAAAGGTCGTTTCTGCTTCATATTCCTGTTATTTTTCCCGCACAACGACGTACAAGACTAGACAAGTTATATCATTCCTAAACAAGTGTGTTATCATCGTACAATGCCTCATGAAGGACGACACAAGCTTGCTGAAGCCTGCATGATGACCCGGTTCTCCAAGTTCGCTCGTCTATTTTTCCTTCTCCTTCAGCCGCCACATTCTTGTCAATTACAGCAGAGGCTGCGGAACAGCGCTGTCAGCGCGGTCACGAAGATAAAAGAAAGAAAAGGAAAGAAACTTGCTTCTTGTGAGCGCAAGTTGATGCCTGTTTGCTTCGGTGCTGCATATAGCCTTCGTAAGTGCAGACGACCGTTGTTTCATGGTCACAGAGCCAGCACACCAATTTCAGCCGCCTGTTTGTACATAGAACCATTGCATACGCTTGCAATAACTCCAGCTTTATCAATCTCTTCCCTGCTTTTTCTCACCAATAATCTTAACGTCTCTCATTTTGACTGCTGACCAGCTTATCCTTCCATCTTCTTTTATTCCCGACGCACATTCTCTGTGGATCTTGGCATTTCATTACGATGTGCCGAGTCGATTTCTGGCTTTTATTCGTTTTTATTCTTTTTTCTTTTTACAGCGCACAGATGCCTCATCCTGTGGCGCATATTTTCTCGCCAGATTGCGAATGTTTTGTTCACAGGCAGTCAGCGTGGGCCTCAAACAGCAAGACACTGTTTGATGCGTTATCATACAAATGTGCCCTCCTGATTTCTTTCTTGCCGTGTTTGTAAACCTCCATGGCCTTTTATTTCCATTCCTTGCATCCAATTTACCACCTCGGCTTCTCTCACTTTCTTTTTACATGACACCTGGTTGTCTATTTCCCTGTGGATACGTTGCGCCACCTAGCGGTGCCGGCGCATATTCCGCGCGTGGCACGTGTGTGAACATACATTCAGGCAAAACTACCCGAATATATATGACATGGGTTTGATTCAGCCAAGTGCAATAGAAGCGTTAAAGGACTTTTTTTTTTGTCATTGAAGAGCGGCACATGTCACATACCCAGGGACCCAAGTTGGCCCGACGGTAGGTTTCAAACCCTGTTTCCTCAGCACAGCACCCCTATGCTACACCCATTGGCCATTTATTGACAGCAGATACAAATACTTGTGAGAAATCTTTGTTTTCTATCTAAATGTGTAAAATTCATTGAGGCTAAGCATATTCTGCAAATAGAAAAACATATGCCGATCTCACGCACTGTGAAATCGACGTAAGCGAAGCTTTGTGTGTTTGCTTTGATTGACGGTAATTAGCGGTGTTTTTGACGGCGAATTTTTCGTTTCTTCAGCGTTCATGCAATACCAGGGTGGTGAGTTGATAGTAAATGTTACTTTGCGGGCACCACTGCTGTTTTTCTGCGCAGTACACACAACACACAGCGAGACGTGTTTGCTTGAGGCGTTGTTGTGCGCCATTGTTCATAACCTCCGAGAAGGTTAGTATTGTCATTCCCTCACACGGCACATCGCACCGTGGAAGAAGTGTTAAGATTTAAATGGAATCATGGGGCTGTGCGTGCCAAAACCACAATCAGATTATGATGCACGCCGTAGTGGCAAACTACGGATTAATCTTGACCTCCTGGGTTTGTTTAACAAGCACTTAAACCTAAGTACACGAGCGTTTTCCTATTTCTCCGCCGTCTAAATATGGCTGCCGCAGTCTGGATCGAACCCGCGACCTCGAGCAATGACATAACCACAAAGCTACCACGGCGGGTACAGAAGAGCTGTATTAAAGTGCGACGCCTAGACTCTACAGCACTACGATGTCGCCTCGACGCTACGGTGCCCTGATGCGGCTGGGAGTCTGCATGCCGTGCGTCAGTTGTCCACTTGACAAATTTGCATGAAATTATCCAGTTTGTCCGCAACCGGCTGTCGTGTCTAGTAGTAGCTAGGGTGCCTCGGGGGAGCGCGCATCAAGACACCAGAGCACCAGAGTTTCCTCGCATTCTCACGTCGCCTTTTTCTTCTCCAAGCCTGTCCCCATGGACGCGAGTTGCAAGCGAAGAACTCAATGACATTTATTCATTTGCTTCGTGGCTGTCGATTCTACGCATTGTCTGTCGCCTCTACCATTCTATATGCCTAGTATTTCCCCTATGGACGGTTGCACGTTAGTAGAAAAGTAAGCGCTGCAGTGTCTGTAATAAATTTGCAGGGGGTTACGGGTAATTACAGCCGTCAAGAGGGTATTGTGGTGACGCCCAGGGAGCTCCGGAGGGCATTATGCACAATCGACGTGGTACCAAGGTCCAAACGAGTTTCTCGCGTCGCCTTTACTCTCTGCCACGCTCCTGCCATGTGCACGTATATACGCGCTCTGAACCACCTCCGAACGTGGCGTGCATAGCAGTAGCAGCAGCAGCAGCAGCGGCAGTGGAAAACTGGAATACCAGGCAGAAAACTGGAACTGGCATTCACCGCAAGCCACTTAAGGTATTGTTTAGAAAT
This sequence comes from Dermacentor andersoni, assembly GCF_023375885.2. NCBI lineage: Eukaryota > Metazoa > Arthropoda > Arachnida > Ixodida > Ixodidae > Dermacentor > Dermacentor andersoni. The sequence continues at coordinate 192,976,557 of NC_092818.1, read as the reverse complement.
TGTATAGACAGCGCTCATCAAATGTAAACCACCAGTATACATTTCATTTGCTTTACATCACCTATGTGAAACCACAGCAGCTGGATATCTTGCATCGGTCCGTCTCCGCTTACCATTCTTTCAAAAGAAAACGAGTCGTGTGTCAAACTTCTTCCTCGCCCAGTGTTCCTGCTCTATACCAACAAATGACCCTTTCTGCTTGCCTGTCATTCGGTATTGGCCGAAGACATTTAGCCAGTAATTTCGTACTCACTACCACAACTCAGGAAGGAAAAAAGTCGTAGTTTCACCCGAAATGCGAAGCATCGATTGCGATAGCAAATTAGTAGACAGCTATACGTAGTAAGGATAGTATTTACCGGCCGTGTAAACTTGGAAACATTCGCTTATTCACTAAATTAAGAAACATGGCGTCAGCGCGCACAGGTAAATATGAACACATCACACTCGATGACCGCAGAGACTCACTGTCGAAACGCTGACGTGAAGAAGCGCGGCAGCAGCAGCGAGCGAAGTGACCTTCATGCTGTCTATCACTTCAACGCAAACTGAGCGGCGAGAACACAGATATGACCCGACCCGTCTGCATATAGCGCCCTGCAGCGCTTTCGCGCGGCCGCGCAAAGTATGCAGTTGCTGCCGGCATAGAATGCCGTCCTGCCTCCCCGGTTTCCTCCCCTGCGCGCGCGAGATTGAGCCGTGATCGTCGGTTCCCCTTGCGCGCGGTCGCTAAATACGCAGTTGCTGCCGTAGAACAATGCAGCCACCACCCCCTCTCCCATCCTCCCCCCGGCCTTTCGCGCGACAGAAGACAGGGCGTTTCCTCTCAGCTGTCCTCCCTTGCGCGCGCTAGACTAAGCCACGATTCTCGGCTCCCCTCATGCGCTTTCACTCGCACACACAATCTACGGCGCGCGACGACGCTGTTATCGCCCTTGGACTTCATACAGAACATCACAACGATGCCGAAGCGGACGGCAAAGATGCGATTGGAGCGTCCATATAATTGCAATCGCAATAAAAAAATTTGTTAAGTTGCCTAAAGGGTTAGACCATGAACCACCCAATAAACCAAGTTGGCATTGGTCGGGGAAAACGCTTAGACACCCCCCCCCCCCCACACACACACACACATACACACAAACACGCGCGCGCCCGCACACACACACACATACAAGGAAGCATAGTGTATGCATGCATGCATACATACATCGTGATCATTTTTAAGCTTCAAGGAATGTTCAAAAATAGACTGTTGCAGATAACATAATTCTAGTCATTGAGGTAGATTATCCAGAGAGGCGGACATACTTGCACGAGAAATCGAAACGCATATTCCCCGAATTAACAAAAGTCCACTAATTATCTCCTAAATTATTTACTTTACGGGAGATATTGCAATTTACGAATTGTAGCCAGTGAGCTTGCAAGGCGTATTCACTTCGAATGAATTTCTAGAATGACGTCAATATATATATATATATATATATATATATATATATATATATATATATATATATATATATATATATATATATATATATATATATACACACACAGAGACACAGAGAGAGAGAGAGAGTTTTGAGAGCTAAAACAAGGTTCTCCATGAAAGGAGTGACTTTAACGCGTACATGATTCGAGGGCGGCACAGAGGGGCTAATATGCCCTTCTCACCTCCCGATTTCATGAGCCACGCTCTGTACTTTCGCGCAGGCTGCACGGAATTAGCATTCCTCTCCTAACAGCTGCGTAGGCTGCGGCGCTCCGCCGGGTAAACACACCGCGCGGGCTTGCCGCGAAACTGGGGGCTCCTCTGTTTATTTACCGAGGGAGTGCCGGGGAGGTGAAGACAACAAGGGCAGAAAGGTTTACGACCGCGCAGGGGCGAATTTAAACTCGTAAAAAGGGCGGACGTGGCTGCGGTAATAAAGCACGAGGTCGTCGTTGAGTCATCGCTTGGGAGGAAAGAAAATTGGGCGAACCCACGCTCGAATCAGAACACGTGGAACAGAGACAAAAAAAGAAAAGGAAGAGGAACCGTTATAGTAGTGGTTATAAAGATGTTGCGGTGTATGAAGCAATTGGCCCTGGAACATGTCGCTCGCCCATACCAGTACCAGTAGCAAACAAATAACATACGATCAGCATAAATATTTCTAGTGTTTACAGTCATCTACTGTGCATGCTCTGTAAGCTACCTGATGACCACACGTCTGCCGTTTAGAAAAGTTCTGACTTAAGAAGTAATAATTCTCGCGTAATATCTAGCACTCACGAAGTACGAACTCTTGCATGGAACACACATTGGTCAATTGCATGAACTAACTGGTGAACCTTGGAGCATTTGTTGGTAATAGTCCCGTAATTTTTCTTGCTGTAGATTTCTACTCAAGTTATGCATATTCATCGACATACTGTCATCAGCTGTCAATATCACGTGACCATGGCTGAGCAACACACGGCAAGCGAGCCTCATGCTGATTGTTTAGCGGCCCTTTTACTTATACTTACATGTACTTTATAGGCGCTACACTTAAGTGATTAGGCTGGATCGATCCATAAACACATACCTGTTCTGTGTTTGACTCCAAGGATGTGATGACAGACAATAAGAAATTAAGTCATACCTGCCGAATTTACGAATCGAGCGGCACATACATGAGAAATGTAGCATGCTTTTTTTAACTTCAATACAGCAGCAAACGCGTCTTCCATTAAGAGAGAGACAGAGAGAGAGCAAGCACAGGAAAGGCAGGGAGGGCAACCAGACGAGTGCCCGGTTTGCTACCCTGCACTGAGGGGGGGGGGGGGGAAACGGGAATAGAAAGAGAAAAAGATGGACAGAGGGAGCACTGATTGCGTGTGGGAGGATGCGCGGGGACACTATAAACGGTCTCCTAAGCCGATGCACTTCAAGTGGTGTACTAGTGCACGAATCACTTTTCGTGCCAGTGACGGGTGTGGCCATGGCCCGATTATCTTTGACTCTAAGAACCGTCTTGAGTCCAATCTCTTTAAAGCTGTCCTCAGAGAGAGGCGTTATACTTCGTAGCGAGGGCAGGTACACAATAAGCGTTCGATGGTTTCCTCGCACCTGCAGGAGTCGTACATTGGGCTCTCGGCCATTCTGATACAGTAGCAGTAGGCGTTCGTTAACGCCACTCCCAGCCACAAGCGGCATAGCAAGGGTGTTTCGCAGTTGTAGCCGTAGCATGGGGTCTTTGTTTATACACTCGGCTATGTAAGGCACTTTAACTCCAGAAATCTTACCATAGCCTCAATAACCTTGGCCAAGAGTTATTTATTCCCATGCTCGTCACGAAGAAGGTGACATATACGTGGAACTAGTAGAGCTGGTATGTAAGCGACTCAATAGCTGTGGGCAGAGAGCTACTCAACATCGAATCACCAGTGGAAGAGCACTTAACAAGCATAAACAGCGGTGATAGTTATGCTAAACTCTCGCAATCATCTCGCAGTGAATATCGAAAAGCGAAACCGGAGGCGCGTTAAAGTCACAATGGTGTTTGTACCAGGTGATGTTGCAGCAGGCGGGGTTAGCCTGGCCTACATAGCCGGCGCTTGTTCCACCTGAGCCTCATATAAGAATTGAGATCAGGGGTGTATCACCAGGTGTCGACGAGCCCCATATCTCGCAGGAAAGCAATCAGGAGTCGTTGCACTCTCTTCCTGATTGCCGCGGGCCCTCCGGGAAAAACCAAGTCTTCAAAGGTCCTGCGCGTAAGAGCACTATTTTGCAAGCTGTCGACCATCGCTTTTCTTTCTGTGTGGAACTGCGGGCATAGCCAAATGAAATGGTCAATGCCGCCGATAACACCACAGAAGGCAGACAGCGGGGTAGCGCAACGTCCGGTCTTGAATAACGCGGACTCAGTTCTGATGCGGTGCAACAGCGTCGCTTCCTCGCGAGTAAGTCCATGGATCACACAGGCTTGATGTGGAGTCTTCTGGATCGCCCTAAAGTGATTGCGGATTGAATCCTTAGAGTTGTGAGAAAATGTTTGGCGTTCTCACTTTTGCGACACATGTCATCAGTATAGGCCTGCAGGAGCGTCAGCTTTTTCGTTTCCGTCAATTCCCACGCCGCATGGGAAACATTGGAATTTTAGGCTAAATTTCTTTATCATGAGATCTTTAATCAGCCCCTGAGATTGCCTCGCGAACTTCTGTCGAGGTAGGCCACGATGTACTCTTTGTAACACTAACTTTGAGTCCCTCAACACTAGGACATTTCGTCAAGAATAGGCACGTAGTTCTCGCAAAGCCCCGGTAGTTGTGGCGCTTTATACTGTTGTAGACGAAACTACGCAATCCAGACGGCCAGACCACGTCACATCAAGGGAGGGTATGTAGAATGCCGCTGTGCAGCTATCTGTCTGTGCACACACCGACCCGTCTGTGTAGACTGGTAAGTGGCTTTGATACATTGTGCTCATGTGGTCCCGTACAATAAATTTTGCTTTGGCAGTTGGAATGGTGCGTTTCACCGGTAGCTGGGGTACACTAAGGCAGCAGGTAACGTTCGAAAAGGAACATGGCGGCTCAAGAAGGCTCCGTTTCAGACATTCCAATCCTAAAAATCGGAAGGTGTTCAGCGCCGGATGGACATGGAAGCGAGTTTTTGCAATTAACCACCGGAGAAGCGCCGTGCCCTACGGGTGACTTACCCAGCATTAATAGCAGCGTCAACAAGGCCTGAGATGACAAAAAGTGGAATGAGAAATACTGCTTAATTAGCATTAATTAGTAACCTTCTAGTTTGAAACCACCCGAGTAAATCCCATCGCCAAGCAAAGTATACTTTCTATGTACAGCCTCCAAAGGCTCGAAGTTACTCGGTGATAGTGATATCAGCGGCAGCTGATAGAGAATACAGCTTGTTATCATTGCAGCGTTCCGTTTAAGCATGGACATAGGATTGTTTCCCCAACGTACACCTGCCATGTGACGAAGTGCATTGACTCTTTGCACTGGCGCAACCACAGCACTTTCGACCGCGCGTCGCCACAGTAGCTTGCTGTCGATGATGACGCCCAGGAAACGAACACTAGTTGCACGACAAATGGGATGGCCTGTGATATTCAGCGTCAGGCACGTTGACTACCGTCTCACTCCCGAGAAAAGCATGAAGGCAGATTTTTCCGCCGATAAACATAGGTCAAACGTCGATAAGCGGCGTTTAATTATGGAGATTGCGCCCTGGGCTAACCGGGCCAAACGTTTGTGCTGGTACCCTGAGATCGGAATGCAGATCTGCGCAGATGGACACTTTTTCTACTGCCCAACCTACTTTCAGTGCGTCTAGAAGGCTGGTCATGGCGACGTTAAAAAACAAGGGAGAATTCCCCTGCCTTGCGGAAAAACTTGTGTTGGACAGACGGGGCGTTGCGTGAATGACTGACTTAGGGAACACGCAAAAGATGTAGAAAATAGCGATGGTTAACAGGCTAGTAGAACATTGCAGGTCTTGCACTGATAGTACTACACGCTTCCGAGATGTGAGCATTTTGGGTAGATGCAGACAACAAACGGCACGTGAAAATTTGGAAGCTTTTTACATTAGAAAACCTGGTCTGAATCGCGTAAGTGACACATCTGTTTTTCTATATGAGGCCGTGCAGGCATTTCTTTCACGCTTACTCAGATAATGTTTTTTACCCTAATCTACTTGATGCCATGTACGCGTGCGCATGCGCTCGGGTCTGGGACTGCTGTATATGCAGGATGCTTTTACGCTTATTAAACAGTTGAAGTAAGCGCCCGTGTTGTCTCCTTTCTTATGTGTGTGGTCTTGTCGCAAAACTCGTTTATTAGGTCCCTAAAAGTGACGAGTGTCGAGTAGCCGTCGACGCAATGGTCTTGAACCACTGTCTGTATTAGTCAGTATTAGCAATAGTACGTTCATAAATCTATTCAGAATGGGAAAAATACGTTTACAAACCAATTGTCTATACCTGTGTGGAATTGATAACGATAATTGTTGTCCTTGTTAAAATGTTGCAATCAAAACGACGCAACTGAGTGTGCGTCTACGTCATAGGCGCCCTGTAAATCTGCTAACGCTACAAATTGGCAAACCGCGCTAAATGGACCTTGTAGGCGAGGTCGGTAGCTGGCGTTATTGATAAACTGGCCAGCGAGCAGATCTCCCTGCCAGCAGAGTCAAATAAAAAATATAAATAAAAAAAGTGAGAGCGGCCAGGTTGCTGGGCGGGTACTGGTGTTCCGGTGAGACGCCGCTGCGTATAAACAGGCGGGAAACCAGACACAGTCCATGCACCACTCCTACCATTATGCAGACGCCGGCCGCCTTCCAAAGGCAAAGGTAACAAACGACTTCGCGCGCACACGCGAATACTGCGTGGGAGGGTTGGCTCGGGGCAACTCGCACACTGCCGCGAAAGGGCCCCGAGTGTGAGCATTGTCGAAAACACTCGGCGGTCCAAGCGTGTAAGTAAAGAGCACGGCACAGGACTCGCACTCCCCTTCCCTGGGCGGCGAGTTGTTCAATTATGGAAAGTAGAATACCATTCTCTTTTTTTGTTTTTCCTGAACCGCTGGGCATCAGTGATTCCCAGACGGCAATACGAAACTTCGCCAACGGTCGAATCTCCCGACATGCACTATGACTCCTAAAATTAGCTAATAACCACGACGAAAGTGTCCATCTTATCTCGACCTCGACACCCACTGACACACTACAAGACGGTACCAATGAGGCGGCGCACCGCATGGCCCGAGAGCTTACAAACCGAGCCTCGGTTAGCCCCACCTCGCCGACTACCGACGAGTGGGAGTGGGAAGATTGAATGACCAGATTTCACGAAATTACGCAACACGACAGATTGCAGAGGCGCACATTCCCGTCGCAGCACCCAAAATTAAGCAAAAATCAGTCTGTCGATTGGCGGCAGTTACAGAATAAAGTGGAAGCTTGGGCGAGTTGGTGATTCAATATCGACACGTTTGCACAGCGCAAAAGACGAGGACTGAAGGAAGAACACAACACAGGCGCTGACTTCAACTGATTTTTATTTGCGAAATCACCAGAACTATATACATGAGCAAAAGTAATCAAAAAACAACTTTTGCATTATGTCACACATGAACCCCTATTCTATCACAGCCAGATACTTGATTTCGTTTTTGGTGAGGGCAATAGACGGCGTGCTTATGCAAAGGTCACCCAGCTGCTGTATTTTGTCAGCCTCTATGATTTCACGTGTAAGCTGTACTAGGTGTTTGAAAATTACGACGCAGTTTTCAAATTCAGGGTCACAATGGCAGTCCCTGCAGGGAATGCCAAGATGGCCTTGCACGGCGGTATAAACATTGTAAAAATGCTCTCTCAATCGCCCATTTAAACGTCTGCCTGTTCGGCCAACGTATTTCTTTCCGCAAGTTAAGGGAATCATGTAAACCACACCCAGGGCACAGGCTCAGAACCGATTCCTATAGTTAGCAGTGCCAATATTTCGTCGTGTGGCATGCGCATTCACACGCCTACAGAGCAGTGATAATTTTCCCTGGGCAGAAAAAACAACTTTAACATCTACTTCACTGCCTAACTTCCTCAAGCTGTGCGATATCTTGTGTAAGTAAGGGAGCACTGCGACTGGCTTATTGTCTCTGGCAGCGCTTTGAGCTGGTGCTTTGTCTCCCAGCTCGATTTTCTTTAATATCCTTTCTGCCACTTAAACTAACACAAGCTCGAGGTACACAGTATATGTTAGGCGGGAGGCTTGCGCTTGGAAACTGCGCGTTAAAGAGTGGAAGCAAGAGTGGAAGCTTACCATGACCGAGTTCTTGCTAGCCGCCATGGTAACACAGTGGTTGTAAAAATTTTTCGTTTTGTGGATGACTTGTTACTTTTTGCGTGGGAAGGTCAAGGTTTTTAGCCTGCTGTTTCAGATGTACTTAGCTAATTCAACGAGTGTAATTCAACGAGGGAGTCTGCGTTGCTCAGCTCGGACCTGCAGCACCAACTCTGGGCGATCCAGCGAGCCGAGGAAGCCGCCAAGGGCCAGCAACCCGTGGCTGATATCGTAGGCGGGGTCCAGCCCCACCCAATCAAATCGCAGGGCACTCAATAAAGTTATTTGAATGATGAACTGCTTCACATTGCTCCACTCATAAAACTTCGTTCTGAGCAAGTTACTGCAAGCAGGGCCGTGAGGGTGCTTTGAATCATATCAACGAGAAATCACTGAACTGGTGCCGGACGTCCGTAAGTCCCATTGCCCTTTCTGCACTTGCGCATGCGCGCACACACACGCACAAAGACATGTGCACCTACAAGACACTGGCATGAATGAGTAATAGCGCGGTGTTTGCCACATTCTACAGTAATGTCTACCGGTGAGGCAAACGCCAGGCATATTTAGCGCCGGTGGTAAGCTTAATTATATCCCCGAGACAATTCCCTCCATTCATAACGCAGCGCGACCTCGTCAGGCAAAATGATTTGATTTTTGCCGATATCAAAGAGTCTCCATCACTTTTTGTATGTATATCATCAGGATACACGTTTGTATACAGTATACACCAGGTTCGCTATCGCATATGATGCATGTTCATAGGCATATGCCATATGAACATGTGACAATATGAAACTATGAATATGTACGACATAATGCACATGTGAGCGTATAGGTAAGCATGAGGCACAAGATAATTTTTTTGTAGCAGTGCTTATCAGAAACTGGCACACATGAATGTTAATGGCAACCTGAATGTCTTTCCAGATCTCCAGCTCCCGCTGTGTTCATGCATTCTATCCCATCCAAGCTTGAAGACATTTCGTCGCTTGATTAGTTTCCACAGTACACTTGATATCGCGGCCAATTTCGACGACATAAATTGCCGCCACCACGTCAGAACAACGAGAAAGGCGATCGGGGACCGCGTTTCATCTGCAGCTGTCGCCTGAGATATGCAGCCTCTAAATCTCCTTGGGCAACAGCTGCTTAGACGCATTCCAATAGCGGGTATTTAGCCGAATGCGAATCGCAGCAAGCGGAAGCATCCACGAAGCAGCGTCTTCTCCTCTCTTTTTCCTTTCTTTTTTTCATTTTTTTTCATTTTTTTTTTTTTTCAGGGAAGCTGTCTATGGCTACCCTCCGGAAAAATCGTGGCGCCGAACAGAAAACGCCTTGCGGCAAAGGCAGCTTTGTCGCGAATGCTCTGTAGCTCTCCCCTTATAAAAATGAGTTTAGACTGTCTATATAAAGTACAGACGACATTGCCTTTCTGTAGATTTGGCCTTTAGTGATACAAAGTCTATAGACAGTCTATAGACGAAATTCAATAAGGTTTGTATTTATTTTTGTCTACTCACATTTTAGAGGCGGTCTGTAGAAAAAAAGTCGACAAGATGTTTGCTTCTTTTTGTCTACGTCCCCTCGATAGACTGCCTATAGGCAAAAGTCAATACAGTCTCTATTCACTTTTGTCCATTCTTTGTCTATAGACTGTCTATTGACGAAAGTCATTGAAGTTTCTATTTCTTTTCGTCTACTTCCCTCTATAGATTACCTATAGAAGAAAGTTGATACGGTCTCTATTTACTTTTATTCTCTTTTATTTACTTATATATATATATATATATATATATATATTGAGCAGCACAAAGCTGTATCGAGAGTTTCTCATGTTGCTCTAGAATTTTCTCATTGAGAACTTTCATCTAATTATAAGAATTGGGAAGTTAATTAATTAATACTAATTATCTAATCAGCGGGAATGACAAAATAAGCTGAGTATCTCCAAGCGACAGCAAACAACATTACCTTGGTTCTCTCCAGCTACGTAGCATTCGCATATTTTAAAATCCGGCTCAAATTAAGTTAAACACCCCGTAAACTTTGCAATTCGAATTATTCTCCATGGTTTCCTATATCACCGCCGACGAAGGCCATAGTGTGGGATGTCACCAAAGGTCATGTAACTTGAGCGAACCGCCCGTATACCAATTGTGGTAAGGCGCGAGATGAACTAGAAAACAGCCGACACTGTAAAAGTCTTATTGCTAAGGCTTACATGCCGTCTATAGATTGACTATAGACAAAAGTCGTTAATGTCAACCAAACGCGTGTACGCTGTAACCAAGCGCAGGTACCAGTGGATAATAGGGAGCTACGTTCGATATAAGCCACTGAAGTTGTATACTGCTGAGATTGCTGTGGAGCCTATTTGTAGACTTTAGTATACACATAGTGTATACCTCCGCATTTGTTGACCACATCATATGATCTACGTAGTCGCTCTTGGCAATCCCAGACAGCCTTCCCAGTTGTCATAGTATGAGTTTTGAGGCAGTAGATTAAAGACAACAGAACGCCGATCCAATCATGATAATAGATGCTATGAACGCCAACTTTAGCTACAAGTGGATTCCAAACAGACATCAAACTAACAGCACAGAGACTCGTAATGTTTGTAGCTGACAACGCAGGCTTTGTGAGTGTGCGATGAACCGATGTCGCGCATGTGGTGTGCCCATTGTGGGTCGTCCGATCCTCAGATTCTTTTAACGTTGTCCTCATATCTCGGCTGCATCACTAACACCGAGTGGTTTTTTTGTTGACTGATATCCTGCACTATAACCTCATCGAAGTTTCTCATTCACTTAAAATATGTGCCAGTTCTTCTGAGCCCACACAGTCCTTCGCAGGCGATATGCCTGTGCAGCCGAGTATATGCGTACGTTGTTACTGTACTGATTGCTTTGACCTATCATCCGAACAGACAGCTTCACTGTATTTATGTTAGGTCGAACACCCTGCATCTACAATAATCGACAAACAGTGTAAGGCTAAAGTCTATGGATTAGCTATAGACTGATCTGCAGGAATCGTCTGCAGACATTCTATGGACTTATGGCTTTACACTTTTTGCAGACTAGACTATAATATGTCTGGGTCTATAGACACTCCATAAGCTGTCTATAGATTAATGAAAATTGATGTTTGTAGACAAATGTCTGCAGGATGTCTATAGAGAAAAATGTACATGAATAACAGCTCTTCTTTTGTAGACTGAAGTCTATGGAATGTCTATAGATAGTCTATAGACATTTGTTTATAGACAGTTTATAGACTTCAGTCTGCAAAAGTAAAACTGTATGTAGTTCTATTTATGTAGACTTGCTTCAAGCTTGCTTGCTCCTAAAAGAAGGTGCAAATTGTGTCAGCGCTCCGTCGATTTCTCTGAGCAGAAAGGAAATGGCCTATCTGGAAGATGCTGGGTTGCGCGTGCGATGATTACCACCCATTTGAGCCTGCATAAATACCATTATTTTCTGCAATAAAATTCTGTTGATAGTTAGCGCACGTCCTATTGTCTTTATTGTCCGTGTCAATTTAGCACTATGACTTCAATTTATTTATTCTGCGCTGTTTGCGCCCTAAGATAAAGTATTATAATATATGCGTAAAATGGACAGTGGACACCGACTTCTAATTTCCAACTGCAAATTCATCACGGTGGAATATGGAAGACTGTGGAATTAGGTAGACAGAAATAAATTAATTAATCAATCAAGGACGATTGCATCAATGAAACATTTTGTTCTTATTTTACCATGTGGCCATCTGTTTTCTTTTTAATCGGTAACTAGAACACTGATTGCCAATAAGGTGACCTTCAGAATTCATACGACAGAGACCTCCCGGCAGGGAGCATCCCGGCGCAAGTCTGGTATGATTAAAGTGCTTGTTCTTTCTATCCTTGACGTCAAAAAGCTTAGGAATCCATAGCATACTTTAGTTGCCCGAATTCAGAGCTCGCAGTCCTTAACAGGGAATCAATCGACCGGAGGGGAACGCCATGACCAGGCTCTCTCGCTGCAAACGATCTCAAGCAAAAATGGCTGCACGATATACACAAGACCATTATCGGACAAGCGTAGCTGAAAGAAAAGGCAAGAAGTGGGGCACGGTCAGATAGCATAATAGAAGTGTCGATCAAATAGCATACTGTCGACACTGCTAGCGACCCACCCAAGGTCAACAAAGCAAGAGCTCGAGCTCCACTGCCGTCCGCGGAACAACGCGGCAAACAAAGCGAGGGGAAAAGGTGGTCGCACCGACTGGAGTCACTTGGGTGGTAACGTCTTCCGGCGCAAGATGCTGCAACCGCCACTACGGCGCGTGCTCCTGCCAGCGGCGACGGGAAAACAGGGCGTCCGCAAGGAAAGAGATAAATTCAGCAAGTGGTCCAGCTGAATAGACGGCGCAGCAGCTGCTACTTGGAGCACGAAGGGAATTTCGACAGTGGAGCAAGAGGGCTTTACTAAATTAAATGAGAACAATAAACTGGGGAAAAGGAAGCTGGCTAGTAGGGCGAAGGAAGAAAGAGGACAAAGCTCTACCTCAACAGCGATGCAGACGAAGAAGCGAGCACAAATATGCAAAAATGAGGTAGCTGGGACGGTAGAGACGCCCCCCGCTTGAATACGATCGAGACAACAAGCAGACAATCAGACGGATTTAGGGAAGAAGATAGAAAGAGCAGAAAACGAGGAGCTGAGCAATATCTCTCACCAGCGCCGTGTACGAAGGAGGATCTCCGAATAAGGGAGGAACAGCAATTGGGAAAGCGGGGGGAGGTGCCTCGTTGGGCGAGAAGGGCAGAAGGGACGGAGCAAAGGGAAGTCAGTTTGGAGAGAGGGCTATGGCCTCTCCCGCTCATCCCGCCGGGGCAGATCGAAGGCGGATGCAGGGACGAGAAGAACACCCTTTCTTTCTCGCCCACCTCCGCGTTGCTGTTGGAGACCGTTGCTGGGCAACAACCCACATCATTACGCACGCGACTTGTCCATTTCCTGGTCGACAGGATAAACGCTTGCCAGCCCATTGGTTAGACTGGATTTACTTTTTCTGTCTTCGGCACAAACAACGACCCGTTGATAGTTTTTTCTTTGTATCTTCCTCTGCCCAGAGGCGACGCAGGACGGCCTAACGGCGCATCCCAGCCCAGAGGTGCGGCAAGCTCGTCAGCAGGCCTTGCACGCCACGGGAGCCCAGTCCAGCCAGCGCGCTAACAGGGAAACGGGCGCGCGATTTCCCTGGGGCAGGTGTCGGCGCTCGTCGGGCTTCGGCCCAAGGCAAACGCAGACATTATTGCTTGTTTGTCGTCGCCTCGCGGAAGGCAAGCGTCCGTTCCGCTCAAGCAGGCCGTGCAGCGCCTATCTGTGCGCCGCGTCCCCGGCATTTGTTCCAGATTGATTTATAAACTGCCAACACCTGTATCACACAGCGTGTAAGCACGTGTGACCGGGTGCTTGCACCCCGCTGATAACTGCGTCTGCCTGAGTACGCAGAGGTTTCCCTTCTGTGCGCTTAATATGCGCGGAAGGTCAATGTTCTTTTCTTTTTTGTTGCCATGAGTCTTCATGTTTGACTATACTTGTACTACTGAGTGGCTTGTACTTCCCCTGTACTGCAAATCATATAGCAGAAGAGCTCAATTAAGAATTATCTCCTTGAATTGTATGTTAATTCTCACACATACACGTAATTTCGTACTATATAGTGAGAATAGGGTTGTTCAGCTTTTTGCGTGTATATTTGCTTCTTCATATTCGAATGAGTACGTCCAGTACTCTTAAACCCCACTTTTTCTTAGCAGCAATAAATAAATAAATAAATAAATAAATAAATAAATAAATACATGCAAAGGGAGCGGTGACCGCTCTTACGCTGCGTAGGATTATACACGCCTGCGCGTATAAGCGGTCACTCCTGCTCCCTTCGGCCCTTTGTGCTGCAGCGCGCCGAATTAGCTAGGAAGGCCACTGGTAGAGGAACGAAAGAGCTGACTGGAACAAAGTATTGATAAGCTTCATGGCCAATATTGGACGCCCAGACTTCCACCTGCGAATCTTATTAATTTGCGCGTTTGCTGCTGAGACGAACTCATGGCTTCGCTGCCGAAGCGCTTCTCCTTCAGTGTTCCAACTTTCCGAGCTGCGTGCAGCAACAATAAGCCCATTGACATACTCGACGACAATTTTTTTTGTAAGTACGGCCAAAGCTATAAAGTTAAAGCACTACCTTGACTTCGCACGCAGTTCAACATAGCGGCGCATAACCGTCTGTGCGCGTGAGAAGCAATTAGCTGAAAACTAAGATTTCAGTAATTCCCTATGGTAACATCGTATAGCACACAGTGCGCGCAAATTGCAAAGCCTGAAAGTGATATTTTCTTGCTTCGCCTTTTGGAGGTTTGGGTCCGTCGAAAACAAGTGCGCCGCGAACGAGAGGTGGCGACCGTGTTCTGATACGCGGCGCCTCGTCGACTCTCGCGGCGAAAGAGTGCCCGTGGCTCTGTGTTGCTGTCGAAAAAGCGTCGTAACTTCCTTTATCGAAGACAATGAGTGATTTTACAACCGCTAGCCTTCGCACACGAGCCTGTCAGGGTGAGCGCTCAGGTGCGTTTGTGCCACCACTCTAAACTTATAACCTGCGATCTCGTCAGACTGCCGGGATTGGCGCGGAGGAACGGCGAACTGACCTCGACACTCGCGCCTGAGCGACAAGTGCGCGTTTTTGCCTCGACCGCAACTAGATTGCGAAGCAGGTGTGCTTAGCGGACAGTCCAGCAACGAGGATCACAGTTCACGAAGGTTTGCCGAAACCGAGAAATGGAAGTGCCATCGGTTTGTGTCTAAACTGCATCGACAGGAACCGCCATTCATGCGGTGGGATCTAAAGACGACTCAGCACATTGTAATGGAATGCAAAAATATTGACCAAGCAGCACCGTACGGAACGTCCGCCTTTCATAAGCGCTGGGGTTCAAAACTGATAGAAGCGCTGACTGGCCAGCGGTCGAGATAAGCAGAAGACGTTTAGTGTATTTAAAGTGTTGATGGATCAAAATCAGAGATGAGACAGAGTCGTTACAGGTTTAGCTAAAGTTACGAGATAAAATAGAGACGGAAAAAATGCTTGATTGCAATATCTATAGTAAAACCTGATTAGCTCACGCAGGCTAGGTGCCTAGTTGCCACCAACCCTTTATCAAAGGAGGTGCCACTAGAAATCATCATCATTGCCAAGCACGCCTACTCTAGCGGGAAGTTTCCGTGGCAGCTTAAGTATAACAATTTCAGCTTCAATTGTGTGCATAGCGTGTTAAATTTAATGTGCTTTTTTGAGGATATGACTCGAAGACAGACGAGCCGAATGTTTATTTAGCAGTCCCACACACGACATTCATCGCACTCATTTGCGAGTCGTTCTGCGGCTGTCGGTCGCTTGTATCGCTGGTGATTTCAATCGCCTTGTAGGATAATTACCGGGTAAACAATTGCTTTTCATATATTTGAGTTGTGTCGCGTGTGTGTTCATCCTCAAAGTGACGCAACGGAAATGTGAGTTGCGTGCTGCCTATCAAGTGCTTCTAAATCGCAACACAAAAACAGCTTAAGAAAAGCATAAAGATGAGGATTAGCAATGAACTATTTTCAAAACTGGTCTCTATATAGTTTATCTTCTTTAAGTAAATCACATTTTTTTTTCATCTGCTTTGCCCCGAGCAAAACACATACCGACAATAAATGAAGCCACAGTCCCGAACGAAGTCGCACAGCTCGAACTACTTTAGGGAGAACTTCGCATAGCGTGGAAGCTGTGCCTCAATTGCATTTCCTCCATTGCGAAGAAAAGTTGTCGTCGGGTGCAGTAAACACGTGATGACGCGGATTTCCCTCAGGGTTAAACATGGACATTCCGCACGCGACTCCTCGCTCACCAACCCACCTACCAATCTGTTTAAGCACTTGACTTCAGCAGCTTTAACTTCCTGCCCCGCCTTATCCCTTTAATAATGTTACCAAATGGAATTTCGTATTTATTTTGCATTTATTATGCCCTTGTCACTTTAAACGAGTTGGAAAAACTAGTGAGCGCACAGAGTAAACCTAGCACTATCTTCTGACGAACGACTGCGTAAGCGGGATGTAGATAGCCGCTTTCTCATACTTTTTTTCATACTTTTTGTTCATCGTTCACTGACCCTTTAATCTTGTTTGGATTATATCAATCACACATACGCTGCTGTAGCTAAAGCAGACAAATGCACCCTCGCACAAATCTGATGGTTCCACGCTTAAAATGTTGTTTGAAGCCAAAACTGAAACATCGAAAACCAGGACGGAGGCCGAGAAGGAGGCACAGACACACACACACACACACACAGTCGCCATGCCTCCTTTTGGTCCTACATCTTGGTTTTCGCTCGTTCCTCTTTCGCTTAAAACACGAACTAACTAGCCCAACAATTCAGGCTTCTAAAATGTTGTGTGGTGAATTAATACAAAGGGCGCCACTAAACAGTCCCTGAACAGACAAATTATTTCTTGAATTAAGCGGACACAGAGCCTTCTATTGTTTGTATAAGGGGCTGTTGCTGTGTCCGACACCCGTATTACGACAACTTGCCTGATCAACGTGCCGATCATGATGCATATGGATGCCAACCTGTTAATGAAAATGTTCAGCAGGCCTTGAGTGCCATAGTTACGGCGTGTTACGTCTCAACACCACCAACGGTGTTGATTGAACGTTTGCCACGTGTCAAACAATCGCACCTCCTAACCAGACATCAGCGCGGCGTGGGCAATGACTAAAAGCGCTCACCCCACCATTACCTGGAAACCGGAGAAAAGGATGAACGGGAGAGAACCAGGACAACGAATTGATAGGCGCAGTTAGTTAGATGAGTCAAATAACCACTCATCCTTCGGCACTTATCCAGCCGTCAAATCAGCGTGTAAACCGGCTGTTGCATGGTTCCACGAAAGACCCTCAGCCCGCCCTTCACCTGGCAGACTTAGCGAAGAACGGGGTGGGCAGCGACGAACGAACCAGGTGTCGCCGGATGATTTCTTTCCACAGATTCCAAACCAGTTTCTTTAGGCGGAGTTACTGCTGGTTATGGATAGCATGGTCGTGGTATCGCATCAGAGTCGACGATGGCGATTTCCTGCTGGAGAGTCTTCAGATTCCCTAGTCTACTCGCCCAGGAAAGACGACCGGAGTAAAAGGAGATACTTTTCGTAAGTGAGGACAGATGGTCCTCATGTGAACTGAGACGTTTAACTTGCTCCTGCATGGAGTGGAATTCCGTAGCGCAGCCGTGTAACTAAGATAAATAAACCCTTTTTCATTCATTTTCTACACGCGTGACGTAGTAGTCGATGGGCTTGGCGGATTCTGTACCCCAATCGCCACTCTAGCCGCAACAAGTGCTGGAAGCGGTGGGATCAAGACGGCACTCCTCACGATCTGGGATCGGCGAACCTGTGTACGTGGCTCCGGAAAACACGAACTTCGCAAGATCGAGGGAAACTAGGGACGGAAGAGCGACTTCTGCGGATGCGGCATCAGCATACCTTCTCTTCGTGGCTCAGGGAGGCACAAACGTCGCAGTAACGGCATGGAGTCGTGGACGGGCTCGAGGAATTTGGAAGGAAGAGCAGCAGAAGGCAGTTCCACCATCTGGGATCGGCGGACCTGGGAACAGACTTCTGCAGAGAAGTCGTGTCTCCGGGAAACACGACTTTCGCAAGCTCGAATTTGGGTGAATGCTTGAGCGACTACGTTTTGTCGGACGATAAGGACAGGCTTCTATCGGGCAATTAGCTGTAATTAATAGCCGCCGGGTGTGGGGGCAATACAGGCGAAGTAGTAGTCAGCTCTCGAAAAGCATGGTTATTACAGCGTTAATAAAAGAGGAACTGCTGCTCTTGGCAGCAGAGCTCGGCATGGAAATTAACCATAGGTTGAGGAAGCCCGAAATTCGTGCGGCGGTTGACAAAGTGGGTTTCGATGAGGACGAGCTCACAGAGGCCTGGGAAAAGATATGTCACAAGAGGGAAAGAAAGAACGGAAGAGAGGCAGCATGAAATTGAGCTCACGGAAATAAGACCAGACATCGCGAGATTAAGGCGCAGGGCGCCGCCACAAGCACAAAGCGTGAAAACGACGAATTTGCTTCAGTCGTACAAAACAGGCTATGACATCGGTATATACCTGATTAATTTCGAACGGATTTGTGAGAAGCGATCATATCACCAGGGCACATGGCCGGAGCTGTTGTTTGAGTTGATGCCGGTAGAAGTCACGCAAGTCGTAGTCCGACTGAGCGACGCGGAGGCAGGCTAGTGCAGTTTAGTGAAGGCAGGTTTGCTCGCTAAATTCAAGCTCTCCGCAGAATAATGTCGGGAGGAACCAATTTCCTCGACCGAAATTTCGGAAGAAGGTCTGGCGCGGTGTTACGAAGTCGAACACAGCACAAAGAAAGAGGATGAAATGGCTAGTCCGGGAGGTAGTAATTAAGCCGGAGGAAATCCTTCCGATTTCCTTGACAGAAAATCAGAACGAGGAGCAGGCGCTGTGTTGCGACGCGGAACAGAGTGCAGAGAAGGAGGTTGAAGTAGCTAGCTCTGGGAGACGTAATTCAGCCGGAGGAGATAATGTTGCCGATTTTCCCTCCCTAAATTCAGGGAGAGAGTTAGGCGCTGAACTACGATGAACTCCGTACGAAGAAGGAAGATGAAACAGCTATATATAGCTCGGGAGGCGTACTTAAGCCGAAGGAGGAAATCCTTCCGATTTCCTCGATAGAAACTCAGAAAGAGGACCAGACACTGTGTTGTGACGCTGAACACCTTACAGAGAAGGAGGATGAAGTAGGTAGCTCGGAAAATGTAGTTCAGCCGGAGGAGGAAATCTTTCCGATTTCCCCTTCCGAAAGTCGGGAAGAGAGTCAGGCGCTTAACTACAATGAAGAACTCAGTGCGAAGAAGGAAGATGAAACAGCTAGCTCTGGAGGCATAGTTAAGTCGGAGGAGGTCATCTTTCTGATTTCCCCGACCGAAATTCAAGAAGCTGGTCAGGCCAAGGAGCCGCCAACTGAAAGAAAAGAGAGCACTCGAAACGGCGCACCAGAATCAGCGCCAATAAAGAAAGGCGTCACAAATTCAGAATTGCGGTAGAGAAGAAAACGCGGTAGAGTAAATCTAAAGCCACTAAACCCTGTGGGGAGCGCAGAGAAAGATTTAAAAATGTGCGTCTGTCGGTTGGAATGTTTTCAGTCAGAGCGCGTCCGAATTGTCAAACGAGGTTAATAAGAAAGCGACGTTCGATGCGGAGGAGGACAAAAGCCAGGGGGCAATTATGTTCACCCCTTTAGTTAGCCCTTCTCGAAGTGTAGCCCGTCTGACAGGGGAGAACGCGGCGGTCAGGCGACGCCACATGGTCATACCAAGCAGTGCACTCCGAGGGCCATACCAAAAACGCAGGTGGATAGTACGAAAGGTATCGGGGTTTCGCAGCGAGAGGAGTGACATACGTGCCTTTTGTATTCCCGGGTCGACAAGTTTGACAGGAGCGTTCAGACAGCGCCCACCTTGAGTACGGTTTAAGGAGACGGTATTCTCGCGTGTAAAGTTTGGGAACTTTGTTTTTTCGATATGTAGTTTTTGGTTTTGCAGATAGTATTCCCTGTTTTAAGATACGCTTGCACCGCCAAGTCTGGGTTAGTTGTTGGAAACGTGTATAGGCGCGTTTAGGTATCAGTTCGTTTTTCATAAGTGGTCCCGAGATTTTCTTTCTTTGAAAGAAAGACGCGTTAGATTAGCGGAGCTTACTCAAAAATGTGTATTGCTGGAGAATGAAGCTTTGTCTTCACGGCCTGTACTTGGCTCGCCAGACTTCTGCAGAGAATGCATTCTCTGGTGTGACGCCAACAGCCATGGTCAAGGTGTCGTCCTTGCCCAAATTAATGAAAGCGGTGAAGCGCATCCTGCGCTGTACCTCAGTCGAAAACTGAAACCTCGAGAACAGACTTTTAGCGCCTCGGACAAAGAGTTTTTGCACGCTAAAGGCAATTCAAAAGCTAAGATATGATATTCAAGGTGGAAAATTCTCGGTCGAGAGCGACCATGGCCCTCTTGCATGGCTGAACCAAATGTCGGAGAGAAACGGGAAACCAACGAGATGGTCACATTTGGCCGGAATTAGAATGCAGATGAGCTGGGCCGGAACGACGAGCTCAGAGTTTTTTGTTGTAGTTGTTGTTGTTGTAGTTAGAAACGTGTTTTCTATGTATTGATAGTGATGCTATAAAGTTAGGCAACCTATTTTTATCTTGTAGAGAGCTGACCGCAACTAGAAAGGAGAAAGACAGAGAGAGGGGCAAACATTGTAATGCGATAGAAAAATCATAGCGTCCAGTAGGCGTGTCGCTCGGGCACGCCGACGAGTGTGTGTGTGTGCCTGTGTATTCCAAACGAGGGGGACACAAAGAAGCGAGGGCTGGGCCCTCGGGCTGCCGTGTGACATCAGCCATCAAACCAAGAACGATCCCTCAGGCCGCGACCGAACATCGACGCTTCGGGCAACCTAACATCTGGTCACCCTCAGGTCGGATCTCTTGGCGGCGGAGGTGTTTGTTACGTCTCAGCGCCACCAAGGGTGTTAATTGAACGTTTGCCACGTGTCAAACCACCGCACCTCCTGACCAGCCGTCAGCACGGCGTGGACAACGACTGAAAGCGCTCACCCCACCATTACCTGAAAACCGGAGAAAAGGATGAACCGGTGGGAATCACGACAACGAATTGATAGGCGCAGTTAATTAGACGAGTGAAATCACCACCCATCCCTCGGCACTTATCCAGCCGTCAAGACAGCGTGTGGACCGGCTTTTGCAGGGTTCCACGAAAGGCCCTCAGCCCGCCCTTTACCTGAGCGAAGAACGGGGTGGGCAGCGACGAACGAACCAGGTGTCGCCGGAAGATTTCTTTCCACAGATTCCAAACCAGTTTCTTCGAGGCGGAGTTACTGCGGGTTATGGATATCATGGGCGTGGTATCGCATCATAGTCTTCAGATTCCTTAGTCTACTCGCCCAGGAAAGACGACCGGATTAAATGAGAGACTTTTCGAAAGTGAGGACAGATGGTCCTCATGTGAACTGAGACATTTAACTTGCTCCTGCATGTAGCGGGCATCCGTAGTAGAGCCGTGTAACTGAGCTAAATAAACCATTTTCCTTCATTTTCTACACGGCTGACGTAGTCGTCGATAGGCTCGGCGGATTCCTTGCCCCGAACGCCACCCTAGCCGCAACAGGTGTTTACGGCAGAAAATTTCTCGCACCCGCTCACACCACAGGCCCCATCTGCTGATCACAAAATTCACAATTTACCAGTGATAACTTGTGCACAACCAAATACTACAATCGAATTGTTGTTATCGTGTTTGTGTGGACAGATTCTTTTCATATGTTGTCTTCTTCTCACATTTCTTATATACTTTTTCCTTAGCCTCAAGTGCCGATAGCCAACCGGACAGCTACTCTAGTTAGTAGCTTTGCGTTACATGTCTTTTTTTTATATATTTCTCTTTTTCATTATTCTAAACTCACAGCGCCTGTCTGCCTGCTGATCACTACCAAAAGGTTGACGGTACGCTGCCGTCCAAATTAACAGACCACTATGAATCGCAATGGCTGAAGTCTTCTTCAGACGCACATTAAGATACTACTTTAGCCTAGCATTTTCTCTTTTTTAGACGGAAATGCATAAACTCACAAACGGCTACCTGAATGAAATTTATTGCAAGCTGACACACGGGCTGTTCAAGCTAGCTCTTCCAAAAGACGAGACAAACCTGCCCCGACACGCGCCCTGAGACCCCAACACCTCATGAAACATTGATGTTGAAATGAGCGTACGCGGAGCACGGCCCACGATCATTTTATTGTTCGCGATTTAAGCCTTGTAGCACGGCGAAAATTACACTTCAATAATAAAAACGATTAAATACTGAGGGAGAATATCTGGTGACAAAGAGAGAAAAGAAAGAACTGAGGCGCAGCAGCAGGAAGTGTATCTGTGCGCGCGGGTGAAAGGACAAAAGATGGCGGGTGCGGGGTTATGCTATAGCTTCAAGCACTAATCCCTTTCGTAAACAATTAAACCTCGTACAAAGGAGCGCACGTAAAAGCAGTAAGCCCCCAGCCACTCAGTAAGGGCCGAACTCAGGGCAACGTTCTGCTATACGATGTTTTTTTTTTTATGTCATTCTAAGCGCGACTGAGACCACAGTCATATGCAAGTGCCCTAGTTAAGACTAATTGCACGTTATACGTACACGAATAGAATAGCTACTTAATTAAGGTTCACGTACAGTTATAAATATAAAATTGTAACTTATAACTATAAAAACTTGTTTCATAATTGTGGAAACATGACGTTATCATTTTTGGCGGGGTGATGATATGCGGTGTTTAAGGCGCAAGGGCCAGGTCTGGCCAAAGAGCACCGTGCAAGCAAGTGATTATGAGTTGTCAACTGAGCAATGAAGTGCAACGCATAGGTGGAACTCGGCTGTATATGGGCCTAAAAAATGGAGTCGCTGTAGAGTGTATAAAATGTAAACGTGTTAAAATTATGAAAACGAGTGGTAAAGTATCCTGTGAATGTAAAACATATGCTTTGAAAGGATGGTGTACTAATATGTGTAAGTGCCCGTAGCACTACTGCCTCATCAGAAACATTGGCGACGAGTGCACTGTTGCGGTTCTTGAGGGCGACAGAATTGGACAGGCGGCTGTAGCCTGAACAGGTGTTGACAGTGCTTCAAGTGTCACTGTGCTGTGCGATGACAGTATTCAGTGACAGTGACCGACTGTGATTGTGTGTCTATTCTTCTTCCTTTCCTTATTTCTACTTTTTTACCACTTTACCTCCCCCTCCCCTCTCTCCCCAGCGTAGGGTAGCCAACCGGACCTTATTCTCTGGTTAACCTCCCTGCCTTTCCCCTTTCCTTTCTCTCTCTCTCTCTCTCTCTTTTTGGATGCAAGGCCTTGGAGGCACGTGCCATAGAAATGCTACTATCGCAGCAGTAGCCTCTGCTGAGAGGTAATGTTACGAATTTATTGGGCTTATAACTTGCAATGAACCAACATCACGTAAATAGTTTAAAATTGATTTAGTACTAAAAAATTAGTCCACATGAAGGAACATTTCGTGATTGAGAGGACTATTTTGTCTGTAAGTTAGAGGAAAGTGCTTTTATTTTCTTTCATCCTTCGATTCACGGCACTCCACCAGGATATGAAGGATGGTCAGCGCCTCTCCATATTTAACGCAGAGGGCAAATTCACCAGACAGCAAGTAAGAGTTGGTGCCGTAGGTATGGCCTATCTTAAGTCAGCACAGAATTACTTCACTTCGCCGTATTTTTGTGGTTGGTCGCCAATTACCCAATTGAGGCTTAATTAAATGATGCTTATTCGATATTTCTGTGCCCACATTCACTGTCAGTAGGTCCTAACTTTCCTGCGCTGACAAGCCTTCAAATCTGCCACACGGACAGATATGAAAGTGTTGCTCGTTTTCGCTGCAACAGATGTGGCCATATGGTATCGCACCATGCTCCCTTGGACGTCTCTTTAGCCGGACACCCAGCCGATCCCAACACGCTGGTTAGACATGTACGCAGTGCACAGAAGTGAATAAAGCTAATTTACTACAAGATTTTTAAATTTGCCGAATGACATTAAAGTCTTTACTACAATGAAATAATAAGTGAATGTGATGGTCTTTGGTAGGCTGCATTGTTGTCCTGATACATTTAACAGCCGACATGACTGCGCATGCGTCTGGGAAAAAGAAACTTGTGTCTGGATGGAAAACATCGTATTGTAAAAATGATGGACTGACAGCTGCATAAGACACGCCAGCATGGGTTCTTGATGCGTCAGTGAAAAATTCCGGGCGTGAGTACCTTAACTGAAGTTCTAGGCAATCCATTCGGATCAGGGCCTCTTGAGCGTGGGTTTCTAACATGTACAAACGACGTGTCACATTTAATGAGCTGCCACTGCCACGGCGGTAAGAGGTTTGCTGGGGCCTTTAGACGAGGTTTTAAAAGTAGGACGCCCATTCCACCACTAAGCTTCCTCACACGCAGCGAGAAGGGCTCCTTTGTTGTGGGTCGGCTATGAAGCAGTGCGGTACAGGTCATATATTTTACACTAGCACGGATGTTCACTAGAACACGGATGTTCTGCGTTCGAATGTACTTTGAGCGAATATGTAAAGCTAGGATATGACATTTGCACGTTAAGTGACCACTCATTCGATTCTGTGTACAGGCTTTGTATAGGACTTGTCTTTGAAAGGAAGCTTTAGCTCGGGCGCAAATCCAACGTGGCCTATTGAAATACTCGTGAAACGCAAAAACGTTTTTCTGAGATAGCCCCCGGACAATTTTAATGAAATTTGTTGCATTTGAGAGAGAAAATTCAATTACGGCGACTGTTGTAACTGGAATTTCGATTTAGGGCTTACATATTGTTACAAGTATTTTCAAAAATTCGAAAGTTCGTAAAAATAGAAGCACGAAGTTTACAAATCAATAGCTCTGTATCAAAACAGATATCGCGGTTCTGTAAACGGCATCCATTAGATCATTGAAAGCGGACAAATTTGGTATGTCATTTTACCTCTTACGTGAATTTCTTACGTTGTGTACAAGGGTTCTACAAAAGCTGTATTTCCATATTACTAAATTTTTTTAGATCCATGTGTAACATATCAATTTTGTTTGCTTTAGATGTACTATTAGATGTAATTCACAGAATTCTGGTATCATTTTTCATTGCTGAGTTAGAGTTGTAAACATGATTGTTTCGTTTTCTGAATTTTTTTGCCACTTCTTAATAAAAAATTGACGGCCTCAATCAAAAATTTAAAACGAAATGTCACTAAATTTTAAGTTTTTGTTTTAAATGCAACAAACCTCGCCAAATTTTGTGCACTGGTTGCTGAGAAAAACGAATTCTCCTTTTACGTGTATTTAGATAGGAGCACCCGAGCTAAAGAGAGAGAGAGAGAGAAAGCTTTATTGTCGCTTACTGGATTACCGAGCAGGTGGCCTCAGACAAGGCCGCCTCTGTCAACGTGCTTGATGGCGGTTGAGATGTACGCTGCCAGGTATTCCTGTTCCTCATATGTAGTGGCTGTAGTCAGCCACCTGGGGTTTGGTGGTAAGGATAAAGAGGTGGGATAAGGAAGTCTAGGAGGGGGCGGGCAGCATATCCACAAGATATGATTGGTGTTAGGCCGGTCGCCGCAGTGTATGCAAGGAGGGGTTTGGTGGTAAGGATAAAGAGGTGGGATAAGGAAGTCTAGGAGGGGGCGGGCAGCATATCCACAAGATATGATTGGTGTTAGGCCGGTCGCCGCAGTGTATGCAGGGAGGGGTTTGGTGGTAAGGATAAAGAGGTGGGATAAGGAAGTCTAGGAGGGGGCGGGCAGCATATCCACAAGATATGATTGGTGTTAGGCCGGTCGCCGCAGTGTATGCAAGGAGGGGGATTTTCTGTGAGACCGTGGAGAAGGTGAAGCCGGGCTAGTGTTGGAAGGGTGTCTGTGCTTTGCGGGTGATGGTGCCTTGACGTGTGATGTTGGGATGCAGGGCAGGGAATAAGTGGAGCGAATGCATGTGTGGCTCGGGGGAAGGTTAGGTTGTGGTGTTCGTCTGGGTAGATCCAAGGATGACGGGACCCCGGAAAAGAGTTTCTCGGGCAAGCAGGTTAGCTCGTTCATTACCCGGCATACACTGGTGACCTGGGATTAAGATGAGTTCGACATGTGAGTGTAGGTCGCGTTGTATATGGGGAGCGATGCCGTGTAGGAGCGAGTTATGTATCAGTCGCCAGCAAGCTGCCATGGAGTCCGTGAAAAAGAAAAGAGCGCGAACAAACGTCGGCATGACTGGCAAGCACCTTTCATGCAAGTAAACACGCCAAGAGCGACAAGAATGTATCTCTCTACGCAAGCGCTCACTGGAGAAATACTCGGGCTGGGCCTGCAAGGTCAGCATCTCACTTTCAGAGCCTTCGCAGTGTCACGAAGCCGTCTGACGATAACAGACACTGATAAGCGTGCAACACAGCCCAAACGAACAGGAACAAAAGGCGCAAAATACGAGGACACGGCGGTGACTCCTATTATTATATTTATTATTAATTATATTATTATGAAATTTTAAAGCTTATATACATTGGACAGGAAAGGAAGAAGTGGAGGAAAAAGGAACGGAAGAACAAGATGACAAATGTCAAAGAATAAAGCAGAACACACACAGTACAGGTCATGCACGGTATAGTCACGCTTCCAAAAAATGTTAAGATAGAAGACATAGTGTGTGAGGTCTTGTCATTTCAAAACATGAATAAGGTACAAACGTGAACCTAGGTTCGTTACTTCTAGAAAAGTAAGGAGAGCACGTTGAGCCTGATCACGTGGAAACGCGCAACCAATGGGGTACAAACATTCATCGAGTGTCGTACACCACAGGCCTAGGAGATGATAGTCCCTCACTAGCGAGATGCGCTGCGCAGTGAAAGCGGGACACTCCAATATCAGGTGCTGAAGTGTCTCGCACCAACCGCAATATGTACATACATGATGGACTGTCCACATGTCCTTGTCAGCATAAACGTTCGCCCATTTTCACAAAGGCAACAGTATAATTGTGCTCTAGCGCGACGAGTCAAACCCCGACCGCGAACACGGGTTGGGAACGTCCTATTTGCGACGCGCTGGCCTGGATGCTGCTTGAGTAGGTGGCGACGAATCAGCACACGAGCGTCATCAAGCTTGTACAAAATTTCTGGGTAGACATAGTCGTTATAAGCGACTGTTGAAGCCAGCCGATCAGCTTCTTCATTCCTGCGATCCCTACGTGTGAAGGTATCCACTGGGAAACGAGAGATGACCAAGGTATTTCATTAGGAAAACATCACGCACATATAAAGGAACGAAATGTCTAACAAAAACCAAACGCAAAACGCAGGACACGCGCAGGACGCAGGGCAAGCTGCAATGATGTAATGAAAAGTAAAACTATCAAGATTGATGCAAGTAAATAAAGTTCTTTCGCGTGACTGCACACTTATGGATGTGCCATCCTTAATTCATCCGTTGTAGTTCTTCCGCCATCTCTTTTTCGAAATGGCTTGCATGCTTGTACATTATAGCTGTTTCTTTCAAAAATGGTACACACCATATGATGTGCAATGCACCGCAACATGCAGTGCCGCGATCCCATTCAGAGATAGTTCAAGCCCTCTAAGTCTAACATTAACACTGCGCTTCGTTTGTCTAGTGCATTCATTACCAAACGACAATGGAATTACGTACACAAACCCTTCTACTCACACGATATATTTGGTGACATTATTGACGCTACATCTGCCTTTATTTGTTTGCTTATCCGCCAACAAACCTGTGCCCATATTTTAAGAAACAGCTGTAATCTACGGGCATGCAAGCCAGTTCGCAAGAGCAATAGCGGAAGCCAACAAGATGTATGCTGTGTCATGTTTGGTTAATTACGTATGGAAGCAACTTGTGTACCCACCCCTGCAATGCCTCACAATGAGACTGCAGTATATATGAATGAAGTATAGGGATGCTGAACGCATACGTGGACCATCGGTGATTCTTCATGAGGAGGAATTTCACTACTAGCATCAATATTGAGCTTTACTTTCATCATATCATTGCGGCATGCCCTGCGTCCTGCGCATGTGTTCTTTTTTTGCATTTAGTTTTTGTTGGACCTACGGTTCCTCTATGTGACTAATGCATTCTTTTTTTATCAGTAGAGAGTCAGCGCCGTGTCATCGTTATTTCTGCTTGTTGTCCTTATTCGCTTGGGGCTGTGTTACGCGTTCAAAATGAAGCAACCAAGGACCTCGATAGTGTTAAAGCTTAAGTACAGTGTGCCTCTGTACAATGTGCCTCTGCCTCTGCCACGCCTGTAGCCAATATAGAAAATTTCGTATATCAACGTCGTCGGCGACACAACAACCCTAATGAAGCGCTAAATGAAGCGGTCTAATGAAACAGTAGAATTGACTAACAAAAGTGTGGCAGGCTGTCACCCTTGTTAGGTGAAGGAAAATCTTACGTACGTGACTGTGGGTGACTGTGAAACGTCACAGTCAATTTTAAGTATCATGCAGCAATACCTGATCTGAAAAGCAGAAGGCAAGCATTTTTAAGCATGAAATACTTTTAGCTCCCATTGTCGGAGACCTTCAAGTCACCTTGAGCCAAAAGCCAGCACCTTTATCCGGGCAAGCTGCGAGAACAAAACGAGATAATCCGGGCAACCAGCCAAAGCATAAAAAAATACGGTCTCTGGCCCCCAACCGTTTCTACAAGACCGCATTACATATGCTTGTTACTGCCCAAACAAGCTACAAAAATAATTGATTCCTAGTTCTTCCTCATGTTTGTTCACAATATCACTCAAGCTGTAACTTCTAGTACGCTGAAGTTTTATTTGTCACTTCAAATAGGGGGGGGGGGGGCCACGTTCAAAAGGCAAGTACCGGGCACCATACTTTTTATTGTCATCTTTTGGCACTGAACGCCAGCGGTCCGTGAGTTCCGCGGCGCGGGTATTGCGTTGTCTCGAGAGATGGCGCCACGTTGCGTGGCGCCTACTTCAGGCGCTTCCACCCGCAGCGGCGGCTTAGCGGTTATGGCATTCCGCTGCTAACTACGAGGACGCTGGATCAAACCTTTGCTGCGGCGGCCGCATTTCAATGGAGGCGAAATGCGAAGAAGCCCATGTCCCGTGCATTGGGGGCACGTTAAAAATACCCTGGTGGTCAAAATTAATCCGGAGTCCTCCGCTACGGCGTTCTTCATAATAAAATTGTGGTTTTGGCAGATAAAACCCCAGAATACAAATCATTCTTTTTGCTGGGCAGTGCACTCTCTCTCCATGGCATCTTTCGCTGCCTGTCATGCGGCCTTCAGTCGCTTTTCTACTAGATGTGCCGCGTCCATATGGACCAGTGCACAGTATGGACTGTGGTGTGGTGTGGTGGTGTGAGTGTGCCGTTGCGATCATGCACTACATTTTAAGATTGTGGCTAGTATGATCTCCAACCAATCTGTTTTGCCGATTGCCGTTTCATGCTTACGTCTACTCTAGATTAGGGCAGAGCCAGCAATTTCTTTAACGAGGCTAGTCGGCAAGTTCCGAACTCTTTGCTGAACAAAACTCGCACGTCAAATCGGTCTCTGGGTGGAAGCGGCTAGGCAGAAGTGCGTGTAATTTCGCTTGTGTACTGGCAACAGAGCAAGCTCGCCGCAAATTTCAATGTGGCCTCACGCAGTGCTCACGCAAAATACTGCGCGCACTAACTGAGGCATGCGCAAATGCACCTTGTAACCGAAAACAAGTTCCTTTGCTGCACAAAGACCAGCGCTAACAAATCGATAACAAAAGACGATAACGATTTCTCAAATTTCATTTTCTATCATTTCCCCCGCGTTGAAGAGCCAACTCTATACCGTGGCAATTTTAGTTTCCAAAACATCGACCAAGGCTTCGCGAAATGTGGCATTCGTGCAGTATGACCAAAAGCTTACACAGCACTAAACAATAAAGCGAGAAGCAGATAATTAACCTAGTTTCTCAAACATTTTATCATATTGAGTCCAGAGTTAAGCCTTGTTTTGTGAGCTGGCTTAAAACTTTGCGATCGCGTACACAAACATACACATCTGGTACCCACTGCTGAGCACTGCCTGAATTCTTATCACGCAGCGGAGGACAGCAGCGTGGAAAAGAGCGCGAGGAAGCTTCGCGTCCAGGATGGATTATAGGCAGACTTCTTCGTTCGATCCTTCCAGTTCGCCATCCCGGCTCTCCGGCGGCAGACTCCCAGCAGAGCTATAATTAGGTCGCTGTAGTTCGGGAAAAGTGGCTCGATAAACGGTGTTAATCCTTAGTAGCTCGGGCGGATGAGATGCAAGAACGCTGTCGCGGCGCGCGAAGGTTGACGACCATCTTCGCATCTGTAGAACGGGTGTGATCGCTGTCGAGGCTGGTACTGAGTCTCAATAATGAAGTGCAGCGTTGTGGCAGATAGAGCAAGATACGGCTTATTGCGGGAAGAATGCATTAAACTATTCCCTTTACATGACTGGTTTGAGGTCAGCCGGTGTACGCGTTAGCTAGTTACAATGGCGAAAGAAGCGCCAGCAGTAATTTGGGCTATATACATGTACACAGAACATCTCTGCTGCCTTCATTGTTGACCTCCAAATTGCAACTTTGTACATAGCGGTTGTCGCGATCTACACCAATATGAGCCGACAGCACAAAGACAGCGCTTTCGCCTTCCACCGTATTGCACGGTTTTAGTTCATTGACTGGAAGCGAAGTATACTTTTCTGTCCTCTCTCTAATCCCCAGGGAAGGCTGCTAAGGTCAGCTTATATTAGAAAGAAAAAAAATCGTTTTTTTTTTTCATATGACACACCTGTGCCAACGGACTCTAAACAGTTACAGCGGCCACGCTGTCCCGGACAATGAGGGGACCGTCGCCTTCAAAGAAAGCTCAATATCGCGAAATTTCTGAAGAAAAGCGATCGAAACGAACACCGAGACTCCGTCTCTCCACATTTAGTGGGTCAAGTGCTCCTAGTTGCCGACAGGACTGTGGAAAGAAAGATCGTAGAAAAAGATACGCACGCAGACACGAAGTAGGTGGGCTCATCCTTCCACTGGAAGCATGAAGATTGATTAAAAGAAGAGAATTTCTTTTTTTACTTACTTCCTTTTCGTTTAATTTGAGCGCGTAGCGCTACAATGTGTCGGCCACGCGAGACTCGCTCACGGATGGTTGACAAAACGTTTCGCCTTCGTCGTTCGGCCCGCGCTCCTTTTGTTCGTGCTTGCGAACAATGGATGAGACCGGAAAATAAGCTGCCCGGCCACCGGCCATTGCAGCAACGCCTGCCTACACGGTCCCTTCCTTTTTGATCCCCTGCTGGGAGCAGCAAGAAAACGGGCACGCAGGAACAACAATAGGCGTGGAGAGGAAAGAAGAGAACGTGTCCTAAACTAGCAAAGCACACAAATAAGCAATGCACAGCGCCCAGCACACACCATCGTCACACGACACATGCGAGGATGCGGCATTCGTTCTGGTCGTGCCTTTTAGTGACAGTGAAGAAGAGGAACACTTCCACTGGCAAAGCGTACGTGAAAGAATACAAAACAAAGGAAAATGATAAATATACGTTCTTTTACCGTGAATATTCACAATAACCCTTATTCGGGAAGAATAAATGCTCATTTCTGCGATACGAGAAGAGGTTTGAAATACTCAACGTAGAACTTCCTTTTGCCGTTAATATTCGTTAAAGAGACAGAAATAAAGATTGAACGTTCTTTCACCACAAACCATTACAAAGGATGGATGAAAAACGCGATATTTAATTTCTGTGAATGTAGACAAAGAGAGGAAACAAAATATTTCGTTCTTTTTTTTTTCTGAGGACAGAACATTCTTCTACGTTCTATGTTCTCTTCAATGTATTCAATTCTATCTATGTTCTCGGACAGATGTGCAGTTCAAGCTGATCTTGCAAGCGGTCTCAACTGCGCTTTCAGTCTGAGCCAGTTCCGCAACACTGTTTTATTTCATGTCACTGTGAGCATTGATGCGTCGTTGACAGCAATGAACATGACCATGGCACATGAAAAAAGCAACCTGGAAGCGATCAGCACTATCCGCGCCCATCGGCCTAAGTGAGCGCTGTATATAGAGAAAGGCTCATGCACGAAATAATTAATGGGAACAAAATAAAATCGTGAAATAAGAATAAAGACAGACTATAAGAATGGAGCGAAATGTTGAAGAGTTGACAGGAATTACGACGATGAAATTATAATTAAAAACGACAGTGGCAAGTGCGATGGAACGCCTGCTCATACTTTGATTTCAAACCTCTCTTCGATGCACGAGAAGTGCAGGGTGGACACCCTCTATCTGTGTGTGTGGATGAAAAGGCCAGCAGGATGAATCAAAGAGAAACGCGACGAGACTAACTAAAAATAGACATGCACTTGGGAAAATCTTGACAGAGCAGTACATAATAAAAAAACCGCTTGGCTAGAGACCCCGACACTATAGAGATCAGGCCCAGCCCTACATTTGGCTCTGGAAAGAACTGTGCGACGTTCACAAGATTCCTTTCTTCTAGTGCGCTCAAGAAAAGGAGAAAGCATTAGGGGCGCTCCATGAGCACCCGAAGATCCGGAAGCAATCCGCATTTGTCTCCACAGCCTCGACACATTACTGATATTCAAGGACTCGCGCGTGGTTGCCCGGACAACGGGTACACATTCGGAAGAAAATCCGTGGCACACTGGATAGCGGAAGAAGAGCTTCCGAGTGGACGGACGCTGGAATAACCGTCAGCAGAGAAGGAACGCCGCTTCTGTTGGGCTCAAAGAATTCTGTTGATCCTAGGAATCCCGGTAGGTTTGATCCGATTTAAATTGGAAAGAGCTGGTCGAAGACTGGACACGTGTCAGTGGACACGCATGGTCGTATGGCACCAAAAACGACGATTGGCTGTCGACAAGAGGTCGTGATTTCAAATCCGTAGGAGGGATTGAATATACAAGTGGAAATGGGGCGGGTGCATAATGGGCACAGTGGTGATTAACGCTCATAATTTGCTTATTTCAAAGTTTTGTTATTCAGGAGTCGCTTATAGAGCGGCTCAGCCACATGTGGCGGCTTTTAGACCCTTCTCTCACTTTTTGTTGCTATAGATTGTACCTTGTTGTAGCTCTGGCGTTATTGAGTCTTTAGGCTTGGCAGGTTACTCAGGTGTTCCAGTAAGACACGTTCACTTTGAAATGAAACTTTCATAGGAAGCTAGAAAAACAGCCTAGAAAGTCTAAAGCCCTGCCTAGATAAAGATGGCATTGTTATTAGTGATGACGACCAGTGCTCGACCATTATTGATCTATAGGTCATTAAATTACATATATAAATGTTCGACATCACAAATCATATGTTCTATTAAAACGAGTATCATTTCTATAAATGATGGTTAATTATAAACACCCTCGTCAAAGAAACCACCAATAGAAACACTAATACAGAAAAGGGCTGATTTGGGGTGGTTAGTACGCCTTGACGTAGAGGGAAAAAAAAGTGCAAGGTCGATACAAAAGATGCGCACAAGCGAAATACTATCCGCCTTCACTTAGGATGCACAATGCAACATATAGGATCCAGAAGGGAACGGGAACAAAACTGAAGAGGAAAAGAAAGAGAAGGAAAAGGGTGGCGTGTGTTGTCCCTATATGTGGTTGTTCTTCCTATCAGTCCCCTTTCTCTTCTGTACGTCGTACACTCTACTGTGCACAATAAACGTTGATGACTGTTCGGTTGTAGAAATTGTTCGTATTGAGCTTGCACCGTTTTCTCAATTTCGCAATTAGTTGCAAAGTTCTTCTCACACTGTATACAGCTGTCTCCCCGTACAGTCGGATAAATAGGCCGAAATACAGCGATGCTCACAATGTAAAGTAACTGCATCAAAGTGTCTATCTATGATTCCAATCAGAGATGACATAAATTAATTTTCCCAAAGTACACCGCTGTAGTAAGGTAACTTCCACTGAACGCCTTATGTTTGTGTCTCCAGTAAGTTATGCAGATGACATGGCACCCATTTATAGATAACGACCATAGTGTTAGATACGGTACTCATTATCGCCTATTTCGGTAGTGACTTTATTATTTTATGCAATAAGGTTTTGTTATTATTTGCGACTGTGGTTGTCTGATATATATAACGTGCTTGGAGGGTAATTACGACTTGTATTACGCGCGGCGTCTCCCGTTATCGTCGCGTCCACTTCGCGCCTTACGATAACCACGACGTAATCCCGAAGGAAAGGCGTACAGTACAGTGGAGAATCATCGGATGACATTACAACGCTGTCATCACGCAAAGCAAAATTGAATCGCTTGCGCCACCTGAAGCAATGCCTAAAACACGACGTAGAAACGTTTCACGCGGTTGTCCGCCATTTTAATATAGCTGATCATAATACTGGTTTTCACGCTCCATACATATACCAAGGTCTTCATCTTATGAACAATAAAGTGCGTTTGAATGTGCAAAAAAAAAAAAAAAGAAAGAGGCTGACGACAAAAAGTATGCCAGCAGAACTTGGTTATCTCCTTTCCTGCGTACTGACAACACCTTTAGCGAGACGCAATCAATTTTGCGCCTCCTCGCCTGCTATAATCTACAATCCTTAGCAAGGTATGTTTAGGCCCTACGAAATTCCTACCATTTTATCTTCGCTCCCCTTTTATGCACATGAAGTAGTCTAGGCTATCCTTGTTCTTTCCTAGAACATATGTGATGGTCTTCGTTCTCTCCTATTTCACTTCTCTTTTTTGTTCCAGGCTTTCAACCCCCTCACGCTCCAGCAACTTCACCATTTCTTCGCTCACAAGGTTATGACTACCATCAAAGGTGGAAGAAATACCTGCGTCGGTAAATAATCAATCATACAGAATAAGATTTGTAATTCGTCATAATTCCACCAATTTAAGGCGCTGAAACACCGTTTCGTCTTACCGTACAGGGTTGCCACGTGAGGCTTCAATTGCGTGGGGTTTATATTGCCGGGCTAAGCTGGACATGCGAGATGGCTCAAAACATCACGGATCCCTAGAACAATCTGCCGAATTCTGCGAAGCAACTCTTCCTTTTGTCCATTTGTGCAGTTCGACGGCATTTAAGGAAAGGAACAAACGCACGTCACGTTGTTGCTGAAAAAGCTCACTGCCCAGAAAAGCATCACTGGGTCTTCTTAACTGTCAGTGCTCGGGGTCCTTAGCTGAGCGCACCTAAGACAGCGATTCGCTGGACGGCCGCAGTTTAGAGGCTTCGGGACACTGTTTAAAAAATGCCACACTTACGAATATCGGTACTGGTGTAGAACGAGGCAACCTTTATTTCAAGCTCAGTATGACTTAACAGAGCACAGTGGAATTATGGATATGCGCGAGGCGTTGATAAACATTCGTTTGCATTCGCTTTTATGATGCCAGGGATGCCCGCCGTAGCAACCATAACGACGTGCTCGGGACATAGGATCTGGAAGCCACGGTTGTACAAAACGCAGTGAAATCGTTTCAATCAATCAAAATTTATTGAGCGTCACACTGAGCATTACTTGAGCCGCCTTAAGCGACAGGCACAGATAACGATGACATTTGTTCTTTTTGTAAAATAAAAAGAAACAACTAATAACTATAGCTGCTATGGGTGAATAAGTATTGTTTACAATGCTCAGTTAATGAGCCGGCACTTAATCATAATAGTATTGAGCCCGAAAAGGCTACCATGCAAACGTGAAAGACAAACGCGCGCAAGAAAGTGGATGCCCTGAAGCAACCAGCCGTAGGCACATTTAAGTATCGGCAAGTATCAAACAGCTCGTATGAGCGACAGGCCTTCTTAATTGGGATCCACAGTCCGAATTCAGTTTGTACGTGCAGACATTTCGTCAGAAAACACGCCGACCAATTTTGGCAGTGGCTAGCGATGGCCTGTCGACCAATGACAAACTAATGATTGAAAAACTTTGTGAAGTCGGCCACTGGTTATTTGCTGCATGAAAATATATTTCCTAAAATTAGGAGCAGGTTGAAGACAACCCTCTAAATACGAAACGGCGCGAACATTACGTCGTCTAAGCAGTGCTGTGCGCGAAGTCGTCTTTCGCAAATCACCAATAGCTTTGTGACTTCTAATTTGATGAGCCCAGCTGTAGCTTGCACAGCGCTGGCCAATTTTCGTGAAACAGGGCGCCGACGACAGCGCGAGGAGCTTCGAAGCACTCGACCTCACGGTTTCTTAAGACAGCCGCACTTGTCTGCGAAAAGCTATGCTGCAGGTATCACCCAACGACGTTACTTGTTTCAGAAGAGAAAGCTTGACAGAAAGCGATGCTTAACCAAAACGAAGTTACATTCCTTTTTTTATCTGTTTTGAAAAGAACGACTCTCGGTTCACTACACGTAACCCGTCGCTCAAGGAAACCGTCTGGACAGTGCTTTGGGGCATTCTCTCGTATATATTGTTGCGTGCATTCAGCTTTCCAGTTAACGCTTTTAGAACTTTGAAACTTTCCAGAAGACGGCACTGACAACGCTGTTACGGTTTCCAAATGTAACGTGAATATTCCGCCGCGCTTCGACAGATCGTGCACGGTGAATATCTGTTCAGCAGTTGCATAACGTGCGCGCTACAACTGCATGATGTTGTTGTTGTACATATGCGCAAAAAATAACGTTACTCACGGTCAGGTTGTTCCCAGCGCAGACGATAAACTGCACGAAAGAAAAGAAACAGTCAAGTGAGAATTGCGTGCGAGACTTTTTTTTTATGCTGAAGAACGCAAATGTCTATAAATGAACATGATGGTTGAATTCGCACTTAGAAAGAACCACACAACGTCGGTCACTTAAAGGCACGCGCGAGTCTCGATGATAATACTTACGACATTCGTTGTTCCGGCAAGTATTGAGCTTACTGCTTATATAATTCTCTGTCTTTGTTATTAAGTTTTATTTCTCCTTCCTACGTCACCATTTCTGTTTCTCTTCTGAGGAGTACAGTGTTTATCATATTGAGAGGGAACTACAAGCTGATTGTAGCGTCTACTTTCAGCGCACAAAATAGACCAAGCAGCCGGCATTTCACTCGTCTACAGACGAGAATACATTCTGTTTTGCCGAGCACCCCTTTTTTGTGTTTGTTGTACAAGCAGCATTATGATTCCTTAACACGAGATCTATGCCATTCGTATCTCAGTTTTCTAGAGAAGCATGCTTATTAAGCTTTCTTTAGCTGTACCCAGTAAAAAGGACGAATAGTATATATGTAGACACATTCACTGTTTGATTACACTTTCATTTTCTTACATTTATTCTGCGTAGCGGTCACTTTTGTTTTAAACTTCTACCCTAAAATGTCCTTTTGCTGCACAGTGTACGTGCCCGTTCTCCCCATTCCCTCGGCAAAGCTCCTATCTCCTTCCCCATCTTGCTCGTGCTATTGCAAAGAAAGAATAGGAACGAATAACACTATCAATACAGTTACTTTCCAAACCCAGAAATTCATGTTCCCGACTGGAAGTCTCGCCTGTGTAAATATGTTTTCTGGAATCTGAAGGCCATTAGATAAGAGAACACGACATATAGAAGGCTATCTGTGCTGGACTCGCTGTATGCAAACGCAAGAACGGGAAACGGGAATGGAGCATTTTTGGCGCAATACCATTTGCAAATTGCCTACGATATGTTCGAGGACGCGCACGTTCCTTCGAATGGGGGGAAGGGAGGGGGGGGGGCTCCAGGCCGAATGAAATGCGAGCTCGACTTCCGGAGTGCGTGCGTGCCGGCCCTCTCAAGAGATCACGTGCCAGCTCATAAACAAAGGACGGACAGGCTCGTTTAAGGCTATGAAAATGAGCGACAAAAAGAAATCCACCTTATAACTACGCTGTATGTACTTCAGTCTGCGCAGTTAGTCAGTTTTTATAAAGTACACATTGTCTTAACTAAATGTCCACACGGCTTAAAAACGTAATCGATATATCTAGGCAGATGGCACCAACTGAGTGAAGCTTGCAACATTCTGTATTCTAGTTGTAAATGTCTGTGAACATGCGCCGAAATATTTACTAAATCTAACCTAATGCAGAAATAGACTCAGGGAAGCGAAATTTGGCACTCGAGTGGGTACGATAATGTGCTTTCATTAATAACAAGGCAAGTTTGTAATTTACGGCGAAATGACTGAGCTGTCAGAAAGTTTTCATGGAGAGCTAACAGTAACGACAAGAAGATAAATATTTCAGGTTTTTGGTAAATCTTCTCACCTAAGAAGGTAGGACCTTTTAACTATAGAGAACGCTGTGTGGCTCTTATTTCTTTCCTAAATAGCATTAACTGGATTTAGAGAGCACGACATTCATTTCCAAGGCTTGTACTTTTGCAGCATAAACAAAACATCGTTAAATCACTTGATCTGTGTGTTTCCACGCTCACTCAACTCTAACTGACAAATCAATCTGTACGATAATAATTGCATTAATCGTTAAGCGCTTCTAGCTTATACGAAACCTAGTCGCATTGAAGTAAATGTCTGCTCAGAAAAAGTGGAAGCATTGACACTAGTGGTTGCCCTCGCAGATTCTTCAGCTACTCTGAAGCATCTGTACGCTTATTTAGATATGTGACAGCTCGCCGATCTAAGTTAGACAATTGTCTATGAGGGATGTAAATTGCAAGCGCTTTTTTCTTGCCTCACGGTATTTATGTTGACTAGCTATATTTAACAGCTGGGATTAAACAAATTGAGTAGACTGAGAACCATACAGAAAGATAAAAAAGAAAGCAATTGGCTCGGGTAAAGCCAAAAACCCCAAGAAGTTTACAGGGTGTGGAACTTACCACAGTGCCAAGTCCTTCGAAGATGTAGAGCTATAGCGCTATGACGAACAGAGCTGCCTTCATTATAACGAAGTCCCAAACCGAAGGAACGCTCAGGTACTCCAAGATACTCTTGCTCTAGTTGGCACATGTTATTTAGAACTCAGACAACGTCGACGTGTCTGGTTAGTTGGCGCCGTTTTAGTTACGTATATAGGTTATAAACAAATAGCCCTTGTTTACAGCGTTCTGTTTTTTTTTATGCGGCTAACATGGCTCCCTTTTTTTTAATTTCCCAGTAGTGCAACCATTCGCTTTCCTGTGTGCCGCACTTGTCTCTTCACCGTTAAAGGGCATTACGCTTGCCCCACGGCTCGAAGGCACAAGTGCAAGAAACGCCAAGGGGGCCGCGTTGGCACAGAACTGCTGAGCACGCGGCTTTAAGAGAGCCGCCATGTAGCGTATTTTTCAATGTACGCATTTTTTTTTTTATTTCCATGATCACCGCCCTTTACCACCATCGTCTTCACCACTCTTCAACGAACAGTGGCAAGCAAGA
This sequence comes from Dermacentor andersoni, assembly GCF_023375885.2. Classification (NCBI taxonomy): domain Eukaryota; kingdom Metazoa; phylum Arthropoda; class Arachnida; order Ixodida; family Ixodidae; genus Dermacentor; species Dermacentor andersoni. Next base: position 192,937,596 of record NC_092818.1, on the reverse strand, counting down.
ATGCTGCAGCTCAGGCGGTACTTTGCATTTCCTGTAAATAAAACTTCTCTGTTTTGTCTTTGAAAACGGCGACAACCTGCACTCTCTATAACGGACTTTGTGGTGAAGAAGTCGTTTTTTTTTATTGATATGGTATAAGGAGATGTTGATGCACAATTTAAGAGAGAGAGAGAGAGAGAGAGAAGGGAAGAAGGAAAGGCAGGGAGGTTAACCAGACTGAGTCCAGTTTGCTACCCTACACGTGTGGAGGGGAATGGGGAGTGAAAGAGACAAAGGCGCACGCTAGTCCTTAGCTTTTGAATGAGTCTAGCCTGCAACATACAGGGTTCAAGATTACATATCAAATAAGCTTTTAATACAAGCACCAGAAATTGCCAAGCAACGTTTTCCCAGTAGCACTATATGACGTAAGAAATACTTGGTACATACAATATATAAGTTAAATGACTGCACAGTTCAGCAGAAGAAAGTCTCAAAAATACAAATGATACTGTTGCCTAATCATACATTCTCCAGTCAGCGGATGGTACATACATTGTGTAAATATGTTATCACACATAGTCACAACAGAACAGTCAACATAATCCACAAGCATATACATATATACAGCGATATTGAAATGAAAGGAACATTAAAACCGTTAATAAAGGCCAGCAATTCCACTGTCTTCGAGAAACGTTTTAATGCTCTTAAAGCGCTCCTCTGCAACGCCGTTGTTGGCCAATGACCCAAAAGTTTCTTTAAACTGGAAGGTCTGCGGTCTGATGTAGTTAGGGTTGATTTAAGTCAGCGACTTGGTGTGTCGTGATGTGGGCAATCTAGAAGGTGGTGATGTATATCTTCATCTAGAAATCCGCAATCACATTCGGGGGTTTCCGCACGGCCAATTCTATGTCAGAAATGTTTTGTGTAGGCAGTACCTAGCCTTAATCGATGAATAAGGGTTTCCATATTTTTGTCTAATGACAACGAAAATTTGAATTCGATAAACGGATCAATATGATAAAAATTCGTGCTCTTGTGATTCTGGTCAAACCACGTATTTCTACACATTATCAAAGACGTTGTCCTTATAATGCAGCGTAATTCATTATTTGATATTGGGAGCGAAAGTGCATCATCTTTGAGGTGCGCTTGTCGTGCTGCTTCATCGGCTACTGTGTTGCCAGGAATGTTACAATGCCCTGATATCCCCTGGAATGCTATTTCTTGCTTCAATTGGCTTGCCTTTGTGAGGTCTTTAAGTGTTTCGTATAATATAATATCACTGATTGTTTTTCCTTTCGTGCTGCAGATTGATGTTAGAGCCGCCTGTGAATCGCTGAGAATTACCCATTTTTGCGCATTTCTTACTGACAATATAAATTTTATCGCACATAGGATTGCGAACAGTTCAGCCGTTGTGGACGAAGTCACACGAGATAACTTAAATTATTCTTGTTTGTTGAGGTGCGGTATAATGAATGATGAAGTTCAAGAGGTTGCTGTACTGGAGCCGTCTGTATAGACGTGTGTGTATCCTGAATACCGCATATATACCTGGTATAGTGCTAGTTGTTGAGCAGCTTGAATGAATATGTCTCTTTTTCTGAACATCCCGTCTACTGACGATTCGATTTTTGGAAGTGTAAGCAGCCATGGAGGACATTCGACGTCTGAGTTCCAAATTTCATTTTTCTGCAATATATGAAGATTTTCTCGAATTTCTTTACGAACATAACTTCTATCTCGTTTCATTATGTGTAGAGTCAATGGGTGGCTTTTATGCTGTGTTTGAAGACGGAAATAATGTCGGCATGTTTCTGTAGTTCTCATAACTGGAAACGAGGATTGGCGAGCCTCAGCTTTTACAAGACAGCTAGAAGTCGCTCGTGGAACTCCTAGACATATGCGTAGTCCTAGCTAAAGTCTTTAAGTCGTTTTTCTGACGTGTGGGAATATTCGTGTAAGATGGGTGCGGAATACGCAATTTTTTTGTCGTATTAATGCGTTGTAAACAGTCAGCATGAACGATGCTGATCCCCCCCACAATGTGCCTGCAAGTCTACGAAGTACAGTCACTATTGCATTGACCTCGCTTTCCAGTTTTTTTTTATGTGGGGTGCCCAGGATAGCTGCCTATCAAGTATTATGCCAAGAAATCGATGCTACTGACATTTGAGGGTGTCCTTCTAGATTAAGAGTGAATTTTTTTAACTGCCTCCGAAGAAAGGGCAATACAGCTGTCTATGCGTGTGATAGAACCGTGCCTCTCTCTCCCTCTCAAAAATTGGTTAATGATATTTACACCGTCCTGGAATGTTATCTGAAGCAATTGAAAATTAGACCCAGATGTCCAAATGCTCACATGATCTGCATGAAGTGAAAGTATTCACTGTGATGGCAGTCATCTTCTTAAAGCAGCCACGACACAGTTGAGTAGACAAGGGCTGAGTACGCTTCCCAGTGGTACTCCCTGTTTGACAACATGCTCAGCACTCTTTCCTACACCCATCTGAACAAATATTTTGCGACCTTATAAAAAATTCAGAAATCAATCTCAAGAACCTCCCAGACCTTTCAAGTTCTAACATACTTAGGAGAACATGAACGTTACTAACAGTGTTAAATGCCCTCTTGATGTCTAGGAATACTGCTATCGTAATGTTTCCACGTGCACGTTCATGTCCCACACAGGTTACTACCTCCAATATTGCATCCATTGTGCTTCTGTTGTCTAAAAGCTGCTAAGTAGTTGGACAACACATCTGTTTTTTGTGCAAGTATTGTTCGCCGCTTCGAGTAGACCCGCTTATGAACTAAAATTGTGATATCTGCCACACGCAAAAATTAAAGATTTTTGAAAGTGTTCGCTCAAACACCCTATATACATTATACATTATACCCTGTATACACCCTGTATACATTATAATGAGCTATTTTGAAGATTTTTACTAGCTCTTCTACTGAAATACGGTTTGAGGGTTGTAGATATAGAGTAATCATTGTTATGCACAGCTTACCAAAGGATACTTTACGTGCGATGAATTCTGGAAAGTCCGGAACACTGGACTGCATTTGATAAGATGCTAAGCCCTTTCTGACGCACAGGAACACTCTGGTAACAGCACCTTGTCGAGACGTCTTGTATATCACATAACTCGATAAGCGAAAGTCGTCACTGATTCCCGCCTCTTGAATGCAAAGTATTGGAAAGTTGCATTGTACAAGCAGTTTACGAAAGTCAGCACGCTTCCTTCGAAGACTTTGTATTCCACTGAAATTTGGAGACATTTTTGTAGCGGCTATTCATGTACTGCTTGCCGCAGTTTTAGCCAGTATTGTTGACACAATAGTGCTTCCAGAGGCAACGAGGCTTTCACTTCTCGTAGGTTGTTTGCTTCCGGCAGAGCAGATAGGATTGCCCTAAGAGCTGCGAAAAGAATTGGCAAAATCAGTTGCGTCCCCGATGCGGTGGTATGGTCGCTTTTAATTGGCGTTACCTCTGCAGTAGGTACGTAAAATCGCTGATAAGTAGTTATTCAATGAAATTATGTGTGTCGGCTTTCATAGCTCTCTTTCTATCTCTTTGTCACTCTCTTAATGAAAATTGGCCTACGTGGCACCAAACACGAGAAACGCTACTCTTATAAAACAAAGTCTGTGTACTAATGACCACTTCCAAGTGTAAGAAAAGGAATATGCGTGTGAACCGAAGTCATGAACAAATCACTGAAAAGAGAGGAGCATCCGTGTATTATGGCCGAAGTCATCTGTACGGATTGCCAAACAAGACAGCCGGCAATAGGGGGAACGCACGTGGCAGCTCAGTAACCTGTAAAACTTGGTGCTGGTAGCGCTTCAACCACACGCGATCCGTGTAAACTTCTGCTACGCTATCTGCTGCGCATGCTTTTTCTATACGAAAAGCGATGCAAAGACAAAGCGGTAGGGCGTCGCTCTTGCTGAAGCAGCAAGCTGTCTCGCTGCCGTTTTCTGACTGGCTTTTCTTTTCGGACGCGCTTGAACAGCCATATATAGCTGGAATGAGTAGGAAAAAAAAAAACATTTTGCAGGGTGCTCGGTGGAATCGGCGATACAAAATCACAGCAGCTATTGAGAGTGAGCAGCTGAAGGGTAAACACAGGGAGGAAAGTATATAGCAGCAAAACAAAATGGGAAATAAAGAAAACATCGGATCAAGGATCCGTGCCTCAAAGCGCAAGCGGCCAATCAGCGGACGTATAGCATGCGCGATCTGCTTTCCTTTTTCTTTCTTCGCTAGGAAGCATTACTTATTCTCGCACGCACGTGCCTGCGCGCCCAAAGCAACTAGAAGAAGCTTATTCCAGCAAGAAACAAGAAGGAAGTCGGTGGCTGAATAAAATAAAGGCTGTAGCCATTATGCGCGAAAATACGTGTAACATTGTTCCGGACGTCGCCAGAGCCCCAATGGAATGGAAAAACGATCGTGCCATCAAAGCGAACCGCTTCAGGCGCCGTCCATTCAATCGCGCGCGCATCGCTGAATCGGGAGCCTTAATTTGGCTCGAAAGTGAGACGGCGAGCAAGCGGCGCTGCACGCAGCTTCCATGGATGTTCCGGTTCTTTTGATCTGGCATCCGCGGTTTTCTTTATTCGCAATAATTTTCGCGTTGCCTCTCTAGATCCATTGAATTCCTGGCGATTTAATAAGCCCGCGCAATAGTCGTAATGTCCACACCAGTTGCACTCTGTGATAGCGCGGAGAGGCGCTGTACGCGTGGAAGAGAACGCTTGCAGTGGCTGAACATAGCAGTAGAGCATAGCTGGCCTCAACGAGGGTGCAAGCCGCGATACCTTGTTTGCATAGGCAGAGATATTCACGGGAGCGCGCCGTCAGTTTGCGCAAGAGGTGCGTTCGTGCTGTTGTGAAAGTCGAACTGCGGTCGCAGCAGAAGCGTAGCGACGTTTCAATTCGGTAGCTTGTTCTTTCGCATTTGAAGAGACCGGCGGGTGATTTCTTTTGTCGTTTTCTTTTCTTTCTTTTTTTTTTACGGGCATAGTCTCGTTGCCAGAACATTCAAAGCACGCGTCGTTTCCTATAGTACACGATACTCGTGATTAGTTGCCAACACGGGAACTGAAATCCTAGTGCCAGTTTTACGTTCCTGTATGCTGGGATCTCTGCTGTGAGGTATTTTTAGTGAATTTACGTCAGCTTGTTTTGGCATTTCGTTTATAGTATACGCCTTCATTTTACGTCAAAAGGAGTAGCCGGCGCCGCTTAGAGGCGCCAAAATATCCTAAATGTCGTGGCATAAGAATAGCGGAGATCACGTGCCCCAATTTGTCCGAAGTTTCTTTAATGTTATTTCCTTAAGGTCTTCTTCAAAGCGTGGACGGTTCACTAGGTCTTTATTCACACTTTCATTTCTTTTTCGCGCGGTCGTTCGGCAAGAATGGCTGCACGCTTCCATTGCCAAGCGGCCACTCGGCGACGCAGATGTAGGACATAAATCAATTGAAAAGAAAAAGCTCTTCGCATTATAGCAGACCTTTGCATTCCACAATGAACATGACGTCTTGTGCCACGGTACTACCAACCCCCAGAGCTCCCATTGTGGCGTGCGTGCACTTTAGAGACAAGCATGAAAAGCTACTGGGAACATGACAATTTGAACATTTAAATTATTTTGCTGGCACATGCAAACTCTAAACATTCGTCTCTGCTATCTATGAATCGCTGGCGCTACACCATCATCAGTCTACACTTAGGTCCACTATAGAACAAAGACCTTTTCCAGCGACCATCAATGGCTCCGGTTCTGCGTGATCCGACTGAATGCTACTCTTGCGAAATTACTAATCAAACACATACATATACCAGGTGCTTCTTGCTTTGCCTGAACAATTTTGTTTTTAATTTTCTGGGGTAGGCAGCGCAATTCTAATACTTGAGCTGGATTACTCTAAGAACGGCACGTTAGTTGCGCGATAAATTCGAATACACAATTTGCTAAATAATAAGTTAATTTAAATGTGTTTTACACTATTTATTTTACTGCACGTATTTCAATTTACGAGCGATAGGCGGGGAGCTTGCAAGGCATATGCAATTGTAATAAATTCTGAGGATGCCACCAGCTCCAAAATATGCACTGTTAAACTTGCGATAAAAATGCGCTGTTTTTTTCTCTAACTTGTTTTTTGAATGAGCTCATTTTTTACGGATGCCACGACAAAAATAAATAGAACGACTATCTGTTTCGTAGCACACTTTTAGCATTAACTTACCCCGAAACTGGTTTTTTCCTCAGAATTCGTTGCAAGTGGATACGCCTTGCGATGTCGCCGGCTACAATTAGTGAATTACAAAATGTACTGTAAATAAATTAGTCACTTAATTAGTGTTTTTAATTATTTAATTATTTCTTTCGATTATCGAAGGCAGTCGAAGCCAGAGGGTTCCTGGACTAAGAAGCCTTCCCACCTTAGGGAAATACCGGGCCTCACTCGAGACACTGTTTCGTATAGTAAACGTTTCTTTTTCTCTCTCTCTCTCTTTCCATTTCTCGTGCTATATTGTCCGCGTCAGCCCAAGGAGTAGAATTGCGCCATCTGCAGCAGGCAAAGTTCAGAAATTTTGTTCTAAATAAAAAGATGATATAGCCGGGAGTATTTGCAAGTATAATTGCGTTTGGCCCTGGTGAACTCTATTTCTATGCAGTCATTCTACGCCAGATACACCCGCTTCTCTGCAGCAGCGCCATTTTATTCATCTCAGTGGCGGCGACGCTAAAGGAAGAAAATAACAATGATAAAGGGCGGTTCCGGAACCAGGTCATGGGGGGACAGAACGCGTGCACTTACAGAATGACGATGCATAAAATAAGACCTAAGCGGAAAGCGACACAGAACACGCGTACTCCGGCTTTTCCCAAGAAAGCGTTCTCTCCAATACCACCTCACCGCCATCTTTATTCGAGAAGAGAGCGCGCGAAGGCGAAGAGCTGACCCCGCTTATTTGAGATGTGGATGAGGTTGGCGGCTAACCTAATGAGAAAGGAAATCGAAACGCGCGCATATAAGCTACCCGCCCCAGCGTCGTCGCGAAACCATCTTTGCGTGTGCCGCCCTCCTCATTACTCCCGCGCAAACCCGGCAACAGAGAGACCCGAGGCTTACTAATCAAATCGAGCGCGCTCGGTCCCCTCGCCAGCCGCGACGACGTGGACTAAGCTCGCACTGTGTCGGGCGGCGAACATATTTGACGAAGGCTCTATACGTTACGCCATGCGGGCGTCGCAGCGAGCCTTCGCTTCGCCTTTAACGACGTGTGCGTTCAGCACTCCCCCCTCTTTCGAGTGCTTATAGTTCAGGCCAAAACTCGCACTCACTCTACACTTGTCACTGCAACTTTGTTTTACATCTCATAGAAATACGCGTGGTGCCAGAAGCACAATGCAACTCGTTTCCTCGTGCACTCTTTGCCCGCTTCGTTTTCGAGCCGTGGAGAACGCGCACGCATTGTGTCTCTACACAGTATGTGCGCCTTGCGTTTTGACAGCGTACTTCTCCGCGCATGCGCCTACACGCTTTCGTCATTCGCTTTCTTATACGACTTCGATGACGGCCGCATCCCGCCCCATTTTGCTACTCGCTGCAACATGAGCGCCTAATAAACGGGGGGCCAAGTTCCCGCCTGCTAAATGAATTAGGCGCGCAGCCAGGCCATCAGTATGAGTGACGCGCGTGGAAACAAGAGTATTGCCTTGATACGCGCTGGTTTCCTTTCCGCGCATCATTCATGCACTGCCTGTTCTTTTTTCTTTTCTTTTTTTTTCGCTCTCACTGACTTTGTGGCCTTCGCAGCTCGTATCATAATCCAGATTTTTTTTCGTTTCTTTATTCCTACAACGCTGAGCAAGCTCAGAATAAAGGCAGGCAGTTAGGAAGGCCCGTCAATCTGCATTTTCTTTTTACTTTGCTATGCTTCGCTAGAACGACCGGTTCTACAATGCAGTCAAGAACATCACCGGGCAGTCTTGAAAGAAAAACAGAAGAAAAATACAGGGTACCATGCAAAGAAACCTAATGCTATGTCCTATAATTTACACCTTCTAGATTGCTGAATTTCTGAAAATTATTCAAAAACGAACTATTTAAAACACCGCAAAAAAGAGTAAACTGGAACGTGAGTTATATCCTTCAATGTGAGATCGAGTTTTCAGGATTTTACGCATTGTTGTTGTTTGCTACTGCACAGCGCACACAGATGAGAACGTCGGCTAGCATAAATCCGGTTACACCAACACACCTGCTCCGATACTAGGTCTCAATAGCTGGACATAATATATTAAAAATTGCTTGAAACTGGTATTGTTCCCGAAGAATGGAGGACGGCTTTGGTTGCACCCATTCACGAAAATGGCCATAAGTCTATAGTAGCCAATCATAGGCCGATTTCCTTGTGCTGTATATCTTGCAAGATGCTTCAACATATTGTATACAGTAATGTGATAAAACATTTGGAAGGCAATATTTTTTTTTTCTTCCAGAACCGAGAAAGGTTTTGCGCTGGTGTTTTATGTACCACCAAATTAATAGATCTTTCTCGTGACCGTGCCAATGCGGCTGACAACATATTGCGGACTGATGCATTATTCATAGACTTTAGACAAGCATTCGATTCTGTTTCGCATGAATTATTAAAGCACAAACTGTCTGCCTTCAGCACTAATCAAAATATGTTGAAATGGATTGGAGAATCGGGAAAGGAACTTCGGGTGTGCCACGAGGCTCGGTATTGGGGCCATTATTAGTCTTCATTTTCATCAATGACATCGTGCCTAATATTTCTTTCACTGTCAGATTATATTCCGATGACTGATTAATATGCAGGGCAGTCAGTACAGATAATGACATGCATTCACTTCAACAAGGTCTTGATTATATCACCTTATGGTGTAACACGAGGAAAATAGGTCTAAACGCATACAAAAGCTACCACGTAACAGGGAGCAAAGGGAAGCGCATACCGAACACAAGATACGCAGTCGGTAATAAAGTACCCCTAAAATTCCCCGAATTCAAATATCTAGGCGCGTTTCTTTCAGAATATATTTCATTTAACCAGCATATTAATAACACTGTAAAAAAAAGCGGCCAGCATATTTAGCCTTTTTATTCGGAATCTTCATGGCACTACTCAAATGCTGAAAATGGCGCCATCCAATCCCTAGTAAGATCGCCCTCTGAATACGCGTCCAGCTTGTGGGACCCCCATCAAAAATGCCTCACTGATAAAATTGAAGGTATACAGAACCATGCGGTGAAGTTTGTATTGAAACAATATTCTCGGGGAGCTAGTGTCACAAAAAATGAAGGTTAGCATATGAATCAAACCCGTTGACAGAAGGCGGAAGGAAAACCAGGTGAAGCTATTGCATGCAATCTATAACTTCACTCGTATGGGCATACTTAAGTATATCAAGTCTCCCCACTACCTCTCAAGCAGGAGGGATCACAACTGTAAAATTATAGAAATTAAATGTCGTACAAATTACATGAAATTATCTTTCTTCGCAAAAACAATATGTAGTTGTAGATCCTTGTGATCTACTGGCACGTACACACTCTGTTCTATTGGCCAAGATTCTGGCAGGTTTTGAATGGAACAATTTAGCAGTGGAGTAGATGGTCACAGCTGATGGAGTCCCTTCGCTCAACTGATGAATAATTTGTAATTAGTCGAGTTATTCTTGCACTGTGCTGTTCTCATGGCTTGTATAGCATATACTGAAATTGCGAATGTCTCGTTCTATAGTAAGCATCTCTTTAACTGCTTGTCTGTTTGCTTATCTGTACCGTTTTTATTTTTTGTGCAATTTCTCCTGTTGTAATGCTTCGGCGCTGTAGGCTATGTCGTAAAATACACATTTGAGAAATTGTGACTGCCCATTTACTCTACAATATGCACACGCGTATCACAGACACTCAAACCCAAACATAATAAGCATATAAAAAGTAATGTGAAAAAGACAAACAATTACAAGTAGAAGCGATAAAAATTATTTCGAATATTTATAGGTTGTACAAGGCTACTCGGCAAACCAGGGAGGAAGCGTGTAGAAAGGTAGTTTGTAAGAGGATTGCATACAACTGTTCGCTGAAATTGTGTCAACTCGATCGAAGAGTCACTAGGAGTCTAATACTTGTTTCCGTCTTGCATCTTGTCACCCGTCGATCGACACCAGACCGTCGACCTTGCGTGCTGCGAAACACGCGCCGCGCATTTCCCCGGGAGCAGTAGCTACTCCGGTTATGGTAAGTTCGCGGTCCAGTCAAGAGCTCAGTCAGGGGACAGAGAGGTTACGAATGCGAGTCCCGACTGTGACAATGAAGGAGTTTCGTCGCGCCTACTTCCGTTGTTGAATGATCAGGTTTGACGAGGAGCTTCGCGACGTCAATGAAATCGGCCACAGTCCACATAGCCATTGAAACACCGACACTGCGCGTGTGAAACCTCGTTCCCGCCACGCGTGTAAGAATTTCACATATCCGACAGCGATTCTTCACCAGCCTGCTGAAAAATCTTGGAATTCAATACAGCTCTTGCACGAAAGATCTGCGTGTGTGAATTTTGCTTGGCGTGAAGAGCAATCCACCCATGCAAGAGAATGCGCCCTCAAAGATAACGGCCGCCATGTGAAATACAGCACCGTTACGCAGACGAGTTGACGAGTTTAGGACGACTGCAATTTGAGCAAGTCGATAGGGATTCGCCTTATTTAAAGGCAGGCATGCCAGCACCAACATGAGTGGAAACGAAACACAGACGCCGGCATTCGCGCTGTTCTTTTCGTTCCTGCTTGTTTTGGTACTAAAGTTTTGTGCTTTTCATTAGTATAAATGGTGCCCGTATTTGCACACATGGCTTTCGATGCCACGGGTTCAAGTGACTGAAGTGAAACTACAGGAACTCGAGCTGCATAATGCGCCGAGTGACGCGCTTCTTTACCAGCGTTCATCCCTTCGGCGCGGTCGAGGAGAATTTAACAATTATACGCTGAAATATTATCGAAAAATACCCTGGAGGCCCGCATAGCCACGCAAGTGCAAAAAGAGGGCGATGTCATCGACGAGGAGGCAGCGCCGCGTTCCGAGGCCACTAATGTCGATGTACGCCCTCGCCGTAAATAAACGATGACGAGGAGAATAAAGGCAACTTTTGGCGCAGAAGAAGGAAAAGAGAAACAGGGAGCGGGCCCCTGCGGACGGACGGAAGTGCCAAAGACCCCAGCTCGCTCGCCATTACGACCGTGATGACGCTACCCGTGCAGTGCGGGTCCACGCAACGCCCAAAGAGCAAGAGAGGGGGAAGGCATCGTAAAAACTTTATCGCGGGCTACTGTCATCAGCCAGTGCAGCGGTCATTCGGGGCACGGCATGAAAGTTGCCTCGAAATCCTCTTTGGTGCCAATGAGACGCGTCCAAGAGTGAACGAAGAAGAGGGAAATGATTGCTACGCCATAGGACTAACGGGGGCACAACAAGATTACGAGTGAAACGAATGAAGAAAAAGAAAGCTCCGCGGAAACAGGGACAAATTGAAATCTGTGAACCTCTTTTTGTCGGTTGATGCTGTCACCCTGGCACATCGCCTCGTTTCTGAATATCTGTGACACTGCTTGTTAACTGGTCGTAAATACACGCCAAGTTTGCGATTAGGACGATTGCTTCGGGATTGTCCCCGTGAACTGCAGAGTGCCGGTTATGTTCCACAAGGTCTTTCTCCGATCCTGTTGGCAACCCCAACCTTTCTTTCCCTTGTTGCCACGTGCCACACATTACCGCCACGCGCCTCACTCGTGTCTGCCAGACAGAGCCTATATTTGCGTCCCCACTAAGAACAAAAGACATCAGAGTCGGGATGAGCCCTCCCTCCCCCCCCCCCCCCGCCCCCCGCCAACAGAAAAGAACAATGGAAACCAAAGATGAAATAAATATGCCGTAGAACCGACATAAAACTGGTTGGCAACTGAACTCCGTGTGACCGGCACTATTTGCGCTGCCAAATACGTAGCTTAGTCTTAATTAATTAGTTCGCACTTTTTGCAAGGTGCGTCTTACTACTTACGTTGAGCCCAAACAAACATCGGGAATTGCTTCTGAGCGCTGGGGACGAAAGGTCTTCATCGTAAGGCTCGGAAAAACCTACGTTGGACAATATTCACGCCATGTGTCGGTACTTGATCCCCATCTAAGCGCGCTACCATGTAGGAAGATCACGCCTAACTTTTTCGCGGGTAGCCCCGTTGGCTACCCTGCACTAGACAAGGGGCAAAGGGGACTTGAAGTTGAGGAGAGAAGTTCACAGTATGCTCGGACATACACGCAATGAAGCGATCATCGTTTAGTTCATCACAGGCTGACATAAAGGCTGCTGCATCTCAAGAAATGCAGCAGCGCGTTCTTGACTTTTCACATCGCAGACGCACGAGGCAAAGATTGCCCCAGAACTTCTCTTGCGTAAAACAACTGTCATCCAATTGAAACAAACGCTTGAGCAAGGAGCCGAAAGCCCACTCTTTGGGACTTTCAGTTTTAATGCCAAAATTAACTGCACTGCATGATTGAAACAAGACACTTACCAAGTACAGTAGCGCGCACAGTAAGTATAGTAAGGTTATTCATTGTACGTTCTTTCTTTGTTTTTTTTTTAGTTCAGACGAGTAAATAGAGAAAGAACAAACCCACCATGGTGTCTCAGTAGATATATGGCGTTAGGCTGCTGAGCAGGAAGTCACGGTTTCGATTCCTGGTCACGACGACCGCATTCCGATAGGGGCGGAATACAAAAACGCTCGCGTACCATACCTTGGGCGCATCCTAAAGAACCCTAGGTGGTAAACATTTTTACAGGCGTTCTTCCCTACGGCATTCTTCATAACACACTATGGAGTTTCGGGGCGTCAGACACCCACAATTTTAGAGAAGGAAGAATATTATCAAAACTTCTTTAATGCACTGTAGCATGCTCCATTAGTGATGTTCTCAAAGCCGGTCTCCTGGCACACGTTACGAATAAGTTTCGAGCAACACTGCCACTTGCCACGAGTATCAGTGTCTGCAAATCTAGAGACAGAACAGCGTATGAGTGAAACGCGGGAAACCCAACGTGATGCGTGACGTGATGTCACTGCTCGTGCTCTCTGTTATCACAATGAACGTTGTTTAAGCTTCCCTGAAAAAAAAAGGAGACTCAGTGTCATCCATCACATATCATTGCTCGCTTGTCATTTTAGCAGACGAGAGGCAAAACGAGATCAGAATGCCTGGGCCTAATTCGATACAAGGAGGCGACGGCTCCACCATAGTGATTCGATTGGCTTCGCTGCCGACAGCGTCGCCCAATTCCCGCACGCAGATGCACGTTCCTTGCTGGTCTGTAAAGCTATATTGTAAGCAATGTCACAACAGTTTTTCTCCGAGAAAACGTGGCACAAGGATGACGTAAATGCGTAAGCTCTTGCCCTTTCTTATCAGAACAGTATAGCATCCTGGGAGCTATACTCATGAGGCCTACTAGCAAAAAGATTATTGGCTCCTTCGACCGATCGTTTTACAGTGTTCCGCGAAATGCCACAAAGGTCTTCTAACAAAGCAACCTAACACTCTTCTGATAGCATAACAATGGGATTACCTACTGGGCAAATTTTGTATGTTGTGACCGACAATGTGCAGATTTCAACTTTCTGTTAACTATGCTTCAGCGTATTGCAATCTTTATTTGCATTTTATTTTATTATTCAAATTAATTTCTTTGTGTGTTTGTTGGAGCCGGCCTATCTTTGCTAGGTACCATTTGCCTAAGAGAGTAGTAGTAGCGGGTATCAGTTATGATGCCAACTTCTCCTACATGCCCATCTCAATATAAAAAAAAGAAAGCCTGATTATCACCGTTAGGACTAGCGTAAGTTCTCAATACAGTTTGAATGTTCTGCTGCACGACCTTTGTATCACTTCTGGAGATGTCTAAAACAATCTGTCGACACTGTCATAAATAATATTACATGTTCTCACGCAATGCCACCATCTATCAGACTGGTTCTCTGCAGCGCTTCTTTTTTTATTTATTTTTCTCTCTCTTTACCAAGAGATGCCAGTAGTGGTTGGTCGCAGTAAAACAAACGAATCTGGAGCACGTTATATGGGATACGTTACAGTCTGTCCAAGCTCAAGCTCTGCAAATATGCCTTGGTCTTCCCAGGTGTGCACCTACGGCAGCAACAATAGCCATCGCGCATGACCACTCCTTCAATACGTACACTCAAGTCGACGCTTTAAGGATGCACACCAGGCACTTCGCCCAATTTGAATCTCATCATCTCACCTCCCTTGCTGCCACTCGACCTCATTCAGCGTTTAGCAGGACTATCGCTGCCAACCATGGAACTTTACTGTTGAACTTCGTGCCTGCAGCACGACCACGTCTACCGCTGCGGTGCCTGCCTTCACTCACAAGCCATTCTTGACATTTCCAGCATCCAAACGAAAACAGAGATTTTCGTCCTCAACCAAACCGTACTTTCATTCCTGTGTGAGAAGCACAGAGAACGCATCCATGCTTACACAGACGGTTCTGTCTTCTCCAAAAGTTCCAGATGGAGCCGTGATAATTCCAGCGAAATACATCATCATCCAGTTCAATACGTCTCACATTACATCATCAACTGCTGCAGAACTCGCAGCTATCCGTGATGCTCTGGAGTTTATTGGTCACGAATAATCACAGTCACGGTCCACCTTTTGTGGCTCGAAGTCTTCAGCGTCTGCTGCCCCTTTTCAACCACGGACCTAACGTGCAATTAGTCGCAGACATCCAACGACTTCACCATTACGTAATCGACAAGGGTCGCAACATCATCAATCAGTGGATAACGGGTCATTGTGGAATTTCTGGAAATCACAGTACGGATGACGCTGCACGATCGGTCCGTGACGGTGTCCATATTATATCAATACCACTGTCGAGAACAGATGCATCCACAAGGCTTCGCCCCCTCGCACGCGAGCTTACACAGACTCTGTGGAACACCAATAAATTCACCAAAGCACGTCTCCGCAAATTGGGTTCGCGTCCTTAACTTCGTTTTCACCACGGATACCGAGAGCGAAAGCAACACTTCCGTGCCACCTATGGCTTGGCGTGGCATTGACGAACGCCTATTCCTTCCGCATTGGAATGTCCCACAGCCATTCCAATGCGGAATGGCTGTCGACAGCATGCGACAACTGTGGTCGCGAGGAGACAATCAAGCACCTCCCCTGTGATTGCCCCCGCTACAATGTGGCAAGAAAAGTGCTCGTGATCTCGCTCGAAAAACCGGACGATCACCCCTTGACAGAGGACACTGGTCCAGACGGGTTTCGGCACTCGAGGACTTAAGTGCTTCTCATGAGTCTGTGGAAAGCGTCTGCTGAATATTGAAAAACGCGGTGACAAAACACTGCGGAACAGCGGCAGCTCCAAATACCCTCGAGTCGCTGACAAAGAAGAAGACCTTGGTGGGCGGTGGCACAAGCTATCGGACGAGGGAGGAAGAACATCACCCAGTAAGGGGGCGGCACGAGGCCAGTGGGACGGGGAACCAGGAGAGAGGAGGAGGAGAGACTGGAACGCAGGGAGAAGAGATCGCTCGGGAACGGGGCTCGAAGACCGCTGGCGTCGAAGTCGGTGTCGTCGAGGTCCAGGCCCGAACTCGAGAGCCTCGACAGAACAAGGACGACCGCGGCTGTTCACTATGCAAAAAATGTGAGGCATGCAGACAGAACACAAGCAAAGAGAAGTGGACAACACGAACGCGTTCGTGTTGTCAACTTCTCTTGTGTCCTGTTTGCACGACTCACCTTTTTTGCGTAATAAATATTTACCAACTAGCTCAGCTTTATGTCGTTCTAAGCGACCGCAGCTGTTCCTGGAGAAACCCGCCGAGCATAGGGCTTGACTGTTCCGGCTGCACCTGCTGCTATTGGTGCTGATCCTGATCCTGGCCCTGATCCTGAGCCGCCGTGCGGAGAGCGGCGGTTGCTGGAGGCGACCAGAGGACTGGGACGACGTTGGCGAGAGGCGCCCGGGAAGAACCACGAGCCAAGGACGCCGTACGGGCGCCGCTCAGCTGTATCAGTCATCCTTATATGGCCTTGGACTCCGACAGCCTTGGCCTTGGACTTGGGCCATGGACTCGGTCGTCCGGCGTCTGCACTATCGTGCGTCCGAGCCCTCGTTTGCCATTGCCCGCCACGCCGCTACCACCGTCAATGCAAAGGCAATTGCTGTTAACGCGTCGCCATACGAGTAAATAAGACTTCCGATGTCCGTTCTTTTTTTTTTTCTTATTTTGGATCATGAGGGATTTAAGCTAATTGCATGGACTAACGTGGCAAACTGTACTTTTGTTATTCTGTACTTTTTGTGTGCACCTGGTTATTCTCTTGACGTTTTGAATGAATATTAAGTTTTGTTTTTCGAAAAAAGATGGTTTCGTCTTTCCTGGACTGAGGCTCTGCCTCAGTTGAGTAACGCGTACTCGAGCAACATGTCGTCACAGTGCTCTGCTCATGTTCTTAAGGGCTTGTAAATTGTGCGACCGACTTCGAAAATTGCAGCGCGTAGCAACGCGTTATTGTGTGAATTTTTCTCACTTTATTTTTTTATTTGTTTCTTCTATAACCTTTTATTCTATTTCCCCTTTACCCTGCACAGGGTAGCCAGCCGGTACTTACACTGGCTATCTTCCCTGTCTTTCCTTCCCTTTTTCTCTCTCTCTCAAGTGAAGCTTCAAATGCCAGACCATGACGTAGTTATTTCCTCTTGTACTGACGATTCTCTTCCACATATTCTTGCGCCTTTCTGAACTTACATATTTATGAACCAAATTAGGTGTTTGACGTTAAGTATGAGTGTGTTTTTACGTGATTTTCAATACATGTGCCCTTCATTGGATGTATTTCTAAGCTCAAAAGAGTAGCTGGCGCCATTTAGAGGCCTCTCCGAAGCATCATATTGTTAGGGTTAAGGTTGAGCATTGTTTATTTACAGAACGAGATTGATAGTCAGGTAAAAAATAACGTCAATAGGCTGCGCCAGCTAACGTCTGCTTCTTCTCGTTGCCCGGCTCATGCCGTAGCAACGTATTTAAAAAAAAAAGATTTGAATGCGTTACACGATGAAAGCGTACACAGGGTGTTTAAGCTAACTTTAGTCAGAGTTACTAGATGCACTCTAATACCCTAGTTACAGGGGCAGTGTAACAGCGGTTAAACTTAACCGTGGTTAAGTCGATCAACCGTGGTTAACGCGAACCGTAGTCTGCCAGAGTTACACGGGCTATCCCGATCGCGGTTGATGGTCTGATGACGCGACACGTGATCTCTTGCGTACGGTCTTCAGTTTGAATAATTTTTCTTCGACATTTGATTACAGTGGTATAAAGATGGTATTTTTCAGCAAAACAATTGTCATACTCGAGAACTGTAAGGTGTAAGACTGAGGTTTGCACGTGTAGGTTATTTATTTTCGATACTCCTGCTCTCAGTTGTGAGCATGCCTGGTGGGCATACAACTATATAAAAAGTCAAAATTAAGAGTCACACATGGGTAAATATTAAATAAAATTAAGTTCACTGAACGAAAAGGTAAAAAAATATTCTTAATGAGCAAATGAACGTTTCAGCTAACAAAGACTGGTTACATAATTAAAGGGAGTACAACTTTACGCGAGTGCACTTTGGAACTATACGCTTGCGCTTACAAAAGAAAAAGAAGAAAGAAGGAAGAAAAGGCAGTGCTTTCAGGTGTTAATGTATGTACACTCGGACTTCACATGGCACAAATTATCCCAAAAAAGTACATGTTAAAAATACCGAAGTTATAAGTTTAAAAGCAGCGCCATCAAACTGGACAAAAGTGAGACGTACACAAACACACAGCTTTTGTGTGTTTCTCACTTGTCCAGTTTGATTGCGCTGTTCGTAAATTTTGAAATTTCTGCGTAGCCGTCATCTCTGTGCAGAGGCATGCGTTTCGACTACTTGAACACAGAGCGGCCAGATTATCTTTCCAAATGCGTTTCAGAGCCTCAGTTGTCGCGTCAGGCCAAATGATTCATACGGAACCTCACGGCGACGGCGACGCCGTTAGCAAATGAGTTCTGTTGATAGAACGACAGCACCACTCGATTCACCCTGGCGCAGGAATCGAACACAAAGGATCATTCTACCAGTCAACGAGAATAGTGGATCATTTGCCAATATGGGTTTAGAGAAGAACGAGCAAGCGCGAAAAGCCACCTATATGCCCTCTATTGTAGTGTTGTGTTAGGTCGCGTTCAATTTTTCGCTGAGCGCAGCAACGCGCTCAGCACTGAACTTGCTACAAAGCTCCAGTTTTTCAAGCTCACAGTTATCGGTATATCTTTGTTTCTGTGCAACCTTTCGAAATTTGATGTCGTAAGGTTTATTATTTATTTTAAAGGTATTTTCAATTCTCAATCCACGAACTTAAGGCAGCATTAGCTTTGTGTTGCCGTGCATCAGCACCAGGACCTGATGGAATTTCCTACCGAGCTCTGTGTCATCTTGGTGAGCGAGCGAGAGGTGCTCTCCTTGAGTTGTACAATGAATCTTGGAGAGATGGTGCTCTACCAACAAGCTGGAAGACAAGTCGCCTTGTTCCACTGCTGAAGCTGGCAAGTCGCCGTTGGAACTCTCGTCATATCGCCCGATCGCTTCGGCAAGCTGTGTGGACAAAGTAATGGAGAGGATGGTCCTAGGACGCCTGGAATGGTACTTGGAGTACCATAACACCTACCCGGATGCCATGGCGGGCTTTCGACGTGATCGATCATCGATCGATAACATCGTCTACCTGGTCACCTACATTCAGCATGAGAAATGCCGTAAGCGTCTCTGCGCTTCTTTGTTCCTCGACGTCAAAGGGGCGTATGACAACGTTAAGCATGAAGCCATCTTCTCTGCTCTCTCAGACGTATACGAGTGGTTGGTCGGATGTTTCAATGGATACGGATTTATCTCTCCATGCGATGCTTTTTTGTAAGCACCGAGGAAGGCCATACTTCTCTACATTATAGCTGCCGCGGCGTCCCCCAGGGCGGTGCTATTTAATCTAACTCTAATTGCTCTCCTTGAGCACGTGCCAAGCACAGTCACGTTATCAATGTACGCGGATGACATTGCATATGGACGTCTGCAGTAACACGCCTACAACTGCGAGTGAGAATTCAGAGAGCCGCCACCCAAACTGCTATCTACCTCCGTAATCGAGGCCTGGAAATTTCCTCCGAGAAATGCGCACTAGTGCCATTTACGCGCAAACCCATGACAAACTACAGCGTAATGATAAATGGCCAAATAATACCATGTGTTCGATCGCACAAGTTTCTAGGCGTCATAATCGACAAGGACTGGTCATGGAGCCCTCACGTATCATATGTGAAAAAAACGGTTCATAAAGATCCGCCACCTGTTCAAGTTTTTCACTGGCAAGACTTGGGGAATGTCGACAAGTGCAATGTTACAACTGTACAGGGTGCTTTTTACAGGCCTTCTTCGATACAGCTTGCCAGCAGTAACCAACACAGGTAAAACGAATCTACGCACAATACAAAGTGTTCAGGCTCAAGCACTCCGGATCTGTCTAGGCCAGCCTCGGAGTGCATCAACAGTGGCTACGATAGCAATCGCTAGAGACCACCTTCTCAAGACGCACATTGAAATTGAAGCGCTCGGGACCAATATAAGGCATCTAACCAGGACTCCTCGTCACCACTTAGCCTCTCTACCAGCGGACAGACCTCGAACATCTTTCAGCCAAACGATTACCGCACATGATGAATCACTGCCATCATGTTTCAACTCCGGCTGCGAGACCTTCGATTCCTCCATGGTGCCTCACTCAGCCAAAAATCAATCTCACAATACCTGGTATCACAAAAAAGCCGATCTATCATCACTAGCCCTTAAACAGCTCACACTACTATTTTTTTTACGAGAGCTACCGTTGCTCTACACATATCTACACTGATGGATCTCTCTTGCCAAATAGCTCCGCGGCGGCAATCGTGATACCAGCGATAGCCACAACAATAAATTTAAGACAACTCACGCGACAACGTCGACGGCAGCAGAGCTCGCAGCGCTCTTTACTGCCCTTCATTACATTGGTAATTAACAGCCACACAAGTGGACACTATTCAGTGATTCGAAGGCAGCACTGCAGTCTCTACTGTCACCTTTACGACGCGGACCGCACGAGTGGCTAATATTTCACATTACAGAGACGTTACACCATATAAGTAATGCAGGCCATGAAATAACCTTTCAATGGCTTCAAAGTCACTGCGGGATTATCGGCAATGAACGGGCCAATCGAGCTGCCCCCTCAGCCCATATTGAGGAGCACCACGTACCAATTCCACTTTCTAGAACTGACGCAGCACGGAAGCTCCGCCTGCTTGCTCGACAGTGCACCACGTCGCAATGTAATTAGCCACATTTAAGAACTACTCGACTGTACTCCCTTGATCCAACATTGTCTCCGAGCGACACCAAAGCTTCGCCGTGGAGACGCCACGCTCTTGTATCGACTGTGGTTGCGCGTTGCCTTCACCAAAGCCTATGCATTCCGCGTAGGGATGACCGACACCGCAACCTGTGACCACTGCGGCCATGACGAATCAATTGACCATATTTTTTACGCTTGCCCGCAGTACAGTTCACAGAGGGAATACCTTCGACACGAATATGACCAACTGGACGACCAACCGCTATCGGAAAAAAAGAATTCTACACCACCGAAGGGACCTAACGTCACAGAAGAAGGCCGTGGAAGCGCTATTGCGCTTTCTGCGATCTACCGGCCTTTGCGAATTCTTTAAATGGAACGCCCTTTGTGTGTGTGCCTCCATGTGTGTGTGTGTGTGTGTGTGTGTTTTTTAGCGTTTTCCTCTCTGTCATCTTTCTAAGCCCTATCTCCATCCCCAGTGTAGGGTAGCAAACCGGATACTGATATCTGGTTAACCTCCCTACCTTCCTTCTTTATCTCGTTCTCTCTCTCTTTTAAAAGTATTCATTGCTCATGTTATTGTAACTATTTGTGAGCGCAGAGCTCGACGTCGGCGTTCTGAACCCTATAGGTGACAGAGCGGCTTTTTTCCAAGTTTTTCTCACGATGACTGGGCACCTGAGCTGCTGAACACTAGGTAGCAGGTTCAATCCCGGCTCCATCCTGAAGAGCGTGCAATGCAAGAAACACTCGTGCACAGTGCATCGTGTGCACGTTAAAAGAGCCCCATGTAATCCAAATGATTTTTGGAGCCCTCCACCATACAGCTTCCCTTATAATACGTGGTACAGTTTCGGAATAATAAAGCCCACAATTTAATTTTAGTTTTAGCTAGGCACGTGAAAACGCGCGTTCCGTGGAATCACCGGATCAAGCCGCTGATTACTACGGCACAGACGTGAGCCTGATTTTTAAAAGCAGTACCAAGGAAGGACGTCATTTTCGTGTTGGGATTAGCAAACTGTGTGGCCTATCCCGCTACTCAAGTCTCGTCTCCACCGAGCCCTGGGCCACTATCTTGTACACGTTTGAAAAGCCGACGTTCGATTTCGCCTCACGCGATTGGACTAGATTGGCCTAGGCCGCGATATCGGCGCTGCCTGGACAATCGCGCGAGGCGAAATCGAACGTCGGCTTTTCGAACGTGTACAAGATAGCGGTCCAGGTGGTCGACAATTATAAGCTGAACATAAATCATGCCCCCTCCCAACGTGAGGCGCGAAAGCAATGTCAAGATTTTTAAAAAAAAACGTGCCCGACAATTACGATGCTCCCTTCGCAGAGGGAGGGGCATATGGGAACGCTGGTATGATCAGAGGCATCGGAACCGGCAAGTTCCAAAACATAGCATTACGAAAACTACGGTTTCAGCTGGTACTACATGCGAAGAAGCGAAGACGTCGGTAAGGAAAGGCATTTCGTTATCTCAAACAAGGACCACGCTGAAAGCCACGAACACACAGCAAAGCGTCAAGACAACATAAGATGAAGATGATAATGAAACTTAGAACTTCAAAGAATCCAGGGACTGGGACGCCAACAGAGCGTAACATGAGCCATCTTTCTCTTGCACCAAAAGCTGTGCAGAAGCTTTAAGTAGAGCTCACATCAGCCCTCAGACACGCCCGTCTTTACAAGTGCTGTCGACGGAATGTCGAGTACCATCCCGGTGACTACGTGTGTATGTGCACACGCGTCCGCCACTGTGGGCTATCGGAGATATTGCTGCGACAATACTTCGGCCCGTACGAGGTTCTGCGTCACCTTAGCTATGTGAATTACGAGGCCCTGCGCCAAAATGTTGATCCTCGGTTCAGCCGACGACGTCCCCGTCTCGATGTTGTGCACGTAGTACGGACGAATCCGTACTGCGCCAGCGAGTGAAGTGCGCCATTCAAACCCTTCGCCGTCGTGCGCAGTATTGTGGTTATTGTTTGCTTTCTCTGACCACACTTGCCATTAGAGCAGTCCTATCACTCTATGCACTTTATTTTAACCAGCCGACCGGGACGGCCAGTCGCTTTTGATATGGGAGAAAGGACGCGAGGAAGGCTAGCACCTGCGGCCGCCGGCCACTTGAACGAGAACGACGAAGTGCGGAGTGGTACGCGCGTACTCCGAGTGTGAGCCATTACTAAAAGCACACCGTTTAGCAAAGTTTCGCTTGTTAACTTCGCGCAATATTGTAAACACCGAAAAGCCGGCTTCTCCACTTGCGCTTTCTAGTCACATTGCTTCAAATTAGTTTTTAAAGAAACGAAGGAGGGGAAAAACGTAATAACCATATTGGTATATTTTCTGCAGGAAGGTCCAATGCCTCAAAAGAAAAAAAAATCAATAAAAGGCTACACATAAGCGCGGCACAGCTGAGCGTCCCTTTGAAAGTGCAAGGACGGCAGCCTCGCGCTTTGAAAAGCGCCGATGCTTTTTAAAACTGCCCGGCCTGTCTTTCATCTTGCGCTTCCTAGGCAATGGCCAGCGGCTTTTCACTACTGCGGACACGGAGGGGCACTCAGCGCCATGAGCCTGCAGGAGCAGCAGATCATCCATCTTGGACGCAGCATCGCACGGGGTGGACGTACGCTCCATTTCACGTGTCGCAATAGCAATGAAAAAAAAAAAAAGAATCCGGAAGCACTCGGAGTATAGTCTGTTAACTTGGAAACCCTAATGCAGATTTTAACATATTTTGAGATTAATCATTGTGTTTAATGTCCCAAAGCAACTCGCAGGATATGAAGAGGCCGTGGTGGAGGACTCTGGATTAATTACGAACATATGGAGGGGTGCGAAAGCTTCCATAGTTGACGCCCGTTGAAGTCTCGTCGATCCTGTTAGCCAATAAAGTGCAACAGTAGGTCTGAAGATTAATATGGGCAAGACTAAGGTAATGTTAATCGGCCTAGCAAGAAAACGAGAATTCGCGATTCGCAGTCAGCTTCTAAAGATTGGTCAAAGAGTGCACCCGTCAGCCCCGTACACGGACCAGAGTTCAACCGAAATAAACTGAATTTGTTCGCAATTAACGTGCATAAACTGAAATGTAATGTTTGTACTGCAGTCCTCAATTTCAAGCTACATTCACAGGCAGAGGATAAAATCAGTTTTATCGCGAAATCGTATAATTTTGCTCACATATATATAGGCCACTAAGTCACAGCTGGCCCGAATCATCACAAGGACATTTACAGAAGAATAAAAATGGTTTCGAGCGCACGCGGCAGTAATCGCCACGTCATGGTCAACAGCTTACCGCTATCCTCGAAAAGAAAAGTGTATAATCCTTGCATTCTGTCGGTGCTAAAATATGGGGCATGCAGAAACTTGGAGGTTGACAAAGAAACGTGAGAAGAAAGTAAGCACCGCAAAACGAGAGATAAAACGAGAAATGCCAGGTGTAACGGTAAATACCAAGTTGTACTGCAGCGTTTTCAGTTCACCTAACTACGCTGACCAAAGCTAGCTGCGTAGCGTCGGAGGCGCGAGCTCGACGAAAATTAAGACTCTCTGCATAACAACCGGCCGGAACTGCACCGGCGGCGTGCGTTGCCACAGCAACCGTCGCGCACGTGCAGTGATCCACCTCCGCGGCCACGCACACCGGCGAAGGTAGGGTGCTGCTCCCAGCGTTACTAGAACTAAATATTTACATACAGAGCCCCCTCTCCCCAGAAAAAAAAAGAAGAAAAAAATGGAATTTCTGGTTTCGTCTCAGCAGCAGCTAGCGTAATTTAGAAAGAAACAAACGAAATAGGAAATTACGAAAGCCTACAACTACGTAGAACCAACCGTCTGGCACTCACTTCGGTACGCAGTTAAAATGTTGTTTCATAAGTATACTGCTAAATAAAGCGGCACACATATTCCGGAAGTGTGTGGCGCGTATCGCGTATCTGAACATTTCACCAACGCACGAACACACCGACCGCCCACAGTGTGCAAAAGCACAAAATGCTTTGTTTTTCGCGTCAAATTTAGCTGCCAGGACCACGGAAGCGGAAGTTTTCTGGGGTCACAAACAACACGCTGCTGATACCGCGCGGACAAGTCTTGACAAGCGCCCGCGATCTCAGCACTTCCGCTCAGTGGAAGCGAATCCCACCGCAGTGCCGAGCGCAGAAGCGTCCCTGGGGAGAGTGTGCTCGTTTCTTTGCGACCGTTGCGTCTCGCACGGCTGAGTCTTTGACGTCGAGCAAGAAAAGCAGGCAGCGCCACCGGCTGAATATGACGGCCATCAACCCATCCCACGCGCACTTTGCACATCACTCTTTCGGGCTACCTCTTCGCGCCTCAAAGCTCCCTTCCACTAAGCGCGCCACCCATGCCAAGGGCAGGACGAAGTTTGAAATGTCAAAGTACCGTCGTGACACAATCTTCGAAGAAACACATAAAACCTCTATACTGCAAGAGTTTCGCAAACCTCGCCCATTTCTCACAAACACATGCAGGTTTCCCTTATCTGATGTTATAGTAACACTGCACCTATACTGAACCCATTTGCTTGACTATTATATTTGAGTCTTGTATATGTACAGCCTCCAAGATTTTTAATAATAACGCGCGAGCATCAACCACACACAAAAACACGGACTCAGGTTTGTTTCTTAAAGAAGGGGGGTCTGAGTTGAAGATGGTAATTAATGATAATGATGTTGATGATGAGCGTTTTGCATGCTGCCGGGTTCTCTGTGTTAATAATTAAACCTTTATTTTCTCTCCAGAGCAAAGAACAGTAACAGCTGGGAAGTAGAACTTGATGAGTCTGTTACCTGGTGTATTCTTCGCTGCACGTGCAAATTGTAAGGGGGCGGGAGCGGGGGCGGAGGGGTGTCAGGGGTCAGGGCATCTGGACACCCCCAGAATCAGCGCATGACCACCCAGCATGTCAGCGCCTTTTAACGGCCAGAAGCTGTGAGATTGTTGAAGTAAGCGCAAGGGCGCAAATCTCTGCAGTGCGAGCACGTGAGACCATCGTCAGCTACGCTGTTCCCTTCAGAAAGACAGACACCCTTGCCAGTGCTATCTGCGTTGTCATGAGAACCGGTGTGTGAACACGTGAGAACATGGGTGATTTCGATGCGCGTTCTTTTACTTTGTATCACCAGAGAACTAAGATAATAAAAAAGAAAATAAATTGTTAAGCACATGCAAAGTATCGTCATAAAGAAAGAAAGGTTTAGAGATTCTTGAAAACACATTTTGCTACCGTGGCGCCCGATGGAACCTCGAGAACAGTAAATGCATGGCGCCACGCTGCCACGCTGGCGGTTGACGGCAGCATTATTGGAGTTTCCAGAAGCTGTACTGGCTGTACAAGGCGCCAGAACGACACCTTGTCTGACCCCTATGCAACGAGCGTAGCAGAAAGTCGAGCCAACGGTCCTTGCGGTCACGGCGGCCGCGGATGTTAAAACGGCGATGAAACACTATTCTCGATGCTTAAAGAATTAATGTAGAAATGAACCATTAAAAAATCTTACACAAGTATAATGTCGCGTTTCACGTTCTTATGCATTTAAACCCAAGAGAAATAGCGCCATGAAGGGCGCGTGTGTTTCAATGTCCCATTCTTGTTTCTTCTACCAACATCGAGTAATAGAAAACTTGTCGTCTCACTCCAGATTTCCAAATTAGTAGTTCAGCGTAACATAACAACCACCACTGCGCAGTCACCAGTTCTATCTATATTGTGCGCATGTCCACATTGATCATTGAACTGGTACGAAGCAGCCGTGAATAAAAGCAAAACTAGGTGACGTGCCAATACAGTTGTTGCGCGAAAGGCCTCAGCTGTTTCACTGCTGCTAACAGTGAACACAGAGAAGACACACTATAGTCGAGCGTTCCGTGCTCTCATTATTTTGATCGTTATACTGATTTAATTCGCACTGTTCAAGATATCTTCGAGGGCGCACTGCTTGAGAAGATTACTTGCCCCCGTAACGGCAGCATCGAAGTGCGTAAAGACCTATAAGAACGAACAGACTTCACAGGGCATCCGTAGTAGCATCAAGTGATCCGCAGGTCGTTATAACACGAGCATTTTCAACAGACATGCAGCCATTGAAGCGTCGTCGTAAACAACGTTATTGTTTTCGGGGTCAACTCTAAACAATAGCAGAGGCCGAAGAGGCTCGTCGACTAGAGCTAAATATAGCAGGGTCTTTCATTTCAGACCACCCATGGCAGCAACTTCAGTAAGGAAGGAAAAATGAACGGCAGCTTTAACAGAAGGAAGAAAAGTGCATCGGGTCTGAACCGCTGGTCGTCATCGTGGTTCTCAAGCGAACGCCCCTACCCGCTCAGTGCGTCAGCTTCATCACGCTGCGTTGACAAAAAGAAAAAGAAAGAAGGCCCCAGCCTCTGCCAGCGGTGGCTATTCTGCAGTCTCTTGACTGCTGTTCGCCATACGTCATGAAGCTTTCACGGTGTTCCTACTTTTTGGAACAACATCGATCATAAGCAGCAACTCATAGCCTTTTTATTGATCTTGCGTAGTCTTAAGTCCTGGATATATTTTTATTGTGCACCTCCTGAGTTCGGCATTGGCCGCTGACTCTACTACGTTGAACCTCAATGCCGCATTTTCTATTTTACTCTGTTTTTTTTTGCACCTTTCCTTAACAGTGCGGTCCCACGCTTATGTATTACGTCGTTTTGTGCACGAGCTTCAAAGCAATGATTCGAATAAAAGGAAACTGACAGAAATACGTATTTTTGGCTTACTCACACTCGGAGAATTAGGCAAGGCAGACCTTCGGTCCTTTCTTTTTTGTTACAGAAACGGGGCACTCTGTTTACAGCGCCAGAGTTTCCGCTCTTGTTTGCCCTTCAGCCTCCGAGAATATGCTTGCAGCGTCACCATAATTCTTACTTCAGATGCTAATTTTCCACGCTTTCCGATGGCAGCACTTATGGACCTTTGATACCTACTTCGCTCTATGACTCATTGTTATCAATGCATGTGCGCGTATATGGTATATTGCGGCCGCAACTCCATGATCTTACAATGAGGCGAACCATCTTGAGCAGGTACAGCTCTGAAATTTGCAGAAAACAAGCATGGTGTCTTCTTCTTCTACCGTAGTACATTCTTATACAGCATCTAATGGTGTCGAAGGACTCACCTCGCCTGGAGGTGATCGGCGTAAACTTTTTCCTGAGTTCTTCCCTTGTAATTAGCTGACAAATTGAAGCATTCTGGTCTGTAAACGACAGCGCTCATCGTGACGTCTACTCTGTGCGTCAGGGGCACATCGTCAGCAGGAAGCGTTCAGAAAGTGGAATTTATGTAAGGTTTTCCAGTAACCATGAGGCAACGAGTCTCCGTTATCTTTTAACTCGATAGTCGAGCCATATCGTCATCTTCCCTACACTTGCGCGCCTCATTCACGTCTGCTGCTTCCAAAAACGTCTACGTTATAATCTCCGTTCAGAGATACAAACAATTCTCATAACCACAGACGTACGGCAAAAGAATGCCGTTTGTCAGTCTCGCGACTTACTTTGTGGAAGTCACAAAGTCTCTACAAGATGGTCACTTTCTTTATTTCTCTCTGCTTTCTGCACTCGAAGGTCAGCTCCGCTGAAAAGAAATGATTCCTTTCACAGAAGATGTCTCCAGCAAGTCCCTAATCATGTTCCAGCGTATTCTGGCAATAAAAGCGAAATGAAAATAGAACCAAGAACGTCTGAAATGTCCTGCTCCGACAAGACACCCTCTTTTGATTCTTTACCGGCGGACGCAACTGCGTCTGTGTCCGAAACAGACGGCAAAAACGCACTGGCGGACGTTCGGAGCACATAGTTCCAAAAAAGAAAACAACCAACCAAGTAGACTCTGGAGGGTACGCGAGCATAGAGGCAAATTGCAAACAACACAACAATGATCAGTTGTCCCGTTGTCGCTGCACACACACACACACACACGCACACACACACACACACACACACACACACACACACACACACACACACACACACACACACACGCGCGCGCGCACGCACGCATATATATATATATATATATATATATATATATAGCGTGGGAGGAGGAGAGGGTTGTGTACAGGACAGGCGGTGGTGTCGCTGTTCGTTTGTTGTTTGTTCGTTCGCCCCAATGTTCGTTCCGTCCTTGAACGAGCGCTCGCGAGGAGCAAGAAACGCGATCGTGTTTCGGCCGCCCCGGAAGCTCTCTCGTCGCCGGAGCGTAAAAAGGGAGCAAGGATGGCGAAAACTTCCACAAGCCGCATCGTCGCTGCTTCCTTCGGCATGCAAAGTTCACGGATAGATAGGAAGTGCGCTTCTCGGGCGCAACTAAAAGCGGCGACGTAAGATTGACGTCATATGCAGTATGGATGGCGCAAAATGCACACCTACGCACTCAGAAAATGTTCCTGACTAACGGAAGGGATAAATGCGCTATACCCCCTTCACCGTAAGCTCAATTGAAACGCCTGCACCGAAGAGATAAGAAAATAATATTTTCAAGCTCTAATGCACCAACGCCTATTTTTCGGGAGTTTAAACTCCAACAAATTTATCCTTGTCGATAATGCTTACGAATTCTGTAACAATGCCTTATAGTTGTCTTAGCCGGCATAACAGCTTCAGTCTCTATAAAGGCAGTTCCTTAAGACAGTGCCGGACAGAAGAAAATGCGATCTCTGGCGATAACCAGCGCGAAACTGACAACTACATGAGACAGGCGACGCCATACGAGCATCTCATCATTTTTTACGAGGAAACATGGCTGTATAGCACTGGCGTGCTTCAGTTTATCAACGTCAGTGCACGCATAGCGTGATTCATTAGGATATGCAGGCATTTAGATAAGAAATCTGAGTATTAGCATCGGTGTTTAAATTTCCGACAGACGCTGCCGCGAAAACATTGTTACCAAAGAAGTCATATTTTACGCTTGCCGCGCTGGCTTTATGGTCGCACCTCCTCGGAAACACGCGGTTACGTCAGTTGCACGCAACCGGCCTGTGGAAGTAGGAGGACTTCGACATGTGGCCAACCTACATCAATGACGTGAACACGAGTTGTGTTCTTGCTCTCACAAGCTTCGGGGCTGCATAGAAGGAAATTCAGAGTAAGCGCACGCCGAAAACACCTTCTCAGACATGCATCTGAATGAATAAAGCAGACTGCCCGCTGTGGTGGCGTAGCGGCTATGGTGTTGCGCTACTAAGCCCGAGGACGAGGGATGGAATCGCGGCCGCGGCGGCGGCATTTCGTTGGGGGTGAAATGCAAAAGCGCCCGTGAACCGCGCATTGGGTTCGCGTCAAAGACCCCTAGGTGGTCAAAATTAATCCGGAGTCCCCCGCCACAGCGTGCCTCATAATCATATCGTGGGTATGGCACGTAAGCACCCATAATTTTAATTTAGTACAACAGGCTACTTTCCATCACTTTGCAACGCGCAAAGCATCGCAACAATGAAACGTGTGGAACTCGTCGGATTCGTTGGCGTAAGTATTACTTCGAAACCTACTATAGGCTGGAGAAGTGTATCGTATACCATACAAAAAAGACTGTCGTATAAAAGTTCGACGGCAACCGAGCCAGTATGTACGCTGCGTCTGCAATAAGCCTCAAAAAATCCTCTGAATGAATACCCCGTCTTGTATATACTATTTATCTCAAAAGCATGTCGAATTGTGAGGTCCACGTTCAGTGCTCGGATAATTGCTGAATAAAGACGTACGACAAGTCTGCAACGACACATTCATGAACCATTTAACTGTCGACATCGACGTATATTGTTAAATGACTAGCTGACAGAAGACACAACGTAAAACCGGCCAATTAGCTGAATTGTCGTAACGAGCCTTTCTAAGCAATGTCTGCTGGCTAGATGGCTCATGAATGTCCCTAATTGCATATATGAAAGCGCAAGCGTCTTTAATGACACATTTCTAGATTAATAGGCAAACAGACTCGGCGAGTTTATATTTTATTTTTATTATTTTCGTCCTGTAGACCTGTTCGTGAGTTATTGTGTGCTTCGAAGTGTTCGCACAGCACGTGAATGGCCATTACTAGCACGTAGACGTTTTCTCACTGCTAACTGCGTTGTCAGTTGTCAGAAAGGATACAGTGATTTTGTTAGTGGCCAAGCATGTTATCGCTTTACTTGCCTGTCTCCTTTATTGGCTATGGCAAATAACATGGTGGCTATGTTGCCATGCACAACGTACACTTGTGCTATCACGGTGTAAGACGGCTCAGTTCATCAGCACCCATCCTCACAGCTGGAGCTCCGTCCTGACCTACGTAGAGTTGAATCGACACTCGTATGTCGTCCGTCGTTTGGCGTGACGTTCAGACCGCAACCACTTTTCCTTTAGCCAAGAGCATTGGTGACCCCTTTCTTTGGCTCCCATAGAACAATGGAGAATTTTTTTCGCCACAGCACCTTCTGCAGTGTGCCAAAAACAACGCTCAGCAATCGAAATTGACAGGTCAGGGTGGAAAAAAGAACTCCGAGCACTGTACCGACCGGCAATTGAGCAGACAACACGTGTTGCGCAATTCGAGGGCCGTTTGAGTAGCATTTTAGGTCACTACAGCTGTTGAACGGTCCTTCGGACTATGCACGCGTGTTCTTTTTACTTGTTATTTTAAATCATGACAATTTCATATTTTTGAATTATTCCAACATCTATTTAAAATTGTTATTTTGTTCTACTCCCATCTGTCAAGCATTTTATTCCCTTCATCCATTAACAGCGTAGGAAACTGTAAAATGCTATCGTTGACGAACCTGTCGTTCCCTGTGCATATTCCCTCTTTTTCTTGTTCCTATATAGCACAAGTATAATAATCAGTTTTACAGCAGTAACTAAACCTCTTAACTAGATTTAAGGAGTACAGTATAACCACGCAGACGCACGTGGTTGGCAAACCACTGGCATAATAGATTATTTTTCAAAAAATGAAAAATTGTAAACAGAAAATTAGCAGCAGAAATGCAAAGAAAAAAAATGAGAGTGATACTAACTGTCACGATGTGTCAGGTAGAGACATGTTGCACCATAGCAACGTTCGCAGCAGACATGTAGTCGGCTGCGATCGCATTTCTACCCACAGTATCGTGCGAACACCGCTTTCAGTAACATCTCGGTTACCGTATGGAGACACACAGCGCAACACACACAAAAAAAAAACTAAATGAAAACTGAATAAAGGAAACAAATATACCCCAGATTTCTTAGCAGATGAAACGCTCTTAGCAGTCTTGCATGAATCTCCCTGGCGTTCCCGCCCCCGGAAAACATCTAGGCTGCAGTGCTTCTAATTAAAAATGATATTTACTTAATTTCTCGGTCCCATTCCAAGGTTTGGAAATTAAGTCTGTCCTCGCTTCGTTCGTTACAATGATAAAGGTGGGCCGAGATAAACTCCTGCTGGAAAATTCCATCTGCGAAGATTACTTCTTTTGTTCGTATTTATGATTACATTAAGAAAATGTTCACAGTTTTCACCACTCCCTGCGATTTAGCTTCACCTGGGTATGCGCGACGTGATTTAAGAACATTTGCTTTTTAAGAAGCTCCTCCGTCGTTCACTCCGTCGTCTGATTCGTCATCTGCTTCGTCGTCCACGAATAAGCAGAGAACAGCCTAGGTTCTTCCCTTTAAGAAGAGCGCCAGGACGAGTGTATCTATTTGCTAATGGCATTAACCTCGCACAAAAACATCCTCTTCGTTATGTGGTTGCAAGAAAAAAATGGCAATAAACTCCGCTATGGAGCCTATGTTAATATTCTGTCAAATTCACTGATGTCGAGTTTCATAAAGAGTTACAAAGTTCTATAAAGCTCTATGAGGGAGTACCACAACGGTTTTCATGAGATGACGGCAGCGGCGGCGGCAACGTTTCGCCATGCGGCCATTGTCGAGGAGGCACATGCGCATTACGCAGAGCGGCACCGTAGAGGCGACGCCGGATGCAAGAACAATGGTTCATACATGGCAGAGAGTTTTAAAGTACTAAGACCAGATATAGTGAAGCACTGGAATATACTTCTGTATTTGAACCGGACATATTGTAACGCCTGCAGAGTATTGGGTCGAAAATAAAGAACAAGTTTTGTTAGGCAACTAATTAAGAATGTCAATTAAGTGTCAACCACAAAGCAATATTTTTAACGCTACCTGCTTATACATTTAGAACGAAAGTATTTTATTACATACGCGAAGAACATTTCCCCGGCGACTTCTGTGCGCAAAGTAAAATGATTGAATAATGGACAACAGAAGAAGAAAGCACTTTGAAAAGTGATGTCGCAGGCAGGCTGTAGGCTGCCACAAATCACATTATAAGCGCCCGAAAAATAACCATACAGCATGTAAGCTGCCACAAAAAATGGATCGGTGGTTTCTGAATCCCTTCTAATAAGGCAACGAAACGCTCTTGGCCCTAAAGTGAATATTAACAATGTTGCATAATTCGTCTTAGTTAATTAACCAAATAGGTGGAATATATAAAAATACTTTAAGGAGCGCCACGTAGCATCAACGAGGAGGAATGAGGACAGTGGCACGACTGCATGCCAACAATGGTATGATGCAGGAATGAGAACATCGACACGACAACTGAAGGAGGAAAGCGGAATCGAAACAGTGGCACGACGGCGAGTGTGTACCAAGAATGGCTCGACGACCAGATATCGACGATGGAATAATGCAGGAATAAAAACAGCGGCACGACGTCGACTGTGCGCAAACGATCGAATAACGAAGGAATAATTACGACAATGGCACGATGACTGTATGTCAACAAATACATGAGGGATAAAGAGGACGGCGGCAGGACGATGACTGCATTCAAGCGATGACATGGCGAAAGAGGAATTATGCCAGTGGCACGACGACCGATTGCGGTGGTGGATTGATAAAGTAGGACAGCGACACGACGACTTTGTGTCGGTGCCAGAATGACGGCTGCGAAACGACGGCCGTCATTTGTGCAGCCAGGCCGTCGTTCTGCTTTCCGCTCTCGGGATTATCGTTGGGCTCAGGCGCACCAGCATCCCCGCTCAGTGGCTATGTGCCAATCATAGGAACACACTGAACGGACTGTAAGTAAAGGCTGAGTTAAAGAAAGTCGCAGTTTCGCCCAAAATGTGAAGCATCGATTGAGATAGCAAATTAGTAGACCGCTATACGAAATAAGGATAGCAGTCTTATAGGCCATATGAACTTGGAAATATTCGCTTACTGACTGAATCAACAAGTGTGGTGTCAGCGCGCACAAGCCAACATGAACACATCACACTCTATGAGCGCGGACACTGGCTGTAAAAACGCTGGCGTGAGCAAGCGCGGCAGGAGCAGCGAACGAAGTGACCTTCGTGCGGTCTGTCGCTTCAACGCAAGTGCGGCGAGAACACGGCACGCACAATAATATGAACCACCTGCAGATCCTTTCAAGAACCAGCACGCACGACCGCACGCGGCCGTGCAACGTACGCACTTGGTGGAGTTGATGCCGCCGCCCTCCCTCCCTCCCGCGTTGCCTCCCCGCGTTCGTCCATACATGGCGCGCCAGAACGAGCCGCGATCGTGAGTTTCCCATGCGCCCGGCCGCGAAATGCGCAGTCGCTGCTGGAGCACAACGCTGCCCCCCTCTCTCCCATTTCTCTAAGGCCTCTCGCGCGACAGAACACGGCGCGTTTGCTCTCCGCTTTCTTTCGCACGCACCAGATTGAGCCGCCATCGCAGGCTCACCCTCGCACGCCTTCACTCGCACATACAGCATACGGGGCGCGGCGACAATTTTATCGCCCTTGGGCTTTATACGGAACCTCACGGCAACGGCGACGCCGGCGGCAGGAGTGCGTCTGGAGTGCCCATATATCGCTATCGCAATAAAATATCGTTCCAATCAATTGTCCGTCAGCGCAAGTTTAGTTTTGTAAAGGATGCTTCACCTTAAGCAATACAGGCAGAAGGCAAAGCGCTACGAGCAGTATCAAATTTAAAAAAAAAAATGGGCAAAAGTTCGCGTGCATTTAGGCGCTCTAAGGTGTCGCCAATAGTGAACAAAGCATAGGCCGATCGTTAGTAAGCAGCCTTCCTCAACCCAAGTTTACTGACGTCTCTTGCTCTTCTGACCCCTGCCTACTGAATAAGCGCGTTGTCAAGATAATTCGTTTAATACATCGTACACCATAATTAACACTACGCTAATTACACACGAGAAAGCTTGGCGCCGGATTTCGCACTGCTTTTCCACTTTTAACATCAAAATTTATCTAGTGCTTCAGTTGGCAGAGACACATTATGTTCTTTCGGGTTCTTGGCACTGCGTTGGCGGGCGTAACTAAAACATCCTGCGGTGAACACGTGAGAATCGCGGTCTGAAAACGCTTATTCGTGTGACGGCCGCATCAGGCAGGATATTAGAAGAACAACACATAGCCGTCATTTCGACGCTGTCATCTGACGACATAAAATGGACGCGTTCATGCAATAACGCCGAAAAGACGACCGAAATAGTAGCTACCACGCCTTTGCCACTTTAAAGTACCCGTGCCGCAACAATGCAACGTCATTCATGAACTAACCTTTGTCAACATCCTCTTGTCCCAACTGTCTGCTCAAAAAGCAGGAAATGTGAGAGATAAAATGCGGCACATGTTTTTTTTATTATTATTATTATTATTGCGTAGATCTTGTTCCAACTTCATTTTGAGTCAATAGCGATAAAATCAGAGGGTTAACAAAAGTGCAACGACAGAAGGCATCGGCTCTTTTATTCTGACTTTCGCTGCGACCAAATCATCCGTGTAGGTTGCCTTTTTTTCTCGGAAGGTTGCCGTTATACTGTGGCGTGTGAAGATTCCCGTTAAGATTCCTCTTCTTTCGTCATGGCTAGCGGTGTCTCTTTCGTGATGTGGAAAATGTTATTTTAATGTGCCATAAGCTTAAAGCGTGCCATGAAGTCGTCTAATGCAAGAACTATGCATATACATTTAGATATGCCTTAAACCACTTAAGAAAATCGAGGTCATTCCGCCCTGCGAAGGTGGATGACTAGCGCATCTGCAAACGTCGTGGTATGAAAACTTGTGCCAAAGATTTTATTGCGTCACTCACTGTCACTTAATAACGACGGTCACAATGGCTTTGTGGTCGCTATGATATACACTCGGCATACTCGAAACTACAGACACATTCCTTGGAAATGTCAAATCGATGCACGCAACCCTGCTGGGTAGTCGGTTGGCATTGCAAGCGAAATATATCCAACACAAAACGCGCAAACCAATCCTTCTTCGTTCTCGACACATCCACCTTGAAATCACCGACAACGACCACAAGGATAGTGTCATGGCAACTAACCCACGCAAAGTGAATAGCCATGAACCTTACGAGGCTATGAGTCATTGTTTACGGGGTATGAGCAATTGATCACAAAAGTTTTCGACATGCTGTTCTGCAAGTTGTTTGCGTGATTAGAAAGACTCTAAACACTGTTCGCTTCACTTTGCTGAGTGCTTGTAGCCTCTGCCTTACGGGGCTACAAGCCATCCCACTTTTGCTTGCTTACGGGTGATAAGCCATTGATGACGATAGTTTGTGTGCGGACACAAAAATTCTATGTTATTCTAGCCATATACAGCTCCGCTGGAAACGCTAACACGGCTCGGCTCGTTACTAATGCTCACGTCTTACAACACACTTTTATTCCTACATCAAACGCT
Source organism: Dermacentor andersoni (assembly GCF_023375885.2). Classification (NCBI taxonomy): domain Eukaryota; kingdom Metazoa; phylum Arthropoda; class Arachnida; order Ixodida; family Ixodidae; genus Dermacentor; species Dermacentor andersoni. Next base: position 192,901,269 of record NC_092818.1, on the reverse strand, counting down.
GGCTATTGCAACCTCGAACTGTTTTCAGCGATGCTAGCGACTATCTTCAGGTGACAGTAGCTTGTATTGCAACCAAGGGATACTAGAAAAAGAACAAAGACCGCAGAACTGATAATTACGACACGGCCATAAGATGACGAGAGACACGCACGTCAAAGAAAGCAGAACGAAAGGAGGAAATCCAGTGATTTGGATTAGCACGGCTAAAGTTAGCCGCTGCTGCGGATAAAAATACAGCTTCGAGCGTGCGCTCGGGACCTTTTCTGCGACGCGCAACAACACTGGTTTCAAGCGGCGGGAAAGGCGGCCGCGTATTTTTGGGAGCCCGCGGCTGGGCCCATCCCGTTCCACTCTCTCTGCACTCCTTCCACCTCTGCACCACTCGAGAAGAAACAGTCTTGTTTCGGCTGCCCACACGCTCTTCGCGCTCCGGCTTACGCGACCTTCCCCAGAGGCTTTCTCCTGCTTCGCCGCCCGTGCTTCCGTAGCCACCGAGCTCCCTCCGCCTCTGCCGTACCTGCCTCCTCTCGGCTCCGCAGACAGTTGTACCTGGCTCTTCTCAGCTCGAGTGATGCAGGCCCCTCGAAAAAGAAAGGCCGGGCAAATGTCAAGTTCGCCGACGACAGGCAGGAGCGGTCGGCCTGTCGTTCTTCAACCACCGAGCACGCATGGCAGCGAAGCGCGCACAGTCAAGTTTGCGATGAAGAATCGACGCAATCGAAGGTCACCGGAAATGTCTCCGAGGGAGTCGAGGCATCGAGGTTTTTGACCAGGTTACCTCTTTTCGAATTCAATTAAATTGTAACACCTACAAATATGCGACGTGAAATAATCCACCTCCTGGCCCAAAGTTCGTAACAATAAGATGGCACGCGGTGAGGGTGACTGATATCAACTACAGCGAGTGGTTCACCAAATAAGGCAGTATCGACACCGTAAATGGTACACGCGTTTGCTTTGAGGGGGCAACGCGCATTCTGACCATGATTACACGGACAGAATCCGCTAGTGCGCAGGAATTCTTTTTAATCGCACCGCTTGCTCACCACCAGCTTTCCGCTTGTTGAGTTGTCGAACGTGGAGTGATTAGCGCATCACGACGCCATAACTTCTGTGCACAAACGTTGCGAAGATTTCTGTAGAGTGACTTTTGTGAGGCTCTTGAAACGAAAATAAAATATAATAGGCAGATCCCATGTACTGTGGGAATCGATGTAAGCGAAGCATTTTGGGCCGCTTACTTTGATTGACGATAATTAGCGGTGACGTTGACGGCAAATGTTTAATTTCCTTCAACGTTTTGTCCAACACGAGAGCGGTGAGTTGCTGTTAAACGTTACCTGGCGTGCACCAGTGCTTTTTGTCTGCGTAGTAGACAGAACACATAGCGGGGGGCGTTTGCTTGAGGCGTTGTCCTGCGCCATACTTCATAACCTTTGAGAGGGTTCAGCATATTCATTGCCTGACATGGCACATCGCCCCGTGGCAGAAATATCAAACTTTAATTGAATTATGTGGCTGTACGTGCCAAAACCGCAATCTGATTATGAGGCACGCCGTAGTGGCGGACTCCAGATTAATTTTGACGCCGTGGTGTTTTTTAGCGTGTCCCTAAATCTAAGTGCAGGAGCGTTTTCTTTTTATTTCACCCCCATCGAAATGTGTCTGCCGCGGTCGGGCTCAAACTCACGACCTCGAGCAATGCCATAGCTGCAAAGCTACTGCGGTGGGCACAAAAGTGTTGTTTCGCGTGTGACCGCTTCCGTAGTGTCGCCTAGATGCTATACGGTGTGCTTTAATGCGGCTCTGCTTCTGCGCGCCCTGCGTAAGTTGTCCGCTTGACACATTTGCTTGCTGTTTATTTTTCAGAAATAGCAGAAAGACCGTACCGTCCTTACCTTGAACTAAAATTTTATCGCGTTTGCCCGCAATCGCTGTCGTGGACACAGTGGTAGCGTTTCCTTGCCTTCTCACGTCACTTTTTCCCAATGCCCCAACCTCTCTGTATGGGAATTGCGATTATTATTATTATTATTATTATTATTATTATTATTATTATTATTATTATTATTATAGAAACTCGGCCCATTCTAACCAATTAATTCTCTCTTTCCTTTTTTTCTTCTTTTCTTGTGATGAAGCAGCTACACAATGAGACGGGAAACGTATTCCGTAATGAAGACACTGACAGGAAGAGCGCAGACAGCTATCACCGCCTAATGGGCACTGTCCAGGCCAGCGAGAAGCTTCGAACGAACACAGCCTGTTCAATCTGGGCAGCCCCGGCCTCAACATGTACTGCTCGTGTATTGCGCAAGCACATGGAAGCCGCGCTCCGCATGCCCGGCGACAGGGAGGGCGGCTGGTTGCGCTGATGCAATTTACGCGGCGATTCCACACCGATTCCGCAGCAAGTCGACTGTGCAGGAGCTTTAATGAAGCGTGGAAAGCGCGCTCGCGGCGGTCCGACAGCGATGGGCCGGAAAGCCTCGGGAAAGTCAACTGAAAATCAACGTCGTGGTCAACCGACGAGAGAGGGGGAGGGGGACTTGCGCTCTTGGGCGGAGTGTGGCACTCGCAAAGGATCAGGGAGAACGGGCGGCGTACTGCCCCGCATGGACCCGGGGGGGGGGGGGGGGGGGGGGTCGCCGCCATTAACTTGCACGCTTCGGCCGATGCCGGCAACCAAGGCTGCGGCAAGGAAAACCAGGCCGCAGATGCAAATTACGTTACACGGTTCTTCTACCAACGGCTTCGCTCTCCGCTGCAGAGCGGTATTTTTTTTTTGGCGCTCACGTGAGCGCACGCAGGAAGCAGTGCTTTTTCTTTTTTCTTTTTCTTTTTGTGTGTCGGCAGCGAAACACGAATTGGTTGGCAACTGATCCCCAAGGCGCCGTCAGATTTAGAGAAGCTTTTGGTTACGAAAGAGAAACCCCCTCCCACACACACACACACACACACACACAGAGAGAGAGAGAGAGAAATAACTGATTCTCTAAAGAACGCCCAATCGGACTGAAGTTCTAACTGGCTCGTGAAAATAAGCTGACCTTCCTAAGTATCGCGGCGTTTGGTATTACAGGGAGCCTAAAAATTCAAGAGAAACAACCATGTGCCCTCAATGGCGTCGGAAACAAATCCAACTTAGCCAATCAAGCTGACGTCAGCTGCATTTTCATGGCGTATCCATACCCCACGCTCTGATTGCTCCATCACTACCACAAGTATCACCTATATATTTACAATTTGTTGTTCTGTCATTTCTGTTGCTGATATAAGCAAGACAACATACGTAGGCCTTTATGTAAACTACAAGCGCAAGCCAGAAAAACACAGTGAACACCAAAACACGTCCATTGTCCTTTATTATTTATTTATTTTTGTCAATAGAGAATCCCACTAGTGAATAATAGCAGCTGTACAAAGCAACTATTACTACGATAACACTAAAGAGAAGGAGGTAGAAAAGGAGGAAAGGCAGGTAGATTAGAGTTTACAGTTTGCTATCCTGTGCTGGCGTGGTGCAATACGGGTTGGAAAAACAGTACGAAATCCACCACGGTAGTCCAGCGGCTTCGGCGTTGCGCCGCTGAGCTCGAGGTCACGGGATCAAATCTCGGCGGCGGTGGCCGCATTGCGATCGGGGCGCAATGCAAAAACGGTCGTGCAACGCGCATTGGGCGCACGTTAAAGAACTCCAGGTGGCCAAAATTAATCCGGAGCCCCCCACTATGGCGTGCCTCACGATGGTTTCTGCCACGTAAAACACCAGAAGTTAATTTTTTAGGGTGGTAGAAAGAAACAGGTATTAAACAAAACAAGTAGAAAGCTTCAACTATAGGTACAAGCCTGTGGATCGCACAAAGCGTAGTAATGCTTCCATGGCATTCTGAGGTGATGGTGAGTAATAAACTTTTGTTTGGGCCAGTTGCTTCATAGGTGAAAGCCTTGACGAGTAGCGCAAGAAACATGGACCAAGAAAGATGCCCATCCTGTGTACTTGTATCTTTCTTGGCCCATGTTTTTTGCGCTACTCGTCAAGGTTTTCAGTGATGGTGAGTCCCGTCGATTCTGTGGTATTCTCTCTTCCGACAGAAGCATGTAGTCCAAGAGGTTGAACACGACGGAAAGTGATTCTTTCTCTACACTCTACTGCGGGTACTGGCACAGAATATGACATATTGTTTCCTTGTCACCATTATGGCGGCCGACCTGCGGTGTCAGCCAACTCTATCCGGAACTACCAGGCCTTGGTGAACGCCACGACCAAACTTAGCATACACAAAAGGGGTCGTGTCTCATCGGGAATATCCGTGGGAATATCTGTAGTGCAGTTCTTCCTACTCAGATACTTGCAGACCTACTTCCTTTTTTCTTGTCTTTATTCCCCTTTCCCTCTCCTCTCCCCATTGTGTAAGGTAGCCAACCCGTCGAGACTTTGGTTACATCACTGTCATTTCTTCTCATGTATATATATATATATATATATATATATATATATATTCATTGGCTCATGCTAACCTTGACACTCGCTACTTTGCACTGTCTACGTCAAGGAAAAACCTCAAAAATGTAAAAGATGGAAAGAGTTCGAATAAAGAAGCAACAAATGACAGGAGTAAAACATATCCTTTATTTATTCATTGCCATCCTTAAAGCCACGAATTACAGAAATATATGTCCCATGCATGTGCACTGACATTTGCGCAGAAGGGTCGCTTCGCGTGTCAGTGAGTACGCGACACTTAAGTCAGCGCGTAAGTGGCAGAATAAGTGGAGACGTAGCACCAGACCCCTTCTCCGCATCCCCATGCCTGCACTTAAACTGATGTCAGTGCCAGAAGAGCGACAATGAAGGCCCGAATGAGCGAACAGTCCTTCCTACTCATGTTCGCTCGAGCCGCTTCCGACAGCCGTGACATCCCTTCCGGCTACAGTCGAGGCTACAGGGAGTCAGTGAACGCGCGAACGTTCATTCTGGTCTCATAAAACTGTGCAGTGGTGCGACGCCAACGCTGGCATAAATTGTAATCAAGGCTCGAATTCCCACACCCGTTGTAAGGCAAGAACAATCTATGGTTGGCTGACGCTTTCGCTGCTGTGCCGTGAGTCACTGGAATTGGCTGGCGAATCGTCCTAACGCATGAATAGCTTTGTGAACTTGGCTGCTGGTTAGTTGAGGTTAACTGTAGCTTCTGCGACGCTGCATGTTATTCATGGCACTAGATTTGAGCATTTCTTCCCACTGGGCCCGAGCCAACAAGAGCACAGAGCGTAGCGGCAATGCCAGACAAGCATTACTAGGAAGTGGCATCGTGCCGACAGCACAATGAACCGCCTGCTTCTTTCAATTGTAACGATTTCCTGCTTTCCCTCGAAACATCAGAGCTTATGTAAAGACAGTGAGTATGATTTGTGTCTTTGCGAGTAGACTTTTGCTGCTGCTCTTTTAATTTTTTAACTTCCAAACGCGTATGCGTGCGGGCGTGCGGGCGTGCGACTATGGCACAGCCCAGGGAGCAAAATAAAAGCAACTAAGTATTGCTTGCTAGTATTAATCAATTGAAGGACAATCCAGATATAATGGGACTCTGGGAAAACCCACGGCGTTGCGAAGTGTTCATTACATTATTAAGAACACAAGTACTGCAGATCACACTTTTAGACATATTGGGGTATCCATGGCCCGCAAAAGAAAGTAAAGCCCTCGTAAAGTGGCGATATATTGTACGCATGCGAGATGGAGCCTATCGAAGAACCGATGTCACGCTGTGTTTTAGGGGTAAAAAGCAATGCGTCACGCAAAAGCCATCCCCATTATCCCCGAGCAGCGACGCCAGCAGGCGCCGTGTGCAAATGCGCCACGATCACCGCTCTTGCGCAACCGCGCTAACGGCGGGTGTGCCTCGTACACGGCACCGCCGGAGTACAGCGAGCACGTAAGGCGGCGTGCAAAGGGGAGCAGCACCGCTTCGAAGGGCGCCCGCCTCGCTCCTTTTCCCACGTCCGCACTAATAGAGGGACGCACGTTGTGGACAGGGACACGTCGGTGCCCGTATAATTAATCCTCAACTATTTTAATACGCGCCTGCGGTGTACTTCCCCCGCCGCATGGCTTCCGGTTGCCTCCGCCAGTGGTCCTATCGAACCGCCAAGCTCGGCTCGAAACACGTGGCCAAAACCGTGCTGGCGTATACGTTTCCATACCCACCTTCTGTACTTCGCCTGTTTCTTCTAATTCCTTGCCTCATACTTTTTTTTTCTTAATTCACCAAGCTCATTTCTCCCTTTTCCTTTTCCACTTCTTTCTAACCTTGGGTTTGTTCCTCATTTCTTGTCTCTCTTAATGCGAAGCATTCCTTCCCTCATTCTAGGAACATCGTAGTATATGTCGGTAGGTATTTCCTGTCTCAGCATGCATCGGACCTCTGTACGAAAACAAATGGGTGACACGACGGTGGAATCGAACATTTAAAAAAAATTCCAGTGCAGCACTCGTTCGCACCATGGCTTTGAGAGCAGCAGTCATGCCCGTCGTTACTTCTGCAAACGTGGCTCCTTTGGCTGTTTTGGATGTCACTCAACGAAGTGTGGTCGTCATGCCGCCGCCACCATCATCATCATCATCATTATTGTTGTTGTCATCCTAATTGTTGTAACACACATTTGAAAGTCTTTCCAGGCGATTTCAAGAATTTACGCGAAGTTGAGGGTTTTGAACACAGTCGTTGGAGTAACTGCGGTCTTAGTAAATAAATTCAGGGGCAGCTGAGGAGTCAAGTCTAATCTTTATGGGGGGGCGCGGTGACTACAAAGTGGATTTCAGGGTAGCAAACTTGTCAGAACTCCTTTTAGTGCATCATGCGAAAGTTTATAAGTTGCACTTATGAAAACTTTTCCGCAGCAATTCCCGATTATTTTTCAGCAAACGCTTCCTGGCTATTTCTCACATGTCTTTCCACCATGGGATATTTTTACGTGCGACAAGTGTTTCACAGCGAGATATAATCATCAATAATTCACTCTTTGCCGTTGGATCACACGCATGAATTCTACTAAATAAGCTGTGGGGTCCACGGTCAACCATACGTTTAAAGAATGCGTACTCGTGAAGTTTAAATAGCTTTTTGGAAGCGAATCATAATTTCGGGCACTATTAATATAAAAATTGATAAACGTAAAGCTTCTGAGTGGTTAGAATGATATTGTACGCTGTGTATTTCCGACCGTTTTTGGAAGCAGTGATGTCATTTTTTTTTTAATCCTCAGTGGCGCTGTAGGCAAATCTTTGTTTTTCATTGCGCACAGCGTCGTCTTCGCCACATGATGAGGATTGAGAGGCTGAGGAGGTGACCTGCTGACGATAACCCGATGATCACGTCGAAGACAGCGCAACGGAAAAGATACATGAACGGACGGATTCAGAAAACCAAGTTTCGGAGCTCCTAACTGCTGTCGTTAGTGCATAAAAGAAGTTGTTAGTTAAATATATTCGACAAGACAATTTCCAGGAATTACACTCAGAAGATTCCAGTTATCTCCGCTGACGAACTAAACCGCCTGCATACACAGAATAATGTGCAACCTAGATATGCGGAATACCCTAGAAGCCACATCAGAGCCTCCGTGCCAAGCTCGCGCTCGTTGCATAAGAGTCGTTTCTGAGCTGCCCATTGAGAATTGCACGTCTGGCTGCTTCTTAATAACCCGCTGCGAACCGCGAACGCGACGGAGCGAGCGAAGCCGTCAACGCGCGCCTACACACGCGTGCGATCCACGCATGGGGGACAGTCGGCGCAACACGTCGCGTGGGAGGCCTCTTAGTGAGAGCGCGGCGAGCCCCTATCTTGCCAAACTTCGACTACGTACAAATCGTACACTCGATATGGAAACGTGGAAACGCGGAGTAGGCGGGCGTCACGTGATCCCAACCCAGCGGATACAGCGGGCGTGGGCCCTGCGCTGCACTTCGAGGCACTGACGACGCCGACGACGCCCCGAACACCACGTGACTGTGACTACACGAGCCCCCTAAACATCCCCGGCGCTGTCGTCACAAACATGAGGCACGTGTTCGGCGGCCAGATAACTAGCGTCGGGGCGCGTTGTCGCCTCTTTCGCCTGGTACTGTATGCGTGGGCGTGAGTGAACGCGCATTTACAGAAACGGACGCGTTCACTATCCTTGCCGGCACGCGAGCAGCGTTTCTCGAAGCAGCCACCGTGACGTCAGAGAAGCGGAGCGTTCCCGAAATAGGCACGACCCCGGGCCACGAGAATCGCGCCGCTGCCGCGCTATGGCACGCTTACGGCGATACCGCATGTATCCGATGAGCACTTCCACCAGTGTCATTGTACAGGAACCAAAGACCGTCGAGTTTCCCACAACTGCTAGACGGAACTCTGGCGCTGCGATCGTTCAGCCAGCACGCACGGAAATGACGGGCCGTGCATTTATTTGTCTGATCTTCGTGATTAGGGCTTCAGGCGTCCGTGTGTTTATTGCGCTCCATCTGAGCCACTGTTAGCGTGCCATATAAAAGGGGCATTGCTGCCTGTCGGAAGTTTTATTCGAAGTAAATTATGTTCTTGTCATTCGTAAAACATGCCCATTCAAGAGACTCAAGATCATCCCCTGAGTTTATTACGCGGAAGTATAAAACGGGCCAAGATAAACTACAAGTCTGTAAAGCGTATACCTGGAATGATTCTGATGGCACTCTTGAGTGCTTTACAGATTCGTTATTTCAGTCTAAACAGCAGGGTGGACAAATAAGTTGGAAACGACTGGACGCAATTAGGAGTCAACTGAAAAGAAGGAAAATGACGTGACCGACATGACGCCGGTACACACCAAATCATTCGAATATATCCAATACGTTATTAGCGTACAAAGATAGCGACAACAAAGCGGATTACGGCGTCCTCCTAAACACTTTTTCCTAAGCTTTTCTTTTTATGCCACAGTTGGCACCACTTTCTCCACGCCGATATAATGACAATACGTGGAACGAAACTTCTGTCAACATTCGTACGCTATAACTGCATGCAGCGAGGTGCCTTGAATGCACTTAAACATCGCGCTGCTCCGACTTGCAGCCGCTTTGGTCCTGAAGTCAAATTATGCTGCTACGTTTTTCATCTTCCACTGGATCCACGAAATCTAAATTTTTTCATCTTTCGGCACTTTGATTACATTCCGCACCACAAAACACCTGCGACACATCCGGAACAACTTGCGGTACAGTATGCCAAGGGCGTAGGCAGGAGGGGGGGGAGTGGCTTATGGAGATTTAGCCCCCTCCCCTCCGACTTATTTTCGTGCTGTCCATGCACCGCCGACCAAAGCAAGCACCGGCGCCAGAAATAATTCTGGATTTTGTCTAGAATGTCTTTTTCCTCGCTCGAAAAGACATTTCACGGCGAACATTGCGAACTCAGGCTGGATTTCGCGGCAACGCCCATAAACCGGGAGTCACATAACGCAAGCAGCCCCAACCGAGCACAAAGTTTCAATGGCGTTTTGATGGCGAACTGGATCGCCGCGGCATCTCGCGGAGGCCGCGAAATCTACGGAGCGCATGGATGTCAATTCCGAAACTTTATAGGTACAAGTCTCATAAACCTTTGATGCGAAAGGTGCATTGACATTTCCAAAGTTGTGCTTTAGATGTTCAATTGCTGAACTTCGTGGGTTTAATGCATTCGACGCCAAAGGTGCATTGACTATTCTCGGAACATACAACGAGACAAGCCAAATCAACACACTATCAGACGAGTTGACTAAGCACGCAGCGAGGTCTGATGAGACGAAGCGCTGTGGTGGTTCATTTATGCCGTCATGTCACATAAAAAATATCAACTTTTTTTTTTCACCTACGCCAAGGCATCCATGTCAAGTCACTAAAGCCAGCCAAGGTAACAACGTTCTTATTTTTTTTTTCTAGTTTGACTTTTATTCGCGAGGACACATTGGACCTCTTCAATTTATTTGTTGTCGCTGCCCTACCCGCTGGCTGCCAGAGCCAGCCAGAGCGCATACGTTTTTCTCGTGTTGCCCCGACCACCGCGCGGCACAATTCGGTGCGCGTTCGGTTTGCTCTGGCCGAGTTGATTTTCACCTGGCAAGAGTCTAAATTGACACTTCCGGCCAGGAACACTGTACAGGCCCCCAATCAACGCGCTGGACAAGAAAAGCCGCAGAGCAGCTCTGGCCGCAAGAACACTGCAACAGCGGCGCAGCTCCCATTATCGAAGCAAGCTTGGCCTCCGCTGACTCCACGCAACGAGGAGAGACCGCCCATCAACCATACAAAGGTGAGCTGGGCAGGAGTAGTCTCCCACAATAGCAGCTCCTCACAAGATGCTGATAGCTCTCTCATCAAATACTTGCTAAATCAGAACGAAATGCTTAAAAACGCAATCAAGCAGATCAAAGCCTGCTACTTCCAAACCACTGCCACAAACGCTTGCGCCCACACTCACAGGTCCTCCGACAGAACAAATGGACACTCTCGCATCCACTGCTACGACGGAAGCCGCAACTCCAATGCCGCCTTCATCACACACGCAGCCCCCACCCGCAAAAAGGAAGAACGCCGAAATAACAAACACCGAGAACACCGTTGAAAACGCCATATTTGTCCTCACTGACCGCATGGACATCCTGGAAAACAAACTTGTTGCCCTTGAAAATCGGCTACAGAGCAAGCTTGATGCATTTATTTGTGAGGCACCTGCACAGTTTTGCCGGTTCCAAGAGCTAATCGACAGCTGGGAAGACGCTCCGCGACGTCACAAGTTCCAGTCCTTCAAAACGACAATAATGATGAAGCCAGCCCATAGTCTAGTCATCTGGCAGTGGGACTGCAGGGGGTTCCGCCACAAGCGCGCATGTCTAACACTATTTCTACAGAGTCGTAATGAGCTCCATGACATTATAGCCTTGCAGGAAACACACGGGAAAGTCACGCTACCTGGATACAACACGTTTCAAGACCCTCACATAGACAAGCCCAACACTGCCATACTTGCAAGACGACATCTTTCTGTTAAATGGGACACATCCAGCATTACTGCAATCCCCCACGATTTGATCAAAATTCTACCTCAAAGCCACACACAACCCACCCTATGCGTGTTGAATGTTTATAGCCCTCCCAATGCTCGACAACACCGCTTTGAGAACATGCTTGCTCAGGCCAAGGCTAACGCCAATGAACAGCCGCTAGTCGTAACGGGCGACTTCAATGCCCCCATCAAATGTGGGACCACTCCGCATCCACTCCTAAGGGAAGAGCTCTATGGCAGCACATACAAAATCAAGGTTTCACCATCTACAATGACTTCACTCTTCCTACCCGGCTAGGAAATAGCGTCAGTAGGGATACATCCCCCGACCTCACCCTAACTAACCGCATCACTCAGGCGACGTGGCAAAACCTCCAAAACAACTTAGGAAGCGACCATTACATCCTCGAACTCCGTGTAGATTTTAAGCACAGACCGCTGGCCACGAAACCACTAAGGCTTACCAATTGGACGCAATTCAGAAAATCTCGCTGCAACACTAACGAAGGAACCATTACCGGCATTGAGCAATGGGCGAACGCCTTGCAGGCAGACGTAGAGGCCCATACCACCACTCTCCCGCTAGACACACCCTTGGCCACAATTGATTCCAAGCTACTACACATGTGGGAAGCGAAGCAAGCTGTACTTAGGAAATGACCAACAGCACGTTACAATCACAAACTCCGAATCCGGATCGCCAAATTAGACTCTCAGATCCAACAATACGCCATCAAATTGGCGGCACAGCAATGGACTCACGTTTGCGAAGGAGCGCATGGTAATCTCAGCACTAAAAAGACCTGGCAATTGCTCCGGCACCTGCTCGACCCCACCACGTCTAGGACGCACAATAACCACCAGATGAATAAACTGCTTCATGAACATGCAGCAGACCTGCCGGCCATGTTCAGCAACCTGACCTCCAAACATATGCCCCCTCTTACGCAAATACCCATGCCCGACTATGCTGGTGAAACCAACGAGGAGCTTTGCAGCCCCATCACAGAAGCGGAGGTTCGACATGCCCTCAACCAAGTGCGAACCACCATGGCACCAGGCCCAGACTCTGTGACTAATAAAACGCTTCGCAACCTCGATGAGAAATCCATAAGCAAACTCACCGAGTATTACAACCACTGTCTCGAAGAGGGGGAGATACCCCAACAATGGAAAGCAGCCAAAGTGATCTTCATTCCAAAGCCGAATAAGCCAATTCACATAACTTCCGTCCAATTTCTCTCACTTCATGCATAGGGAAGATCTTGGGGCACGTAATCCACCTACGCCTCTCCAAATACATCGAACATAATCACTTGTTCCCTTCGGACATGACTGGCTTTCGCAAATCTCTTTCTTGTCAGGATGTCATGCTAAGGCTCAAAGAAGACATTATCGAACCGAGCGACGCACGTGACACACAAGCGTTGCTCGGCCTCGACCTCAAGGGCGCCTTCAACAACGTGACCCACTTGGCCATACTACGCGAACTTAGCAGTATAAACTGCGGGGAGCGAATCTACCGCTATATACGCAGCTTCCTCACGAAGCGCACTGCGACGCTACAATTAGGCAGCGAACAATCTGGCCAAAATAAGTTTAGCAAGCACTGGCACGCCCCAAGGGGCAGTACTTTCCCCCCTCCTCTTCAATTTGGCTATGAGACCTTTAGCTTGCACTCTCAGGAAGATTCCTGACCTCCGATTCACGCTGTACGCGGACGATATTACGCTGTGGATGACCGGAGGTTCTGACGGGCACATCCAAGACACCCTGCAAGCCGCAATTGATCAGGTCGAACAAGTAGGTCACGAGTTGAATCTGAGGTGCTCCCCCACCAAATCACAGCTTCTCCTTCTGCGCCCCACAAGACGCTTCAGGGCTTCACCCCCGAATATCCAACTCACGGTTGAAGGGCACCCTATACCCCAAGTAGACAGGATAAGGGTCCTAGGATTACACCTCCAATGCAACCGAACAAATCAGCATACCTTGCAAGCACTACAAACAACGGTAGATAATACGCTCCGCCTGATAGGGAGGACCTCCAACAAACACGGAGGGCTTCGAGAGAAGGAGCTAATTCAGCTAATCAAGGCTTTTGTCTTAAGCAAAATCACCTTTGCACTACCGTACCTCTCACTCTCTAGGCAGGAAGAGGATACTGTGAATTGCTTGATCCGCAAGATACACAAAGTCGTTCTCGGTGTTCCAATTAGAGCATCCACACAAAGGGTGATGGCCACGGCCACACTAAATACCCTTCAAGAATGAACCGAAGCACATCTATCATCGCAATACCATAGACTCACCACCACTGAAGCTGGGCGTGAGATACTGAGACAACTTCATCATGTTCCATCGTTCAACGAAAGCAAGCGACATCAACTTCCTCCGAACATACACGGCCAATACCACATCCAGCCCCTACCCAGAAACATACACCCCGAATTTCACGCCAAACGCCGCAAACTTCGAGCCAAGGCGCTACAGCGCAGCTATGGACAGGCTGAAGGAGTGTACTATGTAGACGCTGCAGCCTACGCCCCTAAACATCGTTACGCTATAGCGGTTGTAGACAACCAGGGCAACACTGTTTGTTCAGCATCAGTCAAGACCACCTCGGCGGGTGACGCGGAAGAGGCCGCCATTGCACATGCATCGGGGCTACCCGATTGCGACGTCATCATTAGCGACTCTAAGACTGCTATCCGGAACTTCAGTAACGGCTACATTAACAGCCTCGCGCACTCTCTACTTGTAGCTCACCCACCAGAAAAAGACATCGCTCTCGTATGGACTCCAGCACATCAAGGACTCCATGGCAACGAAATGGCTCATGCCGCTGCTCGAGGATTCACGGACCGAGTGGCCGGAAATATGGGCCTAACTCTAGAAGCCAATGACTCCCAACAACACACCAATGAAGACACACTCGTCACATTCCATGAAATTTGCACACATTACAGAAACCAACGCCTAATGTATCCACCTCTCTCTGTGTCTAGAATGCGTCAGAGAGAAATACTGTGGCGACAACTACAAACTCGCACTTTTCTTACCCCGCGCACTTTGCACTTGTTCTTTCCCGCCACATACCTAACACCCAAGTGTCGCTTTTGCCCTGTCCCCATAGCAGATCTCTCCCATATAATGTGCCAATGCCCCATCAAGGACACCCAGGACACCAAAGCGGCAACGGGGACATCAAAGCTAGAACCTGAACTGGTCCGTGGGTTGGAGCTCACCGAGGCCTGCGCGTGCCAGGGATGTATAATATCGGCTGTCCGCTGACAGCCAATTATTTTATGCGAAGACCCCCTGGCACGCTTCGGCCTTCGCGGCCCCAACCCACGGACCACCCTGCTTCCAGCTTTGATCCCCCCGCTACCCCTTGGGTGCCCCGGAGATCCTGCGCGCCTGCTTTATTATAATCTCAGGTGCTCTCTTGAGGCCTCCATTTCTCGGTTGCATGTGCCCTCCTGGAGCAGTGCTGGTAAAAAAATCCAATCTATCGTCGCGACGAAAAAAGCGATCCGCGACTTGTACGACACCAGTCAGAACCTTGCCCCTTCAGACACAGCGATCACCAAATGCGGCGTTCGTGCCCATTGCCTCACCGCGCGGGCAGCCAGCGGCGGAGCGTAAACAAACTCGACCGCACTCCGCAATGCCGGCATGTCTGGGGACAAACGAATGCAACGCACGCTAAGAAACCTCCTCCGTAGTGCCTAGGCAGAGGAGGAGCAAAAGCCCCCAAATTTTCTCTCTCGCGCCCACTCTTACTCCCGCTTGCGCACAAACGGCTGGCGATCCCTCAAATGAACGTCTCGTCTTTCTGGCTTGCAGACGAGAAAAAGAAACAATGGTCGCTCGCCGCCATCAGTGTGGGGACTCAACGGATTGCACCGCATTCGCTTGAGCGCAACCTCTCCGGAAAGTCTTGCCTTGCCGGTGTAAGATACCGAGCAGTATGTGTATGGTTCTCGGTGGACCAATCGTCTCACATTTTCTTCGATATTCCTTCGGCAGCAACACTAGGTGCACAAAGTAGGCATTCGATTGCAGCCAACATACTTTCCTTTGAGTTTCTTTTTTTTTTTCAATTCGGTGCCCCCGCCCAACAAAAGGAAAAGAAATAGATTATTGGGGCGCAGTGAATTGTCGCATGGTGAAAGTTCGATTTTGCTACTTCTTCTTTTGCGGAAAGTAATGAGCCACGGGACGCTTCAGTTGCCGGATACTCTTATTATATTATTGCGATAGCAATTATATGGACACTCCAGGCGCATTCCTACAGTCGCCGTCGCCCTCATGTTTCGTATAAAGTTCAAGGGCGATAACATCGTGACCGAGCGCCGCAAGCTGTATATGCGAGTGAAAGCTAGGGGGTGGGGGGGTGGGGGGGTTGTATGGGCGAGCTGACGATGGTGGCTTAGTCTTGTGTGCGCAAGGGAGAAAAGTGAGGAGAAAGCGCACCGCCTCCTGTGGCTCGCGATACATCAAGGGGAGCGGAGGGAGGAGGCGCTGTAATCTTTGTATCTCTGATTTCGCAACATGTTTATTTGCCTTGTTTGACGCATTTTATAGTGACTTTTTCTTAGATACATAGATTAATTGGAGACGTAGACGTATATTTAAATATCTTATTGCGAGATTTTCTGTATACGTGAAAACTGTTTCCAGTTACACTCTTTTGCCCTTTATCAAGCTGTATCTTCACATTTGTATATGCCATTGTATCTTCTAATTTCTAATGTACGAGGACGAGTCAAGCGAAAATGAGCCAACACACCACGCAATAATGGTTCGGATCTTTATGTGCGAGGCACGCGCGTATCCCAGGGGCATCTCTCATTTAGAAAAGTGACACGCAGGTGTGCCGATAAAGGTTCTTTAATGCCCTCATACACTGGGTTGAACATGGTTGCGTGACATAATGGACACTCCAGAAGTTGAACAGCGCGGTGTCGTGAGGTCTTTGACAGCTGAAGGTGTCTCTTAAAAAGAAATTAGTCGCCGTATGGCTGCCGTGTACATTGAACATTGCATTTAATTCGCCACTGTGAAGTGTTGGAGCAAACGGTTCAAAGAAGGACGTGAAAGTTGCAAAGACGACCCAAGACCGGGCCGAAGCCATCGTGCAATCACCAATAACAAAATTGCAAAGGTTGATGAGCTGATGAGACAAGAACGGAGGATAAGCTCGATGAACTTGCACAGCGTGTGAACATCAGTCACGGTTCCGTTCACGCCATAATTCATGAACATCTCCGTTATCGGCTCTTGTGTGCGCAACGAATGCTCAAGATTTGGAACCACCGCCAGAAGATGGAGAAGTTCGGCGCTGCCTTGACTCATCTCATCCGGTATCACAATGAGGGTGACGACTTCTTGTCTGCAATTGTGATCGGGGACGAACCATGGTGCCACTAGTATACGAGCCTGAAACACGACGGCAAAGCTTACAGTGGAAACATTCGAATTCAACACGCCCAAAGAGATAGAGAGAGAGAAAGGGGAAAGGCAGGGAGGTTAACTAGAGGGGAAGATCCGGTTTGCTACCCTACGCTGGGGAAAGAGGGGAGGCGGAGGTAAAGTGATAACGAAGTAGAGATAAAGAAAGAAAGGAGCACAGACATACAATTGCAGTTGGTCATGTCGCCGCACACTGTCACCGCACAGCACAGTAGCACTTGCAGCACTATGAACATCTGTTCATGCTACAGCCGCTTGTCCAATTCTGTAGCCCTTAAAAACTGCAACAGTGCCCTCGTCGCCTTCTGCTGCGATGGCTTGTGATGGCGGCATTTTAATATAAGTTCCTCTGTTAGAGGTATTCGGTCAAATCGCCCTATCGCGTTTGCGAGCGATCGTCTCTGTAAATTATAGCGACGACAGTCACAGAGAAGGTGCTGAAGAGTCTCCTCGTTACCACAGTTATCACACGAGGCGGCGTCGGCCCATCCGATTCGGAAAGCAAAAGACTTGGTGAACGCCACCACTAGCCATATTCGACAAAGCAGGGTGGCTTCGCGACGGCAGAGTCCAGCTGGAATGCAAAGGCGTAGAGAAGAGTCTAGGTTGTGCAGCCGGTTGTTTTGAAAACTTCCTGCATTCCCCAAGGAGAACGTGATATCATGGCTGAGCATTCAAAGTATTCTTGCGGCATCTGTCCTTGATAATGGTATCGGCTCCTCTTCGTCGCCTTGAAGAGCCGACCGAGCAGCGTTATCGGCGTGTTCGTTTCCTATGACGCGGCAGTGACTTGGAAGCCACTGAAATGTCACGTGGTGTCCTTTCTCAGTCAGGGTATGGATTAGTTCTCTAATCTCGTGTCCCAGTTGTTCGTGTGGTACACGCCGCAAGGCTGATAGCAAAGACTGCAGTGCTGCCTTCGAGTCACTAAATATTGATCATCTTCGAGGTTGTTCTTGGCTGACGAAACGAAGTGCAGCGCGAAGAGCTGCAAGTTCCGCAACCATCGGTGTCGTTGGGTGACATGTCTTGAAACATATGGTGGTGGTGGATTTCGCTGGGAAAACCACAGCTCCAGAGGAACACTGGAGAGTTGCCGATCCTTCAGTATAAATATGTACGTGGTCAGCATACCTCTCGTGCAAAAGGAGCAGAGTTAGTTGTTTAAGAGCAGGTGATGACAGCTCAGATTTTTTCCTGGTTCCTGGTATGGTGAGGTACACTGCAAGTCGAGCCAAACACCATGGAGGAATCGATGGCTTAGTTGCGGGGGTGAAGCCTGATGGAAGGCAGGTGTAATAATTCGAAATCATAGTACAAAATGATGCCTGCGGCCTTTCTGGCGGTAGTGTTGCCAGATGATGGGAACGGGCATGGGCAACGTGCCTAATGTGCACTCTCGACACTTCCACCGCAATGTGTGTTTGTATGGATTGGTCCCGGGCTATCGCGATAGTCGCTACTGTCGATGTGCATTTTGGAAAACCAAGACAAACCCTGAGAGCCCGAGCTTGAATAGCCTGTAGAGCACGAAGATTTGCCTGGCAAGAAGTGTTGGTCAGTACGGGCAAACTGTACCTCAGGAAGCCCAGAAAAAGAGCCCTGTACAATTCCAACATTGCATGCAATGACATTTCCCTAGTGTTTCCGCCCAGAAACTTGAAAAGCCGGGAGATTGCTGTCAGACGCTGTTTCAAGTAGGTCACGTGAGGGTTCCATGGTAGATCTCTATCAACGATTATTCCAAGAAATCTGTGAGTCTTCTCGTAAGAAATTATCTGGCCATCTATTGAGATGGTGTAGGGTGCCATTGGTTTGCGAGTGAATGCCATCAGTGCACATTTGCCTAACGAAATTTGAAGGCCTTGGTTGCGGAGTTATATAGCTGTCAGAGTAGCAGCTTTTTGAAGTCTTGCACGTATCTGAGGACGTGTCACACCTGAAGTCCATATACATATGTCGTCTGCGTACACTGATATCTTGATCGCTGCTGACAGATGATCAACGAGACCAATGAGTGTGAGGTTAAATAGGGTAGGGCTTAGTACACCGCCTTAAGGAACACCTCGGTAGGTGTAGTGTCGTGCGGTCTTACCACCGCCGGTACACACAAAGAAAGATCTCATAAAAAGGTAATGAGAAATCGGAAAACTCGTCAACCTAGGCCAACCATCTCAAAAGCATCGAGGATAGCCTCGTGGGATACGTTATCGTATGCCCCATTGACATCCAAGCCAAGGCGGTCATTTCCGTCGGAAAAGTGCTGACTTTTTTTTTTTTTGATAATCAGGGGTCATTACTGATAAAATTTGCTAAATCTTGAGAGACTGTCAATTGTTTCTGATAAAGTCAAACGCCTAAACGGCTACGTGTCGCAATCAAGAACAAACGACGTGGAAAATTGAGTAATTGGGTCGTCTTGCTCCACGACAATGCTCGTCCCCACGTCACTGATGTGGTTAATATAAAACCGGCAAAGTTCAAGTGGGAAACGCTGCAACATGCGCCATACAGCTCAGACCTGTCGACTTGGGATTTCCACATTTTGAGGCAACCGAAAAAACAGCCCAAGGGAATCAGATTCGTGTCGGACGATGACGTGAGAGAGTCAGTTGCAGACGTTTTGAAGCAGCAACCGAAAGAGTTTTATGAGACGGGAATCATGCGAATCGTTAGTCAATGGGACAAATGTCTAAATTCTAATGGAGACTTTTAAATAAAGTACCCCGTTTGTCATATATTCGCATTGGCTCACTTTCATTTGACTCGCCCTCGTATATTTTGCAGAACTCCTGCTTTTTATACGTGCGCTCTGTTGCGACTACAATTTCTGTGCAATTACTCACGATACACGACCGGTGACAGCTGCTCCTGCGTAATACATCGGAACAAACGACAGCGGCATTGAGGTTTTTCACTGGCCATTGCATATGTACAAGAATGTAAACACGGGTCTTGAATGACAAAGTTTCATTAACATATTTGTCCTCAACTTATTCATTTCATGGCCTTTACATTCTTCATATCAGCGGCATGAACTGCTTTGCTGGTTTTGAACTCATATAGTTCTAAATTTCGTGCGATATTTCTTAACTTACTATATAGACAAAAGACATGGAAGCATTCATATCAGTTATTTTGGGCACAACTTTTGGCACATACGAGTATGAAAAAATACGTATTTTACTTGTTTTGACAGTGCGTAGCGTTCAAGAATTCGTTTGCAGCATCTTTGGCAATGGCAATGCAATTACTATTCATGTATTTGATCCCGCGACAAATTGTTTGAGGAAGCTTTAGCTCGAGCCCAACTCCGACGCGGCCTACTCAAATACATGTAAAACGCGGAAACGCTTTTCTGAGATAACGCCTGGATAGCTTTTCATGAAATTTGTTGCATTTGAGAGAGAAAGTTAAATTCTAGTGTCGGTTGCAAGCGGAATTTTGATTTAGGGCCTGAATTTTGTTTTAAAGAAATTTCGAAAAATATAAAAGCTAGAACGAAATAGAAGCTAGAACGAGATATAGAAGTTAGAAATATAGAACGTCGTTTACAATCTAATAGATCTGCATCAAGAACAGATATCGCGGTTTTGTAAACGGCATCTATTATAACAGTCAAAGCGAACTAATTTGATATGTCAATTTGTATCATATGTGAGTTGGTTACGTTTTGTATAAGGGTTCTGCAAAAGCCCTATTTACATAATGCTAATTTTTTTTAGATTCAGGTGTAACATATCAATTTTGTCCACTGTAGATGTACTATTATATTCAATTCACAGAATTGTGATATCATTTTTTACTGTTGAGTTACAGAGTGTTGAACTTGATAGTTTCGTCTGCCGAAACTTTGCGATTTTCGCCAATTTTTATTAAAGAATTGACAACCTAAATGAAAAATTCGAAACTAGCAGTCACTATAATTTAAGTTCTTCTTTGGAATTCAAGAAACCTGGTCAAATTTGGTGCATCAGTTGCCGAGAAAAACGAACTCCCCTTCTACATGTATTTAGATAGGAGCATCCGAGCTAAAGCTTCTTCTTAAAGAAGAGGCCAATTTGCAACGTGAGCCCCACCGAACGAAATTTCTGGCTACGCCACTGAAGTGTGCTTACATATATATATATATATATATGGGCTCTGGTGACATTGAACTGATGCATTATGGTATACGGTGAAAGCGAGCGCCTTTGCGATGCGCTGCGGCTGCATTCGGCCTCCCAGCGCTCACCGACGGCGGCGAAAAAGCGACGAGCGCCGTGCGGTTCGACCATCACGTTTGAATCGCCGAGCAGTGTACGCGACTCACTGAAACAGTAATGGCATTGCGAGCAGATAGGTGCACGAAGCGCATTTTAGATCTAATACGTCGGTACACCCATTGGAGAAGAAAAGGAAATTGGTTGATCCCGCTTTCACAGGAATTGGTCATAACACGAAAGTAATACCTGCATCCGTGAGGCATTGGCAGCTCTGTTGCCCACTCGCAAATACAAGTCCATAAATGTGCACCCTTCCATTAGTTGCAGACGATCGGAACCATGTGGTACACTCGGCTGGTCCCTGCCGCGCTCTGACTCGGATTGCAACGATGCGGTACCCGCTCTTGTAGGAGCTAGAGAAAGCCTGAGCAAGCCGAACATGCTGCCGCTCGCCAGAGCAATCGGAAGCCGGAAGAGGAAATACGTCAACACTTCTGTTGTAAACAAACAAGATGCACAGGCGCGGTAACTTACCGCCACGGCTGACGTCACGTCAACAACGAAAGCTGTAGGTGCCACGTGACCAGAACTCTACCAGATTTTGGTCGCGCTCACAAGTCGAAGGTGAGAGCGCCTCCGAGTGGAATGAACTGGAGCACGGCGCTTTGAAAAAACCAGCCGAATGTGTTCGCAGCGCTCGAGTTTGACCAACCGAGTGCACGTGTAGTTTGTCGCTATGGAGCCAAATTTATTGTAAATTCATATGTGAGTGGGCGACGTTTGCACACCACCAAACGTCGCCCTGAAGGTCATTCTGGCCAGTCGTTTGGTTCTCCTTTTAGATATTTCATGTACTGTTGATCACTAGGTAAGAACAAAAATGATGAAACACTACGTTTGCGGTATACAAACATCTTATTAATGTTGTTTCCAATGCTAGTGCAGAAAATACACAAAAAGCCACAGTTGGAATTATTGATCGGGCGTTGCAGCTGCAACAGGAATGCCGGGAAATTTGCTCGATGATGATTGCGTGACGTACAGCCAACCACAAAATTTTACTGAACCCGAGATCTGATAAAAAACTGAATGTCTGCGCAGCCTCACAACGCAGCCTAGCATTCGCATTTACAGCCTCTGCCAGTATACGTGAACAACATTGTGATGTTCGGTTTTACTGACTACTGTTGCAGGCTGCTCGGAAATTGAAGTTTTTCTAAGATCCCGTGGTCCGCAAACACTTGTGGTTGACTGTACGTTCGTACATGAGGCAGACTTACTCTCGAGCTCGGCAGAGGACATTTTCTTGTTAAAAAAGCACTGAAGCGATAAGCGTACAAAGAACTCATATTTACGCACAATACGCTTTGCACGCTTTATGGTGACCACAATATCACAGCGCACACAGCGAGCAGAAGCTGACGCCATTTTATGAGTCGGTGGTTTCTTCAACACAGCGGGAAGTAAGAGGAAACATGTTTACGAGCAGCGCTCTCCTCGAGTGAAGAGGCGCGCTTCACACACGCAGCTCCTTTCTGTTTTACGGGAATGCTCGAAGACACGCGTCTCGCCTCGCCGTCAAAGGCTTCTTCGAAAGGTCACACAGCGAGACAGGTTTCTCTCGGTGGCGCTTAAAAATATCCTCCTCCCGCTTTAACAGACTTCATTCAGCAAAGAAGGTGCTTTAAAAAGAGGACTTCATTAAAGGACGCAGACTGTGCGTGAGTGGCGCCTAGTGGTTTGTTCCTGCCATCATTCCTCTTAAAAGCTTGATTTAGCCTGTAACTAAATCTCGTCCTTGCCTGTTTGTCTGGCAGGAAGCCTTTCTTCATGGTAGTGATCTAATTGATGAGTACAAATACCATGCAAGGTACGAATGAAAAAGCTCATATTGGTGCCGCCCACAAGTATAGTAATAGCAATCTCGTTGCTTACCGCTGCCGGCGACTGCTGATCAACTAGGCCAGAAACCTTCAAATGATTGAACGCTTTCTATACCACTTACACTTTCCTCGTTTTATGCTTTTATGATCTGCAACACGCATTCTTTGTCCCCAAATGTACACGAAATGTAATCCCAAATCTTTTATATAGGCGTTTTACTTAAAGGCTGGCGTCTTATTCAAAGAAGCCATTGCACATTCTTTCAACGTCGACATATACCCTATATTTAGAGCAGAAAAATTTTTTCTTAATGATGCCGCTTTCATACCCAACAATATCTGTATCTCCATCAGTTGTGGGATAAGCTGTCTTCCTCAGTGACATCAGGCACTTACCGTTAAATGTGAGCGAACGATGTGAAAGTCTCATGGTTGCGGCGTCAAACACTGTATACTAGGCTGTGCTATTTTTTTTTTACGATGATGAACGGTTATGATTTATCGAGCAACTTCGTCAAGTTATTGCACTCTTTTATTTTATTTTTGCACATGTAGGCGAGCACTAACAATGTGAAACATCACTTCAAGCTTTTGTGATGCAGATATTGGTGTGTCGTGTTTCATTCTACGCCCGGCTGCACAAAGTGAACAAATTACGTTCTCTTGAAATTAAGATTACTGATCTGCTATGCCTTATTCCGCGTCCAATTTCACATTTTTGTTTGTTACAGTGCGCTCGCCACTTCATGAGGCTCCTTCATACTTTATGCTTGTATACTAAGAGAGAAAGCTCTTTATGGAATAAGCAGAGTCTAGCCAGGTATTTTTCACCTACGCGCTACACTGTAGGGAATGGAATATGCTTATTTAGCACTATATATAAATATATATAAAATTTTTATGCTTGTTTAAAAATTTTATATGAAGCCTCTAGGTCTTGAATAGAGGTCTTACAGAGAGCTGTGTGGTGAGATGAAATTAGCCAATTCGCAGGCATAAGATGAGGTCAGCTTGCGCAAGACAGGGTAATTGGAGATCGCTTGGAGATGCCTACATCTTGCAGTGAACATAAATTTCTGGATATAAATTGGCTGACCATGACGTTCTGAAAATAAATTTTGGCTGTGTGATTCAGCGAGAATCTGCCGGCAATACTGAAAGTGGAATTGTGGAGCATCGTCAAGACTGATAAGTCTATCGCCGCTTTTGCAATTCAGTAATCCGATATCAGTGAAACGTCGTGAGGAGGATCACTGTGAATGTAAAATAATGGATAGTCATGAAACTTAATCACACCTCAATCCTCAAACCCTATCCTGGCTACCACCTTGTTAGACCAATTCATAAGCTTTTCTTGGGTAAATCAGTTATGCGGAATCTCGCTAGGTGGAGGAAGTGTCGCGAAAGGGAAAATTCTCATCCACCTGAATGTAGCACGAAGCTACAGAGTAAATCCACACGGGCTTCTCAGAAAGAAAGCCTCGCAATTTAGCAAGAACTAGGCGTGGTGAAGCCTCACAGTGGAGAAAAAATTGTCCTGCTCCCGTCCCAGACCAAGACGAATTTCTTTCTGAACTGCGAGAAAGAAAGCCGCATGGGCTTCTTTTGTATAGGTGACATTCGGGTGGATGGCAATTTTCCCTTTGATAAGCTTTTCTTTCGAACCGGGAGTACTTACGTGTAGACAGATTTCCAACACATCATTGTTAAGCGAAATTAGGTTTATCCTTTAATCAGCTGAACTCAAGGCACACGGGACACATCGCTGTGTCCTGTGTGCCTTCTCTCGTGTCGTGCGCTTCTTTGCGCTAAAGATATCAACATGCAATACCAACTAGCCCACCATTCGGTTTTGTCCAACGCGCATGTTGGAATCTACGTGACGTAGTTAATTAAATCCTGTAAACCTTACGGCGATGCGTACAATTACGTTTGCTTTCACCCTATGCAGCATTCAACCTCATGCAACGCTTACGTTTATCCACTATAATGTTCATAACTTTAGTACAACGCAATTTTTTATGTCTATGCCCTACGCCGCTCACATGCGATACCGAAATGAAAACATCAAATCAGGCGGATGCACTGCAGTGCGAGGCGTCTACACGGAGCGAGTTCGCAACGATGAATTGGGATGTGTGTGACGCTTGTCGAAGGAAGACTGGCGATGGCAGGTGCCACGCACAGAGAAGTGCAACAGATGCATAAATACGTTTAAAAATGTTATCCCTGTTGCATCACAGTGGTTGATACTCATTCTTGAGGCTTGGCCAGGATAAGGCATACATTTAGTGGCGTATGCCGAATCATGAAGTCAATGTCGTGTCGTGTATAGGCGCTCGAAAAACATAGGCGACATACTAATGTCTTCAAAAATCGCCACTTCTAACACGACCGGTTGCAGCCGCTGCAATAAACCACGTTGCAAAGTCTGCGCTCATGTAACACCTACATCGACCGCCACCGGCACAGGCAGCCAATTCACGTTCACAAGTCGGCCCTGGCATTTCCCGGAATCGGTTTTTAGGAATGATAAGATCTCCAGATCATATCCCTCAAGTCCTGGCTGTCCAGTACGCCCGTGATAGGGCTAGGAGGCTTGACCTCCCGGTCCCAACATGGGACTAGCCAGGCGGGTGGCAACACCTTGTACAGGACAAGAATAAAGTTTTTTTCCTCCTCCTCCTCCTCCTCCTAAAGGCAGTTTCAACTGTGATTCATGTAACGTAGTGTACTTGCTCGAGTGCGGCACTTGCCGCATGCAATACATAGGCCAGACTGAAACACCTTTCAGGATCGGTTTTAACAACAACAGGTCGCATGCCAAATCCTAACCAAACCTACAACTCTCGAAACATGTTAGCATGCCGGGCCACTCATTTAACAATTTCAAAGTAACAATACTCGAATCTGGATTCCGCACCAGCCATGACCGCGAGCTTCGCGAACCTTACCTGATTCATAAATTTAACACTGTCTCGTCCGGAATAAATGAAAACAAAGGAAAACTAACCTGTCTAACTTTAGATTGAGCACAAATATACACTTCCCACACAGTGTACATGTATGATTTCAACGCTTTTCTTTTACATGTGGCTTTCTTGACGTATGTGGCTTGAAGTTGTACGCTTAACCCCTCAATTTTTAGATAATTCGAGGTTGCACTTAGAGATGCTATGTGCTAAACATCACGCCTTTGTATCTGCATGTGTACGTCATTTTATTTTCACAACACACAATCATGGTAACCGCTGGCACTTACCTGAGAGTCATCTTTGGATATATTGTATCGTGAATACGTCTGCATTTCAATTTTTGCATTCCAAAATGCGTGTCATTGATAATCATTTATAATTCGCAATGATAATGATTTATGATGCGCAGTGTAAGGTCTACTCAGCGCAGATAGTGCGCCCTCTGCTCTTGATACGGTGCTTTTAAAACTGTGTATATGTTGTTCATCATGCGTGACTGTACTCTGACGAAGGCTGGTCCACCAGCCGAAAACGTTTAGTAAATAAGTTTTCCAAAACGTTCGTCGTCTCTTTCCTGTATATATATATATATATATATATATATATATATATATATATATATATATATATATATATATATATATATATATATATGGGTAGGTAGGTAGATACATAGATAGAAAGGAAAATTGAAAACTAGAATGACAGCTGTCTTAATGATGCGTACCCCAACTACGCATCCACATGGTTTCAATGGTCAACAAACCAGGTACGCGCTGTATATATAGACCTCAAATTAAGCCATGTCTTCCCATATGCATTAAGCACACACACACAGTTCGTTACACATCTAACTATTCGTGTCATACTCGTCATGGCGGCCGCTGCGGCATGACTAGCGTGGCCACGCCCCTTACGTAAGCACATAAGCGCGACAGCGCGCGAAGGAGGCCGCCAACTTGACGCACGCACGGTGTGTCTGTCGCGTTCCCGCTATAGACGCGGCAACGTGATCGCACGCTCGAGTGCGCGCGAGTGTCTCGCGGCGTCGATCAACCTCGACGCATCCCGCGCTAACGAGTGTCCGGAGTGATTGTCTTCAAACAGGCGCGCAGGCTGAGGCAGTGCTTGCCGCTACGTCATCGCAAAACGCTGGCGTAGCACGCCAAGAGCTGTCAAGGGGTTGCATAATACAAGTCATATAGTGCAGCAGCGTATCATCATAGACAATGACAAAATATCCGATTGTACATGCAATGTGGCGGACTCTGTATTTCGTAGGTAGCTTCAGGGAAGCAGTGGGCGACACACTGGGAGGGTTATTTCAGCATACTTGAGAAGTGTCCACGCTTGTTGTTCCACGTCTGCGACTCCGTCTTCCACCAGCGTTACCACGAGCGGAAGCAACTCTTCTGTGCCGCCTGTGGCTCGGCGTGGCATTCACGAACTCCTATTCCTTCCGCGTTGGAATGGCCGACAGCCCTACTTGCGACACCGGCGCGGCTGTGAGGAGACGTTCGAGCACCTCTTCTGTGGCTGTCCCCGTTAGAATGTGCCAAGAAAAGTGCTCGTGACTGCGCTCGAAAAACTGAACAATCGGCCCTTCACAGAAGAACAAGTTCTAGGACACTGGTCCAGACGGGCTTCGGCACTCAAGGCCTAAAGGGGTTTGTGAAGTTTTTAAGGACATGCGAATTGTGCGACCGTCTTTGAATGTCGTAGCGCAGAGGAATTTGTTGCACAGAGGTGTTTACTACCGCTTGTTGTTTGACTGCGAAATTACTATACAGAACAGGGACGGCCACCGGCACATCCGTAGGGCGGAGCTAGATAGAAGTCGGTATGCGTTAAAAGAGCGCTGCCCTGTGTGGGAGCTATTGGGCAAGACAGCAGCAGCAGTAGTCACGATCGGCAAAGTCCGAGATGGTTTGCTAAGAAAGCATCGCTTAAAGATATGCAAAGTAGCTCCGTTCATATTCGGCACGGCGACCATCACAGACCTGAATTACGAAAATTTCATAAGCGTTGCTCGAGCTATCCGCAACAAATTTCTCCACAACCCGGTCAGATTCGCTCCTCTTAGCCGCCTTAATTTCGTTATCCACAAACCGCGCCTCATCAAAGGGTAGAGGCGTCCCTCCGTAGCCTGCCGGAGCTGTCTGAGGCAATGGGGTCGATATGCCGTAGAATCTGAGTGGGCTGCCGCAGCTTCGCATGTGGCCTGCGCAAGAGGAGGCTTCCGTCTATGCACTCAGCCGGAAAAGCGATACTGCAGCGGCCTCAGATTGGCCATTCAACTTGCGCTACCGGCTTTCGCTCTGACGGCCGGCAGTTTTTGCGCAACGTCTGCCGACATTCGGCGAATGCTCTTCCTGCAATCTCCACGTGCGCGCCGGCCGGCGATTTTGCATAACCGCTATATGCAAGGCGTCTTGTCTGTCGGTGGTAGTTTAATGGATGATTTTCTTCGTTTTTTTTTTTTTTCGTTTCAGCTTCACACCAAGACATCTTTTACTAGGTTGTGTCTTATTCTTTTGTGTTTATAACTTTCTTAAGCGGCGTTATTACATCCGTTGTCTCTGTTTAGCATGCGTAGATAATAAGAAATTAGCCTTGCGTGTGCGAACGCCACTGGCTGCTCGTTATATGACGAAATAATTGCATCTTCTCAAAGTGCCTTATATCTAGCATAACTCCTTTGTAAATGGAAAATGTGCTACCACTGCAATTATTGATTAGCACTTTGACAAGCTACAGCAGTGGCAGCGTTGTGCCCGTCATTTATTTTTTTAGAATTTCTTCTAATCAGAAAACATCAACACTTCCATTATTAGCTGCTTTTAATCACGTATACGCAGGCCGTTATCTAAAGATATAATAAGTAAAATTAGTTCAGTGGTAATGCATAATAAAAAATGTTGTGCGGCTACACAATGTAGCACATCCAAAAATTGCCGCTAGCGTATCAGTCCGCTCTCAGCTCTCCTTTCAGTAGCGTAAGGTTATACTTTGTAAATCGAAGTCTGAGTTGAGAAATGGACCTTCAAGTTTTATAAGATAAAGATCGCTATGGAAAGTGTGAGAAGTCGTGGATCGTGCCATATGGGTTGCGTACGATTCAACGCTGTCGCGCGATTCGTCCCATATTGGACACAGTGGAAGGTGCAAGAATTTGAGGGTTATCGAACTCGAGAAATCCGCAACTAGCGGCAACCATGCTTTTCTTTTTTCTCGCAGGGCGGCACGTGACAAAAGTCTCGGCTGGGCTCCACATTTCAAGAATACGAGCAGTGCCAGGTGAGAGTGCCCACAGTGTCATTCTTAGCGCATTGCCTGGCACAGAGAGAGTGACAATACCTTGATTTGGGTGAGTTGGTTCATATTGACGGTTCTCATAAAGACAGTGCTAAAGACGAAGACGAAGTCAAAGGAACACATACGACAGGACTGGCGCCAGTCCTGTCGTATGTGTTCCTTCGACTACGCCTTCGTCTTTAGTGCTTTCTTTATGAAAACCGTAGAGACAGTGAGTCGCAACTGATATTGTCTAGAAGCCTCTAACACAAGGAAAATAGGTGACGATTACTTTAGCTACTATATTAGGGTTCGCATGGCGCTACAATAATTATGCATACCTGAAGAATGATTAATTCCTATTCGTTTTCCCTGTTTACATGGGGCGTGGTGGCTCTCTGTTGCGCATTTTAAGCGACTGCGTAATAAAGCTTTAGTTGAGAGCCAAAGCTTGTCGTTTATCGTAGACCAAGTTTCGTGCGCGCTGCTTCAGCATGAATTGCACAGCGGACGCGTGTGCGTTGTCTCCCGTGGCTAGTGACGTCCGACATCGGACTCCGCTTTTTTTCCACGCAGTTCCCGCAGCGCTGCAGCGACGATTTCATCGTGTCGTTTTTTTTTTTTTCATGGGCGCTTCGCTTGGAAGAGAACCGCCTTAATAAATGAGCCTTAATTACTTTTTAGGGAGAACAAAGCGCTGCATTTCGAAAGCAGCTTTCCACAATTACACTTTCGTCTGGACTTCCAAATAGGCACAGTCGAATAACTAATCGCGCATCTCTAATCAACCTAAAGCGCGGCTCTTCAACCTCTATTCGACTGTTGTTTCTCTGCGAGCTTTCGCAACCACGGGCGAGAGATTAAAATAATGATTAATCAAGGCTGACGAGTGGACTGCACGGGCAGCCTTGCCGTAAGCATGAAATGCAAGAAAAAGTCAGTTTTAAAGCAGGTTTTCTAAACATGTGCCCGAATACTTGTCGTCGAACATGTGGTTTGTTTCGGAGCGCTTGTGTTGCTCACTGACGCTTTTTGCCGCATGTGTGCATCTAATTGATTACTCACTCCCTTCGTCGCTTGTGCCTCATTGGAGAGCGATGCGACGCTGCTAATATCCTGTCATAGCTTTTTTGTTGTCTTTAATGGCAACGGTCATTATGCAGATCACAAATGAGTCTTCATCGATGATGTCTGTCGCTCCCTCTATCACCCAAAGATGCTGCCGAACAGAAAACAAGTCCGCCTCCCGTGTTCGAGCACAGGAATTACAGTCGTAAGCCAGGTGTTATAACCACAGCACCATGGCAGTTCGCTTTAATGTGAAACACTTTTACCCTCATACCAGGTACTTTGCGGTAACTTCCTGTCTCACTTCGTTTCTTTACCGCATCAATAAAAAAAACATTCTTGAGCCATTCCACTCTGTGAAGGTGGATGACCAGTGAAGCCGTTTAGCGCACGACACAGAGGTGACCCAAAATACTGAACGAAAGTACGAACGTATTTATTGTCCTAATCTGTGGTCATCGTCGCGATGTAGGTACTCGCACACATTCTCTTATCACCTTTGTTATTAAATGTGTCCGTTACGTAGACAATGAATGGCCCATACCTCCTTAAGCAATGGTTCATGCCCCCGTAAACGCGGCCTCCCCATTACGAAGACAGAAGAGAAGTGAAATTCTGCATTAGAATGATGAGCGGCAACGGACCCAGCTGTGGAAAACGACGACGCTCGAGCCATTGCTGATGATGATAGTTTTTGCGCAACGTAGCCAGCTGCGGAAGACGACGACGACGACGAACGCGCGAGCAGTGGCACTAGCGCGTTTGCGCGGTTGGCGCCGAGGATGTCTAACAGTCCTTTTTGAAAAAACGTTGTGCGAAACATTTTTGTCAAAAACACCTGTTCTTACCCTTGTGCCTGGGACCTCTTTGGGTCCCACATGTGACAAGGGTAGTTCAAGGGCGCATTACAGGACCCCGAGCGCACAGAGGTATGGCCCATTCATTGATCTTGGACCCTTTCTGTACTATCACCAGGATCGCCCTACATGATGACTTGTTTTTGTCAATGCAACGTATCGGACACATTTTTTTTTTTTTTCAGATCCTATCCAGAGTCAGCATCGCTATAAAAAAAGAGGTCCCTAGAACAAAAACCTGCTCTACCTAGTAGGCAAAATATATGCATGTTTCGCTTTCAGTTATTGACGCGTGCGTCACGCCACATAGCTACAACGTGAATCTAAAAACGAGAGCACATGCGCGTGCATCACTTTCCAACAGACCACATACGCAGCAAAGACACACGCGAACAACCGACCAGCTCTACCGCCATCCCTCTCGTGCGTCACGTCGCCGAGCGACAATCTGCTTATAAAAGCCAGAGCGCACCGGTTTCCTCCATATTCTACCGCCTTCGTGATCAGCCCAGATCGCAACAGAACAGGTTGTAACGTTTCTTCGCCAGATCACAATAAATAAGTTGTTACTCCATCGCCGTCAGCGTCATACTATCGTGATGGCTATTTAATCGAGCATCAACGTGCATTACAGAGTAATTGCTAGTCCTAGCATACGTTCTAGAACGTACTTCAGTCGCGTACGCAATCCGACGAAACTATATATGTTGGTATGGAATCACTTTTCGCGTGCTTCGTGTAAAACAAGTCTGTCGTTGCGAGCATTGGAATGCTATTAGCAACGATAAGCAGAAAGATGTCTTTCTGTCTGCAGCAACGCGTCCGGATGCAGACGACCCGGGCGCAGTGCAGGTGCGAGCGATCGAACTTCGACGCGTGCCAAAAAAAAAACCCAGCAAGCGTTCTCGAGCGGTCTTTCCCTAAAAAGGACATCAAATGAACAGATAGCACGTATTCCAACAGGGCTGCAATACGCATGCATGGATCAATGCGCAGGATTGTTTAAAACGAAATATTTCGCGATGGAGAAATGGAAACTATTTCTAAAGGGGTATACGACTTCGTGCCAGCGATATTTTCACACTCTCTAAATAAACCATAAAATATTAAAATGTGTGCGCCACGTACAGGCGGGCTCCTTACGAAACTCATCACGGGCGGGTTTACACAAAGTCTGCATCGCAGACGCTGCAAAACGCACGACGTAGTATGTACAGCCATCTCACTGTCAACAGAACATGAGCTGCGTAGGAAGTTATTTGCACTCCTGGCGGAATTCCATCTCCGGCACAGAGGGATGCGGGCGGTGTCGTGCGCAAGAGCGGATGAAGCGAGGCGCATGCAGGGCCCGTCTCCCCAAGCTTCCGTGCAGTGCTGACAGGAGTGCGAGCCGCACAAACCGACGACGTAAAGAAACGAACGGGCACAAGCAGTGCAAAGAGCGTACGGGGAGCGAAGTTCTGAACACGCATTCAAAGGCTGGAAGCGTTTGTGGTACAGAAAAGCACTGCCGAATATAAAGTACGAGAGCACTGCGCAGCACGTGGTATGGAGAGAGAGACATAATGAGAATCGCTAGCAAAGAAAGGATTTCCTTCTGTCTAAAGTACCAGTGCAAGTCGCGCGTTGATAGGACCGTTGGCCGTCCTCGGGTAAGTGATACTGTTGGATTTTGTACCTCTTTTCGTTTTGCTTTTTTTTTTTAACTACGCTTGAATGTCCATTCGTACGTATATTATATTGACATACGTAAATTATTTATCTTTTTCTTCCGGTGACCGCTCTTACACCATCTAACTACTAAAAAGATATCGCTCGGCGCAAGACGAGCCCATGTGTATTCGAACTGCCTCGAACGTTCTCGCTGATTCCATTGCGGAAGAATCCTCGCTAATCAGATTGCGTGCGCGACACGCATAGCGGTGCGCATTTCGAACCAGCAGCTATTACGCCGGGATTATACACCGGTCGGTTACGTGGTTGTTCGTCTGAATACCTTTTCAATTGAAGCCGCGGGAAAATTTGGCGGGAAAAGGAGCAAACAGTGCTTTCTCTGTTCTCTCATTTTTTCCCACAAATTTCTGTCTCTGCTTCAACTGTCTGTCTGTCAGTCCGTCCGTCGGTCCGTCTCTGTGTCTGCTTGCTTGCTAGCTGGCTTGTTTGTTTGTTTGTTTAGTCGCAAGACTGGGATGTCTGATTTGTAAAACGTTTGCGATGTGCATTCTTCTACCAGAAGAGCATGTTCATTTATCTTCTGAGTGATGTAGACTTTGAGCGCTTGCTGACGCTTCCCTAAACTGATTAAAATTAAATAATGGGGTTTTACGTGCCAAAACCACGACCTGATTATGAGGCATGCCATATCGGGGACTCCTGAAATTTCGACCACCTAGGGTTCTTTAACGTGCACCTAAATACACGGGTGCTCTCGCATTTCCCCCCGATCGAAATGAGGCCGCCGTGGCAGGGATTCGATCCCGCGACCTCGTGCTCAGCAGCCCAACACCATAGCCACTAAGCAACCGCGGCGGGTGCTTCCCTAAATTGTACGAAAGCGATTGGTCGGGATGACTTTGCGGATGCGTGACCGAGCAATACGCAGAACAGCTAAACTCAGTTCTGTAGCTCGAATTTGACCTCGTTTGTCTTCGTCTGTAGCAATAGAAACTATAGACTCGTGTGTTAGCCTTTAGCTTGTGCATTCGGAGGACGATGGTCGAGGGAAGAGGAGTTGCGGGCGACCTTCCAAAGGCTATGAGTGCGTACTACAACGACGTGACTTCCACATCTTAACTCCCGTCACCGTTTCTATTCGGATTGCTCTAGCATGGTTTACAGGCTCCAGCCAGTCCAGGCCGAGCATAACGTTTTTCAACTTTTCCGCCTTGCAACACCCCCTGTAACTTTGGCTGGACTGTACGGTTTTGGAGGGACTGAGTGAAGATATCTGTTTGCGTCCACCCGCGACATAATGGGCGCCATGCCTATACATATAATATATGCCTACCGGCACGTGACACAGTCGCCTGGCCCGTCTATGCACGCAGCGCTGCGCAAGATAATTGCTGCGGGTCGTCCAAACTCAAGGGTAATATGAAAAAAACGTAAAACTTAAAACATGGCATAGCATGAAATTGATTCTTCGGCCGTGTTCCGTTAATTTTTTTATATACACACGTTTGGCTACAATTCTAAATTAGTCATATTTATCTTTAACGCGTGGTCATCGGCAACGCTGACTGGAAATTGACGCCGCGGAGACGCAGTGCATTCTTTTTCTTGCTTGCGATTCATGCTTGCAATATTTATCATTACATTGATTGTGCTGCGAAGCTGAACACAGTTTCGAACCAACAAAACAGGAAACCCGGTTATAAAATTTGATCACGAGATGTCATCGACTATACAGCAATGAAACCAGTCATTCTCCTGCACTGGAAAATTAAAAGCAGACGCATGTTAGTTTAAAGCTCTCGAAAGTGCAAAAGTCTTCGACGCTTGGAGCAGGCGGAAAATGTATAATGAAGCCTAGCATTGCCGCGTTCTTTGGGCAAAATTATTTGAGCTTTAGCATACCACTCTACTGTTATCGCTGCTTTTTCTACCACACACCAGCATTGCTCGTGGCTCGCACAAAGCTGTGCTGTGCAAGTACCCGGCTCGGCTTAGCTCGCTCCGTGCTTAGTAAACTGCGATGCTCGTGCGGCGGATATAGTTAGCGGTCTTGCTAAAACCATGCCTTATGGTACGCCGGCACACTTCCCGAACTCGTTAAGGAGGTGTCGCACATGCATGCTGTTCATTTCCCCAGTGCAATGCGTCGTCGTCTATACGTTGCCATTAGTTTCACTCGGCGAATAGACTACGCGCAGAACCCGCCGTGGTTGCTTAGTGGCTATGGTGTTGGGCTGCTAAGCACGAGGTCGTGGGATCGAATCCCGGCCACGGCGGCCCCATTTCGATGGGGACGAAATGCGAAAACACCCGTGCACGTAGATTTAGGCGCGCGTTAAAGAACCCCAGGTGGTCTAAATTTCCGGAGCTCTCCACTACGGCGTGCCTCATAATCAGAAAGTGGTTTTGGCACGTAAAATCCCATAATTTTCAAATTTTTTTTCCTTCTAGTTCGTCTAAAGCCCAACGGATGTCCCTGTAGTTTTCTGTGCATCTTTACTTTTCTTTGGGTCATAATTCTTCAGGCAAGCGGCTGTCATCACGTTCAAACTCAGCGAAGTCCGCCAACGATTGGCTGTGAGGATTTGAATCTGTGCGGCCTGATTGGCCCTGGTCAACGAGGAGTTGGTATTGGTGTTCTGTTTGCTCTTTGGCGGGATGTTGCGATGTTTCCCGAGGGTCCCAGGGGAGTTCGCCCCGGAGACACCAAGGGACGAGGTCGCAGCGAGTGCTGCTGAGATGTCGCAGTTATGAATTGTACAAGTGCCTAAATGTTTATATTCGATTAACTGAAGTTCAAATAAATCGAATCAGGAAATGTCTACGGATTTCCAGTGTGCTCGCTTCATCTCTCATCCTTCTTCACAGAGCGGAAGGGCTCATGAATTTATTTTATACCGATGCTTTCTTTCTCAAGTCGGACGGGTTTCGGTGCTGGTGTCAGTAGTTGGGACTGAGTTGCGGCGAAGGTCACCTCTCTGCGTTACTGGTCACATCGTGGAGGTGACATTCAAAGCGACGCTTTCTTTGTGGCGTCTGTCGGGTTTAGATGCTGTAGTCGGCGGTGGTACTAGTAGCTTGACCTGTTGGACTTCGTAGAAGACGGCTCAGTTGGCAAGGAGAGGTAAAAGGGGTGGTGCTGGTGGGATGCAAGCGATGACGCCATAGAGCGAGGAGAGAGCGTGGCGCCGATTGGTTCGCTAAAGCGATGACGTCATCAGGACGTGGCGGTGTATTAGAGACAGCGCGATTGCCAGGTGCGGCACGATGCGTCGGCGCTCGGTCGGCCGGGGCCACAAAAGCATCGCTTGCACCGATTCACGCATTGCGTAGGATCTGCATTATTTTTTTCTATCTTTATTACATTAAGCCTTTGAAACTTCTCAACAGCCACGTCGCAGGATTCCTCATTTGCTTGAGAAAGCTTAATCTCGTTGTTAAAAGTAAAGAAAAATAGAGAAACAGCCAAACACTCGAATAAAAATTAACTCAAATGCTTACGCATTATTTCAGTTTGCTTCAAACCGAAGGTCAAGGTCGGCGAATTAGGTACGACTGCTTTAGTCAAGAAAAAAAATACATTGTGCCTATCGAACGCACATTTTGGAATCTATCTGAAGCGAAGCATTCGTGAAGTGGTTAATTAGGCGCTATAAATCTCTCCATTCCATTCCTGCGTCTTGGGCGTAAAGGAAGCCGGCGCATGTGCTGTCGTGCACTCGTGCGCCATATGCACGCAGTGTGACAGCCCCTACAAACATATAGCCTTGCATTTCCTCGTGCCATCTCATACATTTTAAATGTAGTACCGCCCACTTCTTGGCCAATCCCCCCGTTGCGGGCTGTGCTGTAGTACGAAAATCATCGCTGCATCTCGTGATTACAGGGCAACCTCGTGGTTCAGCTTTCAGTGACACTGAATAGAAATTATACATGTAAGCTAACGATTTCAAGCTGGTCATAAGCATGTATACTAACAACTTGCGAGCTATTCGATTTCACAGCATCCCTGCCTTCGCCGGCGGTATACACAGGCGCGACACGATTCCGCCCAGAGCACGCATATTCGTTCGTGCCGAGGCGTATACAGGTAGCATGTGTGCTTCGTATGTTTTGAAAGTCGCTTCCATCCCCCACGTCTAGAATTCCTTGAGTTTTTTTTTTTTTTTTTTTTGTAAGGCTCTTGCATTACGGGCGACATGCGCCGGCGGACAACGGTAAAACCCTCATTTTATTGCGCTAGGAATGTCCTGGATTTCTAAACGCGCTCAGCTTCCTTTTCACCGCCGAGAGCACCACCACGTGGCACGCCATGCAAGCTGAGAATTCATACTAGCACACGCGCGCTGTTTCTATAATATGCAAAGCGCCTCGCTTCGCATTGCCAGCCAGAATCTGGCGCGTCAGTCATTTCGCGTGAACCGCGCACGAACCGAGCCAACATCCCCTAGGAACGGTGTTCGTCACAACGCGGGACGTCAGGTGAGGATGTAAAAAGAAATAAAGAAAATATCAAGAAAAGAGGCACGAATAACCTAAAGAAAGAAAGAAACAATTGCGCTATTCTGATCCGTCTAAATAAATCAAACACGTACTCGCGCGCATGTGAAGGTCCCAGGCTTTATACGGAGTAGCAACATTTGTAAAATGCCTGGCGCGCCTATGCCGCCGGCGCACCGCCTGCGTACCAACCTCGCGTGCGTGTTGCGAAAGAGTTAAACGAAAGAGGCGCAGGGGCGAATCACGGTGAGGTGGCGCTCGTAAACAAATGGCACCCAGGTCGCGCTATGCCAAGCTGATGTCACGCCGCGATCAGAACGATTGCGCACTGCCTCGCGCTCCCCGCGCACTGCCCTATAGATTTCGTTCATCCTGCGTGAAAAGTAAAAAAAAATGAAGGGCAACGCTGGGCAACGGACGCGAAAGCAAAGTCACAGAGCGAACTGAGGCCGAACCCTATGGGCAAGAGCGACGCTGCGGCGCCATTTTGCGCGAGCGCTGTATTGCTTTTTTGCCGTGCGAAGCAATATGTGACTCGGGGCGCAAATAGCGATCCCGGAGCTCTCCACTTGGACTGTGACACTATTCCGAGGGTGTCCATGAGGGTGCAATAGAAAAAAAAAAAGAGTCGCAATAACATTCGGTTCAGAAGAGGAAGAAAAAGTTAGGAAAAACTTTTTATCACTTTTCTTTTCTCTCGGGATGGAGAAATACAGGGAAAGCTGAAAAAACAGTCGGGTAGGAAGAGCGAGTGAAGGAGCGAAGGCCCCCCATCTGTCCTTGAGAAGACGACGAACCACGGGCGTTTCCAAGCTAAAGAGAAGTGCGGGGAAAGGTCAAAACGTATTGTTGGGCTAGTTGGTCGCTGCAGTCAGGAAAAACGGCAGTGCTTCAGTGAGGATCAAGGAAAGAAGGAATACACAGCTGCCAAAATGCGGAGACACGGACGAGTAAAACGAATTCGTCGCACTTTGTCCTCGACATTACACGCAGTAGACAAAAGGGAAAAAGATTGAACGAAGCGTACTAGTTCTCTGAGGAGCGGCATGGGTTCCCCTACATTATGTGGACGTCCGTTAGAGTCCCTTCCTATCCACCTCTTTGAAGTACTAGAGGACGCAAAGAATCACCGTAATACTAATCGTAATGCACTGGAACAGCACTGCGCGATACAATAGCCACAATGTAGTAATGCAAGCGCCATCGTTAATGTTGGTCTTGTTCTCTTATATTTCGCTGATGTGCTGATATCCCTGACATCGATGTCTTGGCAATCTTCAGACATAACGTTAAACGGTGGAGTTTAAGTACTTGTCCTGGGTATAGCAAACACTAATGACCGAAATCGCAAAAAAAAGTAAAGATGCCATGCTCGAACACTTCTTTCAAATATATCAGTAGCGGCTGGAACTCTACGGGACATATTAAAGAACACTGCGTGAAAATCTTGTTCGACGTTTCCGTTCCATGTTCCGCTCAACTATACAACGCCCTTAATTACACCCTAAATCAAACTCCGCCGGCCAACAGATGAACTCTTTTTCTAACTCCAGTATTCTTCCTCTGAGACGCGCAGAATGAATTAATCACGGTCTCTAACGGTGTCTTATTCTAACGGAGGATCAACGCCCACTGAGAGGGGAAAGTGAGGTACAACATGTAAATGAGGGTGGTCATTTAAGAGGAAGAAAACTACATCACCAATAGTCTTTACGTTTCGTCTCGCAAAGATTAGGACAAAGTACCACTTTGTATAAGGAATGCATTTCTACGTATAAAAGGGGAAAAAACACATTTTCTTTCTGACTGATTTTTGTTACGTAGACACAGCTTTAATAGAGAAAGTCCAACGATGAGCTAGTAAAAGAAACTGGTGATTTTATCGCTTTTGTAACACTGGTGAGAAATGAAGTAGGAAAAGAATAGAAAAGGAGGAAGAAAACTATGTGATTTTTTCAAATGAATATTCGGTTTTATTGGCACACTACAGGGGAACCAAGATATACGGTATCCTCCCCCACATGAATCACTCACTAGGGCGGATGCCGCTGATTGGAGACAGCTCCAGACAGGAGTTTTCCCCAACTTAAACCTACTCGGTAAGATGTGACCCACCAGATACGCAGCTAAATGTCCGGGGTGCGGTCAGAAGTCCACCTTGTATCACACCACATGGGAATTCCAACTTACAACAGCAGTCTCCAAAGTCATAAATCCAAGTGCGGAGCAATGGGGGGCACTGCTGGCCAGCGACCACTGCGAAGACCAAGTTGGCCTCGTGCAGAGAGCACGCAGGGCAGCTGAGGCCGTTGGAGCCCTGGACAAAGGGCTCCACCCATACTAAACCCAGTCAAGAGCGTCCAAGAAGACTCTGACGGACTACAACAAAACATATTGCAGAGACCAATAAATGTTTTTAATGATGATGATGATGACTTTACGGAGGCATGGCGGTTTCACGAATGTGCTCTTTAGCAAAAAGAAATATTCTCAAAATTAAGAATGACAAAAAGAGGATACTACGTGACGATATTTTGCACAATCTTGAATACGTCAGTGAAAGGAAAGAAAGCGCATAAATCAGCTATCCAAAATTGAACGCTTCATCATTACGCATAGCTTTTAACTAAACAAGTGAACATGTTATTAATTAGGCATTAACTTAAAGAAAACCCGGCTTTAGCCTGTGGATTGCCTCATTCGCCAACTGTTGGTTCCTTCAAGTCATCACCTTCCTCTGAATCTCTGCCGTGTGTGGATGCCCACAGCTACTTATTGCGACCTAATGTAGCTGCGCCAACGTCGCACGCCTTGTTCGCAGCCAGACAACAATGTCGCAGTAATCTGCGTAAAGAATCGTTCTAGAGCAATGACAGAGTGATCATTTCACGAAGAATGTCAAAAATATTTGCAGTGTATTTACAAAGCATTAACTGGCATACAAGATGGAAGCCAGTCCGCGCGACATCAGCAGTGCGTGTGTGTGTGCGTGTGTGCGTGTGCGTGCGTGTGTGTGTGTGTGTGTGTGTGTGTGTGTGTGTGTGTGTGTGTGTGTGTGTGTGTGTGTGTGTGTGTGTGTGTGTGTGTGTGTGTGTGTGTGTGTGTGTGTGTGTGTGTGTGTGTGTGTGTGTGTGTGTGTGTGTGTGTGTGTGTGTGTGTGTGTGTGTGTGTGTGTGTGTTTGTGTGTGTGTGTGTGTGTGTGTGTGTGTGTGTGTGTGTGTGTGTGTTTTCTCTATAATCCTTTTAACATTTCCACAACTGTGAAACAAGGGAGATGATTCGTAGGTGCCATCTCCAACGGTAAACATATCCTTGAACGTATACAGCTATAAAAAAAAGGAACGGGTCGGAATTAAGTATAAAAAGAAGATGAAAAGAAGAAAAACATCGAACTACTTCACCTACTAAGCCGAATGTTCAAACTTGCAAAGCGCTTCGGTTCTCCCTTCCATTGGTCGGATAAATATTGAATCAGGCTCTCAACAAGACCAAAGATACAGAACACCGATCGATGCGATGTGGACGAGGTAAGTTGGCACCGCCATATTAAATATGTAGCGAGACTGTTTTAACGAGGATTAGTGGTCTGGAAATCCAATCAGAGCCAGTCTATACCATAAGGCTCGCTCGCACGGAGGCCATTCGCCCTTCTAGCCTAGTCCAATCCGGTTGATGCGTCGACGTGCCGCGGTGACGTCGTCTGGAGCAGCACAGTGGTGCACCCACGAACGGCAGGCCGCGCACGTACGACCTCTGAAGTCCGGGAGCAAAGAAAGAAGGAACTCCGCAGCAGAAAGCCATATGCTAGATTCTTCGTAAAGCTTGGCGTCCAGCTCGGTAACGGGAGGGTCTTGAGGAACCTTTCATGCAACGCCCACTTGCTGCGTTCTTCTTTTTCACAGTTTTTGTTTCTTCCTTTTTTTCCTGGCCCAAGACACTTTTACCTCAAGGGTCTGCGGCGCTGGATAGATGTAATCTCAGTGAGAGCCGTCTACCCCAGAATGATCTAATTGTCGCTACTCTCGGGGATGTTTTCCCTTGTTTTTCTTCTCCCATTTTCTGTTGTTCTTCAGACGCGACTTGCTGCTGCTGTATTTCACATTCCTCTCGTTTCGTGCTCCACGGGTGAGAACAGGCAGCCCAACAATTTCGTCTTTTTCAGGCGCAGGTCAGAAGCTCTTTTATCTTTATTGATCCTAGCTTAACCACTGGCGTCATATCTCTACCGCTCAACTAACGCGTATATCTCTCATACAAATGAAAACTGCACTATTCCTTCTTTCTATGCATATTATTAGATATAAACACGATCTTCCACCATCTATATTGATACGTGTACTTGTTTATCGGGTGACAGCGTTTCACCGTCTAACAAATGTTATCGCTCAGCGCAGGACGCGCCTGCATGTATCGAAAGTTTCTCGAATCTTATCGATGGTTCTATCGCTGTCCGTTGTCACCGAGCCTTGTGTAATCTGATTGTATGCGCGACGCGAATTGTGTAGTACCTTCTGGAAGACACGTGGGCATACATCAGCGATCACTATGAAACATTCAGTGACTTATGTATAAAAGCCGACGCGCTTGACCCACTGATCAGATTTTCGACGATCGCTGGCTGTGTTCGCCGCTATCGTTGTGATTTAAGTGTAGCCTCTTTTTTGTGGGCACAGGTTCACCCAATGCAAGTTTCGTCATTCACAGTATTGCTACTGTGTTCTTTACCGTCATTATACTAGGTGACATCTGGTGGAGGTGCGAGGTATCGATCTCTGTACCTCTCGGGGCCTCTGTTCAGTGATTTGACTACTTTAGCCGGTCCGTTGTGGGATGACACCGCTGTATCCCAGGTACCTGGAGTAGGCTCCAGGCCTGGGAAATCAGTATCCCTCTTTGAAGTTCCTGTGATGTTGTCTGACTCTCTGCGACTCTCCGTCTTTTTCTTCGTCTTATTCTTCTTATTTTTTCCCTTTGGTCCCAAAATAAACGTT
The DNA here is from genome assembly GCF_023375885.2 of Dermacentor andersoni. Taxonomy (NCBI): domain Eukaryota; kingdom Metazoa; phylum Arthropoda; class Arachnida; order Ixodida; family Ixodidae; genus Dermacentor; species Dermacentor andersoni. The sequence goes on along the minus strand of NC_092818.1, from coordinate 192,859,275 downwards.
TTCTTTCGCTTTATTGACACTGCCCGAGCAGAACACCTGCTATAACTAGCTGGGTCGTCACCGCCACAATTTGCACAAAGTTCTCGCTGCACGCGCACGTTTTGAAATCGTGCGGCCCTCCGCATCTCTTACTCACCACGGCAGTACTTGGCCACTTGTTCATATATATAGCGCTGATACTTAAAGCATCGAGGTGATGTCTCAACGTAGTCAATGGTCTCGTGTCTTGTGAAGCCCAAGTTGATCTTCTCTGGACGATCCGTGTTTAGAGCGAACGTTACAACCACGGTGTTGGTTCGCCTGGACTCCCATTCAGATTCAGAAGTTTGAACGCGTCGCGTAACTCTCTTTGCATGATAAACTACTAGTGGTTTTATGTAGTCCAACAGCTCCTCGTTTGTGTACCACTTCCGCACTCCTAATAATAGAAGTGTTTTGCAGGTAAGAATTGGGCACTCGTGCTGAGATTGCAATCCCTGAGACTGACTTGCAACTAAGAAGGGCGCTTACATGCTTTATTGCATGGACACCTAAAAGCAGTGCCTCTTGAGCTGTGGATCTGCTCCTAACTAGCGATGCGCAAAAAATTCTTCAATCTGCGTAGACAGGGCAATGAGATTTACTTTTCCGGGTCAGATCCTTCCGTGACAGGTGTAAATATTACTGGAATTCTGACAGTCCTCTCTTTGTGGTGGCTCACAAGCGTGAAGCCTTCATCGTCCAGATCTGTGATGTCAGCTATATCACAATCATCAATAAGCGCAGACTTGTCGTCTGCTTCCGTACACTCATATAGCTTGCATTCACGGTTGCTCTCGTAGTCAGTCGGCTGCCTATGGGCCGGTGTCAGGTTAGCCGTAGTCATGACGGAGCTTTCGCGGCTACACCAGATCGGGCTCTTCTGCAGGCTGCGATCGAAGCGGCGGGAGGCGAATACGCGGAAAATTTCCAAGCGACTGGCCTATCGAGGCATTTTGCGTACATCTGCGGGCTGCTCTTACGCTCGGAAAAACACTTTTATGTAGCACGTATTGAGGAACAGAAAGCTGTATCGGGAGTTTTCATCTTTTCACACTTTTCATCTAACTATAATATTTGACAAGATGATTAATTAATGAAGACTAATTATATCATTAGGCGGAATGAAAAAAAATATTTTGAGTATCTTCAAGCGACGGCAACAACACTACCTTTGTTCTGTCCAGCTACGTGGCAGCTGCATATTTTTAAACTCTGGCTAAAGTTAGCTGCGACACCCTTTATATGCAATGAAGAGACTCCATGCTACGTGTTGTCTCCACGTTTATTCATTTGTTCTTCCTTTGCAGAAACTCTTTATAGGCGAGGAGGACAAATACCGTGAGAACTATCGTCTACTTTCACGCCGATGGCTCTGAACAGTTAAATGGACGGTAGTTTAGGCTCACGATCAGATTGATGTCGCATGTGTGACTGTAACGTGCACGATAGCTAACCATAAAAAGTTGGTTCTCACTACTGCTAAGCCTGATGCAGATGTGTGCGCTACAATAGCAAAATATTGCGCCAACAGCTGCTGCTATAGAGAATAATATCTCGCGTGGACAGATACCAGGCGTGTACGCCATGTCGCGTTTGTAGGACATCGCGTTGCAAGGCCGTACCTTGTGGCACAAGGTAGCCGCAAGTGACCAGTTTTTGCGAGAGCAATCGTTTTAAGACAGGTAGCTTCTGTTCGACAGCAGCTCCTACTGCGGTCAGAGGCACATATTCCAACGAGAGATAAAGGTATTAAAAAAGTGAAAACTGTGTAAGAAGCAGTTGTGCCTGTATTTATCTACCCAAATCTTGCTTAGTATTCATAGAAAAATTTTTCTTTCTTCTCCATAGCTTCAGCTCATGCTTCGCCAACTCTAGACAGAGGCTTTCGTTCTTCACTGCTACTTTATTTTTGGTCAATTAAGTGCTTTGCATCAGCCGTTTGCTTTCAAATTTTTGTAACGGATCTGATATCACAGCTGTGACACATCTGTATCGCCGTGGTGTTTAATTTCGCATACCCGAATCACCACGTGATGTCCTGAAAAGGTCAATCACTCAAATTCCATATTCACTTACTGTAGCCCAGGAACTAAGAATTCTTAAAGCATATACCGTTCTTCATTTGTTTGTGAACTGTCATGAAGTTTTGCATCTGCAGTCGCTCATAACACACTCTCGCCTGTGAAACCTCGCGAGAGAGAACATACCAGTGACCACTAAAGGTGCGCCCAGAGCCCACCGTAGGGCATAGCGTTATAGAGCCCCGCTGCACGTCGTCCAACCGCAAACTACGCCCCACAATTTGATCAAACTCTATTTCACTTTCCCAACCCGCTGTGGTTGCTCAGTGGCTATGGTGTTAGGCTCCTGAGCACAAGGTCGCAGGATCGAATCCCGGCCACGGCGGCCGCATTTCGATGGGGGCGAATTACGAAAACCCCCGTGTACTTAGATTTAGGTGCACGTTAAAGAACCCCAGGTAGTCGAAACTTACGGAGTCCTCCACTACGGCGTGCCTCGTAATCAGAAAGTGGTTTTGGCACGTAAAACCCCATAACGTAATTTTTATTTCACTTTCCCCTTGAGCTCTGCAAGTCGGAGGGAAGTAACAATATTACCGGTGCGATTCACTGATAATGTTCTTAACGCGTGAATAAAGCCGAGACATGTAATGCGACGTGGTCCCGAGCAGCTCGTCGTCCTCGGCGGCGCGGGGCGTTTCCGATTACGATTCGTAGCTCGTAAAGTCCGCTCACTATGGCGCGCAGCGATCTCAGTCGGTGGAAGTCCTCTGCTGGCTCAATTTGCTGCGTAGCGACAGGCCGAACACTCTGCCAACTCCTCGACTGCAGGGTCTTCCACGTGGGACAAACATGAAAGTCGCGGTCTCATCACGGCAATGGTCTCCATAGAAGTGCCACGGCGCGCGATTAAGCGTGCGCACTTAGCACAATTGCGCGAAATAGGTTCTCTGCCACGCCAGACCTGCCTTTCTGCCAAACAAAGCAGAGCCTCCGAGGACGGCACGGTTTCGCGTGCTGTTCAGCGCAGAACGGAAGTGTACATTGCTCAGCAGACGGGCGCTATTATTACTCGGCATACACGCCGGAAGCCAACTAGCGGTCAGCTCGCGCCACTGCACGAACACAAGTGCTCTCAAGTCAACACGACCACGCACCACGTTTAAGCTCTTAGCTGCAGCCGTTATACACGGAAGGATTACAGCGGCGTATACTTGAAGCTCGAATAAATGTTACTGTGCCAACGCGTTACCACCTCACACGTGCACCAGGGCAGCTAACTTCATTAGCGCAGCTCATTGGCGACACGTAACTACGCATTTCGTCGACAGTTAACAAAAAGTGTTGGTTCAGGAGTGAGGCTTAGTAATTCCAGTATTGCGACGTTCTCGATAAGGAAAATTACAGAACTGATAGTTTGACGTACAAGCTATTTTGATCTCCCTCCTCGCCTATACCCGAAGCAACGCGGTCTCGGTAAGATTTATTTTGGCTACACGTCTCTCCAATTCTCATGATCTCATTTTTCGCTGACCTTAAACAAATGACTGGGAAATTTTAGAAGAGGGACTCAGCGAAATGATAACCATGTGAGCCATTCGAGCACAGCGACATCTGACCATAATCTCGAATCTCACTTGTCGCTTCACGTAATAGCCGGAGGAATATGCATTCTTTTGTACTATATTGGTTGTGCTTTGTAATATCGCAATTTGATAGGTTTTAGAAATCCAGCGGCGTACTCTGGGAGGATGTTTTTATTTAATTATTAACTCGTTTCAAGGCTTTAATGTTCTTTAAAGTAATATGAGCTGTACTTGATCCAAGCTGGAAGTCGTCTCGAGGCATCGTCGCTCCTTACAAAGCCCACCAGTTGTTCTACAAGCACACGTCTAATTGTTATTATTATTTTTGCTGTCTCTTTTTCTATCTCAATTGTAGGAAACGCCGCGTTTTTTTTTTTTTTACCAATGAACCGGTATAAGCGAAAGAAATCGAAGCGCGAAGACTGCGCCATGGTAATACTTGTAGCAATATCGTAACCGCCGACACGATATGTGCAAGGCCAGGGTACAAAGAGGAAAAATAGTCACTCACCGCCGAGGGCCTTCATATGAGCATCAGGCGTTGCACGAATACGCCATGGAGCTTTACATCACAGTGCTTCCACCAGACAGAAAACGATCCCCCGATTGAGAAAGCAGCACCTTCATAAAGGCAGCTTTTGTCGACAAACTAAAATGGTTCATAACAGGACGAGAATTTGGCGCCAGCATGCTATATGAGTTTGATCGTTAAAAAATCAATTTGCAGCGTCACCCGAAGGGAGAAGCATTGACAGTGATAACAAGGTATAGTGTTGCGCTTGAACTTCTCAGACGGTGCTGTAACTACACACGGGCGCGAAGTGTTGACGAGCAGCAGCACGCGAGGCAGCCACCAGGAGTCTGACCGCGCCATGAGCGCCGCCAGGGGCGCTGCAGGCGTCGAACCTTAGCTGAAAAAGGAGCTGGTGCTGACGAACTTCAACTTGATGAAAGCGGGAGAGAAAAATCTTAAGCGCACAGCCACTGGACTAGACGAGGTTCCCGTTAGGCTGATTAATGAACTAGGACCAGAAAGTACGGAAGCTCTGTTAAAAGCAGTAGAGAGAAAGAAAAACCTTAAAGGATAGACGAATCCCAGATAGTTGGTGAGAAAGTAGAATGAACCTAATTTATAAAAGTAAGGATGGAAAATATAGAATTCACTCATATAGACCCTTCGCGCGCCATTACATCGGTAATATACAGGTTAGCAGTGTAGGCTATTAAATTAAAGCTGCAAGCATGGCAAGAGAATAATGACATATTGGGAGAACTTCAGAATGGCTTCAGGATCAGTAGGCGTATGGATGATAACTTATCTTACTTAGTGTATAGAAATAAGCAAAGAAAGGAGACCGGTATATATGGCTTTTTACCGGAGCGTATGGCAACGTAAACTGCAACGCATTGTGAGATATTCTGGAAGGGGAATGCACAGGCGACGACTGTATACAGCTTTTGAGAGAGATTTACCTAGAAAATATCGTTTGCGTTGAATGGGAAGGGATGAGGAGCGAAGAGAAATCAACATCAACGATATCAACAAGGGACTGAGAAAAGGGTGCCCTCTAGATCCCCGCCGCTGTTTATGATGCACATGGTAAGAATGGAAACGGTGCTAGAGGGAATCAATACCGGGTTTAATCTCTCATAGATACAGGCGGGTGCAGTACTAATGCAGCAGCTTCCAGGTTTGTTTCATGCGAACGACATCGTGTTGGTAGCTAACACACAAAGTGATATTCAACGTCGGCCAATTTCTGTGCACAGGAAGGCGAGAATTAAGGTCTGAAATTTAGCGTTAGGAAATCAGGTCTTATGGCATTCAATGAAAACAGTCAACAGACAGTGATAATAGAGGGCTAGGAAATACCTCGGGTAAAAGAATATAAATACCTTGTTGTATAGATAAACGAAGGCAGTAGATATATGGAAACATAGTAAAAGCAATAACAACAAAGTGGATGAGAAAAGCGGCTATACTGAAACACAGAGCGCTATGGGGATAAAATAGGTACGATGGGCTCCGGGGTACATGCAAAGCTGTAATGGTTCCAGGACTACACATTTGGAAATGCGGTTGTTTGCTTTAAGTCAGGGGTACAATCGGGACTCGATGGCAACCAAAGGTCAGTGGAACGCCTCGCATTGGGCGCTCACGGGAAGACTACAAATGAAGCTGTGCACGGTGGTATGGGTTGGACCATTTTTGAAGTGAGGGAAGCTCAGAGCAAAATTGATTATAAAGAACGACTGAGGAATATGGAAGAAAGTAAATGGGCTGGGAGAGTGTGCCAGATATTTCTACAGGAGAAACATTGATTCACAGTGGAGGAAAAGAACTAGGAAGCTTACCACCAAGTAAGCGACCGGTATGGTGAGCAACATGGCAACAAAGAACGTCAAGCGGAAAGCCAGAGAGACAGATGATTTTATGCATGGCGGCAATGGAAAAGAAACCTGCTATGAGTAACTACTTAAGAAGAAAAAACGAAATCAGGAAAGAAACAATTTATGATAATACGAAGGGAAGCTCATTACTTTTCGAAGCGAGATTGGATTCCTTAGGAGATGCACTTATAAAGCGAGATACAACAAGGAAGAAGGAGCATGTACTTGCTGCGGTAAAGCTAGGGAAACGATGGATCATGTTTTAATATAATGTGAAGGTATCTGCCCAGCAGTCGATTTAGGCACCTCTGGCCTCCTTTAAGCCCTCGTGTTCAGCGAGAGCAAGGAGAAAGACATGTCCGCTAGAGAGATTAGTAAAAGGCGATCGTAAGATTGGTGGAAGAAAAGTAGGGAAACGACAAACAACGCAGGCGTACAAAAACTAAGTTCCTAATAGGGGTTCCCAAAGTTTTAATGATGGGAAGTCTTCATGGGATGGTTTTTTATTTTCTGTCTTTCCTCTTCTGTTTTTTAACATAGGTAGGACATTATGCAACATAATAACAATAGCTTCGTGGCGAAACCTAGCGCCCCGTTCCAAAGGGGAGGCTCATAGCATCCATCTATCCTCGACGATGCACGAGATGATGCCGACGGTTTCCCGTCGGCATCAGTCATCGCCTAGTGAAATATTAGATTCGTAAAGAGCATTGGCACCGATACCAGTGAAATTAAAAAGTTTGAGCCCTAATATTCTTTTGCCATAGTTATAGATTTAGGATAAAATGCATCCGCTGTGAATATATTGTTGAAGACCATTCTTTGAGCGGAGCAGAAATGAGCAAAACTTGGATGAATAAATCAGTCAAGACCATAAAGCCTGGCGAGAACCTTGGCGCTTCGTTAACACAGTATCTACCTAGCATACCGAAGCAGAAATGCGGATCGGGATAATTTTGACTACCCGGGGTTGCTTGAAGTGCACCGATACAGGAGCTTTTTTGCATTTCGGCCGCGCTCGAACCCGTGACCTCAAGCAGCGCAGCTCCATAGCCGCTGGACTAGCGTGGCGGTTGGCTCGGCGGTGCGAGCCTGCAGAGCCGCTGCCCGGGTGCAATGCGCAGTCGCGGCTGCATTGACTTTGAGCCGACCTCTGGTAAGCCCCAGCCAGAGCCATTTCAGCATAAAACTCGTACCACACGCTCAATTATCTACCGTATTGCGCGATCACTAAGGACCACGTGCTTCCTGATCGAAGAGCGAAGAGCGCGCGCATTTTAAAACAGTTAATTGAGGTAAAGCGTTCCGGTTCTATTATAGTAAAGGCGCTTGCGTAGCGTTCGCATACGTTGGAAGCCTGAGAGTGAGTAAAAAATTAATTACGTTTCAACAGTTTTAACTGCCGCCTCGCCTCCATAGTGCAGCTATGCAGCACAAGATGCGCGGCGCGCCTTATTACAGACTCGTATCTTGTGAGGAATGACACTGGCGTTCGCGTCCCGAAGGCGCGTGATGCAATTTGTCTCCATTCCTCGGGTGACAGCCGCTGATATACGGGGCCATAGCGGAACACCCTGCATATTTCGGCCTGGGCTAATGGAAAATACGGGATAAATTACTCATGCCCCTCCGGCTGCATGGCTGCACCAATGGACTCTTCTAAGGGATGTAGGGTTGGGTGCTGAGGGGCTCCTCGGGCGCGAGGAGAGCGATGGGGTGCCCTCTCTACTCGGCAACCACGTTGTCTGGTGTCTCTCCTACGCGTGACCGCAATGCGACTAGCGCTCAACATTTCCCCTGTTCAACGCCATTTCGCACACTTATGTTGCTTCGTAACCGTAGCATAATTTTAGAATATGTTGTTTAGAGTTTCGCGTGACGCTTGCTCTAATCTATGATGCTCACTAGTGGCTATAGGTTGATCTTTTATCTCCATGTACAAACCGGTAATCACTAAAAACTAAAAAATAGTCACCAGCTATGGCAACTTTGCACTCGTTGCGCACCGGTATATACTTTATGGAGTGATTGCCAAGAGAAATTATCGACGACCAATCCATAATTTGTTGTCAGCCATTTTCAGAAAGCACAGAACAAATGTTACCATCAATAATTAATTAATTGACTAATTAATTAATTAATTAATTAATTAATTAATTAATATGTTTGTTCGTTTGTTATTGTTATTAGGTGATCAACCAGTCTGTCTGATTGATTGATTGATTGATTGATTGATTGATTGATTGATTGATTGATTGATTGATTGATTGATTGATTGATTGATTGATTGATTGATTGATTGATTGATTATTCTGGGGCAACCCACACTGCATGCAGCAAATGCGTTAATATAGATGCGCAAAGCACCGCCTAGTGATAACCACTGGCAATGCCGCTAGCGCTGCGCGCCTGAGCAACCGCCATACTGGGCTCACGCATCGTATGTGTTTGCAAATGTCCGTGCTCATTTTCGGGCTGCGCCGCGTTGAATTTAATTATGGGGTTTCACGTGCCAAAACCACTTTCTGATTATGAGGCACGCCGTAGTGGAGGACTCTGGAAATTTCGACCACCTGGGGTTCTTTAACGTGCACCTAAATCTAAGTACACGGGTGTTTTCGCATTTCACCCCCATCGAAATGCGGCCGCCGTGGCCGGGATTACGCCGCGTTGCTGCCAGTCTTTGTTAGCACATTCGTGTGCACGCGTTATTATTCCGCTAGGAATTATAGGAACCTCCGAGCGAATTTCGCCGTCGTCGCCGTTGTGAAGTTCCACATATTTACGCATATGCAAGCTATATGTCATGCAATAGGCGGACGGGTGGACCTCCGCGTGTACGCGACTCGGGGCTTCTCGGTAAGCGCTGAAACCTTTTTCATTTTTCTTGCTTTTCTTTGTCACACACGTTTTTAAGTGCTGTTCAAGTTCGTCGAAAATATATCGTGTACCTAGGCACGTTCATGGCCGCCTGCGTGCGTGAGGACCATTGACAATTGAAACTTTATTGTGCAACCTATGGTGATCAGCAAAACGCGCCGATGGCGGATAAATCAAGGAATCTCTTAGGCATACACTACTGGCATACCTTGTGCATAATTTCTAGCGATAGCATAATTTCGCTCCATGGTGCCTCGCTCAGCCAAAAATCAACCTCGCAATACCTGGTATCTCGAAAAAAGCTGATCTGTCATCACCAGCCCTTAGACAGCTCACGCTACTATATTTGTACGAGAACTACCGTGACTCTACGCATATTTACACTGATGGATCTGTCCTTCCAAGCAGCTCCGCGGCGGCAATCGTCATACCAGCGAAAGCTACAACAATTAAATTTAAGACGACCCACGCGACAACATCGACGGCAGCAGAGCTCGCAGCGCTCTTTACTGCCCTTCATCACATTCGTGATGAACCGCCACACAAGTGGACAATATTCTGCGTTTCCAAGGCGGCACTGCAGTCTCTACTGTCACCTTTACGACGCGGACCGCACGAACAACTAATATTCCATATTACAGAGACGTTACACCATATAAGTGATGCAGGCCATGAAATAACCTTCCAGTGGCTTCCAAGTCACTGGGGGATTATCGGCAATGAACGGGCGGATCACGCTGCCCGCTCAGCCCATACTGAGGAGCGCCACGTCCCAATTCCTGTTTCTAGAACTGACGCGGCACGGAAGCTCCGCCTACTTGCTCGGCAGTGCACCGCGTCGCAATGGAACGAGCCACATTTAAGAAATACGCGACTGTACTCACTTGATCCAACATTAAGTCTTCGAGCGCCATCACAGCTTCGCCGTAGAGACGCCACGCTTTTATATCGACTTTGGTTGGGCGTTGCCTTTACTAAAGCCCATGCATTCCGCATAGGCATGACCGACACACCAACCTGTGACCACTGCGGCCATGAAGAATCAATTGGCCATATTTTGTGCGCCTGCCCGCAGTACAGTCCACAGAGGGCATGCCTTAGCCACGAACTTGACCAACTGGACGACCAACCGCTATCCGAAAAAAGAATTCTACAACATCGAAAGGACCTACCTTCACAGAAGAAGGCCGTGCAAGCACTTTTGCGCTTCTTGCGATCTACCGGCCTGTGTGAACGACTTTAACTGGAACGCCTTTTGTGTGTGTGTCTCCATGTGTGCGCGTTCCTTTTTTTTTATTTTTTTTCGTTTTCCTCTCTGTCATCTTTCTAACCCCTATCCCCCATCCCCAGTGTAGGGTAGCAAACCGGAGACTCATATCTGTTTAACCTCCCTGCCTTTCCTCTTCATTCTCTCTCTCTCTCTCTAGCGACAGCATCCGAAAATATAACGCGGACAAATTCCTAACATCTGTATATGCCGCGATGACGTTGTAAAAAAATAGACAAGATTTTCTCTTTGTAAGTCTACATACATATAAATCTGCTTATACAGATCTCGCAAATGTATTCGGGGAACCTAATGCGCGAAGAATGCATGTTAGCACTGCACACTCGATACCACTGCAAATGCTCAAGAATTTATCCACAGCAACTTACGAGATACGCTGCCGAAACGGGCTTTCTTTGACGACGGATAAATCAAGTTTTCTTAGGCATGTACAGCCCTGTGGGCTGAACTTCTTAAGGTAGCCTCGCCACCCACAGGGATTACCTGACTGAGTTATGTCGGATGCTCGTTTACCAACATCGGAAATTCGAACCCTCGTATGAAAAAAGTTTTTTTTTTTTTTAATCTGAGGATGGTGACCTCGAATTTCACCTACTCCAGGGCACTACATCTCCAGGCTTAAGATAAGCAGGGTAATATTATCAGCAATCGCGAAGGTATAGTAAAAGCAGTAAAATAATTCTATACTGAGCTGTACAGTACCCAGAGGAGCCACGATACCTCCATTCGAAACTGTAATGAACAGGTTGCAGAGAATCCTCCTGTATCTAACGATGAGGTCAGAAGTGCCTTGCAAGACATGAAACGAGGAAAAGCGGCAGGAGAAGATGGACTACCAGTCGATTTAATCAAAGATGGTGGAGACATAATGCTTGAAAAACTAGCGGCCCTTTATACAAACTGTCTATCGACTTCAAGGGTCCCAGAGAACTGGAGGAATGCCAACATTATACTAATCTACAAAAAGGGAGACGTTAAAGAATTGAAAAATTATAGGCCCATTAGCTTACTTCCAGTATTATATAATATATTCACCAAGATAATCTACAAAAGAATAAGGGCAACACTGGACTGTAGTCAACCAAGGGAACATGTAGGTTTCAGGAAGGGATACTCTAGAATAGATCACATCCATGTCATCAATCAGGTAATCGAGAAATCTGCAGAGTACAATCAGCCTCTCTATATGGCTTTCATGGATTACGAAAAGGCATTTGATTCAGTCGAGATACCAGTAGTCATAGAGGCATTACGTAAGCAAGGAGTGCAGGACACTTACGTAAATATCTTGGAAAATATGTACAGAGATTCCACAGCTACCTTAATTCTCCACAAGAAAAGAAAGAAGATACCTAAAACGAAAGAGGGATACCTAAAACGAAAGGGGTACTTGGAGGAAGTATTCAAGCTATTAAACTGGGAAGGCTTAGGAGTAAGGATCAATGGAGAATATCTCAGCAAGCTTCGGTTTGCAGATGACATTGTCCTTCCTCTTCAGCAACACTGGGAACGAGTTACAACAAATGATTGAGGGGCTTAACAGAGAGAGTATAATAGTGGTGTTGAAGATTAATATGCAGAAGACAAAGATAATGATCAGTAGCTGGGCAAAGGAACAAGAGATCAGGATCACCAGTCAGCCTCTAGTCTGCAAAGGAGCACGTTTACCTTGGTCAATTACTCACAGGTGAAAATGAGCATGAGAAGGAAATTTACAGAAGAAAATAGATGGGTTGGAGCGCATTCGGCAGACATTGTTAGATCCTGACTGGAAGCTTTCCATTATCATTAAAAAGAAAGGTGTACAATCAATGCATTCTACCGGTGCTGATATATGCGGCAGAAACTTGGAGACTGACAAACAAGCTCGAAAACAAGTTAAGGACCGCGCAAGAAGCGATGGAACGAAGTATGTTAGGCATAACGTCAAGCGACAGGAAGAGAGCGGTGTGGATCATAGGGCAATCAGGGATGGCCGATATTCTAATTGACATTAAGAGAAAGAAATAGAGCTGGGCAGGTCATGTAATGCGTAGGTAAGATAACCGGTGGACCATTAGGATGGAAGGCAGGGAGGTTAACCAGTTTAGCTTAACCGGTTTTCTACCCTACACATGGGAGCGGGATGGGGGGATTAGGGTCACATAATGGGTGCCAAGAGAAGGGAAGCGCAGTCGAAGACAGCAGAAGACTAGGTGGGGCGATGAAATTGGGAAATTCGCGGGTACTAGCTGGAATCGGTTGGCGAAGGACATGAGTAATTGGAGATCGCAGGGAGAGTCCTGCAGCGGACATCAATAGGATGATGATGATTACGATGATTATGATGATGATGATGTCATGTCATGTTACATGCCATGCGGTATATGTGGGCTACATTGCCACACCATTCTGTCACTAAAGTTGCCCACACCAGGTCTTACAACCTTGACAAAACTCCTCAGAATTTCGATAATCGCAGCGCATAAACAAATTTCAAGAAGCAAACACCGACGGCGCATGCCTTTCACCTTAAATTTTCTCAGAATGGAATATTAAAAGTGCGAAACGATAACAGAGCTGAAACCTGAAAATTATGCAATTTTATTGGCGCTGCTGTCCACTACCTCCGAGATAGGCCCAGAGAAGAGGTTTTGGACATACCCGACACGAAGAAGAGGTGGTAAAGTAGCTAAGAAAGACGTTGGCTTTAATTATTACACATATATTAAATTGTCCGATGGCAGGATTCAGCCAGAGGACCGCTAGCACAAAAGCTCGTTTTTACTTAGCTTACTTTTACTTCAATTCATTCTGCCACTACAGCTACGAATCGTATGCTTCATCTAATATTCTAACATGTTGCTATCGCATTCATTGCTCCCTCTTATGGCTAAACTGCGATTCTTTTTTTTACTTGTGACGTACTTACAATAACTAAACAGATGGGCGCAGTATATGCGTATAACGATACGTTTTATACAGTGGCTCTGCAACGAGATATCACCGAGAAAATTGTTGTGTAGAATCCTGCGCTTAGCAAATGTATTACGCAACCTGAGACAGGTCAGCCAGTGCAGTGATTAGCACCAAAGTGCATATACAGTGTGGCTGATCAAATGCAGTTTTGACAGCGTTTAGTTTCTCGCCGTTTGCTCATTATTTCAGCTGTTTTTATTTAGAAGTAACCACTACTGCGAACATTGTGACCAAGTTGACGCTTCCCCGCGCTCTTTCGTACAGCAGCTGTGCGGTGGTGCCTTCGCGTGACAGCGAGCCATACGCGTTCGTTAACTCACGCCTGCCCTCTCGGCATTGCCCTGGGGTTCTGCTCGCCCATTTACAGACGGTCTGAACTCTCACCTTCATTGCCTATGCGCGGCGCAGTGCACATCGTGCGTCTAAGTTTGCTCTGATATTGCGCAGTTCGCGAAGGATCCGATGCGCCAATAAAATTGCCTAGCAGTTGTTGCCGCGACCATAACGAAGCTGTATTATTATTTGTTTTTTTGGACACAACAATCACGGTAATACACGTGGTACGTAGTTGCACAGCGACTGTCGACAACAATAAAAACCAACGAACAGGTCAAGTCCATTCTACTTTCCTGTTGGTAGCGTCTTACAAAACATTATAACTGCTACTTCGGCGGAAATATTATTGGCACAAGGAAATACAACAGGAAAACGAAAAGATAAATCAAATATAATAAGAAGCAAGTACACGAGCTGATAATAAAAAGAAATAAAGATACGTCTATACGTATATACAGAGCGCCGTGGTCTAGAAAATTCGACCACAGCAGAGGAAATGAACGATAGCGCAGCGTTACGTAATAACTTAATTCAAAACTTACGAAATGCACCCTGAGGCAACGCTCTATTGCTATAGAGTTGGCTCTAAAGCGATATACCGAACAATATTTGGTGCAGTGTTCGAGGTGGAACAGTTGCAGGCATACTGCGGCGCGAGACGTCAAGCGCTGCCTGTACCGTGCCGCACCCGCTGCACGACGCGGTGCACCTGCGATTTGTGTCGCGGTCGCTGTGGCGAATATCCGGCGTTGAAAGACGAGACCGTCTGACCGCTTAATGAGTAGAGCTACGTCGGCGAGAGCATTACGGACGTTGGAGCTCCATGGATGTAAGGAGAATTAATTAATTATTCATTTAACGAATCAATCGACGAAAGCTTGTCCACCGTGTGGAGGGTGTATAGCTAAGAAGCACGAAAGTTAGTTGCTTCTTTTTGTCAATGCTATAGCTCGCGAAGCTCGGGAGAATGCTAATGCGAATCGAATATTCGTTTGACAACAGCTGGCACAAACAGTGAGAACGAAGTCGGCGTAAGCAGAGGTCGCGACACGCCGTCGAGGATTGTCTGAATGCCTAAGCGTTGCCGACTAAACGATGGAGAGAAAAGGGAACAGTCCCACAGGTAACGGCACCACCGTGGAAAGGAACAAGCAGCTGACTGAAGCAGCTGAAAAAAGCCAGGAATCGCAGTGTAAAAACAAAGCACAAAAAAAGCAGAAACGTAGGAAAGATAAAGAAAAAGAAAAATTGATGGAGCAGCAAAAATCACGAAAAAAATGTCTACGAGTGTATTCGCCATCACCCAAAGAAATTCGTCCTGCTTGCTTGTGTTCACGCTGCAAACAAAGCAATGCAGCTTTTGCAGTTGCTTTAGTGAAGAGCTACGCCCCCTGTATTGCAGCAATGTCTTACATCAGGCTTTTGTTGTCCGCGAACGCTGTGAACAGCGCCTGTATATGCAAAGTACAAAACGCTCGGACAAAGCGTCGGCAATGTTAGGGAGAGTATGAACAAGAAAAACATTGAATAGCTTAAAAAGACGTTGAAGCAATTCCATCGAGACGTAAAGCCATCCGGACTTCTTCGGGACTTATGGGAGTTACACATCACTTCAATGGGAAGTCGGCTTTTCTAAGTTGTCATAAGGAGAAAAAACAGCAGCATCCTCGCATGTGAAAAGTATGTATTGTGAAGTTAAAAAATTGCCTGGCGGAAGAATCCAATCGAAACGCTGGAATTTTTTTTTTTTTTTAATGAACAAGTAGTGGGGGAGGGGAAGGGAAGCACAAGTGAGGTAAGCGACGCCTTTTAAAGAGCCTTTTGTCAGAGGATTTTATTTAGGTAAGTCGCTCGGCTGACATTATGTGTGCCAAAGTAATCTTTACTTTAGTTCGATTCGACATTTGCAGTAGAATAACACCGCTGCATACAAACCTGACGCATCAAGAGATCATGCAAGCCCAGCCATATTCGCTGGCGCCGAGAAGCTGAATGTAGCTTAATCGATAATGAAGTGCCCCACTCATGCCTAAGAAGACAACCATTTGCTACGGTCGGTTTACAGGCGAACCGTCACGCACGTCAGAAACAAATCAATGAGCCACCCGTTCTTATGTTTTGTCAACCTGCTGAAGCATCGCATGGCAAACAGTGAATGCAAGTAAAGCAATAACTAAGTGCGAGAATTCATCACTCAGAAAAATTGCAACGTACCATCCATTACAGGCGCAACTATTATTATTATTATTATTATTATTATTATTATTATTATTGTTGTTGTTGTTGTTGTTGTTGTTGTTGTTGTTGTTGTTGTTGTTGTTGTTGTTGTTGTTGTTGTTGTTGTTGTTGTTGTTGTTGTTGTTGTTGTTGTTGTTGTAATGAAGAAAGGAATATAATGACATCCTGATCATCATCAAGAGCGGAGGGCACGAGATCAGCGCTCGAACACCACCATCTTGTGCTCAAGACGTACTGTTCCGAGCTACCGCCTGTTTGTTGGACACGTCCAATAAACCTCCTTTACATTTGGTGGATGTGCTGGGTACGCACATCGCCGGCACCCTGGAACTCCGATCCCGCACGTTGCACTCGACCACGCAAGCTGACGCTGCCCAACCGCCGCCATCTCTCCCGGCCACCGTTTGCCCCGGCCCGGTTCGCCAGCGAGACCCCCCGGTATTTTCGGGTACGGAAGACCAGGACGTCGAGGACTGGCTGTCGGCCTACGAAAAAGTTAGTGGACCCAACAAGTGGGATGACGCTGCTAAGTTGAGTACCGCGAACTTTTACCTGGCTGGCGTGGCGAAGCTGTGGTATACGAACCATGAATCGGAATTTGAGAACTGGTCCGCTTTTAAGGAGGCAATATCTGCCGTTTTCGGTCGCCCTGCCGTGCGGAAGTTACCCGCCGAGCAACGACTGCGCACACGGGCACAGGAACCAAACGAAACTTTTACCGCCTATATTGAGGACATAATCAATCTCGTGCCCTCCGCTCTTGATGATAATCGGGATGTCATGATATTCCTTTCTTCATTACAATAATAATAATAATAATAATAATAATAATAATAATAATAATAATAATAATAATAATAATAATAATAGTAGTAGTAGTTGCGCCTGTAATGGATGGTGCGTTGCAATTTTTCTGAGTGATGAATTCTCGTGCTTAGTTATTATTAACGTAAATAAACACCATACAGAAAGAAAAAGAATTGGGCTAGCAATTGCCTCCTGAGAAGGACACCACGCCCATTTGCTCCAAGGAGAAAAATAAGAAAAGGAAGGCACACTGCCGCCCATTAAATGCATAAAATATAAAGGAAAATAATGCGTGAAACCATGCGGACTCCAAGGACACAATTGTTTTCGTAAGCGTGTTATCATCTGTTGCCTGTTCAATTTACATACACATTCCAGATCTCAGCAATAAAACGGCATAAATGCTCGCACGATCCTTTTATTTCTCTCACAAGGTTGGACTTGTACTTGCACTGTTCAGAATGTTTCTCTAATCACATCGGAGCCGCCGGCCAAATCCAATACTCCTATATGCCCGCTGTCATACACAGCGCGAGGTGCAGCCTCGTTTGTATTACAGTATGTATGGAGACAGGAAAGGCAACGCTGCGAGTACGCTGACCGCTACGACTTAAGGCGTAACGTATGCGCCGGGCATGTGACAAGCGGCTGCAAGCCTCTGCACATTCATGGCACGGCTGACGTGTCAGCACAACGGGGATGCCAACACGTCAACTTCCATCAGAGACCGCGTTGAAAACGAGCCAAGTGTGCGAACAGCGGGAGACGAGGAACGGCGCGTAGCCTTTTGCGAATTCCACAAACGGCGTTCTAGACAGAAGCAAGGAGTCTGTAATGAATAACATCAGTTTGTCAACCTGGTAAGAACAAGAAGGAAATGTACGACACAGAGCTAAACAAAGAAAACAATGGTAATAGCTTCGCGCATTCGTCTGCGTGCGGAAGGAAGCGTATTATCCAGACGACGCCGCAACGGAACAGGCAATGCCCGATAACACAGCCAACTGGGACGCTCGTTAAGTCTTTCAGGACGCACAAGAAAAGTGAAACAATTGTTCGACAGCGATATGGAAAGAAAATTACCGGGCTATCTCAATACGTAGACTCCAGACCGCAAGCACGATATGCTTCCTTGCCCACACAGACTTGCACGCAGTGTATACTGGTTGCGCCTTTCTAGTGCCAGACGGCGCAAGCGCAACTGGAGGCTGCTTTTCAATTTTTTGGCAGTCCTTCAGATGCGAAGTCGCTTGACGAGCGCTGCTTCACTCATGTATCCTGGAGTAGACACACCTTAGCAAGACATATTGTTCCTCAGCCGCTGTGGCATGTTGTCAACGAGTGCAATGAAAACTCCAGCCAAGAGGAGGCGCTGCCCTGCTCTGAAGAGCTGCGCAGTGTCCATTAAACGATAAACGCGGACGCACTTAACCTAAGGCATTGCATTTCAAAGACAGTGCAGGAAACGTAAGTGTACCTACAGTGGAAAATAGCAAGAGACGGCGGTAAGATTGATGGCACACAAGGCTTCAACTTAGCGCACAAAAGCACCCTAAATGTAAAACACCGCAAAGAGATGTAAACGAAGAGAATTCGTGGCTCCGCTATGTTTAAAAACAGAGGGCGCTCACGTTGCAGAAATGGTGAAGAACCAAACACTGCCAGAAGCGTGAATTACACCTACTTAAAGGGCGAATATGTTCACAGGAAGACAAGCAACACTGAAATAACAACGGGTCACGTAGAACTTGTAGTAGTTAATGTATTATTGGTTGCAATAGGCTTAGCGCGAAGAAAACGAGCACAAATGAAAAAGACACACAATGACTATGCGTCCTCGCAAACTATTCATCTAGTTCCGCATAAGCTTCACTGAGTAGGTGAAACGGTTTTGCAAAGATGGTTGCAGTTAGCGAAGCTAACATGGGACAAAATTAAGAGTTTTCTATTAGCAGTGGCAAGAAACTCCGCCGGTGGAATGGCCGACGCTCAAGGACCTTTCTTCCACGTAGATTCCACTCAGAAAGTAGAATATATTTTTTTAGTGGACTTTCTCTTCTTTTAATCTTTCCGTCGCCCTTTCCCTTTCCCCAGTGTATGGTAGCCAACCGGGCTCAGTCCTGGTTAACCTCCCTACATTTCATTTATCATTTGGTCTCTTTCTCTTTTTTTCAGAAATCTCTCACTTACATAATGGAACTTATTGGAACAAGATCAAGAGCGTACAAATATGCACGGTCTGTTTGTGTCTTTTTGTGATCGCTTGCTTCGTGCTAAACCTATTGTGAACGATAATGGGTCAAGTCTGTCCGCTATTCTTACGTGTCTCACCATACATTCCAGCGTAATCGCTGATGCTCGCGTACATTCGAAAATTGACAACACTATTCGCATCGTGCGCGTAATCTCATCAGGCCCGTCTCATTCGCTGTAGAATCGGCGACAACATTAAAGAAATTTCTGATACGCTGTGCCCGTCTTAAGCCGCGGGATAACAATGATAGCCCAGCGTGAAATTGTCACGGGCAAAAAGTAAAACAATGTACGTGTGACAATACCGCCACCACCTCCATCATTATCATCATCAACATGACGTCGAGGGGGGTGGGCCGAATAGACGTACAGTTAACGAAACGATTGAATTATTTTATATTTTCTCGCATGAAGAAACAAAAGACTGCATGATCATTTTTAGGGCAAGGACGATGTGTCCCTCGAATACTGAAAATAAAGTCGAGAAAAAGGCCTTTGCTACGTCTTTCAATGATGAAAGAAATGAGAAGCGTTAAGCGCTGAATATTCGAAATAAATTCCTCATTACTGCTGAACAATCCCGTTAATTTCACTTACTTTAATGTCTAACTGAATAAGAATGATAGTTTACGAATAATTGTGCGTGTAGTACTAGCACATAAAAAGCGCATTTAACGCTCAAACGCTTGTACTTGGGTCCCTTAATACGCCGAAACAGAGGGAGAGAGAAACGTTTAGTGATAAGAAAGATGGAAAGGTTAGCCGGAGAAGCTTGTCTCGAGCCTGACACTCTTCAACTGGAACGAAGGGTGAGGCAAAGACAGAGAAAGAAATAGGGGGAAACGAGGTGACGATGCAATACTAGTAGTCAGTCCTATGTACGGTACGCACATCGTGTACAGCTACTACAGATACACGACACGTGCTCTCTTCAGCCTATTGCAGACGAATGCAAAGTGATATGACGTCCGCATGTTCATACGTGATGGTGCCTACACATGAGCACATTAGAGATGTGTAATTGCTACCGTGAAGCAGCATAGCAGCAAACACAGGCGCGAGAACTTCAAACATTTAAACCGTTATCGTGCTACTGGTGTTTTGACGCCACCGAGCCAGATTCGCAAGGCACTAATCAACTTCATGTATATAACCTTGATTTGCTCATCCGATGACGAAAATTCAGTTTGGTTGTGTAGCGGCTGTGCTTCTACACTAATATCTTGCGACGGCGTGGAACGCGTACATAGCGCAGAATCTCCGTCTGCCAATCTTGAATTAGCTGAAGATGGCTCCCGTGACGGCAAAGAAGCCATGCAAGTTCACTTACCAGTCGGCTCTACTTGATGACGCAGTTGCTTTCAGTGCAAGCCGAGCACAACCTGAAAGAAGTAAAACACGCTATTACAAAAGCATTCGCAGCAACTTACGCAATGTAACTATTAAAGAAAGGAGGGAACTTCAAGATAATTTGACGCTGCTGATGCAGGGATATAACGGAGCCCGGGTTTCCAGAAATACGAGCAGAAAAAGTCACTCGTTTTCATAATCCGAGATCTTCCACGTGATAACTTGATCGTAAATTATTTACGCTTATGTATTTTTCGTGCCAAGTAAATTAGGTTCGCCATACCAGATGCAAGGAAGTCAGGAAAGATGCAACAGCGCCGTCGTTGCGCAACGCGTGAAGGCTCCCAGTTTCGCAAGGCTTCGCTTCGGTAGAAATGAAATGCCGCAGTACACTCCGTCATCGATTATACAGCCTTCATAAAACTTACACAGACGAGACAGCACCTATCTATAACTGACTGCGAGCTAAGTAGCAAAGCACTGGCGTCCGCAGAACTCGAGCCTCCTGAATAAAGGTGACTATAATCCGCAGCGTCCAAAGCCTTACAATACAAGAAGGTTTTTCAAAACTATCGCCAATTCGTTTATCATCCTCATATCCACGTGTACAATGAACTGTGTTGCTTTTCAAGATTGTTTTTGTTTTTACGGCCTTCATATTTTCAAGAAAGTTATATACATCTGGTCACAAAATAAGGTAAACCATTTTCCTGTCCTATTTGATGGACATTTACGGCCAAATAAAAACGTCATGACATATAAGCTTTTAACAGGACACAAGACAAGGACGCAGACACAAGTGAACACACCTACGCCTGCGTCCTTGTCTTTTTTTTTAACAAACAAATAAAATACAGTTAAATTTGTTTCTTGAAGGAGAATGAAGGAGTATGAATGAGAAAGAGAAGAAGTCCCCCCGAGTGGCCGCTGCTTCTTCGGTGAGATATTGTTCTCTGTTTTCTTGAAGAATCAGTGCTGTGTTGGGACTTCGCTGTTATCCAGAGAGAACGGACATCCCGTGGGATACCTGTGTGCTGGAGATCGCGCACAGTATCGCGTGGTTTTGCTGCGCTCCGCAGCGTACCTACGCCTGCCACGGCGGGGGGCAGCAAAGAACACCGGCACGAGCCATATGTCCGACAGCGCGTTCTTAGGCGCATGAGTGCCGCAGAATCAGCGCCGCACTCGGAAGTGCCACAACACGCGCCTAATGTCATCAAGCCGGCGACGCTAGTTTTCAACGCTGCCCTACCTTCCAGCACACCTTCAATGAATATGGCTGAGACAAGCGAAAGTGAAGCCAAGGAACCACGGGTTGACGACGATAAGACATCTACCTATGAGCTAAGTGAAGATGAAGACATAGACTGCGATGAAACGCCGTTCTCCTTGGTAACGTATAAAAAGAAGCGGCCTGAGATAATTCCAGTTGTTTTTCGACCCTTACAGGAAGGACGCAACTTCTGGCAAGTGAATCCAAACCGCGCTGCGTCGGAAATTGTCTCCGCGGCAAAGGAAAAAGAACAGTGATTCTGCGTAAACAGAGATGGAAGTTTCTCTGTCAACGTTACTTCAGTCTCATCTGCAAGACATCTACTGTCGATGAGCGAAATGGCTGGTTTGGGAGTCAAACCATTCATTCCGGCATCTTATACCAAGAATGTCGGCAAGATACGCCATGTGCCAGTTGAGTACACAGAAGAACAACTGGTTGACTTCCTGAAGGACTTTGGCGTGACATCTGCCCGTCGTCAGGCACGCTACGATCGCCAAGAAGACGGAGCGGTAGAATCACGCCCTCTGAGAACTGTCTTTCTCCATTTCAGAGAAGACAAACCAATGCCGCAACGAGTGCAATTAGGTCTCACGAGTCATCCCGTAGAAGAATATCACGGCCCTGCTCTGAGATGCTACAAATGCTAGAGCTTTGGACATTTATCGAAGAACTGCCGCAGTCCACGTCGCTGCAAGATATACTCAGAAGACCACGACCATTCAGAGTGCAAGTCTGTGTGTCAGCTAAAGTGTGCCAACTGTGGTGGAAACCATACAGCTTCCTTCTCCGGGTGCCCTCAAAGCAGAGCTGCCTCAAGGTTGCGCAGACATGAGTTGAAATACGGAAGGCTGCCTCCTCGTAATGCGCCCCCACCCAACCTTGATGCTGTAAGATGCGCGCCTCCAACTTCCAACAAAGAGAAAGAGCAAGGGGTCAATATGAACTATTCTGCAGCTGTAAAGCACTCAGGTCGACAACGTTCTGACAGCGAGCGACACGATCCACCTCCAGAGAACACTACTCATCTTGCCCAAGCTTCGAGTGAACTTCGCCGACCTTCTAAACAACGCCCTATGTCATTGACACAGTAACCTAACCTAACATCTGAGCGACTACCTCAACATTCGCCTCAACCACACCAGTCATCCTAGCGACCATCACAGGCAGCTCTTCAGTGACCTGCTTCGAGCACACATGGAGCTTCAGCGTCGTTTGGTGATTACGCGTCTTTACCCGTGGCACAGATGATCCTGCCCATGCAATTCACAGCTCTGCGTGTAATTCTCAGTGCCATTCCACACGCAAACAACCTTCCAGAGGTAACAGCACTGCTTTCTATGGAATCGTTGGTGCTTCCACAACCACCAACAGCTCCACTGCAGGCTTACAATGAATAATCGTTATAACAATGTTTTCATATTTCAGTGGAATGCTAATAGCCTTCTAAATAAATCAGCTGATTTTCGCAAACTACTAGCTCAACATAACTTTCCTGCTTTATGTATACAGGAGGCAGGCGTATGAGATGACTTTCGTCTTTCGAACTATGTTATATATAAATCATCGCGCATTGCTGGAAGTAGCAGAGCGATGTTATGCGTGAGAAAAGACCTGCCGTCCTATTTAATACAGTCGAGCGATTTAAATATACCGGAGGTCGTAGCATGCAAGATATCTTTTAGAAATACAAGCGTCACAGTGATCAGTCTTTATCTACAATGTTCTAGCAAAATATCAGTAGATCGCTTGGTGAATGTGTTTGGTATCGCAAACTCACATGTGCATGCTGGTTTGTGAGGACTTCAACGCACATAACGTCATCTGGGGCAGTGAATATAATGATTCCCGTGGAAGCATTATAGAGTCTGTCGCAGAAAAAAGTAATCTGATTGTGTTAAATGACAGCTCTCCAACGTTCTTGCGGGGGTTTCGTTACTCAAGCTGTATAGATGTTACGCTCTGCTCACAAGACCTTCTTGATGGCGTTGAATGGTCAACGGACATAGAAACGCACAGTAGTAATCATTTTCCGATCCTGGTAAAACATCGCCTCATACGGAGTGAGGGGACCCGACGCTACTCAAAATATACTAATTGGCAAAGTTTTCTGCACTATTTAAGTAACTCATTGGGCGAAAATCCGAACTTTCAAAGTTTCGCAAATATATTGTGTGAGTCTTACAAGATCTGCACAAAGCAAGTCATTATTCCAAATGAATACGCTGCAGTCGACGGCGAATATGAATGCCTAAGAGCAATTAGAAGACGCGCAGAACGGGCTGGATGACTACAAGATGGCACAGAAAGTTCAGTCAACTTCGCGCAGACGCTTACAAAAATTAGGTACGACAGGGTGGTGAGAATACTGCGCGTCGTTGTCTCCGTTTACTCCAGTTCCCAGAATATGGTCCGTTGTCCGATCTTTTAGTGGTCCAGTTACCCAGAGCCATCCCTTCCGAGCCCTTGCCGTAGCTCGAAGCTCTCCGGAAACATCTGTTGCTGACGAATTCTGTCAACTTATATCCAGACCAGGAATTCCGTTTACTTGCCTACGATTTGCAAGTTCGACAACACTAGCAGAACAGAAGGTTCGTGCGTGCTTTATGTCACAACATCCTCAACTTGACTGTGAGTTTAGTTTAAATGAATTGAAAAGTGCTCTTTCGTCATGCCGTGCAAGGACAACCGCAGGCCCAGACGGTGTTACGTATGTGATGTTAAAGAACTTATGTCCAGTATGAAGAATTGCTCTTTTGGAGATATTTAATGACATCTGGATAAGAGGGACTCTTCCGGATTCATGGAAATTAGCTCAGATAATTCCAGTGCTAAAACCAGGAAAGACTCCACTTTGTCTTGACACCTACCGACCGGTCAATCTCACAAGCTGTTTTTCCAAATTAATGGAGAAGATGATAGACAGTCGACTGCAATGGTGGTGTGAACACACAAATGTGTTTTCCGACCACATGACCGGTTTTCGACAAAATCAGTGTACAATGGATGCAGTATTAGATATTGCCACATGCGTCGAACATGAACGAAGCTGCGGAAATGTGACAGTAGCAGTATTCCTAGACATTCAAAAAGCATTCGACGCTGTAAGTCACATACACGTCCTTGTTGGTATGTTAAAGCTTGGCCTACACGGTCGAACACTGCGATGGGCATCAAATTTCTTGAAAGATAGAAAAATATTTATGGAAACAATTGAAGGAGAAAGTAATTATCACAGCATCTCGCACGGCGTTCCGCAGGGCAGTGTTCTCAGTCCGTTTTTATTCAACTGTGTCATGGCAGCCGTGCCACAAAAACTCCCGTCTGGTCTACAGTATTCTCTGTATGCAGATGACATCTGCATATGGGCCTCTGGATCTCATATACAAGACATTCAAACAACGCTGCAAGAGGGTCTTGATAGTATCGACACCTTTTTAAAAGAAAGAGGCATGAGTCTTTCATACGCAAAGACAGCCGTACTTCCTTTCACTAGACGACAGTTGATTAATTTCCAACTTAGGCTTAACGGGCAAACTTTGATGTTTGTGAAAGAGCATAAATTTCTTGGAGTTATCCTTGACCGCCAACTTACATAGGCTTCACACATCCGCGCAATTGAAAAACAGACCAATGCAGTAATAAACGTACTTCGGCGACTCGCAGGCACAACGTGGGGGGGGGGGGATCAGTCTCTTCGCTACTACACGTTCATAATGCACTCGTAAAACAAACAATTGCTTACTCGGCACCTATTCTACGTGGTTTATCGCACTCTTCTGAGGAACGTCTTCAACGTGTACTAGCAATGGGGCTACGAGTTTGTCTTGGGGTTCTGCAGGCTACTCCGAGTTCTTTAGTACTTGCTGAAGCTCGTCACCCCCCATTTCCAGTCATACGAACGGTTGAAACATGCCGACACATTTATCGCATCTTAACCCAACATGAGAAGCATCCATTAAACCTCGCGCTTACCAAAAAAAAACAAAAGCAAAATTCACGATGTTGTTCGAGAACATAAAGCATTATTACCAAGATTTGAATTATGCAAAGTGGATGTCAGTTATTCTCCCTAGATGTTAACATGCCCTAAAATAGAATTATCGGTTGACGGGATTATATCTAAGAGAGACATGTTCATAGTAGCCGCACAGCAACTGGCACTCTTCCAAATTTACTCATTATACCCCCAGTACATCCACGTTTATACAGATGGTTCGTGTCATAAAAATTCCTCGACTTCAGCATTCGTCATTCCACATTTAGCGCTAGAGCAAACATTTAAATTATCCCAGGAGACATCTTCCACCATGGCAGAACTATTTGCAATCCTGTGTGGTTTGCGTTTCATAACATTAGAAAAACATTCGCAACAATGGGTTATCTTTAGCGATTCGCAAGCCGCTCTCACATTACTACAGAGCAATAAGAAAAATTCTTTGAACACTTCGCTATTGTATGAGACGCTCAAAGAACTTACAAAAGCAAGCGCAACGAACCACGTAATTGCATTTCAGTGGATTCCTGGGCACTGCAATATTCCTGGTAATACTGCAGCGGACGCAGCTGCGAATAGAGCGCACAATAACGCAGAGACAGCCAATCTTCCCCTATTGCGTAGTGAAGTCCGTTTGATCCTGAGACAGATTTGTTGTCGCCTCAGTAAAACTACCTGGTTTGACCAGCGAACTAAAAACTCGGAGTTATACTCTATAGACCCATGTAAAAACTTATCAATGCCGGAAACTCTAAGAGACAACAGAAAATTTGAAACATTGGTACACCGGCTGCGTCTTGGTACTGCATTTACGAAACACTTCTTGTACAGGATAAAACGTGTCTTTATTCCGCAGTGTTCTTGTGGCCATCCAGACGAAGATGCGCATCATCTTCTTCTCGAGTGCGCGAAATACGATACACAAAGAATGGTACTGCAATCTAATTTGTTTGTATTAAACAGAAGACCATTCACTCTAAAAAAGATACTTGGCTCATGGCCAACTGCGGGCTTTCAAAAAAGAGCACTTCTTGCTCTTAAAAAGTTTTTAGAGGACACCAAGATTTTGGGAAAATATTAAGTATCGGATGATCCGAATACGCTAAATGAATTACATAAACGTTGTTCGTGGTTCATAATCGGTTTATGTGGTGATAGCAACTTTTACACAATATGTATAATTCTGCCTGTACTTGCAGTGTATTACATGTGTTGTGTGTTTTGGCTGTTCAAAACATCTGACTTTATATATGCGTACATAGACTGATCTAATGCACAGAACTTTGCGACTCATATACTGTTGGACTGTATATTTATTATTGATCCGGTGTTCTACTGAGTGTTATATTTTGTGTCGCTATTCTCCCTTTTCACGCAAATTTGTTTCGTTTGCCAAGTGACAAGGAGTAGCCGGTGCCACCATAAAGGCGCCAACCTCTCCTAACAGTTACTTCAATAAAAAAAAGTTTTTTCAGAGGCAAATGGGCAGGTGGATCACAGGCTCTGACTTTACACTCCATTGGGGGCGGACAGGGAGAGAGAGAATGGGAGACGAGGAGTGATAACAGTGTTACGCACACACTGCACGATTCAATATGTGCGCACCGTCTCCAGTAATGCTGAGCCAAACAAAATGTGCACATGCGAACCCTGCACACCGTGTGCGCAAAGCCTGGCAAGGCACGCGCACACGAACTGTCGCAGGCGCGATCACAGCCCACGCTGCGTGGGCAGGCACGAGAAAGCGCTCTCGGGTAAGGACACGGAGA
Organism: Dermacentor andersoni; assembly: GCF_023375885.2. NCBI lineage: Eukaryota > Metazoa > Arthropoda > Arachnida > Ixodida > Ixodidae > Dermacentor > Dermacentor andersoni. Next base: position 192,832,107 of record NC_092818.1, on the reverse strand, counting down.
GAGGGAGAGAGAGATACAAGGAAGGCAGGAATGCTAACCCAGTCAAGAGTCCGGTTGGCTACCCTACGCTGGGGGAAGGGAGAAGGGGAACAGAGAGAAGGTATATAGGGACGTGCAGGGACAGTACTTGAGTCAAAGCCGCTCGTACAAACCAGACGTTCTCAGAAAGCACAAAAGTGCATTCAGTGTACAAATGCGGCTGAAATCGGGGGTAGGGTGCCCCAGCTTTTAATGCGAAGAATTCTTCTCGGAGACTAGCCATTTTCTGGCTGGTGAGACTATCTGGCGGTTTTCTTGGCCGAACCCAGTGATTATATAGTCTAAAATTATGTGCCACTGTGGCGATAGGGTATGTCCCACTGCGAATGTATCCCTGGGCCGGCCACTGGGTATGTACCATTAGATTTAATTACTTTCAATCTTTTATTATTATTATTATTATTATTATTATTATTATTATTATTATTATTATTATTATTATTATTATTATTATATCGTATTTAAGAGATGCTGTTACCTTTGTTTGGCGCCAGTTACTCCTTTTCACAAATGAACTTGAAAAAAAAATCATCATAAAAATAATAAAATAACAACACAAATATCAGTCACATAAGTACACTAATGCCACACTAAGAATGAAAGTCAACTAATGTACACAGCAACGCAAATTCCAGTCACATATGTGCACTAATGTAAACACAAAGTACGGTCACTTACTAAACTAAAATCAGGACACGTAATAAATCACGGATTAAATTCATATGAAGGTACATAAAATCAGGCATTGGATTGGCCAATGTCGGGTAAAAGAAAAACATGGAATGCGTTTATCACATTTAAACATTCTACTCAATACTTTCAATCTTATATATTGTCATTACAAACAGTCCGTGGTCATCATTACTGGCGCAGCACTGAATGACATCTCTGAGGCACGTGTACCAGAAATGAACGTGCTATTTTCACTCCAAGAGCTCGACACTACGTTGGCGACCTGCAGGCGTTCTTCATCACCAGGACCAGATGGCATCATGTACGCTGCCCTACCCACCTTGGACATGACGCACGTGGTGAGCTGCTCAACTACTACAATGAGTCTTGGCACAACGGCGTCGTTCCTAAATAATGAAAATAGAGCCGCTTGATCCCCATTATGAAACCTGGAAAGTCTCCGCTTGATCTATCATGATATCGTCCGATTACGTTTTCGAGCTGTGTCGTCAAAGTGATGGAAAGAATGATTCTTCCTCGCTTGGAATGGTACCTAAAGCGATTCAACATCTATGCAGACGCCATGGCAGGCTTTCGTTGAGGTGGCTCGTCTATTGACAACGACATGGTAACCTGGGTCCAAGAACAAAAAGGCCTCAAGCGCCTATGCAGTGGAACTTTTTTTAGATATCAAAGGAGCATACGACAACGTCGCCCATGAGGCCATACTGAACTCACTTGAGGCTGTGGGCGTTGGTGGCCGGATGTATCAATTTATTCGGGACTATTTGACTGAGAAGTGCATTTTATTACAGACCGAAGACGGCCCAACTGCGGTACATTACATCTGCCATGGTGTGCCGCAGGGTGGAGTGTCGAGCCCCATGTTGTTCAGCCTCGTCCTGGTAGGACTATCGGAGTACTTATCGCGGACAGTTCATGTCTCAATATACGCCGACGACATTTGCATCTGAGCCACTGCGGCGACTCGCCCTCAGGTACGCGCCAGGTTTCAGCGGGCGGCAACCTTAACGCCGTTTTATCTCCGAGAACAAAGCCTCAGTGTGTCTACCGAAAAGTGCGCAATGGTTGGCTTTACGCGCAAACCAATGTCATTGTATCCCGTTTCAATCAAGCTGTGTCCTATGTGAAGACGCATCACGTTCTGGGTGTCATCATTGACCGCGACGTCTCGTGGAGCCCTCACTGCGTCTATCTGAAGAGGAAATTAGTTGCAATTCTGCAGGTCTTCAAATTTCTCTGCGGGAAAAACTGGGATACACCAGTCCATTCTACGCTGCAGCTGTACAGGGTACTGTTTCTCGGACTCTTACGTTAAAGTCTACCAGTTTTGTCAAATACATGCAAGACGAACATTCGCGCTTTGAAGAGCATATAAGGTCACGTCCTACGCACCTGTTTAGGGCTACCTCGGTGCACCTCAACTGCAGCAACAATTGCCGTCGCGGGAGACCATATGATCTAGACACTCTAGCTGTCTACTTTCTCAGAGCACACATTCGCCATCTGTCAAGGATCCCCGACCATCACTTAGCCTCCCTACCAGCCGAGAGACCTCAAGCGACCGTTTCAAATATGATTAGTGCTCATCAAGTGTCCATACCGTCATCTTATACACCGGCCCTCGCTACGGCGTACAACGCCCCTCTCTGAGTACGACTTTAAACAGATTGGACTCAAGACCGTTCTCCTAGTCAAAGATACCCCGGCCGTGGCCACACCCGTCCCTGGCAGGAAAAGCGATTCGTGCACTATACTACACTACTTGAAGTGTACCGGCTGAACAGACCGTTTATAGTGTCCCTGTGCATCCTCCCACACCCACTCAGTGCTCACTCTCTCCCTCTTTTCCTCTTTATATTCCCCTTTCCCCCACCCCCAGTGCAGGGTAGCAAACCGGGTACTCGTCTGGTTGTCCTCCCTGCCTTTCCTGTGCTTGCTCTCTCTCAACTCTGTCTCTGTCTATGTCTTGCCTACTAGAAGTATAACCACTACGGGCTATAATATATATATAATCGTTCGTTACAGAGCAGTTGCATTTCTATACGACCATCCTCTAAAAATCATGAACATTTCGTATTACGGAAACATCAACTACAGTTAAGTCCGCGATTATCTTTCTGCGGGATCCACGTAACCATGCGATGGCGGTTATGAACAGAACTCGGACAATAATTTGTGATGCCACACAGCGAGATGCTCCTGGCCGAGCGTTCAAAACGTCAGCAGACCTAAGAAAACCTTCCTGCCAAGCGTGGCACGGGAGAGCGTTAAAAGAGCGAAAACAAAAGTTGGGAGCGGCGCAAGACGACGGCGTCGCTAGTTTACAAACGACTCTCGTTCTGCCTCTTTCGACATGCGAGGTGACGCAAAAGAAAACAGCGATTCACGGACAATTGCTACTTTCCTTTTCGTGTTCGTTCCTTCATCTTGCAACAAACGAGAAGAGAAAACCATCTAGGCGCACTTGTATTGACGGGCCCAAAAATAAAAGCGAGCAAGCACATCGATCGCGCGCTACGGCACCCCTCCTTCAACGTGTGGGCCGCATAGCAGGAATCGATGACCCAACAAATATCGCGGCCACGTAACAACCTGCCTCACAAAGGCGCTCGGGACATTGCCGTCGTGCGACGACCGCGGTCGACGCTGCCATGCCGCCGGTCGCGGTATTCTGCCTTGAGAATCAAAGCATGTCAAAGCCTCGCTTCTTCCAGTCATTCGCGTCCGCCGCGTGTGTGAAAGCGCGAATGCGCCGTCACCCATAAAGGGAACACCCCCCCCCCCCCCCCTCCTCGCCGCGTGCACGCCTTTTTTCTCCACGCAAATGGGGCGTCTGTAATTGAAGATTTTCTCGCTAGAACCGTATACAGACCGAACTACAATACAGAACCACGGGCAGCAGTGATCGTTGAGCGAACTCTAAAAGAGTGTTTTACGAATATAACAGCTCTTAATGGGCAAGGGTCTCGGCTGTCGCGTAAGTCGATGTCGTGACCCACGTGTGCACCGCCAAATCCCGAAGCCGTCCTCATTTTGCGTGTGAGAGAGACAGAGAGAGAGAGAGACAAAAGGAGAGGAACGACAGGGAGGTCAGCCAGTGTAAGTACCGGGTGGCTAGCCTGGGCTGAGGAAAGTGGTAAAGAGAATAAAAGGAGAATGAAGCAGAAAAAAACACAAAAGTTCACGCAGAACGCGATGCTACGCGCTACAACATTCAAAGTCGGTCGCACAATTCGCATGCCCTTAAAAATTTCAGGAAAACCCTTAAGGCCTTCAGTGCGGAAATCCGTCTGGACCAGTGTCCTAGAACTTTTTCTTCTGTGAAAGGGCGATTGTCCAGTTTTTTTTAGCGCGGTCGCGAGCACTTTTCTTGGCACATTGTAACGGGGACAGCCACAGAGGAGGTACGCGATCGTGTCCTCGCAGCCTCAGGTATCGCAAGTAGGGCTGTCGGCCATTCCAATGCGGAATGAATAGGAGTTCGTGAGTGCCACGCCAAGCCAGAGGCGGCACAGAAGTGTTGCTTCCGCTCGTGGTAACCCTGGTGGAAGACGGAGTTTCAGACGTGGATCCAATCTGTGGCAACGTGCGTTCATGAATTCACCGGTGTTCCACAGATTCTGCGTAAACTCGCGTGCGAGGAAGCGAAGACTTGTGGCTGCATCTATTCTTGACAGTGATATTGGTATAATACGGGCACCATCGTGGGCCGATCGGGCAGCATCATCCTCACTGCGATTTTCTGAAATTCCGCAGTGACCGGTATCCATTGGTACCATATGTGCGAATTCCCCAGGCGACGGACTTACAATATGGGAATTCCCTCTGTCGCCGGCTTGATGAGTATATGCAGTTCAGCATCGCTTATGGAATTATCTACGTCATACACAACACCAGCCGCAGAGTCTTGATCATCCTGTTTAGAGCAGCAGTGTACGTTGATGCTATCCAGCCCCTTAACATTGCTCAGAACGTCTAGCGCGCTGCGGTTTGTGACATCAATAGCGAGAATGTTCTTACGTGCTTTGATTCTTACATCTTTCATCTGACCCGGAGCAGGGGCTTTGAGCGACACAGATGTAGCTTGGAGGTTGAGCCGGTTTAGATTGTCGCTAGCAGCCCCAGGCACAAATAAAATTCTGTGGTCCGATGACTTTCGCGTCGGGATCACCGTTGTCTTACTTGTGGCAGTAAATGTCCTGACAAGGCTTCTCTTTGCTTTGTGCTTCGCTACGGGCACGAAGTCACTGTCATCAGAGGTTTCATCACTGGTCGCTGAGTATATCACAATGTCCTCGCTGTCGGTGTCACTCGGGCGACTAGACCGCTTCCTCGGAGCGGCCGCTGTTGAGGTGGCAGGACCCGCTACCTCCCCCCCCCCCCCCCCCCAGGTGACTCTACGTCCATCACCGTCGCTAAGGGAGCGGCGTCCCCCACAATATAGCTTGAAATTCGCAGAGACAAAAAAAAAAAGCAGTGTTCCACACAGCACACACTTCGTCGTCGTCTCCATTTTGCGTATAAAGTTTCCTGAAAACATTATGAGAGCTAACTCTGGCGCACCGATCATTCAGCTACCATCGGAACGATCGGCGGCGAGTAGATTTGTCGAATCTTCTGTCTTCGCTGATTAAGGTAATGTAACTATGACTTGCCTTGTTGAAATATTGCCCAAGACAATTCACGTATCAATGTACGCTGACGATACTTGTCCTCAATCTTCTGCGGTGACTTGTCCTCAAGTGCGCGGCAAAAATTCAGCGGGCAGCCACCCTAACTTGTTCGTATCTCCACAAACAAGGCCTTACTGTGTCTATCGAAAAATACGCGTTAATCGCGTTTACTCGCAAACTCATCCCACCGTACCCTGTTTCTCTCAATGGTCAGACTATCAAATACGAGAAGTCTCACCGCTTCTTAGGTGTGATTATTCACAGGGACTTTTCATGGAGCCGCCACTGCATCTACCTGAAGTGGAAACTAATTCGATTGTAAATATATTGAGGTTCCTGTGCGGAAAAACCTGGGGCACGTCGGTAAGGTCTATGCTGCAGCTTTACAGAGCATTGCTTCTGGGCTCCTTGCGGTACAGATTACCGGTTTTGGCAGACACGTAAAACAAACATTCGTACCCTCGAAAGTTTGCAAGGCCAGGCTCTACGGACACGTTTTGGACTACCACAATGCGGCTCGACTCACGTAACAATCATGATTGCTAGAGACTACTTGGTTCCGACATATAGAACCACTGACAACCTTCGGGCACACATTAGACATCTGTGGGGCGTACCCAGTCACTATATTGCTGCTTTGCAAGCATAAAGACCTCAAGGCACATGTTGCAAACTTGTTGCTACAAATCAAGGCTACCTTCCGTCGGGCTTTACACTAGCAGCAAGACCCCTGTAACCCCTGTCGTGCCTACGATAGCCGCAAGTACCCCTCACGATTCTGGGAATTACGAAGAAGACCCGTCACTCAGCTGTGGCTCTACGTGAGTTCGCACTGTCCTTACTGAACGAGGCATATGAACAAATAACGCTACGTTTACACCGATGGATGTGTCTCAGCCACCAGCTCCACAGGCGCTGTTATGATCCCTGCTTCACAAGTTACAGTTACATTCAAAGTGTCCCATATAACGACCTCTATACGGCAATGGAACTTGCGGCTCTACGTGCCGCTGTTAATTACTTTGCACAAACCAAGCCTCGAAAGTGGGTCATTTTTTGTGACTCCAAGGCAGCCCTTCAGAGTTTGCAGTCAGCCTTACTGGACCAGTTGGACAATCGCCCACTTTCAGAACTAAAAGCTTTAGGCCAATGCTCCCAAAGAACATCCGCGTTGAAGGCCTTACTCGCGCTATTAAGGTTCTTGCGGTCTACGGGGCTTCACGACAGACTCTAAGAATGCCGCCCCCTACCGCTCTGTAGTGTACGCGCTTTGTTCGTGCTTGTCTCCCTTTCTTTCTATCTCCCCCTTCCACTCTGTTTCTCTTTTTATCCCCCTTAACCCTTCCCCCTGCGCAGGGTAGCCAACCGGAACTACCTCTGGTTAACCTCCCTGCCTTTCTCTGCATTATTCTCTCTCTCTCTCTCTCTTACGACGCAAGATGCATGAACAACTGGTGTTTGAGACCAGAGAGGTTCTTCATCAAGCCCTCATAAACGGACATGACATCATCTTCCAATGGCTTCCGGGGCACTGTGGCATCGTTGGAAACGACCTTGCTGGTGATGCCACCCAGTCAGCCCATAAAGAAACCCTGACACTTCCTATATCATTATCAGAGACAGACGCTGCGAGGGGTATTCATTTACTTGCTCAAACCAAGACTGAAACTTTGCGGAACACCCCGATTTTCTCCGACTGCCGTCTCCACCGGCTGGATCCCACATTGAAGCTGCAGATTCCATCGAACTTCTCCCGCCGTGATGCAGCTTTACTGTGCCGCCTCTGGTTAGGAGTGGCTGTTAAGAAAGCATAATCATTCCTTATTGCAATATCCGACACACCAATGTGTGACTCATGCAAATGTGAAGAGACGATCGAGCACGTGTTGCGTTTTTGTTATCTCAATGAGGTCGAGCGCGACATACTTCGGAGGGTGTTAAGCCGATTAAATAGCAGACCATTTTCAGAAACTAAGATTCTCGGACCATGGCCTCACGTGTCGCAGGGTTACAAAGCGACGCACGTACTGCTGCGTTTGATGAAATCGACTGGCCTCAGCGAGTGATTATAGGCGTGACGTTATTGAAAACCGCACGTGTTCACACTTATAGTACCTTCTTCCCTCCCTCGTCTTTATTTTCTTCCGTTAGACCACTTCCCCTGTGTACGGTAGCAGACCAGACGAGCGTCTTTTTGACATCCCTACCTTTCGTTCCTTCTTTTCCTCCTCCTCCTCCTGGATTCGCACGTTCTTGCCGCATTTACACTTCTTACGCTTTATTTAAAGAGAATTAAATGAAAAGGTGTATACTGTCCCCAAACTGCACAGTGGAGTATGAAATGCGCCATAGTAGAGGACTTGGGAAAAAATTTCGACTGCCTGGAATTATTTAACGCGAATGCAAAAAAGCGCGATACACTGGCGTTCTTGAATTTCGCCACGCTCTCACTGCGGTCGGGAGTCGAACGCGCCACCTCGTCCTGGGCACCTCAACGCAACAGCCACTCAGGCTCCACGGCGAGATTTATTTTTCGATATTGCCATGTAATCCCAATTTTATAAACGTGCGAATGTAGCAAGTCTACGAACGCATGACTAATACTTGCAATTTGTTGCTTTTAATTCGTAATATGTTGTCGAGTACGATCCACTTGCGAAATCGGAACATTGTTTGACGCCAAAAGACCGAAGTAGAGGCCGACACATGTACTGTACCCATCACTGATTGCCACGCTGATCGAAGCGCCACACTTGCAGTTCCCGTAGACACTGTCGCCCAATTTACCTCCAGCAATTTTCATAGAAAATTACGATTTTCAAAGAGCTTTGTAAAACTTTTTCAATCCGAAGTTTTGTTAGCAAACAGCCTTGAGAATTCTGACTATAGCTGACATCTACTCCGGCTCGCAGAACGGTGCACGGTTCCGCGCATGACCACCAAAATAATTATTTTTCTCGTTGCAGTGAAACAGAATGCGAAGAAAAATAGCCTTTGTAGGTCTTTTCCTGTGCGCCTTCTCTTTCATTCCTTATTTTTGCTGGCTAAATAATTGCGAAGAAAATTTCGTAACTACGCTCTACGTACCAGGCGTTTCGCTCGGTCATTTCAGTTGAGATAACATCTAAAATAAATGCAGTAAAGGAAACAATATCATTCTAGTACTCGTGTATTTCTTTTTTTTTTCATTCATACAGATTCGTTATTGTCAAATCGCCAATTTCGTCACCTTTCATGCGTGCTTTCGGGTCACCTATGCGATAAAACTTGAGCGTCCTCTTGGTTTTCTCTTTCATTTTACACCGGGTAAGTGTTTCTTACTTTTTTTTCATCTCCTCTTCGGGTATAGTCTGCAAATCTCGCTGAAACTGCGCCTCGCTGCGACGGCGAGCGAATGCGCACAGCTGGACACTTAGCGCTATTTCGTCACCGCCGCGCGAAGAACGTGAAGTAAACAACACTATTACCAACCACGTAAAGGCGTATACCGCTTTCACGGCACTGCACAGCGCCGCAGTTCAATGTAGCCCCCACCGCACTGCGCTGCAACGCTAAATCCACGTCGTGAGTTCTTAAAATAAAAATCAAATTATGGGATTTTACGTGCCAGAACACGATCTGATTATGAGGCACGCCGTTGTGGGGGACTTCGGAAATTTGGACCGCCTGGGGTTCTTCAACGTGCACCTAAATCTAAGTACACGGATGTTTTCGCATTTCGCCCCAATCGAAATGCGGCGGCCGTGGCCGGGATTCGATCCCGCGACCTCGTGCTTAGCAGCCGAACTCCATAGCCACTAAGCAACCACGGCTCGTGTCGCCAGTTCCAGAAAAGCGCAGAAGGCTATTTCAATGTAGTGCAACGGCACGGAAAACTCGCTGGCGCTGCGCACGGCGCACGCGAGCCAGTAGCCAAAGACTGCACGCGCATTGCATCACCACCGCGTCTCTCTAGCACGCAGGCGAGCCGGTTAGCTCGCAAGCCGCTTGGAGTCCCTACGGAACTGTTATTATTGCATATGAAAACGCACACGCAACTCACATAGAGGAAAATAGGGAAGGACAGACTGGCAACGGCTGCCGAGAGGGGTACATATCGATCGCCTGCCTATACTCTTTAGGAAGGAGGGGATAGACAAGACGTTGAGGCTAAGAAGGGATTATTATTATTATTATTATTATTATTATTATTATTATTATTATTATTATTATTATTATTATTATTATTATTTGTTTTGAAAACCTGTACACACTGTAGGAATAGTAGGAACAGTAGGAATAGTTGCTGATTATTTAGATACACTATCTAAATGGGGAACTGAAATGACAATCCATGCAGCAACTCGCGAAGAATTCCTATCTCAACGTCTTGTTTCATCCTGCATTGATCACGTAAATGTTAGAGCCCATAATCTGGAAGTAAAATCTACCATTGCACAGGTTAAGCTTTCTGACCACTACTTCGTCTGCTGTTCACTGAAACAGACTGTGAATCCTTTGTTATCGGAGGCTATTAACTCTGTCAAACAAATTTGTATAATTGACCCAAGGCTTTTTGATAAACTAGTCCAGAAAAATGATTGGGATAATTTTTTATGCACTGTGTCACCGGAAAACATGTACCGCGAATTTGTAGCTGCGTTTGATGCTTTTAGGCAGGCGGCAACACGCGTTGTCAAAATCAGGCAACGTAACCTGAGCCAGAAATGGATGACCAGCGAAATCCTAGCGGCTATAAAGGAAAAAGACTTGTTGTGGACCAAGGCCAAGCAGTCGTCAAACTGCAACGACACGCGCTTAAGATACAAATGTGCCAGAAACAAAGTGAATGCAATGATCAGACTTGCGAAGCGCGTTTATTTCAGAAAGAAATTTCAAGAAGCTCGATCTGACATAAAGAAAACATGGTCCCTAATCAATAACCTTAGAGGCGGCAACATTTCAACGCCTAAACAGCGCCTTTCATTGTATTTTTCTGCAGACGACGAAACTGTGGCAAACTTATTTAATCAGTTCTTTTCAAGTGTCTCGGGATCGAGGACACGGCGACCATCGGTGTGTACTTTAACAGATAGCTTGCTAGATTCCGCATATCTTCCTTTACTATCGCTTGAAGAATTAAGGTCCATTGTCTTCAGTCTCAAGACGAACAAATCACCTGGCTTCGACAAAATTTCTGTCAGTGAACTTCAGAGAAATTTTGACGCAATTAAACATGTATTGCTATCCCTTTTAAACTTTGTTTTGGATGGTGGTGTGATTCCAGTTGATATGAAAACCGCAATTGTAATTCAGCTTCACAAGAAAGGTGCACGCAATAGTATTGAAAATTACAGACCTATTTCGATAATTCCCTGTATAGCTCAAATATTAGAAAAACATGTGGCTCTTACGGTAACACAGTTTCTAGATAAGCATAATGCATTGTCATCACATCAGTATGGATTTGTACAGGGGAAGGGTACACAAACACTGTTAGAAGCTTTCTCCGATCTTTTAAACTTGACACTAGACCGCAACCGGGTAGCATGTGCCCTCTTTATGGATGCCTCTAAGGCATTTGACAGTGTTTGTCATGAGATTTTGTTGCAGAAACTGTCTCTCCTAGGCCTTCGTGGGTCATTCTTGAATTTACTAGCTAACTTTCTGCAGGATAGACGACAGTGTGTAAAGGTGGGAAATAGTTTAAGTGTTTTTACCAGTATTTATTCTGGAGTCCCTCAGGGCTCAATATTAAGCCCCCTGCTTTTTAACATTTATGTGAATGATTTGTCCAATGTAGTAGGTAATTATATATATCAATATGCCGATGATACTGTTCTTGTATCTTGTGCAACTAATTACTCTGATGCAATCAGCTCCTTACAGAATGAGGCAACTAAAGCTATGGACTGGTTTGCGGCTAATTTAATAAGCATCAACCCTTCTAAAACGCGGCTTGTCTGTTTCCATAACCCCATGAAAAAAATCCTGCCTACGACACCATTATTCTTGCACACATCAGACTGTTTTGGATGTACATGTCAACCTGTTAAAAATGCCTCTTCTGTTAAGTCTCTTGGGTTGCTTTTTGACTGTGATCTTTTATGGAACTCGCAATTATCCCACATCTGTAAAAGGCTGCGCGCGGTCTCCTGTGTATTATACAATATGCGATGTCTTATGCCAATCTCCGTTCGAAAAATTATTGTGCATGCTTTAGTCTACAGTGTGCTACGTTATGGCTTGACTGTGTATGGTCATTGTACTCTTAGGTGGAGCTCAAGAATTAATTCAATTTTACGTTCACTGCTGTCAACAGTGGCTTACGATTTGTGTCCAAAGCAAGATACAGACGTGTTTAGGTTGTTGAATTTGCCAAACTTCACTTCTCTGATTATCGAAAGTGTTGTCATTAAACACTTCTGGCATAATGATTTTAAAACACTATATACGTCTGTCCGCTCCTTAAGACCGAAGGAACCCTACGTCATCCCCAAGAGTGCGACAAAGTACGGAAGGAGAACGCGGCAATACTATGTTCCAGCCATATTTAATAAATTGCCTACGCCTGTGTTAGAAGCAAACACAAGACGTGAGATTAACAAACAACTTAGAATTGCCGATGTTTGATGTAACATTTAGTATAACTGTTCGACATTTTGCTCCGACCCGCTAATAGCTAACTCCGCTATTAACCCTGTGCAATTTTCTGTGAACTGACTGTCAGGCACTGCCAGTCAAGCCCTCTGAGGCTTTGGTAGGCCTGCTATATGTACTCTGTTTTCCTTATGCACAATAAAGATTGTATTGTATTGTATTGTATTGTGCTTGACAGGAAACGGAAAGCGAGGAGCACGCTGCCACCCGAAGGGGCACCACGCTTGCCTACTCTTCAGAAAGGAGGAGACAGAACATGGAAATGGAAGATAGGAAGAAAGAGAGGGAAGAGGAAAGAAAGAGCGGGCTCGATCACTGCAGGTCATGCTACGAAAGAATGTTAAAATAGAAGAAATAGTGTCTGAGGTCTTGTTGTTTGAGAACAGCAATAAGCTACAATCGTGAACTTAAGTTAGCTACTTCTAGAAAAGTAAGGAGAGCGCGATGATCTTGATTGCGCCTAGACGCACAACCACTGGGGTACAAACACAGGAAAGCATGACAAACGAAATAAACGCCCGAGGTATGTATATACATAATGGAACCCGTCGTACGTGTACGGCGGAGCCGTAATACAGTGCACGCGAGCAAGACACTTACGCATGATGAACGTGCGCCTCGTGCCTATATCGTCCGGTACATGACGCTATAGTGTACGACACGCAAGGCCATTCGGCAACACATGGGCACTACAGTGCAGGTTCTAAATGGTCATAGATGCAGCGTATAGGCAGCGTAGCAGGCTTTCATGTGTATGTGGCCCGCAGCGGGCATTGATATGGCGCACGCATGGACCTCGTGTTTGCCTATACATGAATACTACATCTCACGATATAGAACGCAGCACAAGAGCGCTGTAGGAAAACGGCTATTCGGGGCAGGTTGATAATCACGGCAATGTCGACGACAGCGCCGTTGTAGTCGCTAACACAATCGGGCTCCACTGAGGGCAATGCTGAAGCCACGTAGTTAGTGCTTGAGTAGTGCAGAAGATAATTTCGACAAAGCGCAACGCCACGGAACACGGCGTGCAGAGTGCTAGCAAGCTAAACGTCCACTGCGCAGCTTCAGTGGAGAAAGGCAGCGATAGGCGCTTGCAGCCCACCGGCAGAAAGCCAGGCGAAAAATTCCGTCACGACCTGGTACCTAGACGGCCGCTTAATTGGCTTTCCAGTGAGCCCCGGTGAAATTCTGATGCCGAGTTACGAAGGTGCGAATAAAATAGATGTTTCTGGTCTGGCAAGCGCACACGTACGTTTCGTGCTATAAGTATAAACACGTCGTACACGGCAATTTGTTACGCTTCATCCGTATACCAAGATGTCATTCCCGCATTCTTGCACATTATACGTTTGCGATAGAAATGAGATTTGAAAGAGCCATTAAACAGCTAATTACATCGCAAAACTTCAAGGCATCTTCATGCAAATATTCACGAGTCAGGTTTTTACACTACAGCGACAATCATGAATTTGTTTTTATCTAGGTTGTGAAGAAACGAGAGAGGTAACAGAGATAAGAAAAATTATGAGTGTGATAAGGTAATGTAAGATTGGGATGAAAGAAATAGAAGGAAAAAAACTGTCCGTCCGCCACGCAAGCATGTGCTTGCTATATCGCAGGATATCTGTTTGCATCGGCAGTCGCATTCGGTAAGTGGGGTTTGTAAAAGAGAAGGTGTACTTCGACGCATCATACTCGATACTCTCACTTTCGCGGTACTTGAAATGCGAACATGCTCGAACAAGTAAGAAAAGAAAAAGAGACAATGCCTTTTGAAACGCTGAAGGCCTTTAACCGGCAAGCCAAGTTCACAACAAACTTCGTTTCGTAGAATCACCTAATGCGGTCGGAAGTTCGTTTCCTCATTCACTGAGCAACTTTCGAAGAGACCATGCATGGAGCATTCTTGCCATGCCTTTCCTGTGCTTCGATCTGCCGGAATATTTCCTCGACGGTGTCGCGTTCGGGTGCGTTCTGTTCCGAGGTCAAGGATTAAAAAAAGTGAATAAGGATAACGAAATAGGCTGGAGGAAATCCCAGAGCACATTTTACTGCAAGTCAGAAAATCAACTTCGTCAGTCGCCAGTTTCTTCATGCGGAATAACTAATCCCTTTCCTCTTCCTTTTTTTATTTTTTGAAGCATCAGCCACCGTAAGAAAAAGAAGCAACAACAAAGCAAGAAAGAAAGAAAGAAAAAGAACGAAATATGCGCGGTGTGTGCATGAATGGTCGCAAGCATTGCACAACATGCGTCAATCTCACCTCCGTCAAGTTCATATAGCATGCCTCCAGCGAAGATAAAATAATAGGAAAAGTTCCACAGAATAACAAATGGCACACCGACTTACTACAACTTGCACACAATTCGCCCTCGTATAGACATCGTAAAAACACAAGATTGGTCCATACAGCGATAAAATCAACACTGTACACAGATAACCAACAGACTGTGTGTTTCGAAAGAGGAGAGCGACAGATAGGTAGCGTAAAATATCTGTGCAAGAAATCTGTGGAGAGCCTAATTTCAATTTAGCTCTGTATCTAATTCACGTCCGTTTAATACACTGGTTCTTCCAACGAAAGTTCAGTTCACGCGCTTTACACAAATCGCTTCGGCAGGGCCTTCGGATCCATCATCCCAGTGAATGTTCCGCCGCCCACTGGCTGCTCGAAAGAGATTCGCGGAGCAACTGCGTCGACGAGGAGCTGCAGCCGAGTGGCCCCGTCACGCGGCAGCTTAGGCGAGGGAGCAAGACGAAGCCTGGCGTGCATGCGGATGGGTATTGATTATGAAAAGCGGAGATCGGGTAGGGCATTAGCGCACGACGTACATCCCTTCTATTCGCGTCCAGTCTTGGCCGAGATATTGCGCGGCCGCGGTCAATACCGACTCCTTCCGGCCGGCCATGTTATCCTCTACTTCCACTCTGCACCATTATTCGCTCAGTGCCAATCTACTACGACCGACGGCAAGCAGCTCTCAGTTTAGCATAGAGAAAGACAATATACTAGACATAATATGAAAAAGAAAGATGAGCACAAAGTAGCTCTTGAGCCCTCGGCCAACGAATATGCTCTTCAAAGACGCGCGCTTGTTGCTCTAAACTGTTTTTGGAGGTCAGTGATGTCGCCGGCTATTATTAGGATAGGAAGTTAATGTAATGGGTTTGCTTGGCCAGAATGAAAATGTGCGTTGTATTTCCTATTCTTCTTGAAGCACTGATATACGCGATCTCTTTTCTCTGCCTTGTGACGTGCCGTGATATTAGTATTTGTGTTATTTTATGATGTGTTTCTTTCGCCTTTGAGTATGTGAATTTGAAGTATTCCTAGATTTGTGTTACAAGGGTTCGCCGGCAAATATTTTTGTGTCAGTATCTCCTTATATTGACGTGTCAATAAGCAAACAAATAAATAAATAAAGAAGTCACAGTTTTGCCTGAAAGGCGAAGCATCGATAGCGATAGCGAATTAGTGGACAGCTATACTAAGTAAGGATAGTAGTTTTATCGGCCGTATAATGTTCTAAACATAGGCATACTAATTAAATTAACAAGCACGATGTCAGGCGCGCACAAGCAAACATGAACACATCTCACTCGATGACCGCAGAATCTTGCTGTCAAAACGCTGGAGTGAGTAAGCGGGGCAGCAGCAGCGAGCGAATTGACCTTTGGCTGCCGCTCGCATCGACGCGAACTAAGCGAAAACACAGTGCGCGGCGGACTCAGCACACGTCGCAGGTGGCTTTCGAGACATTGAGAGACGGGCTGGCGCGCCGCCTCGAGTTGAACGCCCCACCCTCATCCCTGCCCACGGCGGACCTCGTCCCCGCCGAAGATCCCTTTGAAGATACAACGGCGCGGGCGGGCGCGGGCGGACGCGCCCGGAGGAGAACCGTAGATGGTTCCGAGAAGAGAAGCTTTCTTTTTTCGCTAAACTTGTGATCCGTGGTAAATGAAAAAAAAATGTTCTTAATAGGCTATATAAAATGAGAATCAGAAGAACTGAAAACACAAAAAAAAATGAAGGGGGGGATTGATGTATTGGAGATCATTTTCAAATCTAACAAATAAACACTGAACGCAAGCTGTACCTGCTTTGAGCGAAAGAGCGCGAAGAATTGAAACATGGGAAAACCCGAAGACGAGCGTAGCGACAAATTGCAAGGCATAACGTCATAGAATTGCGTTGCCTTCCGATGCAGTTTTTAAAACGTGCTTGATTAGAGCGCCTTGTTTCCAAATATGAGGATAATATTTGGAAGCAAGTTCCCAAAATATATTTTGTACGAAGCGGTCAATACCGAAGAAAAATGCGTGCCTTGTGCTTTTTTTTATATATATACGCTATATGCGTACTTAAGTCCCTCTATCTAGAAACAAGTAGCTTGTCTGTTGTTGCACCTTTACGCGTCCGTTAGGAAAATAGGCAGTATAAGTGACCGCAGCTATGACTTTAACATTTGTTCACACTCTTTAGTGATAATTGCTGAGTACCGGGCACCAACTTATCCGGCGTGACACCTAACGACGCGGCATAGTAAATTAGTTGTCAGCCAGCGTCATCCACTCTTTTGATCAATATTTGCTTAACATAACATAGGTGTTTACAGCGTAATAAGATTGATCATGACCGCTTACAGACTGCCCTGTAGACTTAGGAGGGAGAGAAAACAAAAGTTGAAAGGCAGAGAGGTTGACCAGATTAAGTGTCCGGTTTTGGTTACTCTGCACAGGGGGATGGGGTAAGGGCGGAAAAGATAAGAAAACAAGACATGATAAAAAAAGGAACGTATCAGTTCGCACATTCAATGAGCCCCGTTTCTTTCAAAAAACACGTGTAGACTGAGACTATTTATACCGACCACTGCGATCACAGCAGAGTTTTTCGGCGAAGCGTTTCGTGTTGGCAGGAAACGTCTGCACATTAGAGAACCCCATATATATATATATATATATATATATATATATATATATATATACAGCGATAGTATGCCGGGCTTCTTTCACGCTAGGAAGTACACTTTTATGTAGCACTTATGAGCAACAGAAAGCTGTATCGGGAGTCTCTCTTATCGCTCTGCATTTTCTTCATTGACACTTTTCACCTAATTTTAATATTTGAGAACATGACTAATTAATTAGGACTAATCTAATTAAACGAAATGAAGATATAGTTTGAGTATCTCCAAGCGACGCAAACAACATTGTTTTGTCCAGCTACGTGGCATTTGCATGTTCTTAAACTCTGGCTAAAGTTAGTTGGGACACCCTGTATATACTTGTGAACATAGCTGGGCAGTCGACTTATTAGTAGCCTTACTGGTGCGCTACACAGAAGAATAACATCGTAATACGACGCACCTGAAATTTATGCAATGCTTAACAGTATACTGAAAAAGGTCATGAAATGCTAGAATGGCAGTAAACAACGGATGACAACAAAAAGCCCTGTAAACAAGTGAAAAAGACATCAGTGACAAGGCAGGAAGAGCAACAGCCTTGTCGCCATGGATAGTGCAATAGAACTGTGCGCATTAAAACATGTGTACGAGGACATGCGTTCCATACGTTGTCTAAAACACATGACCTTGAACCGTTTTACTTCCAAAGTCTACTTGACATTTCAAGGCGTTTGCAGATAAACGCCGACACGCGTAAAGCACGCAAGACTGCAGGAAAGTCACGAAATTCACGTGACAAATGTCAGAATGTGTGGTCCATCCCGCAGTGTATGCGCAGACGTCGCTCGTCCTTTCAGATATACCGCGTCGCACACCACGTGTCCGCTGCTTTATGGTTCAGCGATACCAACACTGCACGCTATTTTTTTCTGGCTGGCTGAAAAGAAAGCATATTCAGAGAAAAAAGAAAACACAAATAGCTTCTGGGATCCTTTCACTCGAGCCCGAAGTATTCGAAATGCAATTACTGCTCGGTAATCCGATTTCGACGTAGCCTCGATGTCAGCCCTCGCAATGCAGCCCGAGCGCCCCTTATCGGACGTGACGTCGGAAAGCCCTTGCCGCGGGGGGCTGGACTGAGTTTTGCAAAGCCGTTAAATACTCGTGCAACACTTCGGCCGCTTCCAGAAATACTGAATTAAAAACCTTTGATCATCTGCCTGTGCACAGCCAGCCGCTCGATTCTGTTTGTTCTTGTTCTCCCGTTCAGCGCCGTAGCACGCATAGGCTACACTGAAACTTGAAGCTCCTCTTCCTTGGGCCAGTCACGTAAACACGTCCTATCACCGCTTTTTGTTTTCGCTTTTTATAAAAATGTGTGCATCTCTAAGCTCAAGGGTGCCAGCTTGAGCTATTTCTCCTCCTCCTTGTAGTTCTTCTTATTGTTCTTGTTCTGACTTTTGTTTCTGCATTGACGTTTTCTTGTTTCCTTGTTTGTTTAACTAAATTTTTTGTGTTCTAATCGGTTTTAAATCCCTGAAATTCTCGCTAAAGCGGCTTCCTACTTTTTTATGACGGTAATAATGAGAAAATATTACCAGTATAGACATAAGATCGTTCGAGCACAACGACGTTCCGTGCTCCTGTCTTATGACTGTGCTCAGTGGCCGGCATTATTATTTTTTAGCCACCCTAAAGGCCCGTTAAGGCATCATATACACAAGTGATGGGAGGGAGCAACATAACGTTTTCGCTCCCTTGCGTTTAAATAGCTTATACAACAATATTTGCACAAGGAAAACTTCGCGAGGTTTATTGTCATGCGAGGCTGACTGCAACGTAGCGCAAGATATCGCGTGACTCGCTTCCAAATGTGTAATAAAACAAACTGAAAGAGCACCCACGCGGCTGTCTAATCAGAATGACAATCTCTTAACCATGGAGAAAATATTGGCTTTTTCCTTTCTGGTCCTAACCATTAGAAGACGCCACCGCGCCCGATCATTCAACGAGTATATAAGAAACACGTCTGAGACATAAAAATTGGTGGCAACATCTCTTCAAATCGCACGATTGTTATACTCAAGATACTTGATGTAAAAATTATGAATAGAGCTAAGCGGTTTCATTTTTATCAGACCGGGTGAAAATATCTTACCTAAACAACAAAATAAAAGAGGAGGGAGCAGAAGCTTAGAGCGGCGAGCCAGATGCTGAAGATAAAGCAAAGGGCAGAGCGATCACGCTTCGGAACGTGTTAACATCGTGTCTCGGGGTATGAAATGAAAAATGGGTGAAGACATCAGAACAAAACAAAAACGACGGTTCTCTAGAGTTGCACCAGCTATGGGTGCGAGTGCTTCTCATTTTTGACAAAGCTGTTCCGTCTTTATTTTTTTTTTCTGCTTGTGTGACTTAACGTGACGTTGCTTTAGGCTATAACTGCGCGCCTCTTCTAACATCCCCTGTTTACACCATATATGCAAATTTAGCGGACCGAAAGAGACGAGGCAAGGCGCAGAATGGGCGCTACAGGTGCTGCCGCATGCAAAACGCAGATTTGAGCTGTTGCTATTGACAATGCCAGCATTCCCAGAAGCCCTGATCGAGCGACAGACAGGATCCATTCTCTGCACATCCGTTTCGAGTCGCGTTTTTCGCACCTGTCTGACGGCGTACTTTAGAATGCCTTTTCCTTCTTTTGGTCTAGTGAACAATGGTTTCCGTCTTTGAGCACTTAAGCGTTCCCAGCGACGTCTCGGAACTTTTCGAACATTAGAAGAAACGTGATGGGGAAAACGTAGAAAGCGCACTAAATATGAAACAACAACAGCAAAAAGAAGGTACCTTAAAATGCGGATCGTCCTGGCACCCACACATTATATCCAAATAACTAAAAATAATTTCCGGCTTCCGGCCTCGGCAACTGTCAACAAAGGCAGAAAATGGCTATACGAGGGCCAAAGCGGCTTCGTGGGCGTCAACACTGACGTCGAAAAAGAGAAAAGCGCACCTGCTAACAGCACTAAACCGTAGAAGTAGCAAGAAATAAAGAAAGGTGCGCACAATGCGCTGACGTTCCCGTTCCATTCCCTAGCTACAGCGTCGGAATAATTTAAACCAGTAATGCGCCAACCGTCAAAAGAAGCACGGCAAGCGTGAATTGTGCCCATGTCTGCGCACAGCATGCGTGTGCATTCTTGAATTGTTTGCCTACCGGCTGCACGTTCAGTTCAACCTTTTCAACGTTTACGTCGCTGCCGCATCGCATTGCGTCCATCTGAGCTCCTGGGCACGTCCACGGTATGCGCGTCCGGTTCGTGCGCACGCCGTCGCAGCGACCGTCACGTGGAGGACGCCTTTAGGCCCCGCAAGAACGTGCGATGCCTGGTAACGATTCTGGCGCTGCAGTGGGCAACGCAACACTAGTTTGCTCTTTCCTGAGGTCGCTATGGCTAAACTGCCGCGTTTTGCATCCAGAAACCCGAATCAGCCTTTGCGAGCTCTTGTGCGACCTACGTATAGCACGGCATTCTCTCGGACGTGCTTCCCAATCCCGTGCATACGACCACATGTGTATATATCGCGGGGGTGGCGCAGTGGCACCACTTCGAGAAAGCCGGCTGTGAGCGGCCACGCATTTCAGCATACGCCGAGAGTAGTTTCGTCAGGCGGAGCCGAATCACAGCGCAAGACGGTCGTGTTGCTTTATGTCACCCCATCATAAGACCTCAAGGAATCAATGCTATGCTACCCAAAGGGAGTCCAGCAAAGAAAGACGGGAAGATTTACTTGGCCTGGCTCTGCTTGGCTATCCTAGGCTGAAGGAAGCCGACAGAACTTTTCAAAGATGAACAGCCATGAATAAAAGAAATAGCAGAACAAACCTCTGAATGGAAAACGATATGTATAGGGTGATTTCAGTGATCATACACACAAAGTTGATAGGAGAAGACAGAGCTTACAGCCGAATCAGAATCAGTTTATCCATGATAAAAATGTGGATAATTACATGATAAGTATATACAGAAGAATACATGGCTTGTACATGAGTAAAAACAATATTTATTTTCTTGACAGCGTAAAACAGCAATGCTTAGATACGATTATGTTTCTAATACCGATATAGCAGGATCAACGGTTGCTAGATAAGCTCGTGTTACCTTTATGACCATGACACAATCCTGTAGTGCGTTAAATATAAGATCCAGTGTCCTTGTGGAGACACTGTATTAACAAGGGCTGGCAGCTCGTGGATTAGCGCGCCATCTTTGTGCCTATCTCTACAGGTATCAAGATTTCTTGATCAATTTAACCTTCCATGACAAAAATTGCGCGTTCTGTGACTCATGATGGTGTAGCCTTCCATCGGTATGACTTTTTGTGAAGTATTGTGACGACTTGTCCTGATCCTTTCTTGTAGGTATAAATTATGGGGTTTTACGTGCCAAAACCACGATCTGATTATGAGGCACGCCGCAGTGGGAGACTCCGGAAATTTGGACCACCTGGGATTCTTAAACGTGCACCTTAATCTAAGTACACGGCTGTTTTCGCATTTCGCCTCCATCGAAATGCGGCGGCCGTGGTTGGGATTCGATCCCGCGACCTCGTGCTCAACAGTCCAAAACCATAGCCATTAAGCAACCACGGCGGGTGCATGTCAATATCTTTTACTCAATCACTAATTACCTCAAATAAAGGCAATGTATCGGGTGTGTACGTGGAGATAAATGAGATTTCTATATGGAGATAATTTTAAAGCAGCATGTTTCTGGCTACACCATTTCACTATTGCTGAAAAAAAAGCAATACGTTGAAACAAATAGCCACAACAGAGATCACATGCTATCGCAAGCCAGTATTGACACATATAGCAGCAAATAAATATTAAAAACAGAGGATAAACAAATACGCCTATATGATAATATCACACGCGAAATAGCCGCTGTTGTGCACATAAATAAAGTGAACTGTGAGAACATGTGCTGTTTATATGAAACCAAACATTTATAACACATAGAGAAGAAAAAGCGTGGATATGCGGTAAAGACACTTCTGGCCACTGGTTCTAGAAGCTCTGGTTGCGTAAGAAATATGCAAACACTATCGTACATCTCTCTCACAGTGAATCAAGCACCTAATCCTTTGGAACCGTGAAGGTAGAAAGTCATGTCAGCTCCTTTTTGTTTGTGCGAATTTAGAGATGTATAGCCCGCTTGCTCAACCACAGCCTCAGAAGGCAAGAACGGCATGATTCCGTCTTCTCTTTTTTCACTTCTGTTCTGTTTACATGGACTGCTGTAGAAATATTGAAGTAGAAAGGCCCTCGACTACTTCATTCCTCTCTGTATTTTACAGCAAAAACATAACATCAAAATACATAAAGAGGTGAAAAATATGCACTGAAGCTAATAAAGATTGCAACACGACAACGGAGATTTCACTTGACGTCTCCTCTCTGCTTACGTGCGTGAGCAACTGTGGTGCGCTAGAGCATCACTCGTTTATTTCCTTCTCTACAAAGAACTTATTTGCAGCACAGACACAACCTGAAAAGATCAAAAGAAGAACAAGAACAGGAAAGATGAGCAAAAGCAAATCAATTTTTTCGAACTCGACCGATGCTTAGAGGAACCGCATGCGTATGCGCGAACATATTCTGCTGCGCTCTCTTACAAAACAAGCGTTCGCTGCACGACAGCGCTGCGTGGATTATGAAGAGTACGCACCGCGTAAAGAGACGAAAGAAACAAGCGTCACGTGTGTGGATGTGGTCCAAAAGTTCTCTTGCGTAAGTGCAGTTCATTCTATTGTATTCACAGCCTGCACTCGCTTGCGTAACATTTCCGAAAGCTATCGCGCAGAATTCCTCGTAAGCCGCCGGACTGACATGAGAGGGGGATGAAAAAAAAATGCCCTCAAAAGAAGAAGTCAGATTGGTACACCAAGAAGAACGGAAGCAGCAACGGATCGGCTGGAAGGGTCCGGCGAATCCGAAGCATCCGACCGCTCTAGAGAGAAGACGACCATGCGGCAACCTCAGTTCCGATCGCGACACCCCCGTCGGCATTGATGTCAGCGCACGGACCACCCCGGATGAGAAGGGCCTCTGGGTGCCCGTCGACTCAGGAAATGGAACGTCATTCAAAGTCCTTCGAGCCAGAACTGCGCGGCGCCGGCGGCTCTCAAAAAAAGGGATCGGCGAAAAGTCGGCGAGGCTGACTAGACAGACGGGGCTCCGATAGCCCGACGTCTCCAAATTGAGCGGCACTCGCTGCGCTGTAGCGCCGATTCGACCACATGAACCTGCACTGTTTTCCGACTGCTGGCGAGTGCTCAAGGCCGCGCCTTGCGCCTGCGGAAAATATGCGTCGGAGGTTATGTACGGCAATGTGAATTCCAATAAAGTGCTGTCGAAAGCACAGCGTCCGTCCGTGTCTAATGCCTTTTTCTTGTGTGCGCGTCCTTTGTGTTTCGCTGGTACCCCCTTTTTCAAGTTGATCCAGCGGATGAGCTAATTATTCAGCTACGCTGTGCCTTGAGAAGCACCAGCGTATGCAGTCATTTAGGTAACGACTGCGTATACAAGACTTCGGTATTTCGTTCATTCTTAGAGCACGTGGTGCTATGTGCGACGTGACGATACTGTAAACGTGCCGATATCTCAAGAACTCCACCACTGACTACTTCGCCGGTCTGGAAGTCATTTGAAGTCACGCAGGAACTGGTATTTGTCCACTTGAATATGAAATCTTGTTTCTGTTTTGGGAGGGAACTTGTACCTATATGCTTAGCGTAGAACGGCAAATTACGCAATCATTGATATTTTGAATATTATTTCTCATTGACTATACATGCAATTAAAAAAAGCAGGACGCTTGATTATATTGCAAGAAATTCCGAAATGCAGGCAGAGAATTTCAGACATTGGCACTGATTTCAACGCAATTTGAAAGAGAAATAACCTCCGCTAAAAGACATCACATGACCATGACCTCATGTTGGCAAGGTACGGATGTTCTTGGCGTTTAGAAGACGTAAAAGGAAACCAGAACGCAAATTATTAAGTGTTCTTTTTTCTTTCATATGCGTCCGTCTATTCACCCAGATCTCTACGTAATGAATTCGCACCGTAATATTTTAGCATATAATTATTACGCCGTTATTGAAGCCGTCAACTACATCCCCAGTACAATAAGAAAAGTTGAGCGTCACACGAGGAACACGACAAAGTGTCTTCTTGACAGAACACTTGTTTCTGTGCTCGGTGAATTTTCGGTGAAATCTTCACCTGTCTGGGTGCCTCACCTCCCCGTCTTGCGGCCATGGACGCGGAGCATGCCAGAGGCCCGCCTGGCCAGAAGTCATCACGGCCGTCAACCACAAGGAAGCGAGTTGGCACCCCAAGCGACACCGAGGACACCGAGCTGTACTCTATGTCGGAAGGCGATTCATCCGACGACGGCTTCATACCCGTCCGGAGTAAGAGGGCGAAGAGAAAGATCGCCAACACAGCGCCGTCAACTCCTGCGAGTACTACGACTATGAAGTCAAGCCCTGCGCGCTGGCCACACGTCATCTTTATGCCGGAAGATGCGTCAAGCAACCTATGGTTGCTGAACAGGCAAGCCCTATCCATGTTTTCTGGAATGTGCGGTGCCGGATCAAATTAAAGACATCAGAATAAATGCACGCAAGAATATACTCGCCATAGACGTGTACAACTCAAGTGCGCTTGGAAAACTTCAAGAAATCACGGAGCTAGGCGGAATCAAAATACGCCCATTCATCCCGATCGACGACACATCCATAGCCGAGGTAATTTACGACATTGACATTGCCATTCCCAATGATGATTTACCTAGCCTCATCAAGCCGGCAAACGAGGGCACAATGATTACGCAAGTGCGCCGTCTTGGGAATACGCGCTGCGTAAAACTAATGTTCCAGGGGGATTGTATACCATCCCACGTTGAAGTCGGACATTTTTGACATCCGGTTCGACCATTCATCCAGAAGCCGCTTCAATGCCATCAGTGCTTCAGGCTAGGATACGTCAACGGCGTGTGTCCCTACTCGCTACTGTGTCCCCGTTGCGCTGAACCTCATGCATAAGAGACCTGTGGTGCCACAGTTCTGAAGTGCGCCAACTGTAGCGGCCCTCACGCTGCCTCGTCGAAAGACTGTCCCCGCATCAAGAGGGAGCGCGCAGTTCTGAAGCAAATGGCCAGAGATAATTCCGCCCACAGGGAGGCAGCCGAAGTAGTCCGGAGTCGGCGTCGACGTCGGCACCATCGTACGTCATCAAAGAAGGCGCATGCGCGAAGCGATAGTACCCGCTCCACTACGGTACCACTTAGTCGCGCCGAGAAAGGGCCCACCACTTCCACGAGGGAATAAGATAAGACTCTTTCTTTAGAGGAATGGCCGACGGTACCGAGCCGCTCCCTTGCTAAGGAACCTCAGAAGGTCGCGGCCCCCCCGGAGCCTTCTCCGGCCATTGATGATTCACCTAAAACAGATCGTCAAGTCATCTCGGTGCTACGTTCCCTCATGGAGGCCATCCGAACGATTTTAGTGGACATGGCGACATCGCCTGCTCGAAGCGCACTTAAAGTGCTGGACGCCTTAAGCCCAGTGCTTGAATCCCTCAGCTAGAAAGATGGATACCCATACCCCATCCTTCCGAAAAGAAGTCAAGGCAGCGTCCGTCATCCAGTGGAACGCCAGAGGGCTAAAATCACGAATTTCAGATTTCCGTCAGTATGTGTACACCAATATGTTTCCACTCATCGTCATTTGTGAGCCCAACTTGTCGAAACCAATCAGACTGTCAGGGTACGAATGTTTCATGTCATCAACAAATAGTGCATGCAGCAAAATCATCATTTTTGTTCGTCGGGAACTCACCTATGTTTTGCAACCGATTGCGCCCCACGACGACAATCAGTATATATGCGTCACAGTTAAAAAGAACAACCTCTTGTTTACTCTCATAGGCGTGTATATATCGCCTTCCAACAATTTCGACACTAAAAGATTAGCGGATATCTTGAGTGCTTGCCCCGCCCCATGGGTCATCATAGGAGATTTCAATGCACACCATCCAGCATGGGGAAGTACAAAGACAAATGCAAGAGGACGAAGATTATCAAGCATCGCCTACAACTATGGCCTTACTCTATGGCCCCACCTTTCTTCGAGGCGTGACATACGGCAGCTGCCTCGACCTTGCTTTTGTCTCCAACTCTCTCGCCAGGTACGTGAAGTGGTTTCCATATATTGAGACACATGGGAGTGATCACATTCCCACCTATCGAACATCAAAGGCTTGTCGTCTAGATCTGGCCCACGGAATACCATTCGGACGATTCAATGGGCCCACTTCAAATCTGATATGGAAGATGCCTGCCGCGAGGGCCTACCCTCTGGGTTAGAGCAAACAATTAAATATACGATGCAAAACGCCACTCGCATGCTGACGATCTCTTACACGCGAAACGACTTCGACATAGAATTAGAGCGTCTTCGAGCACTTCGTCGCCGGGCGGAACGTCGATATCGGCGCACAAAATCAATCCATGACCTCAGGGCAGCCAGGAGGATGCAAAAGAAGATTCAGCGTCGAATGGATAGATTAGCGTCGGAACGTTGGGCAACGTTTTGCCAGACACTCGACCCCCGCAAGCCACTGTCTCACATTTGGAAAACGGTGCAAGGTCTGCGTTGCCTTCCGGAACAGCGTTTTCCACTTAACGCGCTCGCGCTTTTCCAAGGCCGGCAAGACACCGATGTCACAGAAGACTTTTGTGCGCGGATCGCAGACCAAGCGACACGTCCAGATCCTCCAGCCCGAGATGACGTCCCCCATTCCCGTGATTGCCGCATGGACCTTCTGCAATGGCGGAGCTCGAGGCGGCACTAGCTCTCTGCAGGCGCTCATCATTTCCGGGTCCAGATGGTATATCATACCGAGCCTTGTGCTATCTCGGAGAATCCGCACGGATAGCATTGTTGAGTCTCTACAACACCTCATGGCAGGAGGGAAATGTTCCTCACGAATGTAAAGTGAGCCGCCTGGTGCCAATCTTGAACCAGGGCAAATCCCCGGTAGAGCTCACCTCTTACCGCCCAATAGCGTTGGCCAGCTGTGTAGGAAAGATAATGGAACAGATGATCCTTGGCCGCCTGGAATGGTACCTTGAATACTACAAGATTTCTCGGAATTCCATGGCTGGTTTCCGACGTGACCGCTCTTCCATCGACAATGTAGTTGATCTCGTTTCATATCTCCAGCACGAAAGGGCTCGTAAACGTTTATCTGGAGCTTTATTCTTAGATGTGAAAGGGGCATACGATGAAGTATTACATGAGGCCATTCTCGACGCTCTTGTGATGGTTGGCCTAGGTGGTCGAGTATTTTTGTGGATTGCAAGTTACCTATATGCAAGATCATTCTAGTGTTAACTGACGATGGCCCAACTACGCGACGCTATACCAGCAGGGGCGTTCCTCAAGGCGGTGCTCTCAGCCCGAAGCTATTCAACCTCGCTCTTATCGGGCTTGCTGAATACTTGCCAGCTACCACCAAAATTTCAATATACGCAGACGACATCTGTGTCTGGACTTCAGCAGTCACACGTCATCAGATACGTGCGCGGCTTCAAAGAGCCGCAACTTTGACAGCGAGCTACTTGTGTGAACAAAGTATCAGCATATCACCAGAAAAATGCGCCCTAGTGGCATTTGCTCGCAAACCAATGACGCCTTATGTCATCTCAATCAATGGGCGGACCATTTCCTATGTCAGAACCCACAGATTTTTTGGCGTAATTATCGACCGAGACCTCTGTTGGAGCCCGCACGTGGCCTCACAGCAACCCGCACGTGGCCGCACGTGGCACGTGGCCTCACAGCAACCTCCCAGTTGTTTAAATACTTGAAAGGAAAGACGTGGGGGATGACAGTAGACTCAATGCTGAGACTCTACAGAGCTCTCTTTCTCGGTTTTTTAAGATACAGTCTACCTGTACTGAACAACACCTGCAAGACAAATATTCATGTTCTGCAGGCAGCACAAGCTCAAGCACTCAGAGTTTGCCTTGGTTTGCCCAGATGCACGCCAACAGAGGCAACTATTGCGATTGCTCAGGACCATCCAATGCAAACTCACATCACGGTGGAAGCCCTGAGAACGCACATCAGACATTTTGCACGTGCCCCCTATCACCACCTTGCAACACTACCTTCAGACAGGCACCAAGCATCATTCTCTAAAGCTATCGTATAGTACAACGACAAACTTCCCTCGGGCTTCACCGCTGCATCTAAACCATCGATACCCCCTTGGTGTCTTATCAGCCCCACAGTCCATCTCAGTGTACCAGGAATCGAGAAAAAGTCTGAGCTGTCGTCACCTGTCCTGAAACAAGTGTCTCTGCTTCTTCTGCACGAGAGGTACGCGGACAGTGCACATATTTATACTGATGGTTCCACAAACATCCAGTGTTCGTCCGGTGCTGTGATCGTAGCAACAAGAGGTATTACCATCAGCTTTAGGACTGACCATCCAACGACATCTATATCTGCGGAGCTAGCTGCTCTTCGCGCTGCACTTTGTTTCGTCAATCGGGAACCACCTCGACAATGGTCAATTTTCAGTGACTCAAAAGCAGCCAGCCCTACAATCTGTGCTATCAGCTCTGCGTCGCGGGCCATTCGAACAGCTCATGCTCGATATTAGATGCCTACTCCATACATCACATGAGAAAGGACATCACGTGACGTTTCAGTGGCTGCCAAGTCATTGCGGCGTCATAGGAAATGAAGACGCCGATAAAGCCGATCGGACAGCTCTTGAAGACACACAGGGAGAGGCCATACCACTTTCACGGTCCGATGCAGCCAGCATACTTCGAGTGCTTGCGCGGGAGATCACGCTCTCTCTGTGGTGCACACCAAGCAGCCAGACCAACCGGAGCAATCGTCAACACGACCTGCCCTCCTTGATGCATCTCTGTATGCCAACTGGACTGCACCGAAGTGAGGCCACCCTGCTTTATCGCTTATGGCTAGGGGTGGCCTTCACGAAATCTTACTCGTTTCGCATTGGAGTGGCCGACAACGCTCTCTGTATTGCCTGTCTTTGCGAGGAGACGCTGGAACACATTCTGTGCGACTGTCCCGGATATAATGTTCAGAGACAGTCCCTAGCGTCTGTTCTAGCGCACCTTGACAATAGACCATTGTCAGTTGCAACTATTTTCACATATCGCCGACAGAAGACATCGCAGCTGAAGGTGCCGAAAGGACTACTTCGGCTTATGAAAGAGACGGGCTTGGACAAGCGGCTGTGACAGTGATGTAACGTACCGCGCAAGAGTGACAGACTGTAACTAACGATGTGTGTGCCGTGTTATGTGCTCTCTATCTCTTCTCCCCATCTTTCATCCCCCCCATCCCGCTCCCATGTGTAGGGTAGCAAACCGTATAAGCTAAACTGGTTAACCTCGCTGCTTTCCTTCTCCACTTTTTCCTTCCTTTCCTTGAGCGTCACATCACGCTGCCAGATCCAAAGTTCCTACGAAAACTTATTTCACCCGCTTATGGAAAGTCTATAGACATGTCTGTTTGAGGTCTACAAATTCCGTATAGGCAATTCATATAGGCATTTATAGCCTGTCACGGCATATAGGAGGTGATTCTATGTGCTTCGCGCTTTTGATAGACAACTCTTAAGATGTTGCTAGATAGTTTACACGCAGAGGAAAGAGAACGTATAAATTGGCGGCATAGTTTGTACACAAGCCTTAAGATAATATAAATAAATGTTACATTAGTTCAATTACCGTCGGAGACTGCAAGCATATAAAGGAACATCCCTCTATACGGCGCATACAGAATGCGTTCTACTTTCGCGTTGGTCAAGCTTGGAGCAAGATTCAATTCGACGCCTAACGCCCTCGTCGTGCGCGTGCACTAATCAAATGGCGAAGACGCATTTTGGATCTTTTTGGCTAACAGCTTGCAAGATGTCAAACTGCGCCTTCCAACGTCCAATTTAGAGCAACATTTACTTCTGAGTAACGCAAAAGCAAGAATCTCTTAACACGAACACAGAACACAGGCTGCGCACTGGTAGTGACGCGTCACCTGGTTGTCGCGGAAGAGCAAGGAAGCGCGAAAGCGTCAACGTGTGCTTGCCACACAACCACATTTCATTGCGTAAGTTTGCTGCTCCCAAATATAAAACACGTCATGGGCACACCGCAGCTGCAGTTAATGGCCTGTTCGCATACGACCGAGAAATTAAATAAAGCACTCGCTTCCATTTGTGCAGTGACAAAAACGAAAACGGAATTCTGCATAGCAACCGCATGAAGAACAGCATCTCTGGGATCTGTGATGACTCTTAATCAAAACATGTTTGCCGGAGTTGAGATTTCACTTGCGCTTGCGCTTCAATGCTGTGGACAACTTTAACGTGTTTACGACGTTCTCGTCTGCCACAATAGACTGGAAGTGACTAAGTTGCTGCACACAACTTTCGTGTTCTGTATGTCTCACGACTGACCCGACCGAAGAAGCTGTAGTCGAAATACCTGCAATCAACAACGATTACCTTGTCTTTTTTTGTATTTAGTGTACGACAGCTGACTGTGCGTTCTGGGGTGTCTTATACGACATCTGTTTTGATTTGTATTAACTGCATATGAGCCGGCTTTGCTGCTCTAATCTGTTGTGAGTTGTCTCTTCTACATTTATGTCAGATTACTTTGTGTTCATATTCATTTTTGAAGTGATTCGTGTGGTGAACCGTTTCAGCGCATTTACGTCACCTGACTGTCTGATTCTTTCCTTGTTACCTTTCTTTCCACAAGTGCTTGTTTGTTATTTCACATTTAGTATACACTTGTTCTATGAGAAAAGAAGTAGCCGGTGCCACATAAAGGCGCAATTTTCTACCTATTGTGTATTAAAAAGAACGTTTGCCAATGTTCACCCGTATCCTGTGGAACTACACTGTCAGCGTGGGCGACACATACGTCGTAGGATAATTTACACCGTTACCGTCAGTGTTACCAAAGTATCAATATCAATTATCACCGGCTGATGTCATTGCCTGGACAGTCTTTCAGACGGAACCTGCGATTCTCTGGCTGCGACTATCTAGTCACTGGCTGTCCCGGTGCGGCATTATTTGATTCGGCGAAGCACCGTTCAACGGGCGCCAAAAGGTCGCAGGAATAGGAACCAACGAGCAGGACGGTTATTGCCGGCCACTCGGGCAAGCGGCCGAAAAAAGTCGAAAGCAGGTTTAGAGTTCTTCTTTTTTCCTTTTTTGGCGCGACCGTGACGCCCCGACGGCTTTTTGTAGGAACCCCAGCGTACTCCCTGCCCCGCGCGTGCATTGAGAAGCTTGCTAAGAAGTTCCAGCAGAACTTCTTAGCAAGAACTTAGCAAGCAAGAAGAACTTCTTGCTAAGTAGGCAGGGGTGCGAATATTCCTAAATATGTGGTGTCTCTGTGCAATCCTGTGTCCACGAATTGCTGAAAGTGCATGTGTGCCGACAGTGCCGTATGGCCGGCTGCCGTCGTTTCTCATGTGTTTGTGAACGGACAATAGAAGTCCGCCACGGACTCAAGGGTGTGCGCGTATGGTGCGACACAAGCGCGCGACCTTTAACAGAAGGGGGGAATCACCCGTTCCCTCGCCCCTATTTAAAAGGGGCGCGGCCAAGACCTTGGAAGAAGCCGGGATACATCTGGGTGAACTTGATTGGATCGTCATCAATATCTTCCGTTCCCCAAAGCAGGAAACTAAGGAAAGGAGAAGTTATTTAAACGCAGGTTTTAGACCGAGCTAAGCAGTCTAGAAGCTGAGCCTACAATCTGCTGAGAAGCGTCAAGGAGCTAGTGCCGTCCAGTATCGCCTGGGCCGCCTAGCCGCGTCTGAATTGCGAGTTACTAGTTGCAGCGAAGCTCACGGTAGTTCCCCTCAAGTTAGCTCAACCTACTCGAGGGAAGACGTCAGACCTAAACTCCCGGGAAACCCAGCCCAGCAATCGCATCCACCGCAGCGAGATCGACTTGCCAGCGTTCTTTGGGAAAGCTCTGCCGTCGACTCCACGCTTTATGGACTTGCTGCTGCTGCCCGGCCATGCGTATGTCATCATTTGTTTTCTTTTGAACTCTCTTTAGCTGACCACCGTTAAGTGTGTTTTGTGCAGTGTTAATTTCTATATCCATGGTTAACTGTTCATTGTATTTCTGTTGTCTTCACCACTGATCTATATTAAGTGTCTTAAATTTGTCTATCATCGTCAGTCGATCCGACTCTGACTCCTTCACTGTGTTCGCTTGAGTACGGAACGACCAACGGGCCTGTATATCCCGTCGACGACTTCGCGCCGACGGCGAACGGGTGACAAGTCGTGAGACTGACATTTGAAGAACTGCTCAGACAGATTTGGATTTCGCAAACATGAAGGTGACGAGCGCCCAGCGAAGAATCACTAGTCAAGAAGAACTAAAAGGCGTTAATCAACCAATCAGTCACTTCGTGAGTCGACGAAACTTTGAACCTGAACTAGTGCTTTTCTACTGAAATGTTGGCTTGATACCCTTAGAGAGGGAGAGAGAGAAAGGCAAATGAAAGACAGGGAGGTTAACCAGAGATTATCTCCGGTTGGCGACCCTGTACTTGGGGAGGGGAAAGGGGGTGCGATAGGTGAGAGAGAGAAGGATTAAAAAAAGAAGGAAGAACCTACACACGCACGTACACGCACGCAAACATGAAATGTTTCTGTGGGCACTGCCACGCAGCCCGCAAAGACGTTCCTAGTCTTACATAGTGTCACCGTACAATCCTACGTCACACAGTGTACAGTCACAATCTGTCAAAAAGTCCCGTGTCTTTCAAGTACCGCAGCAGCGCTTTCATAGCGGATCGCGCTGATGTTCACGTAGGCCAGTTTCCAAGGATCTTGTTCTCTGTCATTGGATGCTTGTCCAGTTTGTCTAGGGTGGCTGAGAGGACTGCTCCTTGGGGGTTGAAACGAGGGCACTGACAAAGGAGGTGCTCGATTGTTTCATTGCACCCGCAGAAGTCACAAAGTGGGCTGTTGGCCATTACAATAAGAAAATTGCACGCATTTGAAAATGCTACTCCAAACCATACACAGACTAGAAGGGTGCCGTCACGTCGTGAAAGCTCGGGCGGAATACGGAGCTGTAAGTTAGGGTCCAGGGTATGAAGGCGTGCATTTATGAACTCAGATGATGTCCACTGAGCTAATGTCAGGTCACGCGCAAGTGCGGAAAGTTTTTTCGCTGCGTCGGCTCTCGAAAGAGGAATAGCAACGCAGCTGACGCTGTCATGGGCAGATAGGGCTGCTGCGTCTGCTCGATCATTGCCATGTTTTCCACAGTGACTAGGCAACCGCTGATATATTATATCATGTCCTTCGTCAACTATGCGATGGTGGACTTCTCTGATCTCTGCGACCATCTGCTCATGTGATACATGGCGCAGTGCTGAGAGTACACTCTGTAGGGCTGCCTTGGAATCACAGAAGACTGACCATGCATGGGGTGGTTCCTCCTGAATGAAATGAAGAGCCGCACGCAGGGCTACCAGTTCAGCAGCTGTCGTTGATGATACATGTGACGTTTTTAGCTGTATTTTGACGGATCTTGTTGGTATCACCACAGCGGCAGCTGAACTTGCAGATGTGACTGAGCCATCGATGTAAACGTGTACGCGGCCACTGTGCACCTCATGTAAAAGTTCTAATGTGGCTTGCTTCAGGGCAAACGACGTCATGTTGGCTTTCTTCATGATTCCTGGGATGGTGAGACGTATTTCAGGTCTGTGCAGGCATCATAAAGGTGATGATGATCTTGCTGCAGGCACGTAGTTCGATGGCAGTGAGGCACGACCGGCGACAATTGTACGACGGAAAGTTGCGGGTGGCCTTTCTGCCTGCAGAAAGGCAAGATGGTGAGAAGGTAGTCGGGCAACGTGCCGAATATGCGCCTTGAGAGCGTCGGTTGCCTAGTACGTTGATATTGGGTGATATTGAGCTGTGAATACAATCGTTGCCGCTGTAGACGCACTGATGCCCTTAGGTGGCACAAGACAGTGTGTGCTAACTCAAGGCACTTAACATGTCAAGCAAAACCACCACATTTCCTTTTAATGCGGTTGTAGGTAACTAGAATTTAATGATAAAGAGCACAAGTGACTACTTCAATGTTTTGGAATGGTTTATATTTAGGTAAAAATAATTGCAATCCGACGTGCACTCGTTGGTCTCACTGTATACAGCACATCCATCTTAACACGACAAAGCTACAAGTTAGTCAGAGCATCAAACACAAACTCCTCTACATACCTAAATCTGAAGGACTTCATTGTGAACGCGACATTCCTCATTATCATACAAGACAACAAGACACACACGCTCCGCGTGTTTCACACTTATTTGGACCGCCTGTCAATAACGTCTCCAGCGACTGTTACACCGGCCGCGTAGCCCAGACTGGGAAAACAAAGGACAAGGTAGTTGCTGCGGTTCTTGTCTTCCACTTTTCATTTTTCCTAAACCAATATTTCTCTCCGGCTAATGAAAAAGAGCAAATGTCTTGTGTTCACTTTTGCCTTCTTTCTCTACGCCCCATCAAACCGGCACGAAGCCACTCGGACAACACAAACGGCTCGCACACAAAAATAGCGAGAGATTTCATATGTGAGACGGCAGCACTTCTTCCGTTTCCCCCAATATTTGCTTTGTCCCCGCGGCGGCGACTCTGCGGCGTGTGTTTACGCAGTGCCTGCGTAATGGGCTTCTCCTTCGGCGGGGACCCACTCAACCTAATTAGTTTCCGCACATGGACGTGCATGTGAGTGAGGACACGAGCACTTGCCATTCACAAGGGAGCGTCCTTCGAGCGGTATTAGTGGGCGGATCGGTAAGCACCTCGGCGTGCTGCCAACGCCGTCGCCCGCCCGTTGTTTTCTTTGCATGGGCGCTGCTCGCACAAGACCCTCTGTTCTTCGGACGGCGTTACACGAACAGTGTGTGATCAGAATTCTCGCGCGTGTTGCTCCTGAACAGAGAGGAAGCACGCAAAATTAGCGATGTGGCCACGAACGTGGCCACTGGCAGAGCACAAAGCTTGCCTT
This sequence comes from Dermacentor andersoni, assembly GCF_023375885.2. NCBI lineage: Eukaryota > Metazoa > Arthropoda > Arachnida > Ixodida > Ixodidae > Dermacentor > Dermacentor andersoni. The sequence continues at coordinate 192,796,961 of NC_092818.1, read as the reverse complement.
CTCAATGAAGAAACTAAAAGGGCGGAGACAAAAAGGAAAAAAAGGAAAGGATGCAGAACCAATAACATTAAAAAGTCACTGAATGCTGGCGAGCAGCCCAACTCGAGAGAGAGAGACAGAGGGAGAAAGAATAAGAAAGGCAGGGAAGTCACCATTGCAAATCGTGGCCTAGTGGGTGCCGGCCATATTTAAAAAAAATGAAATTTGGGCGCTTTACGGGCCAAAACCACGATGTGATTATGAGGCATGCCGTATTGGGGGACTGCGGAAATTTTGACCACCTGGGGTTTTTTAACGTGCACCTAATTCTAAGTACACGGGTGTTTTTCGCATTTCGCCCCCATCGAAATGCGGCCGCCGTGGCCGGGATTCGATCCCGGACCTCGTGCTTAGCAGCCCAACACAATATCCACTAAGCAATTGCGGCGGGTTGCCATATTTTAAATATTACAACAACAACCACGTCTCCGGCTCGATACTACGTACACAAAACACATTCTACCTCAAATTTCAAGAGATGATAGTACGAAATGCATTTGTGGCCACGCTGATGAAGATCTACAGCATCTTCTGCTAGAATGTCCGTGACACGACACACACAGACAACGCTTAGCACTTGATTTAGTGGCTTTAGATCGCAGGCCCTTCAGCCTCAGAGAGATCTTAGGTCCTTGGCCAACATATTCATTGCAAGAACGAGCGTTACTGGCCCTTCAAAGATTTCTAGAAGCGAGCAATATTCTCGTTGAGTATTGAGTAGAGCGTTTAAATGGGAAAGCGCATTCTATGTTTTTCTTTTACCCGACTTTGGCCAATCCAATGCCTGTTTTTTTTTGTAACTTCATAAAAAATTAAACCGTAATTTCTTATGTGCCCTTATTTTAGTCTAGCTAAGTGACCGGACTTCTGTTTATTTTAGTGCACATCTGTTACTGGACTTTGTGTTGTGGTGTTCCTGAGTTGACCTTCAGCTTTAGTGTGGCATTAGTCTATTTACGTGACTGGACTTTGTGTTTTTATGATTTGGAGTTGTCTTTCAGTTATAGTGTAACATTAGTGTATTAATGTAATCCGGAATTTGTGTTGTTATGATTTCACTTTTTTGTTATGATTTATTCTTCTTCTCTAAATCCTTATGTGAAAAGGAGTAGCCAGTGCCAATTAAAGGCGACATCATCTCCTGAATACCGTATAATAAAACAACAACAAGCAGCTTACACCTGGCATTCTACAAGGTGGAGAACGTGAAGAGGATGACAGCAAAGGGGTGAGGGCGAAATAAGGAGGGAGGAAAGCGTTGCGCTCCCGACAGGAGTGCTGACAGAAAGTGGCTGGTGTTTAAATTATTGCTTGCTTCTTTCTTAGTTTTTCACCTCGCATGCCGTGTTTAGCTAAAGATCAAAGACGTTGCAGAAGCACCCAACATCTGAATCATGATGATCGCGAGCAACAACCGATTAGCGTAGAGGAGAGAGAATGCGAGACTCATTCAAATCTGAATTAACTTACCTGTCGAAATTATGTCGTAAACGACCCCTAATCATTCATACGCCTCAAGGTTATTTCCGATGATCGCGTCAGTCTAAGATGGAGAGAAGCAGAGTGGAAAGAGTACTGAAACGTTACCCCATCAACTGGATTTCTGGTGCAAGGAAGCTCTTCCACTGTTGTTGTTGTTGTTGTTGTTGTTGTTGTTGTTGTTGTTCGTAGATGCGTCATCCCGCAACTCTTCATTCACAAAACACCAAGGGAGCACTGCCCTTTCAAATATTGTCCTCGCCTTCTCACGTACAGGAGTAACGCTTTGACACTCACAGGATAATTAAACAATGGCCAAAATATATGTTGCCCAAATATATGTTGCCCATAGCCTTGTAACTAATATAACTTTGCCACGCAGTGAGCACAAAAGGTGATGTTGCGAAATGATACGTGGAAGACTGAAGTTTTCATGCCACTTTTCGGAGAAATACTTCGAAATTTCTTCCTTATAAATGAACGCCTCGTGAGTTCCCATCAGCTTCACATACACAGTTAGAATATTTCAACTAAAGTTGGTAATTATAAATTATTCATAAATTGAAGTCAATTACCAAGCATACTAGTTATTATTACACTATTTCCTAAACCTTGTGCCGCAAAAACGTATATTGCCGAAGAAATGACGTCTTTATCGCTACTGCAAAAACTTTGCAAATCACTCAAAGCATCTAGCAAAAATTCTAGTATACTGAACGTTCAACGAGCTCAACAAGGCAGCTCTTGAACCAACGCGCACAAGGCATTAATCGATCCAACTTCGCCCTATAGTTTTTTGTCACGCATTCACATAATTTGCCTGACTTGCGTCAAAGTCTGAGATACACAACCATATAGGGTTTGTATATAGGTCTCCAGGGTGTCTGCATTAACGCTCGAGGGCACAGAAAGACGAAAAAAGTAAAGGATGAACGCAGGGAGGTTAACCAGAACAGAAAATCCTGTTTTCAGCTCTACAGTGAAGTGGGGTAAGGGAGAGATGGAGGGGGGGAGCCGAAAGATAGGATGGAGTCAGTGTTGTTAAACTCCTTATTCCCGCCTTATTCCCCGCGAAATAACGCATGCTATTCACGTGCACCCGAGGCTCATTTGCGAAAACGCCTTCCGAGTGCGCCGAAAAGTCAGGAAAACCTAGGGACTTCGCTGTTCAGCTTCAAGCCGCACGGATCTTGACGGACTCCTCAGTGCGCTCTACCACATAGAGTCTCTTCCCTTCCAAACTTATTCGCATTTCGTTCGCAGGCATGTTTTTTTTTTTTTTTTTTTCGCACAAGTGCGCTCTGACCAAGAAAAGGTGCGAGTGACCAATTCTCCTTCTTGCCGAAATCTCGGCACAGCGATCGAGGCGAGATGGGAGAGCGCAGAAAAGGAAGAACGCCAAGAACAGGCCCGGTGGCCGAGCTCAATCGGACCGGCCGCCTTTACGCTCCACGCGCACGGAACTGGTGGAGATCGAAGAGAGCGCTTTGCTGGGCATGGTCAGGAAAGGAGCCCGGCGCTGACCCGGCCTATAGGCAACGAGGTCCGAAGTAGGCAGTTTCGTAACACTCAATGGGCCAACCGTTGTTGGAAGTGCGCGCTTTCCTATTTTCGTTCTAGATTGCGCTCGTACGTTGGCGCTTCGGGCTGCAACTATACAGCAAAGCAGCCGCAGTGCAACCTGCCGGCGGTGAGGGACTCTGCAATTCACGACGGCAGCTGTGCGACAGCACGTGAGCAAGGCCGTTGTGTTCCCTGCCCTTTGCGACATCTGTGACGGTAATGCGTTAGATGTGCTAGGCGAGGGTAATAAGAAGAGAAATGTTACTGACAACAACGCGGCTAACAATCGCAATTTCAGTACAAAATAGAATTTGAAGTATAAGCTGAGTGGTTCTCAACGGGGGGGGGGGGGGGTCAAGGCCACCGTACGGCCTTAGGATTGCTACACAACTCGGAGGTTTGCTCGCCCGCAACAGGCCGTAGCGAATGCACGCATCAGAGGTGTCAACAGCAAATGCAGCAGGCCAATGATAAAATGATGTAAAACCTTCGCGACGAGAACAACTCGTACTCGACCAGGCCGAAGTTATCTGATAGAGGTTCTAGTACAACGGACAATCCCACTCGCCTTGTTTTTCTTTCATCAGAAAAATGAAAGCGTTACGAAGATTTCATCGTGCCAGCCGTGGCATAACAACCCCTGACTGGCGAACCAGTATTATAAACAGAAATATGAGTTCAGTGAAAGGGTGCGTTCTTCTCACGTTGTGCAAAATATTAATGGCGCCAGACGATACGCAACCCGACGACTGTTGGAATTCACAAATGGCTCTCCCATCCAGTGGTGACGTTACTAGCGCCACAGAGGACTTAAGGCGGGGCAAATGTCGCAGCGATACAGCCAGATTACCGCTCTGCGGAATAAACTCACCAGAGTGGTCTGAAGAAACGAATGCGGTGCGCCGAAATCAAACCGTCTTTTTTTTTTATTTGAGCCAAAAGCGCAATTTCCGTGGGTGAAGTACGAAATTAAACAAAAAAAAAAACTAAATGCTGCGAGCATGTACGCCACCCACCCACGGAGCATTTTCGTTCAAAAACAGGCTTCTCTATGCATGTATAAAAAAGAAGCGGTAAGTGCGAGAATAATGCGTTCATATTACATCACGCCTCTTTGAGGTCGCGGATCTATGGTTTAAACCGCGTTCACCATATTCCAAGGTGCTGTTCAGGTATATATATATGTCGTCGTGTGCGTGTGTGTGTGTGTGTGCGCGCGCGCGCGCGCGCGTGTTTGGTGTGTGTGTGTGTGTGTGTGTGTGTGTGTGTGTGTGTGTGTGTGTGTGTGTGTGTGTGTGTGTGTGTGTGTGTGTGTGTGTGTGTGTGTGTGTGTGTGTGTGTGTGTGTGTGTGTGTGTGTGTGTGTGTGTGTGTGTGTGTGTGTGTGTGTGTGTGTGTGTGTGTGTGTGTGTGTGTGTGTGTGTGTGTGTGTGTGTGTGTGTGTGTGTGTGTGTGTGTGTGTGTGTGTGTGTGTGTGTGTGTGTGTGTGTGTGTGTGTGTGTGTGTGTGTGTGTGTGTGTGTGTGTGTGTGTGTGTGTGTGTGTGTGTGTGTGTGTGTGTGTGTGTGTGTGTGTGTGTGTGTGTGTGTGTGTGTGTGTGTGTGTGTGTGTGTGTGTGTGTGTGTGTGTGTGTGTGTGTGTGTGTGTGTGTGTGTGTGTGTGTGTGTGTGTGTGTGTGTGTGTGTGTGTGTGTGTGTGTGTGTGTGTGTGTGTGTGTGTGTGTGTGTGTGTGTGTGTGTGTGTGTGTGTGTGTGTGTGTGTGTGTGTGTGTGTGTGTGTGTGTGTGTGTGTGTGTGTGTGTGTGTGTGTGTGTGTGTGTGTGTGTGTGTGTGTGTGTGTGTGTGTGTGTGTGTGTGTGTGTGTGTGTGTGTGTGTGTGTGTGTGTGTGTGTGTGTGTGTGTGTGTGTGTGTGTGTGTGTGTGTGTGTGTGTGTGTGTGTGTGTGCGTGCGTGCGTGCGTGCGTGCGTGCGTGCGTGCGTGCGTGCGTGCGTGTGTGTGTGCGTGTGTGTGTGTGTGTGTGTGTGTGTGTGTGTGTGGTCGCCCGCGAATACACGCAAAATTGCCGCGCGACTGGCTGTTCGAGGCACTTCGTGTGTATTCGCAGTCTTCTTTCACGCTCAGAAAAGCACTTTTATGTAGCCCATATTGAGCAACAGAAAGCAGTATCGGGAGTTTTTCATGCTGCTCTACAATTTTCTCATTGACAATTTTTATCTAATTATTATAATTGAGAAGTTGATTCATTAAGACTAATCGTCTAATTAAGCGGAATGCAAGAAACAGAGTATCTCGAAGCGACGGCAAAAAACATTACCTTGGTTCTGTCCAGTTATCTAGCATGTGCATATTTTTAAGATCGGCTCAAGTTACCCTGCATAGAGCTTCCTTTTCGCTGCTTTGTGTTATCAACGGGCGGTGTTTAGCGAGAGCTCGCGTAATTCTACGAATTTAGTTTAAGGCTAGCTTGCAACGTCTATAAACATCACGTCAGTAAAATGCGAACGGCAGAGAGAGAGAGAGAGAAACAACTTTATTTGCCACTGTAGGGTAGGAAGTTAGGGCAGGTAGGGCCTAGTGTGGCTCCCAGGTGGGGGCGACGAGAGCTGTCAACGGCTTTGTCTGAACTACGGTGTGCGCGACTGATTGCAAGAAATCGGGCAACGCAAGACGCGCAGCAGGCGGCGATCGCCGAGAAGCCAGTGAACGCGGAAAAGCACAAGCGCTGTGTGCGCACGCGACGCAGACAATCTTCCCAAATGCAGAGGGAAAAGAGGAGGAGGAGGCACCACCGACAAGGAAGCACTCGGTCGTGGCATTCGAGAGCAGCGCTGCAATTAAACCATCCACGCTGTCCAAATGTTGCACAGAAACCATCGATCCACAAGGAAGAGACAGTCAATCAATAAAAACGAACGCTCATCAGCGCTTCCGGCAACATTTGTTCTGCCAGATACGATACGTCGGTGGAAAAGGACAGCCGATGTAAGTTAGATTAAGCTGACATCCGCATGGATATAACAAAAAACTTTTGTAAAGAATCCCGTAAGCTTTTTAACCTTTCAAGTCGTAACTTCGAAAAGCTTAAATTATAAATTCTAGCGTCAAGCCTATGTTATTTCAGAGACAGAAAATACAGAGAGTCATATCTCATCCGTAAGTTATACGAACTGAAACAAACAGGAGTTAATGTGTCAAAGGAAGCACTGGAATCACCGTCGTAGCCGCTATGATACTAGTGATAAGAATATAAGCAATAGCAGTTAAATTTCGAAGTGTCAAATTAGGTCAGAATAGAGCTAGCATATATATCCCCCTCTTTACCTATATTTTTATTCTAGTTGTCTTTTTCTTACAAAGGTTCTTTTTTTTTTCAACAATAACTGATCATTTTTAATTAATATTAGCCTAACGTTGATTATTAGTGTATTTCTCTGAATTTAATAGGTGCGTAATATTTATATAATCTCTTTATTCTTTCTCAGCTTTAGACAAGAAATGTATTTGCACTCATTTCTCTCATTTCTTCAATTTCCTATCAACACACCTTACTCTTGACTGGACCCTTCTTGAAAGCATTCAGCTTTGTGAGTGTTCTTTGAAACCTCACTTTTCCATTCACCAAACCTGCCTCTATTTTCTTACTGTTTGCTGGCAAAACTAAATGCGCGCTTACACGTTTAGGTGTCTTACCTTTTTCTTCTCTTTTGCCTGTGACTCCGACTAAACAAGCACCTGAAGCCCCCGACCTCCTTGTCGTTATCACATTTTGAACATTTTCGCTTCCCTTACCCAGCTCTCACCTTACTATTCTTACAGGCTTAGGCCCTTCACCCTCGAGGAAAGGATAATCACATAAACGCTGCCAAGGAAAATTTTGGGGTTTCACGTGCCAAAACCACAATTTCATTATGAGGCTTTCTTTTTTAACGTTCACATAGAACGTGCTCAACAATAGACCATATTCAACAATAGACCATAGGCTACTCAACAATAGACCATATTCACACTATCAATCATGTGATAGAAAAATGTGCGGAATATAACCAACCTTCATATATAGCTTTCATTGATTACGAGAAAGCGTTTGATTCAGTCGAAACCTCAGCAGTCATGGAGGCATTGCGGAATCAGGGTGTAGACGAGCCGTATGTAAAAATACTGAAAGATATATATAGCGGCTCCACAGCCACCGTAGTCCTCCATAAAGAAAGCAACAAAATCCCAATAAAGAAAGGCGTCAGGCAGGGAGATACGATTTCTCCTATGCTATTCACAGCGTGTTTACAGGAGGTATTCAGAGACCAGGATTGGGAAGAATTGGGGATAAGAGTTAATGGAGAATACCTTAGTAACTTACGATTCGCTGATGATATTGCCTTGCTTAGTAACTCAGGGGACCAACTGCAATGCATGCTCACTGACCTAGAGAGGCAAAGCAGAAGGGTGGGTCTAAAAATTTATCTGCAGAAAACTAAAGTAATGTTTAACAGTCTCGCAAGGGAACAACAGTTTACAATAGGTAGTGAGGCAGTGGAAGTGGTAAGGGAATACATCTACTTAGGACAGGTAGTGACTGCGGATCCGGATCACGAGACTGAAATAATCAGAAGAATAAGAATGGGCTGGGGTGCGTTTGGCAAGCATTCTCAGATCATCAACAGCAGGTTGCCATTATCCCTCAAGAGAAAAGTTTATAACAGTTGTGTCTTACCAGTACTCACGTACGGGGCAGAAACCTGGAGGCTTACGAAAAGGGTTCTACTTAAATTGAGGACGACGCGACGAGTTATGGAAAGAAGAATGATAGGTGTAACGTTAAGGGATAAGAAAAGAGCAGATTGGGTGAGGGAACAAACGCGAGTTAATGATATCTTAGTTGAAATCAAGAAAAAGAAATGGGCATGGGCAGGACACGTAATGAGGAGGGAAGATAACCGATGGTCATTAAGAGTTACGGAATGGATTCCAAGGGAAGGAAAGCGCAGCAGAGGGCGGCAGAAAGTTAGGTGGGCGGATGAGATTAAGAAGTTTGCAGGGACAACATGGCCACAATTAGTACATGACCGGGGTAGTTGGAGAAGTATGGGAGAGGCCTTTGCGCTGCAGTGGGCATAACCAGGCTGATGACGATGATGATGAGAACGTGCACACGCGAACGTTTTTACGTCCAAGCCAGAATGCGGCCACCGAGGCCAGGATCGAACCTTAACGTTCACATAGAACGTGCACACGCGAACGTTTTTACGTCCAAGCCAGAATGCGGCCACCGAGACCAGGATCGAACCCGCGACCTCGATCTCAGCAGCACAAAGCCTGTTGAGCCACTGTGCTATACCGCGGCAGGCAACGTGCATGCAAATAGTGCCAAGGAAAGTTAATAATTGAGCGCTCACCATGTGCACTTTCCTTGTGCTAATTTTTCAAATAAAACTCTACTAACTGACACGATGGGTTACAAGTCACCCTGTGGAAACAACGGGCCCAGACTGAGGTTTCGTCTCTTGTTTGCTCATTGCTGACCAATATTACAGGTCGTTTTATGGCACTGCTCTACATGATACGTGACGACGTGAGCTGAGAGATAAATGAGAAGGAAGGCAGGGAGGTTAGCTATAGTAAAGCCCGGCTCAGTATCCTGACGTGATGCGGTAAAATGATAAATTGATTGAAAGATTATATTTAAAAAAAAATAATAAAACAATATAGGGGTGCTATAACGTAAAACTATTCCAAACTTTTCTATTCCAATTCTGCTATCAGCCCTCCACGATTGGTCAAAAACTTTTTTCGACCACCCCCACTTCACCTGTCTGTCACGCGACGTCACGAACACCACGATACCTCCCCATCTGATATGATGTGTACACACTGATTATGCATGATTTGACAGAAAAAATAAAAACAGTTATTTCTGATTCGACCCCTTTTCGCCATTAACCCTCGGCTATTGGTAAAAAGTTTTCGGGCTGCACCCACTTCACCTGCCTGTCACGCGACGTCACAAAACCGCAAGAACTCACCGCGTCAAAGTGACGTGTACGCGATAAAGATGCATTAATATGCCGAACAAAACGGAATTTTCATCGGAATAGCCGCAGGCTGCCCCGTTCCGAAAGGAATAGAAGATAGCTGCCGCCGATCGCTCAGACGCTGGCTACTCGCACCTGCGTATAATAAAACTTCTTGCGTGGCCGTGTAACGTTTTCGAGCACTTTCGGCACGTTTACGAGCTCATTCGGCCAACTCTTCTTTGCTGAGGGTCCGTTTTAGCGTCATTCTTGAGGTTCCGTTGCATGCCGCCGCGATTTTCGACCAGCCACCGCAAGCTAAGTAAGGGAAAGCCGACCAACCGTAGACGCCGGCACCACCCTCTTCATCCGGTTATCGACTTTCAGCGCAGTGGCTCGGCCCCATCGAATCCCTCTCCACTTGAGCGTTCTCCTCGCCCCTTGTCAGCCAATTAGATACGACAAGCCGCTCAGTGTAGGCAATGTTATTCGTTTTTCAAGCAAACAAATGTTACCTCCCATGAACGAGGAGAGCGTTTGATTGGTCTGTTCAGACAACCCGGCGGGTGACCGCCCGGTGCTTGCGTTGGTGGTTACGCAAATTTGACGTCAGCAGATTGGAATAGAAACATATTGGAATAGTTTTACGTTATAGGGCCCTAGCTTGCGCGCGTAAACGCGATGAAGCGCGCGAGAACTCGTAAAGCCTGTAAACCATTCCGCGTGTCTTTATTAAACTCAGCAACGCCTTTAAAGTGCTCTATGCAGACAACTAGACGAGTGTCCCACGATTTTCTGCTCAGATGAGGGGCGATGGTTTAGTTTGTCTGGCGTGGTCAACATCCCCTTGCGCAATGCAGCGAGGACCGTCACAAAGAGGATGCTTCCACGATTGTTCAGCTAGGGTAGCCAAGTAGCACGGAAGCGTGGAATTTTCATTTTAAGGAGACCTCAAAAGAAACCGCTTAGGAACTACATAGTCAAGAGCCCTGTGTATGAAATGACCATCTCAGCGCTCCTACGTAGCTTTCGTAACACTTAGGGTCTCCGGTCTAGTAGTCTCAGCGAGCGAGCGCACCATCCGAGTCCTGCGAGCGCGGAGGGCGGCCGCCCTCTCCGGCGGCCCGCTCCAGCCGTGGGTCGCGCAAAGGGCGAAGGTTGGCCGCCGCCGAAGGCCCGACGCGAGAGGCGGCCTGCGCGTCGCAGGGGGCGCGGTCGATTCAGTGCGCGCTGCCTTTTATATATCCTGGTCGATCTTCATCTCACGCCAGGAAGGAAGCGGCCGCACTGGACGCCGATAAAAGCGGAGGATACGCTCCCTCCCATCTTGACCGTGCTTGCACGTCTTATCACTTCTTCTGCCGATCCTTCTGTACAGCGCTTTTTCGAAGCGTTTTCTCGACGGCTCTGATTTTAGGAGGAGGCGTCAGCAGCGGAGCCTGTCTCGCCATTTTGCTCCAATGTTGATTAGAAAGTGGGACATCCTGCTGGGATAAGCTCCATTTCGTTCACGCGGTTGTAAACGTGGGCGCACATTATCGAACTTGAAGGCACAACACAGTTGTTGTCGTTAATAATAATAATAATAATAATAATAATAATAACTCTCGTAGAAAGTTAGACATGTGACGATTTTCTTGCACTTTTAGTAAAGATTAGCATGGCGTTACACTAATATTTAAGAGTTGATTCTTTCTACACATATTACATCCTTGCGAAATCGTGCTTAACGATCACTTCGCCTTTGCGACTGACAGCATCTTTGTGAACTGCATTGTAGTAACCATGGTGACCTCACAGTGGCATGAATAATTTCCGCATAATATGTGGGTTATGAGAACTTGGCTATTTCAGGTATCATCGCGACAACGTCGCAGAGAGGGAGGAAAATATTCAGCGGAGAAGTACATGGATGAAGGCACTTTCAATTATGACATATACAGAGAGAGAGAGAGAGAGAGAGAAAGAGTGAGTAGGCAGAGATGTTAACCAGAAAAGTGTCTGGTTAGCTACTTCGCACTAGGGGAAGGGAAATGGGGAGCATGAAGAAGGGAAAAAGAGAAAAGAATGCTGTGAATGTGTGCACGTGCGCGGACAGCACCACGAAGTCAAAGGCGCTATAATGATGCAACAGCAACATGGAGGTGCTTCCAATATAGCTGATGCCACACCAATCGTTACTTTTTCGTAAGCTTGCTCTTTAAAGTACATGGGCTTCCTTGAGTTGGTAATGGTAGGCTTTCCTTCGGGCGAAGCCAACTTTGCAGCCCGGTGGCCAGATCAGTAAATGAACGAGTGGAATTGATATGGTCTGCTATGTGTTCAGTAATAATATCAACGCCGACATGAACATGAGCTGCAAGCATAAATATGTTATATTCCGCCTTTTCTTTTTTTTATCTTAACAAGTTGCCGTAAGGTGAAGTGTTATATACCCACTGCGGGTCACTGCTGGTGCAAGAGAAAAAGGGAATGAAATACACGAGTGTTAACTGGACTAGCTTTATGCAGTTTGCTGCCCTCCGCATGAAGAGGAGGTGTGAGAATGAAGGAAAGAGATAGAGAGAGAAGACTTAATTTAAATAAACCACGCTGCAGGTGCAGAGTGAGTGAGAGTCCAGGGGTGTCCTTAGCCGTGAATAACACCTGGCGCCTCTCTCTCTCTCTCTCTCTCTCTCAACGTGACCAGGATGATTTTATGTTTGTTAGGCAGAGTGCGAAGTAGGCGAGGGGGGAGGGGTTAATCGAGTTTTGAGGAAAAGTATATGGCTCGTGCACGGAAGATGGTTCCACGGTGTGTGTTCTCGGGAAATTTAAATATGGGCATCTCACGGCAATTCAGCTTTACGCGGCACCGGCCTGACTGTGGCCAAACATTACGAGGCTTCACCTTGAGGTCATTGCCGCTGGCTAGAGTTAGCACCAATTGCTTTATTTATGTACAACTGTAACGACGCACCCATTCAATTTATTTCCAGCAGCTCACAATGAGAAGAGCTGGTGAAACAAGGAGCGGAGAAAACGTTCCCCGTTAGTAGGGTATACCTACTACCTCTCATACTGCCATATTAAATGACTAATTGCTGAGGTGTCCAAAATGCGACGCAATGTTTTCGCTGCGCCTGAGAGGCACTATCAACCAGAGGAATGGGACAGAAGGTTGACGGTAACTAAGTCTTCTAAAGAACTGCAGTCCCTGCCAAAGACAGTGGCAAACGCACAATCATTATGCTACGCCAAACTTAACCAAACGCATCCATGCAGTGCAGGACAGCCGCGGTAATCGCCTTCGCCTTCGGCGAGTTCGGCGAGTACCAAATGTGCACGCTTTTGCACGCTTTGTCCACATTTTCAGTACTACACTTTGAGTAGTCGTACCTGAAGTGTTATGTGCAGATGAAAATGCTTCAACATTGTATTAAATGACTATGGTATTTGTTTTAAGAGGAAAAAAATATTCTGAGGAATAAGTCGACGCATTATAACCGCACTGCAGTTTAGCTGTAAGCGGCTAAATATGGCTCCGGCTCTTGTACGGAGGCATCTCCTCGCCTCCCAAACGGTTCGATACAAGAACTTTCAACTGTGCTATGTACGATAAAATAAAATCACTTGCAGACTACTCACACATGGCCGTATGTAAATCATTCATTCGACCCAATAGCCGCGCAGCTCTTCCATTAGTTCTGTTTTCTTTCTTGTCCATCAGGCGACAGAATAAGCTGCGGGCACTCGGTCAATATTGCACGCTGCATTCATTCATGATCGAGCAGGAGAGTATTTTATCCTTCCTCAGGGCTGCCTAGATTAGGCGAAGCTAGCTGTTCACGCGATCACCGCATGGCAGCGGCTGAGACCCCGTTCAATATCCTGGAGATTGACAGTAACGTACGAACATTACGCGTGAACAGCTGCAAGGTCTTGCAAGCTACAGACAATTAAAGAGAGAAAAAATCACCGAGAACCTATTCTAAACGCCAAGGTAAACATGTACGGGCCTGCCACACGCAAACAACGCACTGTGTATAGGCATACAGGCAGGTAAGACAGCGTACACGCTCGAAGCATTCGCGATCAATGCGTCCCGCTGCCCCTCCGAAATTGCTCAAGAGTCCGAGTATCGCGAAGAGGAGGAGCAGGAGGGGAGGCGACTAACGCCGTTTGCACGCGGAAACTGCGCGACCGAACGGCCAAGCATGTACTAGAGCCCGTCGGAGAAGGCCAATCGAAAAAGCCAGATAACCTTTTCACGTCGCTCGATCGCACCGCCCCACTCCTCCTCGGTCTTCGCTCTGCCCAAATCAATCTGGATTCCTTTCTTTTCTTTTCCCTCTTTTTCGCTCTTTTTGCCAGCTTCCCCCTACCGGTTTGTTTTTTGCATGCGTGCTCCTACGTTCTCGTCACCGATGCAGACCGAACAAATGGGAGGTGCGTGTATACAGGGGGGCCACCCGAGCTATGACGATACGAGCGTTCCGGCAAGTGGGGCTCTTTGATTAGACCCGACGGCCCCAATCCGCTGACCAGCTGCCGGTATTTACGGTCCAGCGGCGGGCATTGGATTTCCTCGAGCAATCAGCGGCTGTAAAAGGACGCCGTAGCTAGTGTGTGTGGAACCTGTTCTCATCGTGCAGAGGGCGCCGCATTAAAAACAAACGTGCGGTCTATTTCGGCGTCCTCACAAATTTTTCGGTTACCTGTCGTCATGCGTCGAATTAGACCAAAGTGAATTCATGGCTAATGGAGCTAAACGGACGCAGTCGGCTGTCAGCTCCTTTGTTCCATGCTTCTACACCAGATGTTCTTACAAAGTTTTGTCCCCTGGCATGCGACACTTTCTACACAGGCGACAAACTGACGCGCAAGCGATGTTGGTTCTAGGACATTCTTGTTGAGGTGTGTGCGAATTTTTGAGACCGAATCAAACCGGAATCTAATAGTGCAAGAAACGAATCAAATCGCATCGAATATGGAATAGCTTTCGAATAGTTTTCGAATAATGAACAGCCGTTATCAGAATTAATACAAAACGATGTTCACATCCCAGTATTTTTAAGTTAGCAAGCTTCTGTCATTACAATGTACGTTATAAAGCGTTGTTTATTAAAAGTACAAATTAAAAGCAAGCAAGTAGTCTGTAGGCACGCACAGGGCTCTTTAGGGAGTGCGAATGATCGCTTTAAATCTAGCCTGTAAAGTATGGCTACCTATAAGCGACGTCGCCTGCATAACTACACAAGTTCTCATATTTTATGCCTATGTTATGCGCGCGGGGGTGAAAACTTACCGTACTTTCGCTCCCACTTTATATTTATTTGGGCGCAGTTGACGTTTTGATATATTGAAATGTATTTCAATTCAATTCAATTCAATTCAGTTTATTTGGACATACATAGATGGTACAGGATGTCCACGAGGCGCGGCAGAAGGAGGCAACTATGCCTCCTGACAGGGCCTTTCCATTTATATTCCCATTTACGAATTATGACTATTCGATTCGAAGACCGAATCGAAAAGGACACGGTTCAATTCGTTATTCAAATGTTTCGAATATTCGCACCGCCTTACGAAGCTAGTTTCTTCTTTCTATTCTCCACAAACAACATTTGTAAATAAGGTAATAGAACACCGACCTAAAAGATGACCCTAGAGTTGCACTGACCCTAAAGACTCTATAAAGTGTTCCCAATATTTTTTATCTGTGTGATCACTTTAATCATGTGACCTCTTCCTTGCGTGTGGAAGTGTTCAACGAACCTTCTCTTTCACTTTCTTGCCTTTCTTTGTAGTGATGGTGATGAGTTGAAGCAACAGGCGAGCTTAGCTTGGCGATCGTGGCCGCCAATTGTTCCGCCTGGGCATCCTCTTATGCTCTTCTCCTCCTAGGGTAGCCAACCGGGCGCTTTTCCGGCTAACCCCTTACCTTCCTGACCGCTCCTCTTCTTTCGCATTTTCTCTCTTCCTTTCTTTCTTTCTTTCTTTCTTTCTTTCTTCCTGCTACAATCCATCTTAGTTACATCGTGAACTTTATTATATCACAATTATTTATGGTGTGACTGGCCAGTGTTCCTCTGTAGGAAACCATCGCATCACTATGCGTAAGTGGCTGAGAATAGCAGGCGTTGCACTTGGTGCAGCATTAATAACAAGGACACAAAGACAGCGACAGAGATAAACAAATAAAATCCAGTGAGGTGGTCCGTACATACATGATCGTACATGATCGCACATACCAATAAGCTTCCAAGCACCATCCTACAAAACGTCTTGCTAGTGTAGACATTCAGCTGCTCCGACCGAGCGATCGATAACACTCGCCTTTGAGCCAGCCTCGTTAGCTCGCGAACCTGCAACAGAGGCTTTAGAAGCAGCTCCTGTAAAGAGGAGAATTCGGCACCTTGTACGTGCCCGGACGCTGACACTCCGGGCACTTCAAGCCTCGGACAACCGGGCTTGGCCCTTTTAACGGGGCACGCCGTTTCCGAAATGCCGGACCCCGTTTCCTGCCCTCTCTTCACTCTGATGGCGCAAGTCGCATTCTGAAACGGCAGCGTGCCAGAACACGAGGCGAAGTGCGCACGACTCGGGGCGCAGGCGCGCGCGATTAAAAGTTCATTACCGAAGAGCGAGCCGCGACGCTTCGTGGCACTCCCTGGGCTCAACAGCGACTGCGCCTGCGAAGCCGCACATTATCCGGCACTCTGAGGCACCCGCGCGCTCCACCTCCGCGAGTGACACTGAGCGGGGAATGAAAGGGCGAGGGCGAGATGAAAAGGGGGAGGATGACGGGGAGGTTAGCCAGTGTAAGGACTGGCTGCCTACCGTGTGTTGCGGAAAGCGTTAGAGGGAATAAAAGGTGATAGACGAAACAAATAAAAAATGAGAAAGTGAGAAAAATTAACACAATAACGCGATGCGACGCGCTACAACTTTCAAAGTCGTGAGTTGTAGCGCGTAGTTGGAGTAACAATAAACTAAGTTGGAGGCAAACTGTAGAATGAAACAAAAGAAGGGAGAAGGTATGAGTGGGGCAACTCAGCGATTAAGGTATATAGAGAACCGGAGAGGGTGAACCCAGCAGTATATTAATGAATAAATGAATTAATGAAAACAGAAATGCTGGGACAGGATTGTGTCTTAAGAAAGAACAGAAAGAAAGGACGTAGAAACAAATCACGGAATCATTAATTTCCCGGTTTTTCGTGCCACAACCATGATTTCATTATGAGGCATGCCGTAGTGAGGGACACGGTAATAATTTTGACCACCTGGGGTTCTTTATTGTCGTGCACCCAATGCACAGTACACGGGCGTTCTTGCATTTCACCCCCATCGAAATGCGGCCGGAGCGGCCGGGATTAGATCGCGCGCTCTCGGGCTTAGCCACGCAACGCCTTGGCCACTGCGCCTTCACGGCGGGTCGAATCACGGATTCAGAAATACAGATATAAATGCATACAGGAACAGTGGCAGGAATTACCCGAGAAACAACGGAATCAAATATAAAAAAAGCAGCAGTTTCGCCAGAAAGGGGAAGCATCGATTGCGATAGCAAATTAGCAGCCAGCCATACGAAGTAAGGATAGCACTTTTATCGGCCGTATAAAGCTTTATGTCTTATTGAACATGCATAGTGTCAGTGCGCACAGCAAACATGAACACACCACACTCGACGACCGCGTACTCTTGCTGTCGAAACGCTGGCGTAAGCAAACGCGGCAGCTGCAACGAGCGAAGTGACCTTCGGGCTGCGTATCGCTTCAAAGCAAACTCCGCGCCGAGAACACACAGCACGCACAAAGCCACGAGCCTTCTACGCAGGTAGACTCTGCCCCCAAAGCTGATCGCTCTCGAGATACGGCCACGCGGATGCACGTATTCGCCACCTACGCAGTTGAAACCAGAGGAAAACTCCGTCCCCTCCCTCCTCGCAATGTACGGCGCTGCCCCGACACGTCGCGCGCCACTCGCCCCATGATCGCGTCCGCCTTCGTGGCGCGTCGGGGCCCGGCTATCTGTGCCGATCGCGACGTTTGGCTGGCGTAGCGCGTTAGAGTAGGTGGTGCGAACGGGGTGCGATAACGCTATCGCGTTCCAGTCTTGAAGGCGAAGCTTAAGCGTCCTCCAATTTTTCTTATAGTAATGTAACACCACTGTCCTACCCACGCTTTCAAAGAGCGTTCGAACCGAAGAGAATTGAAATCTGAGGGCCCCACTGGATTCTTCTGTGTGCTTGCGCAGAGGAGCCAATAAGGCTCGCAGATTTTGTCTTGGCATTGAACCGTCTTTGATAGAGCACATGTGACAGGAGTATAAGTGTGTCACACGCAACATGACCTTGAACGTGCCAGCCAACGTATGCGATAGCGGTTGCGGCAGTAGGAGGTTTTCTGCAGACTTATGGATTTATTATTTAAATACCATTACTTGTCTCTCTTTCTGTCTCCTCTCCCCTTCCGTTTTCTCTCTCTTCTTAGATCGCCGACTTCTAGATCAACGACTTCCAAGATCGCCGCTGACAGCCGGGGACGTCTGCATCCCCTGTGAACAGGGAACCTAGAGGCGTCTCGAGGAGCATTTCTCATGAATAAACGATATAGTGCAGCTGTCGGTTCAAAGACCTCTGAAGACTTCACCGCCTCGTCCCGGAGGGTTTGCGTCGCACCTCCTTTCTATATAAAACGGTTCACGAAAGCGCTCAGTAGTCTCGCATGTAGGCATAAGCCGCTGGGAGAGAAGAGACGACAGAAGAACCACACAGGCGTCGCATCGTGACGCGTGCTTGCGTCAATGTGTTTCGTAGACTATACTACGAAATGTTTATAAACTTCGTGTCCGAGTATTTGACCTTTGTAGTTCAGAGTAAATACAAGGCTCAGCAAATGACCGTGTACCTATAGTCAAAGTCACGCTGTTACTAGATCATTTGAAGTTGTAGATAGCAATTAACACGAATACCCTATCGACATATGCACACGGGATGCTGATGATAGCAATAATTAATAATTTACAGCCAGGGCACATGCACTTGCCTGACATTCCAGCGTTGAATGATGTAAGTGAATGTGAAAATCGAGGAGGTTGAAACGCTGAGCTATAACTTCGCGTTGAGTTACGCAATGCAACCATTCCTCATATATCGAGAGACATCTACACCACCTATCTCCCAACAAAAATATTTCAAAAGAACCAGCGTCTGCACATGCCACTACCTAATTTTAATAACACTGTGAGACTATGTCACCACGTCGACAAATGCCCTGTACAACGCAGTCGCTTGTCTACGTATCAGCTCTACTTATTCGGTGAAATTCTCGAGCTGTCGGTAGAGTGCCAGCGATTTTTTGTCTGCGTTTGCCTTCCTGCCAGGTTATATCAGACTTGGCGTTTACACCTCGAAAAACGCACACGCCCCAAGCATGCATATAGTTTTGGTAGCTGGCCGGCGTTGCTCTGCAGTGTTGTCCTCTCGCTGCGGAGTAGCGGGCAATGTATATGCAGACCACGCTACTGGTTGAGCACGCAAATCTAGAGCAGCCCGCGATACATTTTGCTAGGAGTGGCAGATCAGCTCGTGTGTCTCGTTTTGAGTTTCAAGCGCGCCGTGCTGTCTGGACTGACTGTAGCAGCAGTACAGACCTAATCGTATCGCATTTTCTCAAACTTCTCCTCCGCACCCTCGCTGTCGCGCTGGTGCTTGTCATAGTTGATAAATTTCTAGTGAAGCGTTCGGCTGCTCTGCTGCTGCTGACGGTCGGGACGAAGGGGCGCGTGAAGGAACCAGAATACGTTGTATTTTTGTTTTTTGTCGGCGATTTGCAGTCGCGGACACAATAAAATGAAGCGTGGCTTCGGTTAAAAAACGCGGACCATTGCCAACTAGTGAAAAAGGCGCCTGGTCGAGACGTCTGCTCTTGCATGCGCGTCCCTTTTAGCTCGCAGCCTCTCTAAACCTTTAGCATCGGCTTAGCGCCATTTAATCGTAGGAAGCAGCGCGAGCTATAGCCGCAACGTCTGATGCGCTGCCGAAATGGGTTGTCAGGGGTGCGATTGTTCTCTGCGCCCAGCTCACGCTGCAGCTCACGGCTGCCCACCTTAAAGCCTCAGACACTATATACTAGCAAATTCTAGCAAGTTCATGCCTAAACGTTTTATGCACCATTACCACGTTACAGATGTAAAGCAGCCGTATAACGTGGAATGCTGGGTAACTTGGAATTTACGAATTCTTTGAATGAGCGCGAAAAACGCCGGCAACACAAAAAAGGACACAGGACGAGCACTGTCTAACAACTGAAGATTATTTTTTAAAAGTGCAAAAAAAAGGAAGATACCATCTGGGTGTGCATATCATTAGGTCGCACGAAGTAAATCACCAAAAATTTGCGTCTCACAATCTAGCCAAGAGATCGACGGCCTCGATACGCAATCATCGCGCATCTTTTGTTTGTGAAAGGCTTCTGCGAATTCACGAGCTTTATTTTCCTTGTGCTTGACGATGACCTTAGTTCCGTCGAAGAAAGGCTTACAACCGTATGCTTTGCAGTGTCTTCACAGATGGCCAGTCGCAGTAAGCACGTGCAGCAAGCATATACGTCGGCATCGTGCTAGCGGCGCGTTATACACTCCCAGACAAAATTACATCCTTTGGGTCGTTTCTTGCCAAACAACGATAATCGTCATCTGTCTTGTCCGCCCTTCCTTTCTTTAACGCTGCGATCCCGGTACTTCCAAATCACGAATGGCAGGCACGTTAACAGCGTGACAGAGCATTCTCGACAGGAAAGTAGCGAGCGCAGCGTCTTCAAGAAAGGAAACGCAAGCAAAACAGATGACGATTATCGTTGCGTGGCAAATATACACCCCAAAGGGTGTATATTTGTTTAAAGAGTGTACGCTACACGGCCTAAACCCAGCCTATGCGGACGATTAATTGCCACAGAGTTGAAAACTGCGTCGTTCGTGTATCTGTAAACTGCAGACGCGCCGAAATTCGGTAAGCAATGCGGAATGGCTAGAAACATGGCTCATCTTCCCAACAATGCGATTAGTTGGTTTAAGGTTATTTATATATTTATTTATTTATTTATTTATTTATTTATTTATTTATTTAAAAAGCATTCGCCGCTGTAGAAGGCTTCTCTTATTAGAAAGGCATTTTCCCTTCGTAACACATTTTGCAAAGGCCTGTCCCATACTTGTTGGAGAAGTATGGGAGAGGCCTTTGCCCTGCAGTGGGCGTAACCAGGCTGATGATGATGATGATGATGATGGTGGTGGTGGTGATGATGATGATGATGATGATGATGATGATGAAGAACGCATTTTGCGTATTTTCTTTCTGATCCATCTGTACTATAACGACCATCATCGGCTTATGACACTTTATTTTGTGATGAAGAGATCGGAAAATATACTAAAGCAAAACCGGCTCATTAATTTGACGTATCGCATGATAAAACAACAGCGCACACAAGTGAATAGAAAACCGAAAGAACAAAACCAGTAAGACATCGCTGTCACATCCAAGCGGCGTGCAATATGCAGCGTCAGATCAACCGCTGGCATTGAGCACCAGCTTCTCGGCTTACTGCGCGTAGCTTCCGAGGACACAGTAACCGGAGACGACGCCTGCCGAATGTGTCCTCGCTCAAGATGCCGGCTGCAGCGCGCCTTGACGCAGGCGTGTAATAGGGCCGTATTGAGTTACGTCAGCAGGAGAACATGCTCCGCCTCACCAGCAGTGTTCGCGAATTGCTGCCCAAGCCATAGCTTATGCCCGCCCAACCCGGGCCTGAAACGCGAACTGCTTCGACCGCTGGATATGGATGTGTCTCCGAGTGGCTGTTGCTTAGCGAGCTGGTAAATGGGGCGGCATTAATTTTTAAAAAACTTCACACTGTTGATAACTGTTTCATCCTGCGGTCGAACCTGCTTTCTTTTTCTAAATGGTGCAAAGATAATAACCTCAGCTTGAATGCTGCTGTGACCAAACTCTTAACTTTCACACGAAAAAACAGCCAGCATTTCTTTTTCTTATTCTGTAGAATCTGTGCCATTGTGTAAGGCCGGTCAGATCAATGACCTTGGCGTACTCTTTCCATGCAACCTTACACTTTTCTGCTCACACTAAACGCGTTGCTACGCGAGGTATTTGCTCTCTTGGCTCTGTTTGCAGACTATGGAGAGAATTCAGTTCTCCTGCACTGTTCCGCAAGATGTAGACAACTATCTGCCTTTCTCAACTCGAATAGGCGTCGGTCGTTTGGAATGGCATTTCTAGATTCAATACTAACATTATTGAATGGGCCCAGAAAACGTTTCTAAGCATATATCATCATCGCTTTGCTAACACGGACATTAGAATTCCAATATTGTTGGATTATTGTCATTGTCCTTACTTCCCTGTCAACGTAATTGCGCTGACCTTCTGTTTATTTCTTTATTTTATTTTATTTTTCAAACTGCTTCACGGTATCCTTACCTGTCCCGAACTACTCAGTTGTATCAAGTTTCGTATTCCGCGCAAGGTCTCCAGAGAACATATACCTTTACATGTTCCTGTCTGTCATCACGAACACACAACCATCCACAAAATACTGGGTCTTTATAACACTTAATTTCATTTCCTCGATATTTTTCATAACTCGCTGTCATTGTTCTTTTCCGAGCTTTGCATTCTTGCGTCATAGTTTCATACATTGTTCAACTGCGCTTCTCTTTTTTGTGTGTGTGTGTGTTCACCTTGCACCTTGTTGTATGTACACTGTTCTTGTTGTTACTTCCTGGGCGTTTTTTTACGTGTATTCCCCTCCAGTTTGTTCTTGGTGTTGTTGTTTTTTAAGTGTATGCGCGCGCAAGCACTCAGACCTTATGGTTATTCCTGGAAACGGTTAATATATGATTAAGTGATTGACTGATTATTATTATTATTATTATTATTATTATTATTATTATTATTATTATTATCCTTCACAGTTGTTTTCTTGGACCCTACCGTATTATTGAGCGAATTCCACATGTTAATTACCGCATCTCGCCTCTTTATACTCCCTCCGATGGCCGTTGTCGTGAAACCGAGATTGCGCACGTGTCTCGTTTGAAGCTTTATGGACGGCACGTTTCATAGCACACTTCTTCGGCCAAGCTGGCCGCTTCCGCCCAGAGGGGTAAGTTAGTCTAAGCACAATATTAGCACCTCATCTTCCTCATCTGTACATATAATCATCACCACGAGCCGCGACTTCTTTGTCATCGTGATTATTATTAGTTTTTTTCGATCATACAATCTTTTTTTCCTTTTTATTATACGTATTTCTTGTCCTATAACGACGCTTCTGGGCCTGGACGTTCAATAATTTTTCTCCCGACTTTCGGGCCTCAACTGTTCGTAACACCCCGCTCACCGAACGGCGTTCCACAAACGGGCAATTTCTTGATGAACAAGCTCCACTGCAAATATAAACCACAACGGGAGAAGGTCGCGTCAGCGGTCACATGGACGTTGAAAAATGAGAACCAGCGGCGCATCCGTCAGTAGGTTTCTAACATAACTGGAGTCGAAGATGTCATGGGAAAGCAGTGTGTGTGTGCGCGTGCGCGTACACTCGTGTGTGTGTGTGTGTGTGTGTGTGTGTGTGTGTGTGTGTGTGTGTGTGTGTGTGTGTGTGTGTGTGTGTGTGTGTGTGTGTGTGTGTGTGTGTGTGTGTGTGTGTGTGTGTGTGTGTGTGTGTGTGTGTGTGTGTGTGTGTGTGTGTGTGTGTGTGTGTGTGTGTGTGTGTGTGTGTGTGTGTGTGTGTGTGTGTGTGTGTGTGTGTGTGTGTGTGTGTGTGTGTGTGTGTGTGTGTGTGTGTGTGTGTGTGTGTGTGTGTGTGTGTGTGTGTGTGTGTGTGTGTGTGTGTGTGTGTGTGTGTGTGTGTGTGTGTGTGTGTGTGTGTGTGTGTGTGTGTGTGTGTGTGTGTGTGTGTGTGTGTGTGTGTGTGTGTGTGTGTGTGTGTGTGTGTGTGTGTGTGTGTGTGTGTGTGTGTGTGTGTGTGTGTGTGTGTGTGTGTGTGTGTGTGTGTGTGTGTGTGTGTGTGTGTGTGTGTGTGTGTGTGTGTGTGTGTGTGTGTGTGTGTGTGTGTGTGTGTGTGTGTGTGTGTGTGTGTGTGTGTGTGTGTGTGTGTGTGTGTGTGTGTGTGTGTGTGTGTGTGTGTGTGTGTGTGTGTGTGTGTGTGAAGGGAGGGGGTGCGTAGGAGGAAGGGGCGAGCTGTGCCTGGAAGGAGGGTTGCGAGGCAGTTGGAAGTTGCAGAGAAGTGCAACGTCACCGGGCTCTGAATTTGACACAGATCCGTGGGACGTCAAAGGCGGCACGCATCGCGGATCTGCGACCCTCGCGAAGCGTGTGACAGTGCTACGAATTGTGCTGGGTTCTCGCTGCTCAGGAAAAGAACAGACGAAATGAAGAATGCAAAGAACAGCGGAAAGAAAGAGAAAGAGGAAGTCGAAGAAAAATGCACGAAGGCACGAAGAAGATCAAGCGGTCAAGCACGAAAAATGACAATTGGTGCCAATCAATGCGCGAAAGGGCGAAGTGGTTGCGTTGCCGCCAGTTCTTTTCTCACTTGCTCGGTCCTTTCATTCTTCTCACATTTACATCGACTTCTTGTTGCATTCACAAACGAGCACGGCGCGCCATCAATGCTGCCCCAAAGGCTGTCGTGACAAGTCCATGGACATCCCCTTGACGCCTGGCCCTTTCTTCCCTGCGTGGCCACACTTACGAAGGAACATCGAGTTACTCTAGCGAGGACGAGCGCGAACGAAGGGACATAAAAATATCGGCGATCATCCGTACCCGTGTTCTGGGGGACACGGGCCACCGATCTCCATTGTCAGACTGACATCCATGAGCGCAACGTGCGTGTCGAGGTGGACGCGCGAGGCACGAAGCCCTTCTGCAGACTGCAATACCTTTGGCAACGTTCCTTCGTGGCTGTAACGGCAATTGACGTTTCTGCGGCGAATCATCTGCGCAAATATCGGTGCAGATAGATAAGATTAAGCGGGCGCAATGACCTATCTCCGAAGCGGTAAATACAAAACGAATTCTTACAAAGAGAGAGAGATGAGGAAAGGCCGGAAATTTGACCACGTTGCGCCCAGTATGCTATCCTATACACTATACACAAGGGACAAGCGGGTAGAAAAGAGAAAAGGGGAAACGGAAAGGAATAAAAATAAAGCGATGTGCACGCACACAGAACCGCGTTCGCTCTGAATTGAAAAACGGTCACGTAAGTGGTATATACTTCGATCGGCCGGCTGATGATGCCCTTGAACAAAACATCACACTGAGTGCTTCTCACGCTTCCCGTCAACTGCAGCTTATGTAACCGTAATGTTGACTGGGAAACGCAGGCGGCGAACGCTATGCACGAAGGCGAGCTTTGTGGTTCTTTTTTTGGATGGCGTGCAAGGAATCGAGGGGGCCGCGCCGCTCCTTCTAAGACAGACCTCAAGCGGCAGCTGGAAAACGCTATCACGTTAAAAGGAGTTGTGTTAGAATTTCCGCGTAACAGAATTATGTTTTCTCGTATAATCAAATTACACTCCGACGTTATCATGCCTGTAGGTTGTAAGTCATACCTTACAATTTTTCTACACATTTTAACTTGATAAATTCAATTAGTTCAGTAATTTCCTTGCACCGCATGGAGTGCCTGCGTAGTTGGGCATGTGCGGTTCGAAATTCTTTTTACCAAAGCTACGTCCGACGCGGGACGCCGACGCCGGGTTCTCTGCGAAGCGGGGCCCTTAACACTATCGCGTTAAAACACGGTTTGACTTCGCAGCCTGATAGCAGTTTGAACAAGCCTTTGATAGTGCATTCCTGTACAGCGCAAGCCGAAAGCGAGAATGGCCGTCTACAAACTCTTCTGGTTATGTCAAACAAACCTTGCGCCAACCCTGCGGTAGCAGCCTATTCACATGGCGTGAGGACAGCTGCGCTCTTTCCTGCACGTTCTCGCCAGAAAGGGCGAAGTCATCGCTGCAAGCATGCGGTTCTTCTCGACGCTGTCTTCATCTCGACAACATTTTACAGCAGTGACAGCGAATAGCGCGATCATGATATTCATCTGCAGAAAATAAATTGTCTTGTAATGTGTTTCTCTCTGTGTTGTCACCAACACTGTATTACATTCGACAATGAAAGCAAAAAGGCAAATGCATTTGGCAAACAAAGACAGAGCAGGAAAGGGAAAGGCACGGGTTCAGCCAATGGTCGCTCACGGTTGGCCACCCGTCACGTGGGGAAGGGGAAAGAAGCAAAGAAAGTTGAGAAGAAAAAAGGAGGGTCAGTTTGCGCACACCCACGGATGATCTCTTACGTATAGTAACGAGCGTTCGTGCAGTGCAGTTTCCTTTGAGAAAGGCATTGGCGATGTTGTGGCCTTCTGCATATGCATACATAGTGCTTCGGAAATTGTCACAGGACCTTTACTTCCGAGAAAAGCCTGTCGTCTAAGCGCCCGAGGCAAGTACGCAGAGCACATCGTTGAGTGTCGAAGGGTGGACATTTTCACAGAATGTGACTCATAGTGTCGTCATACGCGAAAGAAGGGAATACGGCTGCGTTGGCCATTGCCATCAGGAGTGAACAAGAGCTCGCAAACGAGACACCCATCCACATGCGGCAAACTTAAGTTATACCGTGGCGGGATACTCCGGGTGGAAGGCAAAGTCGCCAGTAAAGGTCCACTGAACTCAAGTGACAGCATTAACAATGAATGCACGCTCCAACATGCATGTTAAAAGACTTGATGCAATTCGAAAGAGAGCTCAGAAAACTCGCGGACGTATATTTCCCCGGCAACAGACAGGCTGCATGTTTGTACACAAACAGGTTTAGAGGACACAGAAAGAGCAGGAGTCGCATTCACAAAGCTTGGTCGCCAGTGCTTTTTACCATTGGTTGGCCACTTTCGCCAACAATATGTCCAGCATCACCAATCTCTAGAATTTGCTCTTACGAACATTTCTTAGCGTAAGAGCTTTTTTTTTTGTGAGTACTGGTACAGATGACTGCGTCGACACGTTTTCGTCACTGTTCACGGTTTCGAACAGCAATCTTTACCACGTGAACATTTGAAAAAACGGCCACCTCTACTTTCTTTGCTTTCCGAGAAACCAGTCGAGTTTCGAAACCCCTTCTCTCACCTGCACAGAATGCGGCGGCATGCCGTCACATCTTGACGACATGCTCACGAAATTGTGTATAGCCTCGTTCTTCTGCTGACACACGTATAGTAAGAAGACATATTCTTCGTGTATACATTATCACGCTCGGCTGGCGTCTCATAAAGAGGACGCACACATTGTTTTCGAAAGTTTGTTGACAGGCGTCCAATGAAAGTTGGTTTGCTGTTCTTGAGAATACCAGACTTACAGAAGCAAACTCTTCCTTGTGCCACGTAAAATTATATTCATGCTGTCAGGCAGGTTCGAGAGACCCGCACGGAATAACTGCGTTGATTCACACGTGGAATTTGCCGACAGGTCATCGCATTGCTGCTATCAGAACTAAGCCCTCGGCACCCTTATCCTCGTAATTTGTGTGTAAATGTTTGTGCAGCGTTTAATTTTTTCATATTATGATGTTCGAACCACACTCGAGAAAACGAAACAGCACAGACTACATGAAAGGGAAAAGTTGGCACCTACCTAGACTGTAGCATGAAGCTACATGGGAAACCCTATATCGGTTTATTTGTCTAGGTAGATACGAATTTCGGCTGTCATGAAACTTCCTCCATCATTGCGGGCTTTCGCCGAAATAGATTGCCCTACTATAAAATTCGTACTTCATAGCTTTACGTACGATAGGACACGTCATCACAGCAACGTAAAATTGTGCACTGTATTTGTCGAACCCATTATCTGTGGCTATGTGTTCAGGAAATCAGCGCAGGAGTGTGAACTCGGCATTATGAAAGAAATAAATCAACTCAATAATAACACCGTCGACTTACCACCACAGAAAATAACAGACCGCAGGTGGAACCGGGTAATTCTGTGCTAGCCGAACATCCACATGAATTACGGGCCTCAAGCGCTACTAAGCTAAACTGCTGTATGACTTAACTGTTACAAAGAATGCAGAAGAAGAAGAAACATTATTGAAGAATAGTCCGGCAGTTCTTGCTGTGGTGGCTTCAGGTGGCGGCTCGAAGTCCTTGGACTCAGGCGGCATCTTCGGCTTGCCGGACGGCCCAGAGCTGGTCTGCCAGCTCTGAACTTTTGATAGCCGCCTTCCAGCGGTGGCGACGCCAACTAAAACTGTTATCAACTTTTTTTGTTTGTAACATAGCAGGCGTGCTGAGTGCATTTCAACTGACCTGTATTGGTAGCGAAATGTGTTTGTTAAGAAATTAATAACCTAGTCTGCACCATGTTCTGAGAGTAAGCTACTGATATGGCCGAATACCTCCTGCGAATATCAGTCATACCTGCTTGATCTAATTTAGTACAAATATACATATATGGTATATATATGGTGTATGTATGTATGTGTGTGTATATATATATATATATATATATATATATATATAATTCTTATTTCAGAACAATAGGGAGTCAGGACCAAGCAAAGTTTTTGACCACCTAGGCAATATTTCGTTGCTCCCCTTTCCTATTTTGTTTTGTTTCATTCTTATTCTCTATTCATTTTGATAGACCATTTCAATCACCTCCACCTTAGACAACCAGCTCCGGGCGCTTCAGGTTCCTCTCTCCCCAGGCATTTCTCGGCGCTGGCGTCACAGCAACCGTCACAGTAATTAGTCTTTGATCTCTCTTTGTGGAACCGAGAGAGAGAGAGAGTAGTCAATGTGTACACTGCATCTCAAATACCCTCCTTAACAGCCTTCTATAAAATGCAGAAGAACGTGAGCCAGAAGCCTGTGCCTCTAAATAGGTGAGAGCTTCTTGAAACAGGCCGTCCGAATACTATCTCGCGGGGCGACGATCAATGTTGCACCGCGCGCCGTGACAAACAGTCGGCTGCGCCGGGACGTCTCCGACCAATCTACGCGGCGCGGCTGCAGCGGCGTTTTTCTCTCGGCGCCCCGAGACCGTTGGCAGTGACAAATCGATGTCATCGAGCGGTGCGCGTACGGGAGGAAACAATCCTTTTATGGGCCGGAATATCGGTGAGGGGAACGTGTCCCCCCCTCTTCCATCGCTGTTTGTGTGGCTCGGTACACGAGCGCCTGTGCGCGTCTCTCGGCAAGAGGAGCTCGAAGGGTCGCCTTTAAGGGCCCTCGATTTCGCGAATATAGCATGCCAGCCTCCTTTTGAGACGATGCCACAACGAGGGAGAGAGCTCTGAAACCGAAGAAAAATGGCCCTGGCTTAGACCTTGAGATGTGCGTTTTACAATGGGAAGAGAAAGGTCAAAGCGAGAACCGAAGGAAACGTTTCCGGAACAGTATACTATTAGATTGATTGATTGATTGATTGATTGATTGATTGATTGATTGATTGATTGATTGATTGATTGATTGATTGATTGATTGAGTGAGTGAGTGAGTGAGTGAGTGAGTGAGTGAGTGAGTGAGTGAGTGAGTGAGTGAGTGAGTGAGTGAGTGAGTGAGTGAGTGAGTGAGTGAGTGAGTGAGTTTGATAGCAACCGTTTATGGGAAAATGTACTAATCAGACGCACGTCATTACCACGTTGCTAGAAGCCAGAGAAACCCACGTAATTCTAGCAGCCCATTTCGTTTGTTTCAAGTGTCCCCGTCCACGGATTGTACGTCACACAGCATTTTGCAGATGACTTACGTAATCTAGGAGATGACGGACGCCCACAAGCCAGGGATCTCGTTTGCCTTGAGTAACAGCCATATCTATGACCGCACCATGCGTGCATTCTACCATGCGTGCATTCTTGATAGGCTTTAAATTCCAATAAATAAGAGCCTGTACAGTCGTTTCCTGTTACATTCTTCTCAGTGATGCACTCTTCAACAACTGCAGCGTCAAGGTGGGCAACAAGAAGTAGCAATCATGTTGGAATGAAATAGTGAACGGCACGGAAAGGCAGTGCAGACGCTAACTTTCACCCAAGCGGTAACTCGCCACTGCATTGTCTGCATATGCAGATTTTTGTAAGTGCAACTTAGGAAACTGCGTTCATTCAATTCACAATAGTGCAGCAGTAATGGAGGCAATCTGTACAACAACATTTCTTGAACCACCCATGGTAGCACATAAACAGCAAAAACGAAACGGGCCAAGTCGACCGCACGAAGCGCATGTGCAGATACAGCTTTTGCGTATTTGCTGCTCCAAGAAATTCATTTTTCTGTGGTGTCAAAGACGCAGTTTCTTAAAAGTGACATGATGAAACTGCTCCTCGCGTTATACTCTAGAGATTTGTTATACTTCGGAAAGATCACTCACTCGGAAAACTTAAGCCTTCCCGCTTCCCCCACTAGCGCATAGCCAGCACTGAAAGGAGTCGTACCAGGATGTTCCCAATACAGACACCTTATTCCGCATTTAAGACCACTCACGCGAAAACATCGAAGGCAACAGAGCTCGCAGCGCTCTTCACTGTCCTTCATTACATCGATGATGAACCGCCACACAAGTGGACGATCTTCTGCGATTCAGAGGCGGCACTACAGTCTGTACTGTCACCTTTACGACGCGGACCGCACGAACAGCTAGTATTTCAGATTACAGAGACGATGCACTATATAAGTTTTGCAGGCCATCAATTAACTTTCCAGTGGCTTCTAAGTCACTGCGGGATTATTGGCGATGAACGGGCCGATCAAGCTGCCCGTTCAGCCCATACGGAGGACCACCACGTATCCATACCACTTTCTAGAACAGACGCAGCACGGAAGCTCCACCTGCTTGCTCGCCAGTGCACTACGTCGCAATGGAATGAGCCACATTTCAGGAATTCCCGACTATACTCCCTTGATCCCACATTAAGCCTTCGAGTCCCATCAAAGCTTCGCCGTGGAGACGCCACGCTTTTGTATCGACTGTGGTTGGGCGTTGCTTTTACCAAAGCCTATGTGTTCCATACAGGGATGGCCGACACCGCAACCTGTGACCGCTGCGGCCATGAAGAATCGATTGGCCATATTTTGTGCGACTGCCCGCAGTACGGTTCACAGAGGTAAACCCTTCGCTACGAACTCGACCAGTTGGACCACCGACCACTATCGGAATAATGAATTCTACACGAACGGCAGGACCTAACGTCACAGAAGAAGGTCGCGAGAGCACTACTGCCCTTCTTGCGATCTACCGGTCTTTGTGAACGTCTCTAACTGGAACGCCTTTCGTGTGTGTGTCTCTGTGTGTACATTTTTCTTCCTTTCTTTTTACCTTTTCCTATCTGTAGGAATAGCGAGCGATCTCATCAGCACGCTATATCGAGGACTGTCACAATGAATTTGTTTATGGACTCCTCAACACCACAGTCGTCAAACAAAGAGTGGCCGGCCATTGCAATAAGGAAGACAAAATACTTACGCTATACAGGGTGTCCCAACTATCATGCACCAAGATTTAAAAATATGCAAATGCCACGTAGCTGGACTGTTGTTTGCTTTCGCTTGGAGATACTTAAAGCACTTTTTGCATTCCGCCTAAGTGCATAAGTAGTCTTAATTAATCAACTTCTTTAATATTATAATTAGATTAAAAGTGTCAATGATAAAATTGTACAGCAACATGAAACCTCCCGATACAGCTTTCTGTTGTTCGATATGTGCTACATAAAAGTGTCTTTCCAATCGTAAAAGAAGCCCGCGAATACGCGCAAAATTGCCGCGCGCGACAGTTTTTGAAGCCTATCTTCGTTTTCAATCCTATCGTTCAATTTTGCAATCCTATCTTTGCTTCATACTGACAAGTTCGGTGTTTTGACCCAAAGCAGTACATGTCCCCACTTGCAAAGAGACAAGCATGCCACCGCTAAGTCGCATTCTCTAACACTGTACTTCATAAGAACCGATATGTATAATGACTTTTTTTCTGAAAGCTTTAATAGAGTGGAACAGATAAAATTTTTCGGTGTATACCTTTTCACGAGCTTTCGTACGCCCGGCGTCTTGCGTCTGCTAGCTTTGGGAGCGCAATAATTAAAAATTCGTAGAGGCTCAATACTTACGGCGCCTTTCTCTCTTCCTCCTATACTTGTCTCAGATTAGTGTGAAGAACTGAATGTGGGATATGAAGTGTGTGGGGGGGGGGACAAGGGGAGGGGGGGAGTGAGGGGGCGCACAACAGAGAGGGAGAAATGGGCGGGAGTAGTGCGGCGCCCCATTGTTTGTTTGGCGCAGCCCGCAGCGGACGCGTCGCTGTTGAACCTAAGCTGGTGCCGCCACGGGCGAAAGCTGCCTCCTGTGTTCGGCCGACAGAGCAAGAGGCGATCGCCTTCTAGCTTCCGTACATCCGCCATCTATACCAGCCTCTGCTGCCGGACGGCCGGTCCGTTAGTCGAGCGCGCACCCTCCCGTTAAAGCGGTGCAGTGTTGCGGAAGATACAGATCACGCCAACAGATCACTGGGCCAGTTCACATGGTTGCTTGCCTTCCTTATACGTTTGTGAAGCGCGAGTGTCTTTTCTATTGGAACGTTAACTATTCATATTTGTCAGCAGATACCTTTCCTTGGGGGGGGGGGGGGGGGGGGGGTGCGCCTGTTTTTCTACGCAGCATAGTGTGGGAATAAAAATATATGTTAGCATGGATATCCATTTCACGCAGGTATACTGTAAGATCGACTTATGAAAGCCATTGTTCATAGTCGTTCTGTTGAGCTCAGACAATCGCCGGCCAATCATATACGGTTCTTAATTGCGAATTCGGCGTGCGATTGGCTGATGGCAGCTCTGTAGCTTCCAGAGCGCTGCAGCGCTGCAACGTTTAAGTAAACCGATGAGGTATAACGTGCTGGCCAGGCGAGAAAACTTGCTTTCACGTCGAGAGGGGTCGGTTGAGGAACAGGAAACGGTGCTCGGGCGAACGCGGGGAAGATTTAGACATCGTTTACCGCCGACGTTCTGCCGAGCGTTGCAGCCAGCGGCGTCAGAGCTTTCTTGTAAATATTAGGGAATCGCCCGTGCTGTGCTTCTATTTCATGCGCAGTGTGTGTAAGCGCGCTATAAACAGGCGCGCTGCAACCGGAGGTGAACGAAAAACTGAGACGAAAATGGGGCGCTCCTGTGAGGGCACTTGTAAAAGAGGCGCCGACGTAAACAGGACGCCGCTACCAGTGAAAGTGGGGCGTTGTGCTCAGAAAAGCGGGCGCTTTTCTTAAAGGTCGCACTGACAAGTTGACGATTAGAGTGTTCGAACGCGCCAAAAGTGGCGAGCGACGATATTTGATTCTTTCTTAGAGGCAACGTAAGGCCCGGCGCGTCTTTGCTATCGCAAAGGCGGACGCCTACCAGGTGCTAAATTTCGAACTTCAGCACAATTTTCCATGCTCTCTCGTGGTCACACGCTGTATTAAATGCGTAAGTATTTCTAGGCCTACCCATCGAGCAAACCCGTCCGTCCAACTTTCCATCACGTAAGACGATCGCTTTCAACATAGGGCCCGCAGCAGCGAGCGAATTCACCTTCGTGCTGCCTCTCGCTTCAACGCGTGCTAAGCGACGAAAATACGGCGCACACGAAGCTATCAGCTCTTGGCGCATTCTGCACCATCGCAAATCGCTTTCAAGATAGCGCGCGCGCGACCACACCTTACGCAGCTGCTGCCGGAGTATACGGTTGATCACGGTTAGTAAAGATTCGACGCGGATGGATAAGGCGTACAAGAGCGATAGCGGCTTGTAATGATCGGAACGTCATCAGCGCACATTGCATCGCCACCAGCAGTAGTTTGCTTGCGTCATCAATACGCCTTGCGCCGCCATCCGCAGCAGTTCGCGTCGCCGCAGTGTTGTCGTTTATACAGGTCGGGTCAAGTTTCGCAACACTGATAATGATACCCGGTTGAGTGAGCAGTTTTTAAGAGCAGTTTATCCCAGAGCGCCTTCTGCGTGAATTCTTAATTTTTTGTACTGGGAATCAGATAAGAACGCCACGCCTCCAGGCGGTTGTATCGATAGACAACCGCAATGCGCACAATCCAAAG
The DNA here is from genome assembly GCF_023375885.2 of Dermacentor andersoni. Taxonomy (NCBI): domain Eukaryota; kingdom Metazoa; phylum Arthropoda; class Arachnida; order Ixodida; family Ixodidae; genus Dermacentor; species Dermacentor andersoni. The sequence goes on along the minus strand of NC_092818.1, from coordinate 192,763,724 downwards.
CGCAGGAAATCATCATGGGTGGCATGCCAATGAACCATAGTAACGCGCCCCGGCCCTATCTAAACCCACTCCTCGGAAAGATCGAGGCCCACGTAAATGCGTGGACGGCTCTACATTCATGCGTTCTGTTTGAAAACCACTGCCGCAAGGCGAGTACAGATTTTGCAAGGCCATTGAAGGAAACTGCTTATAGGCATTTCTTTCTCTAACTGATGCCATATTCCATCGTCTTTCATCGCGTTTGCGTGGTTTCAAATACGAACCAACTCGCTCAATTGACCACTTTGCCGCATAGAAATTCGGTCAGCAAAAGTTTACTATTAAGTTAACGAGGTAATTAAAGCTCTCTTGTATCGCGAGCCAAATATGGCATGCATGAACTGCGCGTCTCTTCGTGAGCAAGAAAGCGGGAGCAACGATGCTGAAAGGCACCTAATGAGAATGGGTCCGGAAATAAGAGCTAAGGCAAATAGGAATCTGGCATTGTTTCGTTTCGTTCGCGACGTATCCTCCCAGTTTCCTTTACTCAGTCGTTCATTATTCTTGGCAGAGGGCTCGCGTGTGAGCACACCAGCTATGGCGCTCGCTTCTACCTTGGCAGTGGCGCATGCACGGCGAAGACACACGTGGCTCGGACAGCGACCGGATTCTGTTCCACCGACGAGCTCCAACGAAAGCAGAGTAAAAAGGAAAGACTAGGGACACGACCGCGGAAACAACGCGTCTGAGGAGAAGAAATAGGAAGCTCTAGGGGCGGTGAGGGAGAAGACAGCAATGTCTAACAGCAACGCCCACGCTCGCTTCCCTGTCGAGGGAAATTAATTCTGCCGCGACAATCAATGAGGTGGCGCAAGAGGCAAAGGCGCGCGTCCTCTGCACACGCAAAGGAAGCCCGTTTGGATGTCTCCCCGCTTCCAACCATCCCGCCCATTCCCCGTCTGACCTTGAGCCACGCGCGGTAATCGTCGGCGGCAATTCGTGGCGATGCCATCCCAGCCAGAGGACAACGACGAAAACAGCGCGGGCGCTGCTGCAGTCTCACGAAAAAAAAAGCGAGGCACCGAAAGGTCGACCGTGTCTCGGGGCCTTCGGCCAGTTACGAGACAGGCTTTCAAGAGCGACGCCAACGTCCCGTCTCAAAAGAACGCGCACTCAGCGTATACCTCCACAAGAACGCCAGGCACGCGGCCAGAGATTCGAAAAGCGATCGTTTTTCGCGTTTCTTTTCTGATACTCCACTTTACAGATCCTTTATTGCGATAACAGTTATATGGACACTCGAGGTGAATTTCCGCTGTCGTCCTCGGCGCCGCCGTGTGGTTCCGTATAAAGTCGATATGCGACAAAGTCGCGACCGCGCACCGAATGCTGTAGGTGCGAGGGAAAGCATGCGAGGGTGAACCGAGAAGGATGGTGGCTTGGTGCGGTGGCTTGGTCATCCTCTTCACATGTAGCACTGTTGGTTTTTCTTATCCTATACAGGAAGCTTTTAGTGTAGGCAGTGCTTAGTCGAAGCCTATGAACTGTTGTTTCAACAGATCGACTAATTTTAAACGGAATATTGAATTCTATTCCAGGATCTATATTATACGAGTATAATTGAGTTCTGCGCATCATTTATGAACCAAGCTTCCTTGGACAATCTACCCTATAGTTTGTTCAACAGACATCGCGCATCACTCGCCGCTAGAGGAAGTAGTGAGATTTCATTCTCTCGATGTGCTGCACGTGCCATGTGATCAGCTGTTACATTTCCCATGATTTCACAGTAACTTGATATCCACTGGAAAGTCATGTCGTGTCGTAGATCTTTCGCTATGGCGTATGTCTTCTGTATTTCGTATGTCCATGTGCCGTTTGATTTTCTTAAGCTGATTTCTTTTAAGCACAGCAATGAGGCTTGTGAGTCACTCAGAATTACCCAACGAAGTGGTTCTGACTTCTGACATATGTAACGTAAAGCAGAAAGTATTGCGTAAAGTTGTGCAGTTGTGGACGTTGCCAAGTGGAAAAGCTTATAAGCTCTTTTCTCTTGGTGTGCCGGCATATAAAACGCACATGTAAAGCTTTGTTGCCAGCATGATCCATCGGTATACACGTGATGCGATCTACGTACTTAGTGTAAAGATGTGATAAAGTTAGTAGCTTTATCGCAACTACGGGCATATCACATTTGCGACCTACTCCAGGAATTGGTGACTACATCTGGAATTGCTAGTCACCATGGGGGATGAGTTGCGCAAGTAGGCCAATATTTGTAAGCAGGCAGTAAGTTTTTGCACCGCCATATTTCTTCATCTATGCGTGCAGCGGTTCTATCCTAAAGGTCTTGGCATAGTGGAAAATTAGCGTGTTGTGTAGCCAAACGAAAAAAAAGCGACGACAAGTTTCTGTAAATCTTAGTGCATGAAAAGTTGGTCGGCGAGACTCAGCAATTACCAAAGCACTTGTAGATGAACACGGAACAACAAGACATATGCGAAGGCTTCTGGCCAGCAATCTTTGAATTCTTTCCTCTAGATTAAAGGATATTCCATGTAGCACAGGAGCAGAGTATGCTATCTTTTGTCTAATGATTGCCGAGTGAATGCGCAATAAGGAAGAGGTTGAACTGCCCCATCTCACCCCAACAAATCGACGGAGAATGTTGATTAGGGAATTGACTTTCTCCTTTAATGCTTTTATTTGGGGAGCCCATGATAGCCGTCTGTCTATGATAATACCCAAGAACTTGTGTTGCCGCACAAGTTGCAGACGCTGAGAGTTTAGCACAAGCTGGAATCTCTTGAGGCATTTCCTTATAAAAGGAACTACAACAGTTTTCTCATGTGAAATAATCATACCTCTGCTTTTCAAAAGATCATCAATTAGTGTTAAGCCAGCTTGTAGATTTTGCTGAAAGGCTTGAGCACTCGAGTCAGATGCCCATGTGCACAAGTCATCTGCATATAGTGAATAATTCAAGGTAGCAGGCAGGATATGGGGCACTTCAGCCATAACCCAGTTAAATAGAAATGGACTGAGAACACTACCCTGCGGAGCGCCTTGATTCACATTATGCTTTTGCCATCAATAGTTTCAATAAAGATTTTCCTGTCTCTTAAGAAATCCGCAATCCATCTCAGTGTTCGGCCAACTATGCCCAACTGAATTAACTCATGGAGTACGTGAGTGCGGCTGGCTGTGTCAAATGCACGCTTTAAGTCTAGAAACACTGCAATAGTGATTCTTCCACAGCTCCTCTTATGATCTACGATGTAACAAGGTCTAAAACAGCATGCATCGTACACCGGCGCCTGCGGAAGCCCGCCATATTTTCGGGTAGTGCGTCGGTGCATTCTGTCCACCACTGCAGCCTAGCGTCTATCATTTTTTCCATAAGTTTACATAGGCAGCTTGTCAGACTGACAGGGCGGAATGAATCTAGCGATAAAGGCGTTTTATCCGGTTTTAGTATCGGAACCACTCGTGCAATTTCCCAGGAAGGAGGAAGACATTCCGATATCCACGCATCGTTCAGTAAATTTAACAAAGTTGTTGTGGCCACAGCACCCAGGTTTTTCAGTGCAGCATATGTGACCCCGTAAGGTCGAGCCCCTGTCCTCTGGCGGCACGATAACAGTGCGTTCTTTAATTCTTCTAATGAAAACGGCTGATCCAGGTCATGATGATGGCTATTGATAGGAAAATTGATCGATGCTTTGACATCTTCGACAGAGTTACTGTATTCAGGTGTGTTTACTGCTGCACTTGGGCGTATTAATCTGACAGAACTCGTTTGCAACGGTCGTTTCCGTTACTTTCTGAACTAAAGCTAGAGCTCTGAATCGTTGTTTATGTCTTACTGGCCCATTAAAAGAGCGCAGTTGGAGCATTCCATAATCTTGATTCAGGTGTAAGGGGACTAAGTGAAGTGCAGAATTCTTGCCAGCACTTTGTGCCTATGCGCTCCAGCTGCCGACCCATACGATTATACATCTTTTGACATTCTCGGTAATCTTCAATAAGGCCTGTTGGTCGGTATTTTTTTTTCAGCTTTGCGGCGTATAGGCCCTGAGTCTTTCGTATTCAGAGTCTACACCAGCGTAACTTTCAGGAACTTTGAACAAAGGTTTAATTTCTCTTCTATAATCGATAATAGACTGTCTGTATCACTGACCACATCAGCTTGACTTGTAATGTGATAGCGAAATGCCTGCCAATTTGTTGTGCTTGTCCGTCAACAGCAATGTGTGATCAGCCACTAGTCCGCCTGACAATAGTGTGGGTTCCATTATCGTAGAAAAATCTTATGTGGCATAGCATAGTTTTGATTTTTTTTTTTATGCGAAAGCTGCGTAAGAGTTACATACGTGGAAAACGCATGACCGATTCAGGGTGAGAGGTGCTCACTGCCGGTTTGCCGATGGATTCATCATCACGTCAAAAGATACCCAGCTGTCTTTCCTCGTGCATCGTATATATTATGGCTAAATTGAGAACGCGAACTACTAGGACACAGGCTAAAGCACAAGAAAAGCCTTTTTCCGTGTACGTGCTCTGAATTTAGCCTCGCTTCCATACCAACTGGCCTATTTTTCACTTTTTATCGTATATGTGACTGGACTTGAAATGTTCCCCCTACGAGTAGTCTTTGTTCGTCTGTCTAAAGAAACCTCATAATTTTCGTCCCTGTTTCTAGAAAATTTTGAGTGTTCCAATGCTTCCATCAATGTTCCGCTCACCAATGCCGCCGACCCTGCGCGACAGTAAACGGTAAAAATAAAACAGCAAAATGTTGCGGTAACACAGAAAGTAGGTAGTTTGCTAGAGCACCGCATTAATTATTTAATTATTTATTTAATCAATTAATTAACTAATTTGAAATGTCAGTGAGTACAGTATGCCACCTGTTTTTCCAGAATGGTAAATCGTTGAACGAATGAAGGATGCTGATTTGTGAAGTGAAGCATTTCAGCTACTCAGCAGTCCGCTACTACTTGCAGTGCAGTCACTTGCTATTCAAAATAGGGTCAAATAAAGATAAAACATATCACATTCTGCTGCCCTAATCAAACGCCCGTAACTTGCAAAAAAAAAAAAACGTTTCCCCTAATCTCTAACGCTGCTTTACGTTTATATGAACGTTTATGGGGAACATTGCTTTACATTAGTATGCTCTAGTAAAGCCGCTGTCTAATGTACATAAGCATTCACTCCTTCACTTCTCCTTATTACCATGCATCCCTGCGCTCTCGCGCACTTTCGTTCTTCCCCAGTGCAGAGTAGTCGACTAGAGCGCACCAGCTCAGGTCGACGTATTTGCCTTTCCTGTAAATAACACATTTCCCTGCGTTTATACGCAAGGCCGTTTCAGCCATTTAGAATTTTGTTTATGTACTCAGTCATTTACTAAACAGTCTGCGAAATTTTACCGCTCTCCCCCGTTGTACTCAGTGAGCGGCTGCATTATCTTGTGCTCTAACATTTTTTTCTTAATTATTCACATTTGTGCATTTGTATTGTTACGTATCCTATCTGCCCCCCCCCCCCCCCCTGCTTGTACCTCCGATAACAATGTATTGAGGTAAGTAAAATCAACTAAACATAAGTATAATTCATTTATCATTTATTAATTAATGTATTCGTAGTGACTGCATCAGCTTTGAAAAAGAGTGGCGAAGCACTGCCCCTATACACACTATTAACAAAAATCAGAGTGGGACAAACTATTTTACGGAGTCAACTGCGAAAGTGAAGAGTAGAGGACAGCGCGCAAGCACGAAGAACGACAGCAAAGGCAAGCGACGTCGAAGCAGCGTCGTCATGGCGATGACGACGTGCGCCTAATGCACTGTCACTCTCGGTTCTAATTAGCGAAGTCTCTCTGCAGGCACGGCGCGGCGGTAGCAGCGCAACTTCATTAAGGCCGCTCGAATCAGTCCCTTCTGCGAAGAGACGCCAGGGTGCGGAGAGGTTGCACACAGGTTCGCTGCGGAGCCGAGTCTGTCGGCAGGCCGCCGAAACCGCTTGACGCCGCCTCTGCGGATGCAACCATGACACACGGCGGCGGCGGCAGGCTTATAGCCTACAGACACGGGGCTGCCATGTCGCAGTGCGCGCCCGAACGGAACACGCGTTAGCAGTGCGCTTGAAAAGAACGGAGAGGGAAACGGGAAAGGCGGAGAGGAAAACAGAAAGAAAGGTTCAGTCTGCGACCCTGCACGGTAGGAACGGGAAAATGTATTTGACGAATTAGGAACGAAAAAGACGAGTCGCGAAACGAAATAAAGATGGCGGAAAGTATATGGCATAAAGAACTTTGCATTGAAAATGCTGGGCATGGGCATTGGCGACACTTCTGCAATACCAGCCATGCTAGTGGCATTCTATTTTAAGTCACTAACGACGAAGCAGAGGATAACTAAAGGCCCCAAGATAAAATCAAACTTCCGCATACCCTGTACCCGTCCGCCCAAACCAAACCAACAGAAAATATCTTTTATAGCTTGCTACCTCATTACAAAAGCTGCACAAGGTTTGAGTGCCACGTTTGCAAAGACTGAACATGTTGCTCACTTTAGTGCTCGCGGAACATGTGAGAGCGATCGGGATGCCGTCTGCTGAAGGACAACAATGCGTCATCCTGCAGCCCTAGTCTGGATCGATCACTCAAAGACTATCGGAAGCAACGGACACAGAAATGACATTTCTGTCTCCGGCGTGCCGCTGTCCAGTATAGTTATGGCGTCGTGGAAAGGAGGAATGCTTTGGAATCGAGGAATGTCGTTCGCTGTAGGCCTCGAGCTGAACCCCACTTCACGCGTGAGGGAAAGAATTGCGAGGCCCACGGTGCGCTTGTTGGGTGCTAGTCAGGGTAAGGCTGAATTCCAATACTAAAGAGGGAATATAAAATAAAATAATGTTGGCTAGTGTAAATGCATTGCAGTGGTGGAAATCAGGAATTCTGCGATAATTGATGATACGCTCTTCTATTAAAAAGGCATCACTAACTAACCTTCTCATAAAAAATTTCAGGTCAAATCTTGCAATTACGAAGTGAGGCTAGTGACTTCTCAAGACCCGTCCCACTGAGAAAGAATTTTCCCAAAACCACCATTTTATAGGTAGTCGCCCCCAAAGTAATGCGAAAGAACGCATTTCGTTCCATGAGGAATCGTCCCATATTCCCCGAAGTAGGCACTGTGGAGAAATTTTGTCGCCATTTTGGTGAACGTGATCTCAAAGTTGGTGCTAGACAGCATTCCTACTTCACGAATTAGCTCAAGCGCTGAAAGGTTCCAATTTCGCAATTGTAATAATATGCGCGCTAACTTTTTTCATAAAGAGCTGGAGAAAATGAAACTCGATTTTAATGGTGGTTCTCACACTAATTTTGATGTCTCAGAATACTATGAATATTGAGCAGCAATAATTATTTTGTCTCGAATCCCCTGCTCTTATACACATGGGAACAGCTGTCGCTGAAACAACCGGCGCAGGAGCCATCGTTCTCGATACGGTCTTTAAGGTTACTGAATTATGTGACAACAGTTAAATCGTGCTACGTTAAAGTGCATGTACGATACCAGGACCTTGACACGTGCTAGAGGTGAAGCAAGTGTACTTCTACCCAGTAGTGTTGGAGCATAAGCACGACAACTTTTCCGCACTTGAGGCCCACAGCCTGCGTAGCCTCGCGCAGTAGGCTCCCGGCGCTGAGGCTCGCGGAGAAAGCAAACTCAATGCTCAGATGTCGGGAAGAACCCTCTTCTCCAGGTTTTTCGGGTCGGCGCCTTCTCACAAGCAAAAATCTGCAACGGCATCCCAGCCCATGGCACGAACAGTAGGGTGCAACCATAGGTCGCGCACAGCAACAGCAGCGGGGTCATGATTTCGCCTCCTCACTTAGCCACCTTCCTGCTTCGTTACACACTGTCCAAGCCTGTCTGGCTCCTCCCTTCTTTCGCTCCGGCAACCTTTCCATCACTCGATTCTCCCTCGGTTTTGCGGCTACGCGCGAAGTCGTAGACTGGCCCTAAAAGCTCCCGAATTCGGTCCGCGAACGAGAACGGGACAACTCGACGATCGGCAGTGCTGACGATCCGCGCGGACAAGCGCCGGGAAGGTGGCAACGAAAGCGCAGACCGACTCCGCAAGCCAGCGGCAGCCAGCGACGCGCGGGCATACCCCGTTCGGCCCTAACAAGCTGTCAGTGTACGGCCAGTTTCCTTCACTGACAGCTTCGAAGTGCAGTGACAGCAGCCGCATTCTGCAAGTCATACAGGAGAGAGGGCGTGAGAGAGAAGGTGCAAATAGAGAAAAAAAAGCGAGCGACAAAACAGGCAAAGAACCAGTGGCGGCTGACAGCTTTGACGGAGCAATTCGACAGGAGCGGATTCTGCACCGCTGACTGCCGCCCTCTCGCCTTCTGTGCTTCGAGAATCCACTCAGAACCGGCACAGAACCGCCTCCTCCTCCGAACGAACGCATAGCATGGAGTCGTCAAAGGAACGACAGCTCACTCGGCCACCCCTGTTATCTCACAGGCTGCCGCAAAACCTTTGGACGTCACAGAGTCACGGGCATTTTAGGTGCCCCTCGCATTTGGCAAGACTGGAACTCGAGTCGTGATGCTGCTAACAGGAAGGAATGAAAGTGCTGGATGCCTTCGTCTCTCAGCACAACTGACGGATGTAAAGTGGTGCAAAGACGTCTTCCTACTCGCATATTGGCTGCAGTCTGCGAGGTAACCACTCGCCTTGGCAGCGTGCACGGTATAATGTTCAGCGCAGTGCTCTCCGCACAAATCAAGAACTCATTAGCAGAATCACAGTTCGAAACGACACGCTTATATTCTAACACACTACCACTCGCACATTCATTTGTTTGTTTATTTGTTTGTTTGTTTGTTTGTTTGTGTTTACTTATTTATTCGGGGGGACCAGTACAATTTCAAGAGCGACACATAACAGACAGCAACAGCTGTCAGGCGATAGGTTGCAGTGAGGACCTATTTGTGATTGCATCATGGAAATCGAAACATAACAATTGCGTGCCTGGACGCTACTTACATTCATAAAAGGCCCTGATTTGCTGAACAGGGGGTAAATAGCCCAGTGACACTGCAAGAGAGGATCAGGCGGCTCAACTGCCGGCCGCCTCCATCGCCAGGTTAAAACCGCCTGTCACAGAGTCACGGGCATACGACACTCCTTGCACACCAACGCCACAACTATCATCGCGCGATGCTGCAGACATATATAGTTCCTCGGGCCGACGCTTCACTGCACTTCGCTGCACTTCGCTGCACTTCTGCCCGAGTAGACAGATAGAGAGAGAGAGAGTGATAAATCAGATGGGAAAGGCAAGGAGGTTAACAGGAAGAGGGTACGTCTCACTAAATCCAAGTGTCCACATCACCTCCTTCGAATAGCTCGTAGCATGGCCGCTGGTGGCAGAAGCGCCGGTCTGGCGCCACTAAGAACCCACAGCATTCCCCTTCCTCCAGTGCACGGCTTTGCTACCCTGCCCTGGGGTAAGTGGAAACGAAAGGCAGGAAGAATATAGGAGAAATAAAGCAAATTATTAGCTCTTGGTCATAGCTGCAGCGAATAATGACCATTTCTTAGGTTTGCTGACTCTTCCTCCACGCCTACAGGGTAGAGCTCACTGCAGGTGAGCACATTTAGTTTTCAGAAATCATGGTCCCTGTGGCGGTTCAAAACGTTCGCGTGAAAGCGCTCCCAATCTGCACCTGCCTTTCCTTCTCTGCCCTGCGCCTCTTCCTTCCTTGCGTCATTCGCGTCATTCCTAATGACGCGAATTCCCCAGACCAAGTGCAGTATACATGCAGTACACGACAGTATGTTCCGTGCATTCCACGGGCTTCCGAGTCATTATCTCTATCTTACCACATACTGTAGCCTAACTTGGAGATTCGCAAATCCGAAAGCCGTACTCGAGTTCGCCACGCGCCCGACGACGAGCCCAGGCACGCACGGCAGCGCAAGCACACGAATACGCGCCAACGCGAAGCGCAAGAATAAACGGACGCCGAGGAACCCGGTGCACCGCTTACGCTAACGAACCGAAAGTTGACGCATCTGTTCGCGAGGAACCCGCCAGCTTTCCGGTTCCAGATTTATTTCCGGCAAGTTGCAACGAACTTTGCAGCGAGCTTCATTTAAGGGGCTCCCGAACTCGCGCTCCGCTGTCCACGGGCGCGATTCGCGGCGCGGTCCGGATTTTCGGGAGCGAGAGGCGCTCGCTTAGTTACGGCGGTCGCGCGCACGGTCGGTTTTTCGCTCGAGCGTTCGCTTTCGTTAGCATAATTTTGGGGAGCTCGTGAGCTAGCGTCCTCTTTCGGAGAAAAAAGTCGAGGAAAGAGCAAGAAAAAAAATCAAGGAACTAACGATATCCCTAAGAGATGAAAAAGAAACCGAATGCATATTAAGCTCGGAACAACCAGGAGAAATCGCGTCCTTCTGGGGCACGCGGCGGCAGCAGCCGCTCAGCGCTCGGGAGCGGGGCGCTTCGCAGCACGCTATGAAGATGAACAGGAAAGCCTCTCTTGGGCGCAGGAAATGAGTTGTGCGCAGCGTCATTTCCGAGAGGCAGTGGGCATAACGGCGAACTAGCGCTCACCTCTCCCTTCCCTCTGCAGGCCTCACAGCAAGAACTAAAATCACAGAAGTGTAATCCCAGTATTTCTTTTATATTTTTTTTATCGTTTCTCTTTCTGTTACACTTTTCAGAAAAGCGCTCTCGCAAATGCAGCTTCCTCGCTCGGCATTTTAAATCTGGAGAGCAGGACAGTCTCGTTCTCCGGAATGCATACGTAAGCTGGCACAACTTTTGTTGCGAAGACGACGAAATGAGAGCGTCGGTTTCCGAATACGCATGCCGGAATGTCTGACTGCTTGTCGGCTTCTCTCGTTGTTTTGCCTCTAACTCTTAAGCAAACTTAGCGCGTGCCGAACACCCCATATTTTTGCAGAGTAGAACGCACTCTGTTGGTGTAGCCACCCGCGCGCCGCAGTCCCCTTTAAGCCAGCATGAATTCAGTTATTTCAGCGTTGCACTCAGGCGGCAACCGCGTAGATACGCTGAGAAGGAATGTATGATGTCCAAATGAAGAGCCCCAATGATTTCCAGAAAACGCGTGTGACCGTGAGAAAAGAAATACCGTGTGGCGTGAATCTCTCGAAATTTCAGATCCGCTTGCTGAACGAGATTTTTCATTCTTCCTATGTATGAAAAAAAAAATTGCTCTGCTCGTAGCAACAATATCATCATCCTGCGATCCATTAGAATTGCAACCGAAGCCTAATATTCTTCATCGGTGAGTTATTAAATTAGTGCCTCGTGTAAGCAATTGCACATTTCGAAAGGTTGTTTTGTGATATGCAGCATGCAAATACATGGCACAGAGAAAGCGCTGAACCTTGAAAAGTTATTTCCACTAATATAGTACACACACTTGACAAAGCTTCACAAAACACTTGCTACTTCGCGTGTGAAGAGCACCATGGCACACCAGCTTCATGAATAATAAGTGTGCCGGGTGCGAGAAGCAAAGCAGCCAATTACGCTGACAGACAGCGTTTCTAAAGTAAGCCAATGCATAGCGTGAGCATGCCCCCAGAATAGAAACTGTGTGTGCTTATAGCGTATACGCTCTACACGAATGGGCAAAACGCTTGGAAGCGAACGTCACGTGCTTTCGCTCCGAAGTATGCGCGCCACAACCGTGGTTCGTCAAAGGGCATCGCTACCTCAACCCAACCGCAGTTCACGTTACTCATAGTTGCAGGTGAAGTAGTTTTCTTTCGCACAAATAAAATGCTTATGAGTAGGTAATACTACACTTAATTTCACGAACGCCCTCAAACAGCGAATATTAAATATTATTTATTGGCGAACATACCGTGCGCGCAAGCAAAATAACCGGTATCACTACAGTACGTTCCAGTGACCCTCTAACACAAGGTTATTCCAATCTCCTGACGTCAGATTTAAGTAACCGCCAACGCAAGCATCGGGCGGTGACCCACAGCTTAGTCCGAACAGCTCAATCAAACATTATCCTCGTTTATAGCAAGTCACTATTGTTTGTGTTTAAAACGAATAGCATTGCCTAGATTGACAGGTTCTTCATATCTAATTGGCTGACAAGAGGCGAAGAACACGCAGAAGTGGAGAGGGTTTCGGTAGGATCGAGCAAGAGCAGTGAAAGTATGGATAACCGGATGAGAAGGGTGGTGCAGGCGTCTGCGATTGGCCCGCTTCGCCTTACTTAGCTTGCGGTGGCTGGTCTAAAATCACAGCGACGTGCAACGGACGGGTTAAATACGCCGCTAAAACGGATCCTCAGTGAAGAGTTTGGCAGAGCGATGTCGTATATATGTGTCGAAAGAGTCCGGCAACGTTATATCACCACGCAAAATTTGTTGTTTTACGCAAATAAATAAATTCTCCCCCGGTAGCTACGAGTAGCCAGTGCCAGAGTGACCGGCAGGCAGTGATCTTATATTCCTTTCTTTTTTTTTTATTGAAATGAAAATAAAAGAAAGAGACGTAGTTACCTTGTAATGGTGACGGCTACTCCTTTTCTCATAGCGGAAACAACAATCTCAACAATATGTAGGAAAATGAAATGAAACCACTCCATATCGTCAGAAATCCACAGCACAGTCCTATACGCCCATGAACATAACAGTGTAAAAGTCAAATGCAAGTTGCACCACAATGAGTTCGTAAACAAAGTCACAAACAAACACAAACGGCCGTGATGTAGACTTCGATGAGCATATACACAAATGAGGAATTACACAGTTCCTTTCAGAACGGGGAAGTCTTCGGCCATTCCGAAAAATGTTCAGTTTTGTTCGACATATTAATGCATCTTTAATGCGTACGCGTAACTGTGACGCGGAGTGTTTTCGTGATTTTGTGACGTCGCGGTGAGAGATAGCCGAAGTGAGCGCAGCCCGAAATCTTTTTACCAATAGCGGAGCGCTAACGGCGAGAAAGGCGTATAATCAAAAGTAATTATATTTCGTTTGTTCAGTCTAATCATGCATAATCAGTCTGTACACGTCATAACACATGCGGAGTTCTCGCGCTTTTCGTGACGTCGCGTGACAGACAGGCAAAGTGAAGGGGGCCCGAATTTTCTTCTTTTCTTTCTTCTTTTACGACTTGTGGAGGGCTGATTGCAGAAATGGAACAGAATCAGATTGGAATAGCTTTACGTTACAGTGCCCGAGGCTGAGACAAACAGGCAAAGCCAGCACTCCAGCGGACTGCACAGATTCGACTTTTAACGGTGAAGGCTTCTTGCTTAAAAATGTTAATATGGGCCTTTTACGTCAAAGCCGACTCACCATTACCCTATACACCGCAGGGGGTGCCGGTGAGTGTGCAAATTTGAAGCATTTACGCAATTTCATAACGTATAGCTACGTACAACGAGCAAGAGGTACAAGTTAACGCAACACGCTCTTAGCGTATACGTTAGAACGCAAGCGCTGCACAAGCGTGTGTACTTATGCGATTATGTCACGTTAATGCTTAGTGCAGGGGCGATAAACTCACGGACAGGCACAAGTGACGATAATGACAGTGCAAACTACTCCGCTACGCCGGTAAAGCAAAGACAAGTGACGAAGCTCAGATACATAAAAAATTACATTATTTATATATAATTCGCTTAAATCACACGTATCAATATTCCAACGCCTATTACCCGCGATGCTCACTGCTGGACACGAGAATCTTGTTTTGCATTTGCCTGAAGCCAGTAACGGCGAGGGAATGGAGGAGGCAAAGCTTAATGATAGGATCTTCGACACGCGCAATTTAAGCGACACGGAAAAATAAATACCAGCTACGTACCGAAACAAACGAGGTTTTTTCGCGCCCTGGGAGGTTATTAACCTGGCTGTTGGCGGCTGCTTTTCTTTCTTCGGGCTTCCCTAGATGACAAATTCCTCGATCTCCTTATAGGGGGCGTTGCTCGGGGCCTGCCAGCCTTAAGCGAATGCTTTAGAGAAGCGCCTATGCTCTACTTAATGACTTGTGCGATGTACGGGCACCGACCGATATTACTTAGGCACACGGCATTCCACGAACACGGGGGACACCGGCGCCACCTACCCTTTGCAGAAGGTCAAAATGAGGGTCGCTGCTTATTTTGCGCCGACACAGGCGCTAAAGTACGCCTTGCGACGTCATAGATGGGTGAGTTCAGTAAGTGCACGTGCTCCGCTGTATACCAAAGAGAAGAGACGGATGCTTGATTGCAGTTAACGCGACCATATGCGAGCCAGGTTTAGAGATCCTCTAAGCTGGATAGATGGTCGGGCTAAATAAAGCAGTAATTGCGCCCGCGCTGGTCATGGTTTATTTGATTTCTTTATTATGGTATTGGAAATGTTGGCAACAAACATGTCGCCGGATTCTCCACATCGTTAAACTGTTGTGCAAATGGAATGATGATGCGAGGCGAATTCTAACAACTGTTGCGTAATTCGCTATATACCGCACACCGGGGATACGAAAAAAAGGAAAGAAAAGGAAAAATAAAAGGAAACCAACAGTAAAATAAAATTATAGCACTTACTCCATAGTTTTTCAACAAGAACAGAAGGAGGGAAGAAAACTGATTCTGCGTAGCTTTGCAATACCATACATGAAGCACTAAAGACTTCATAAAAGCCAAACACACACATAAACGCAGTCGCACTTCTAATGGCGCAAAAAGAACAATCCGCCACCTACAAAAGCGAAGGGCACTGACCAATAAACGCTAAATAAAAGCGCGCGTCTGCGCTGGACAGGTCGGAATAAATTCAGAAGGAAAATGGGTGGGGCGTATTCACCTAATTCATATTCCACATTTATCCCGGATAGCGATATTGTAACATTATTGAAGTAGCATTAGTCACTGCGTGCTTGTACTGCACAACAGAATGCTGGCTCTCCTATATCTTTATCGTTCTGATCGCGGATGCCTCATCTTGCAGGGATTTTGCTTTTCTCTTATTGCGATAGCAATTATATGGACACTCCAGGTGCACTTCTGCTGCCGCCGTGATGCTCTGAACAAAGTCCAACGGTGATAATATCGTTGCTGCACGCGGTATGCTGTATGTCTGAGCGAAAGCGTGTGAGGGTGAGCCGACGTTGGCGGCTCAATCTCGCGCGCGCTGTGGAGGAAAGCGGGGAGGAAGCACGCCGTCTTCCGCCGTGTGCAAGGCACCGCTGGGAGGGTAAGGGAGGGCGTTCTGCTTCGGCGGCTGCTGTGTATGGCGCGGCACTTATCTTGAAGGGCCACTGTGTCCCTATCTGCGAT
This sequence comes from Dermacentor andersoni, assembly GCF_023375885.2. NCBI lineage: Eukaryota > Metazoa > Arthropoda > Arachnida > Ixodida > Ixodidae > Dermacentor > Dermacentor andersoni. The sequence continues at coordinate 192,748,387 of NC_092818.1, read as the reverse complement.
CGGAACATAGTACGCCGACTGCCAACGCTTCATGCTCGCTTTGTGTCACGCTCTTAGTTCGCGTCGAAGCGAGAGGCAGCACGAAGGTAAATTAATTCACTGCTACTGCCGCGCTTCTTCACTCCAGCGTTTTGACAGCGAGTTCCCGCGGTCATCGAGTGAGAGAGAGAGAGAACTAATGCAGAGAAATTTAGGCAGGGAGGTTAACCAGAGGCAGTTCCGGTTGGCTACCCTGCGCAGGGGAAAGGGTTAAGGGGGATAAAAAGAGAAACAGAGTGGGAGTGGGAGATAGAAAGAAAGGGAGACAAGCACGAACAAAGCACGTACACTACAGAGCGGTAGGGGGTGGCATTCTTAGAGTCTGTCGTGAAGCCCCGTAGACCGCAAGTACCTTAATAGCGCGAGTAAGGCCTTCAACGCGGATGTTCTTTCGGAGCATTGGCCTAAAGCTTTTAGTTCTGAAAGTGGACGATTGTCCAACTGGTCCAGTACTCTGCACATCACTTGGCTCTGGGCACTATATCGCGGGCAGACACAGATAATGTGTGCGAGCGTCTCGTCGATGTTACATGTGTCGCACGTGGGGCTGTTGGTCATTCCTATGAGGAAAGCATATGAGTTTGTAAAGGCAACGCCTAGCCACAGACGATAGAGCACGGTCTGTTCACGTCGTGGTAATCAAGGCGGGAGGTGCATCCGTATGTCCGGAGACAACGAACGCAACCGACACATGGTGAAAACATTTGAGTCCCACAGGGGCAAATTACACTCACGGGACATCAATCGCAGCTCAGCCGCAGCGTCTGTTCGCGAAAGCGGAATGAAGACTCGTGGACCACTCTCATGTGCAGATCGGGCGGCTTCGTCGGCGTGGTCATTCCCGCTGATGTTACAATGTCCTGGAAGCCACTGAAAGATTATGTTGTGTCCCTTGTCATGGCTTTGATGATATATGCGCCGAATTTCTGAGGCCAGTTGTTCATTGGGTCCGTGGCGCATTGGGCTTCGTATGCACTGAAGGACTGCCTTGGAGTCACTAAAGACTGTCCATTGTTGCGGTGGCTTCTGCTTAATGAAATCAAGTGCAGCACGGAGCGCCGCGAGTTCTGCACCCGTCGATGTGGTCACACATGAAGTTCTTGATTTGATTTCCTCAGATTGTGCCGGGATGATGACTGCAGCGGCGGAGCTGTTGAGTTTTACTGAACCATCTGTGTATACATGTTGTCGGAATCTGTGCACGTTGTGAATGTGCTCCAAAGTTGCTTGTTTCAAAGCTTGCAATGGCGCTCCAGCTTTCTTTCTGATTCCTGGAATTGTCAGTTGCACTTGCCGCCGGTGCAGACACCACAATGGATCTGACAATCGTGTAGCGGGCGTAAATTCTGATGGCAAGTAGGACTGATGTCTGACAATAGTTTTAGCAAAAGTTGAAAGTGGCCTTTTTGCTGGCAAGCAAGCAAGATGGTGTGAGGGAATCCGAGTCAGGTGTCGGATGTGTGCTCTCAGGACATCTGTATCAATGTAGAATGTCAAAGGAGCGTCTCTGGCTATGGCCACTGTCGCAATCGATGACGTAGTTTTGGGAAGACTGAGACAAGTCCTGAGTGCTTGGCCTTGCACGCTCTGCAGTTTGCGAATATTCGTAGTGCAAGTATTTCCTAGTACAGGTAAGCTGTGCCGCAGGAAGCCCAAAAACAGTGCTTTATATAGTTGCAACATTGACGGTACTGTTGCGCCCCAGGACTTCCCGCCGAGAAACGCAAGAAGGTCCACAATGGCGGCCAAACGCTTTGTCATGTACGAAATGTGAGGGCTCCAAGACAAGTCTCTATCAATGATGACGCCCAGAAATCGGCGCGTTCGTCTATTTCGTATAGTTTGGTCATTAATCCGCAAAGCATACAGGGCCATCGCTTTGCGAGTAAAAGCAACGAGTGCACATTTCTCAGCGGAAAGCTCCAGGCCTTGCCTTCTTAGGTATGTTGACACAGCCGTTGAGGCTTTCTGAAGTCGCGCGCGGACTTGTACACGTGTCACGCCTGAAGCCCATATGCAAATGTCGTCTGCATATACGAAGAGCTGAACGGTTTGCGGTAACGAATCAGCGAGACCAACGAGCACCAGGTTGAAAAGGGTAGGGCTGAGTACTCCGCCTTGTGGTACACCACGACTGGTATAGCTAGATGGCGTTGGTCCGTCTTCAGTCAAAATAAAGAAAGATCTCCCATTCAAATAGTTGCATATCCAGCGAAAGGTGCGTCCACCAATCCCTACAGCTTCTAAGGCGCCCAGAATTGCATGATGATCAACATTGTCGTACGCACCTTTAACATCAAGGAATAGAGCCGCAGTGATTCGTTTCAGATGTTTCTGGTGTTGTACCAGGTCGATAACGCTATCTACTGATGAGCGGCCACGTCGAAAACCAGCCATTACCTCTGGATAGACGTTGTAAAATTCCAAGTACCATTCTAACCGTGTAAGGATCATTCTCTCCATTACCTTGCCGACACAGCTGGCCAGTGCTATTGGGCGGTAAGATGACAATTCCAACGGGGATTTGCCAGCCTTGAGGAGTCTAACAAGCCGACTGGATTTCCACGTTGTAGGGACCAGGCCTTCACGCCATGATACGTTGTATAGGCCAAGAAGGGCATCTCTAGTCTCTTGACCAAGGTTTGCAAGCGCAGAGTATGTGATGCCATCGTGTCCTGGTGACGAAGATCGCCTGCGCCCAGAAAGTGCGGCCTCCAGTTCTTCAGTGGAGAAAGTAGCGTCCATACGAGGATCTTGGGAGCAAGGGGGGACAATAGGAATAGGTGCGCAAGGTGAATACGTGAGCGCCGGACCCGCGATGCTTGCGCAGTAATCTTCGGCTACCTCGACTTCTCGGCGTCCTTGATGTAGGGCTAGAGACTTAAATGGACGACGCTGTTGAGGAGCTGTTCGAAGTCGACGGATTGTTCTCCAGATAACCGACAGAGGTTTACGCGGGTCGAGAGACTCACAAAACGATTTCCAGCGTTGATTTTTCTTTTGAATGGGTCTGGCCTCTCTAAGCTCGTAGAATGATTTAGTCCGTCTGTACCGTCGCTCCGCTCGCTGGCGGATTGCACGGAGGCTCTGTATTTCCGAATCAAAATCTGTGTATTTCTCTAATGGGTGAAATGAGCGCATAGCATCCTGCATAGCCTTGGCGATCTCAAATTCTAGTGTGGACGAAATGCCTTCGTGGCATGCGTATTCCATAAGTGATTTAAACACGGGCCAATCTATTATTTGTTTAAAATTTGATGGAACGGATTTGGTGAGGCCTTTTATCTTCAGGTAGGTAGGAATGTGGTCGCTTCCGTTGGTTTCTATATCTGCGAACCAATGGACGCAGCGAGTGAAGCATCGCGAAACAAATGTTAAGTCTAAACAACTACTGTGCGTCCGGTCGCGCAGAAACGTGGGACTGCAATCATTTAGACAACAAAGTTCATGGTCGCAAGCAAGGGACACGAGGTTTCTTCCTTTGGAATTTATCTTGTTGCTTCCCCAAAGTGAATGATGCGCGTTTAAGTCCCCAACAACAATCCATGGACCAGGTGTCGCATCTGTAATGTCCCTCAGTCTCTGCCTATCGAAACGACTTGATGAAGAAAGGTAAGCGCCCACTAAAGTAAACGCAAGCTTTTGTTTTTTCACGGTCAAACACACATACTTCATGCTTGCTTGTGCGCTTAGGACCATGCTTGTTAATTTAGTTAGCAAGCTAATGTTTGTAAACTTATACAGCCGATACAACTACTATTCTTACTTCGTGTAGCTGTCTACTAAATGGCTATCACAATCGATACTTCGCCTTTCGGGCGAAACTGCGGATTCTTTTTTTTTTTTGACAGAGTTACCTTTGAAAGAATGGCTCATTAAGATCACTCTCTATCGGTACTTCCAAGGGCACCTGCTGTGATTGCTTAGTGGCTATGCTATTGGCCTGCTATACACGAAGTCACGGGATTGAACCCAGGCCACGGCAGCCGCATGTCGATGCGGGTGCAAGCGAGATTTCTAGGTGCAAGTTAAAGAAGCCCAGCTGGTCCACATTTCCGGAGTCCGGCACTACGGCGTGCCTCATAATTGGATAGTAGTTTTGGCACGTAAAGCCCCATTACTTTAAGAAAAGGCATAACGACCGGCGACACTAAGCAGAGAATACGGGTCTTTTGAACTTTTCTCAGTGAACTGATAATCGGGAACAGCCGGCACTTTTGTAGAGCCGCAGCCTAGGCGACGTCCAAACCTAGGTTACAATATACACTGCACAAATGGATCGCAACGAACGTCGGTTCGACAGTGTTTAACTGCTGTCACATCCCTTAGCGACATCCGTCAGAGACGTTCTGATGTATGTAACCGCTAGTAGCAACCTGGCATTATCTCAATGCCAATGCTTCACAACGGCAGCATGTAACGACGCAGTCTCTGGTACCATAACTCAATATACATATGGTCTTCGCCTACATATTCAGTTGAATGAGTTGAAATATGGTGCGTGTGCATTGAATGCAACGGTTCGCGGTTTTTCACGTCGTTTGGGTGATTATGCGGAAATAACAAATCAGAAAGGAACTTCTAGTCACGAAAGAGGACATAGTGTACGTCAAAGAGCAGCATGATACCCGCGTCCATTAGAAGCAGCTCACCAGCACGCATACTATGAGTGCGGCGAGAGATGTATGACGCTCCTGATATCATCGACGGGGCCGTAAGATTAAAAAACCTAGGCCAACGATTCTCGTCGCCCCTTCCCTCCCTGTCCAGCATACGGAAGCGCGAGCAGCCGCGATAAAGAAGAGCACGACACACTGGGAATAAATGAGGAGCTGAGACGCAAGCCAGCAAACAAGATGGGATGGATAATAAAAAGAAGCATAAGAGAAAACTCAAACAGGCCCGCGGGGTTGCGCGATGCCGGGTGTTCCGCGGCGGCGTTTGTCGGCTCTGCAGCGGCGTATTGCGTACGTCGCCTCGAAGGGCATTAATAGCCCTTGAAAAATGTGGAATGCCTGTCGCGACACGCTGACAGTGCGCGCATGCCAGCGCTGAGCACAACGACGGCCGAACAGCGCGAGCTTTTGTTCGAACTCCCCGCCCCACCCCCCTTCGCCCCTCGGCGCTGGCGGGCGTGTCGGCTAAGGGGGAGGGGGTTGCGTCGAGCGCGTGGTGCCTTTAATGAGTTACACGCGTCGCGCCCCCACGCACCATACACCTCCATGAGTGATCAGACGGATGCAGGAAGCGGAAAAAAGAAGTAAACAAAACGCAGCCAAGGGTGCAAAGGGTCGTCGCCAAAGTGAATGGTTTCGGTGTCAAAAGGAGGAGCCGGACGAGAGTATACAAGGGATTCTCAGCTGAAGGGAATCAATAGGCCGGAACTCGCCTGGCCTCACAGAGGGAAAGGGTCAAGTGGAAAAAAGGTCGCACGTGTAGGGTCTCGCTGGAGCGCTCCCGCCGCTTATGCGCCATCGACTGGAAAGCAATTGCGTAATACGCAATCGCGAGCCCGTCACTCCTTTCCGACGAGTTCCCATTTTTCGCTCCTGGCGGCCGAACGTAAATCAAAGCGTGAAGGTGGCGAAAGGGGAGGGCGAAACCCGAGCCACTGAGTGGCAACACTGGTAGGAGCTCCTCCTCTTCGCGCTGTGCGGTGCCGGCGAACGAGCCACTCGGAGCGCGCGAGCGCAGAAAAGTTATTTCTGGGCCCGAACCGTAAAATTTAATCGTCAAGGACTTGGGCAGGAAAAAGAAAGAAAATAAACATACAAGAAACGAGTGAAGGCAAAAAGTCGTGGGCAAGGTGAAGGCGTGATACTCAGATACAGACTTTCCGCTAAAAGGCTTGAGCAGAGAAGCACTCAATCCCCCGACGTACCACTTCTTCCACAAGTGCCATGTGTGCCTACACAATTTCACTGCGCTGGAAAGGGTTCACTGTGCTGGAAAGAATAGGTCATATAACTTTCGCCATACCGGAGCTTGACATGTTCGACGCAGCTTGCTTTTAAAGCTCGCTCTGCCAGACTGAAAGCCCGTCGCCACTACTCACGAGCGCTTCCTTGATGGCGAAAATTCCCTGAACGTGGGAGCCATAGTGGGCTGACCTTTTCATTGCAAAGCACGCAAGAATGAAACCGTGAACCCGATAGACGTAGCCGCTGGATTGGCGCTGCTCCTTGAATGTACGGGATAGGTCCGATGGGCGTGATGTCACCGCTTAGAGCTTCCGAATCTTGGGTATTTTAGAAGAGTTATTCTTGCGGTGCTTTCCTGAATTTCTATTTCCGTAGACTACTCAATGTCATAGATCGGATATTGCACATTGTATCTAAATTATATGCAGCTGGTTCCCACCGCTGTGGATGACAGGTAACAAGCTGAAATAAGACACGTCTCCTTTTACAGCTTGACTCCTGCTAAGGTTTCCTCGACTGCTGAGCAGAGCTAGCTGCACGACTCGTAGAACACTGAGAGGGGCGACCAGTGGCGCCTCGCATAGCATTTAGCGCTAGCTCAGAGATATCTGTCTAGAAACAATCGCTTCACAGAAACGCAGCCATGACTACACAGACGCAAGAGTGCAGAACATACCAAAATCAAAATGCTGTTTTTCACCCTTTGATTAAGCCATTGCTACTGCAACAGCGCAAGTACGGTTTCGTTCTCAGGATGCAATGCAAAGAGCTCTGCACCGTCGTAATGCACCCTGTGAATCATGTCCCTGGACCTCGGCTTCCATCTGGAATCTCACTATACGAGGTGACCCGGTCCCGTCAACCGTTGCTGAGAGTGGCCTTGATGAATGCTTGATCTTTATGCATTAGAGAGGCCTATAGTTCTCCGTGTGATGTCTGAGCACGCGATGGGACCATCGAAAACCTCCTCTTTGTCACCAAATACAATGGCCGCACATCACGGAGCCTCTACCGTCAGGCAGGCAGTTTCGACAAGTAGTCGCACTCTGTCTGGAATGTGCTCAATAACCGAACTCCAGAGTCTCGAGCACAAGAGGTACACTCATGAAATAAATTTGTTTGCCTTTCGCCTGCTGTATTCACAATGGGTCGACGGAAAGCTCATTGGCTCTTTTATACGAGGTGTGACACAAAAGAAACGAGACTAGGTGTGTGGCTTGAAAAAAGAGTGGAGTTGGCAAAAACTGTTTTGCTGACGTAATCCCACACACCTCCTCTATTCATGCGTCCAGTTTCGATGGAATCGATCACTCCAGTTGGGAGTGTTGCGACATTGAGGGAACATGTGCAGCTGCATTATGCCGGAAAAATGTCTGATGTAAAAACCGAACAGCGAATCAACATCAACTTTCTTGTGAAACTTAAGAAATCAGCCATGGAAACATTTCAAATAATAACCGAGGCTTATGGAGATGTAACTTTGTCTCGTGCACGTGTGTTTGAATGGCATAAGCGGTTTTCAGGGGGAAGGGGCAGTGTGGAAGATGATGAACGTGCTTGGCGCCCAAGGTCAGCGATTACAGTCCAAAACATTGCCAAAGTTCGTGATGTGATCAGTGGTGACTGAAGATTAAGTGTTCGTGCAGTGGCGGAGTTGGTTCACTTGGATAGGGAAGCTATTTGACGCATTTTAACGGACGGATTACACATGAGGAAGGTTTGTGCGAAGGTTGTTACAATAGTTCTGTCCGTTAACCAAAAACAGTGCCGTAAAGACGTCTGTGTGGACATGTTAGAACGCATTGCAAACGAGCCAAATTTGTTGGAATCTGTTGTAACATGTGATGAGACATGTATTTTTACCTATGACCCAGAAAGTAAGCGCCAGTCAATGCAGTGGAAGTCTCCAGGATCCCCAAGACCCAAAAAAGCACGGATGTCAAAATCAAAATTGAGTGGGTTCCCAGTGGTCAGACTGTTAATCAAAACTACTACATTGAAGTACTAAAAAGACTTCGTGAAAAAATTAGGAAAAAAAGGTCACAGTTGTGGAGTGACGGATGGCTGTTGCGCCAGGACAATGCACCCGCTCACACGGCCCTACCTGTCAAGCAGTTTCTGACCAGCAAAAACATTACTGTGATGGGGCATCCTCCTTATTCACCTGATTTGGCTCCATGCGACATTGTTTTACTTCCTAAAGTTAAATCTTGCTTAAAGGCACTCCGTTTTACCTCTGAAGAGGCTCAGGCAAAAATAGAGAATCTCCTGAAGGGCCTTCCAAAAACCTCGTTCCAGACCGGTTACCAGCAATGGCAGCATCGAATGCAGAAGTGTGTGAATGCTGAAGGGGACAACTTTGAAGGTGATAATGTCACAGAGAACTGATTCAGTAAGTACAGTAAGTTATTGGACCAGTCTCGTTTTTTTATTTTTTGTGTCGCACCTCGTATATTTAAAAATAGAATTCCGCTTACGGGAAACTTGCCTGCGCCTAACTAAGCATTCAAGTTAACTATATTTCTCAACAACATCAATACCTGCAAAATTCACCATGGTTTTGAAGAAACACAAGCACCATGATGATTTTTCGGATCGATTACTTCTTTGCGCATGCGTGAGGCACACCGTATACAGTATGCTCTTCATACACAACGCCGTTTCCCGGAAATATTGTGCAGTATCAGATATCCGCAGCGTGGCATACCGCGAAGTCTCGCTATCACTTCGTGCACATCTGCGATCAGAGTCCTTTAATAACTTCTCTACAATGTAGTCCTTCAACACCGTAAGCGTTTCAACACTATTTGTTTAGAAACCCGCTTTCAACGTCTATGCCACTTTATGACAACAGACTTCCTGAAAATTATTCGTAGAGGCGTTCCGCAATGTTTATTTCTTTCACTTTATTATCGTTATTTCATTTATTATCAGGCGTATGCTCGGTATACGTATCGTTCGCCTAAACAGAAAGTAGTAGCCGGCATTTAATTTAAAATAATTAGGCATCCAAACCGTTAATTGAAATGTCAAGAGAGATATTGCTATCTACAATCGCAAGCGCTGCCCTTAACATGCTGTTTATTTTCATCTGATTTTCAGCACGGAGGGCGCTATAAATTAAAGCTATTCCAAACTTTTCTATTCCAATTCTGCAATCAGCCCTGCGCGATTGGTCAAAAACTTTTTTGGACCACCCCCACTTCACCCATCTGTCACGCGACGTCACGGAAACCGCGATAGCTCCCCATCTGATATGACGCGTACACACTAATTATGCATGACTGGACCGAACAAAAGAAAATAGTTATTTCTGATTCGATCCCTTTTCGCTATTAGCCATCGGCTATTGGTCAAAAGTTTCGGGCTGCACCCACTTCACCTGCCTGTCACGCGACGTCACAAAAGCGCGAGAACTCACCGCGTCAAAGTGACGTGTACGCGGATTTTCTTCTGAATAGCCGCAGACTGTCCCGTTACGAAAGGAATAAAAGATGGCTGCCGCCGATCGCTCAGGCACTGGCTACTTGCACCTGCGGGAGAGCTTGGGTTTATTTGCGCACAATAAACCTTTTTGCGCGGCCGTGTAACGTTTTCGAGCACTTTCGGCATGTTTACGACATCGCTCTGCCAACTCTTCTTCACTGAGGATCCGCTTTCGCGGAATTCTTACCCTTCCGTTGCATGCCGCCAAGATTTTCGACCAGCCACCGCAAGCTAAGTAAGGGAAAGCGGACCAATCGCAGACGCCGGCACCATCCTCTTCATCCGGTTATCGATTTTCAGTGCACTGGCTCGGCCCCATCGAATCCTTCTCAGCAGCCAGTTAGATAAGACAAGCCACTCAGTGGACGCAATGTTATTCGTTTTTAAAGAAAAGTCATCTATAAACGAGGAGAGCATTAGATTGGCCCGTTCAGACAACCGTGCGGGTCACCGCCCGATGCTTGCGTTGGCAGTTACGCAAATTTGACGTCAGGAGATTGTAATAAAAACATATTGGAAAAGTTTTACGTTACATATAGTGCCCGGAAATTATCCTTTTTCCTTCACGTCAGCGTTTCGCGCGTTCCAGCTCAGCGCGTCATTCATGCTCAACGAGGACTGTCGACAACACGATGACGCACACGCGTGTGCGTCATCTCTTGCGTTCAGAATCGATCCCTCCAAATAAGCTTTAATGCAGCCTGGCGCTGGAAGTTCCCGAATACATATGCTTGATCGGAAACTTAGGGACGAAGGAATTGGGAAGGAGAGGCATGGCGCTTACAAACGAGCGGCATTAGTTGTGTAATTACTAGCCACGCTTCGTCGTGCCGTGCACGTTTATCGTAAATAGGTACCCATCAAGCGTGACGTGTCGTGGAACTTTATAAACGTTCCGAACGTAGGCGTGTTTTTCGAACAAAGCAGGCGCATCCGTCGGACCGTAAGGGCGCCTAATCATTTTCCGTTCTATCTGATATCAATAATAGGGACACAATTCGCACTCAGCCCACTTCGCAGTCTACTTAGTACGATTCGTGAACCGATTGCCGCAACTGCTAACGTCGAGTTGCAAAACCTTATTCCTCTTTATTAATGTATGCAAAATACCAATCAGCCACGACTTACTGTGCGACGTGGTAGTGACATTTTATTTACTTACTTGCTAACTATGCTATTGTTATATTTACGAAAGCTAAAGACAGGCTAGATGGTGGTGAGGAGTGCGGGCAACGTGCCTTACGTGCACTCTTTGTGCTTCAACTGCGATGTGGGTCTTGATGACGTGGTCTCTGGCGATTGCAGAGAGACCACGTAGCCCGTTCTGCCGAACGGTATCCGCACAACTTGAGGCTATGCCATCTTGCTTCGCCGCGATACCTTCGATTCCTCCTTGGTGCCTCATTCAGACAAAGATCAACCTGACAATACCTGGCATCCGGTAAAAGTCAGATATGTCATCACCGGCTATTACATTATATTACATTACATTACAACAGCTTACATTACTCCTATTAAATGAGAAGTACCGGAATTACACCCGCATATACACCGACGGCTCCGTCCTGCCGAACAGCTCTACCGGAGCTCACGTCATTACAGTAAAAGCCACACCATCAAGTTGAGAACGTCTTACTTCACACTGTCGACGGCAGCAGAACTCGCAGCGCTTTGAGCCGCACGATACTTTATTAATGACGAATCAACACACAAACGGTCGATTTTCTGCGACTCGAAGCCGGCGCTGCAGTGTCAGCCTTATGGCGCTGTCCCCGTGAATAGATGGCATTCGAAATTACAGAGGCCATACACCACCTGACTTAGAAATGGTATCAAAAAATTTTTCAGTGGCTACGACGTCACTGTGGTATCGTCGGCAATGAACGAGCCGAGTTGAGCTCATCAAGAAGACAACCGGTTATCGATCCCGCTGTCTAGGACAGGCGCTGCAAGTATGCTCCGCCTACTTACACGCCAATTCACTACATCAGAGTGAAAAAGAAATTATAGAGTTTTACGTGCCAAAACCACCTTCTGATTATGAGGCACGCCGTAGTGGAGGACTCCGGAAATTTCGACCACCTGGGGTTCTTTAATGTGCACCTAAATCTAAGTACCACGGGTGTTTCCGCATTTCGCCCCCATCGAAACGCGGCCGCCGTGGCCGGGATTTTGTTTCATCTTGCATGATGAAACACCTTTTGTTTCATATTGTATGACACCTCTTGTGCGTCATACGTCTAATCAAATAAAGAAAGCAAAGCGGGATTGGAAACACGTAAATTTGTAGACATAATACCTTACCGCAAACGCGTAGGTTTCACCAAGGTCCGTATTTTATTCTTGCTAGAGCAAGTTCGTCAACGAGCATCTGAAGCAGCGGTTGATAAGCTAGAGCACGTCATCGGAACTGGGTGCCAGAGACCTGAAATTTCTATTGAGTGTACTTTCAGTAGCAGTGTTACGTGAAGAGCCTTTCTTTTTTTTTCTATTTTACAGCCATAGTTTTTATTGGCTCACTCCCTTGGTCATGTTGACGTCCGCCGGTACCACCGGTATGAGTCGTAAGAATCCCACACTGCTTAGAATTTAAAAAACACCATGACCACCAAGTGTTTGGAACCTTGGGAACACAGGTCGCCAGGCGCAGGTTCTGCCTCTCAGCCACTCGGGCGATGCTGCAGTAAAGAATACTGTACGCTTCTGGACAATGTTGAATGCTTGCTAAAATGATACGCTGCAGGTGACACGCTCTGCAGCTTATCCACAAACAAGTAACCATGGAAAGGTACACAAGCGAAGCAAATGGAAAGAAGCGATAGGTTGGATATATAGGAACGAGGATGAAGAAATAGTCGTATCTCGATTCCTCCCCCACGGGGGAGTGCCACCTAGACAAACGAAGACGACCGGTTCTTGAAGGATCCCTGACTAAAGCTTTCTTTTCGAAAGTATAGTGCTTGCACATATCTGCCAAAGTATAATCCAACAGATACCGCACAATACAGTGCAAGATCAACTTACTACTTACTGCGCGTAATATCCCGGCAGGTATGGCTTCACTGCTTTGCAATAAGAGCAAAACCGCACATCTATTCTACAAGTAAACGCCACCCTTGTCAGTGGCGTCTTGGTGCTCTGCAAAAGGCACACTCACGAAAGAGGTGACGACAAAGTGCATGCTGTATGCCGACTGTGTATGCCACCGGCTTTCACACTAGAGAAGAAAGTCACAGTTTCGCCCGGAAGGCGTAGTAGCATCGATTTCGATAGCAAATTAGTAGACAGCTATACGAAGTAATGATAGCAGTTTTATCGGCTGTATAAACTTGTAAAAATTCGCTTGCTAACTAAATTAACAAGCATGATGTCACGCGCGCCCAAATAAGCATGAGCACATCTCACTCGATGACCGCGTAAACTTGCGGTCAAAACGCTGGAGGGAGGAAGCGCAGCAGCAAGAGCGAGCTAATTGACCTTCGTGCTACCTTTCGATTCAACGGAAACTAAACGGCGAGAACTCAGCACACATGAAGCTATCCGCCCTCAGTGCACCTAGACGCCTAGATTCTGTCCCTATCAGATATCGCTTTCAAGATAGGGCCCACGCGGCTGCGCGCAGCCGCGCCATACGCAGCCGTCGCTGGAGTAGATCCCCCCTCCCTCCTTCCCCGGTGCCTTGCGTGCGACGAAAGACGGGGCGCTTCCTTGTGCGCGCGAGATTGAGCCGTGATCGTCGGCTCACCCTCACACACTTACACTCGCACATACAGCACAGGGCGCGCGGACGATGTTGTCGCCCTTGGACTTTATATGGAACATCGCGGCGATGGCGGCGGCAATGGTAGAAATGCGCCTAGAGTGTCCATATAATTGCTATCGCCATAAAACGCTTCCAGAAGTTTCGCTTCAACAGATTGGACTAGATTCAAATGCCCTCATTGTTTTACATTATCTTGGAATATCAGCGAGAGGCATTCGCTTACAGGGAAGTTTGTAGTGATAAATTTAGTTTTTTACGTGAAACAGAAAGTTCAGCGTGCTAATTCGATTTTTTTTTATTTCTGACAACATATCCCATTATTTTTGTCCTTACAGGTCCCTTTAAAATACTTGCTCTTCTTACGCTTCCTCCTGCCTCTCGATTCATGCTTTTTTTTTATGTATATGGAAATTAAAGAAAGAGATGTAGCCACCTTATAATGGTGACGCCTACTCCTTTTCGCATAGCAGAAACAACAAAATCTGTAGTAAGAAAATGAAAAGAAACAACGTCCTAAGGCCGGAAATTGACAGCACACAGCCCTCCCGCGAACATACAAACCTAAAAGGCAGAGGCAATTCTTGGTCTATCTGCGGTAGTCGGTGCACACTATAGTTGAGGACTGTCACCATTATATTCATCGTCGTTGTCCCCTATATGCATACGCAGTATTTTGCATATAATGGGGGCGAGTTCCACACTGGAAAAGCTGGCGCTGCCGTCGGCGTGACGTGGTATAAGTGATCAAGTGGACACAGCGGTCGCGTGGGCTGCTTCGGAAGCGCCGAAGCAAGCTGAAAACTAAAGTTTACTGGCGCACCTGCGCTGCGGTTCTGATGAAGTGGGGAGGTTTTCCCATTCCGGGTGTCTGCTTGACAACACTTGAAATCACTATAATAGGTAGTGGCTGCCTTTGAAAACGTCCAACACGGTAGGCTATGCGCGGTGCCGCATTGCTGAACGCACGCAACGGAGCCCGGTGCTAGCCTTCACATGTACCCGCAGGACAGGAAGCGGCGTCAAGCTTGGATCGCGAAACTTCGAACCAACAAGCAGCCATCGGTTAGAACTAGGGTGTGCAGCAAGCACTTCCGCGAGAAAGATTCGTGCTACGGCGTCGGGGCTGCATGCAATGTTTGGCGAGAAACAGAAAGCGCGCACTAAGACGCTCGTCCGCGCGCTGCCCGGCTGATGTCATGAAGCTTTGGTCTATGAGCTTGCTGATGCTAGATACTGGAAAGTTCACTGGAATGGAAAGGTAACGGTGAGAAGCGCATTAAAAAAAGGCATGGCAAATGCTCATGTTTGTGTTAGCGCGTACCAAACGATGAATGCACTTGATTGAGAATAAGCAGCGGGAAATTGTTCGCTGAGAAGACTGATAAAGATACAGTGCGACGAAACTTGAAAAATTATGATATTGAAACGTTCAAGGATTTATAAGAAAATAAAAATAGAAGATCAAATCACCGTGACGGCGAACCGTACGATCCCGTACCAACGTATGAACCCCTACGATCGCTGCATTGAGGCTTCATTCTCTTATGCTCCATTTGGTTATACAGACAGCCCACTATAGGAACATATTTGCCGTAGTTCGCTCTCGGCGATTGCCTACACTTCATGCAAGAAACCGGTTGGGGTGACTCCATCGTGCCGACCGCGTGCAGTGGGCGTTCACTGTACCATATTCGGTAATGAGATAGCGTCTGTAAACCATTCTGTGCTTTCTGTTTGCCCAAGATTATTAATTTAACAGCAAAAAACTTCCTTCGTTTCGAGAGTAGTTACAGAAATGCCCAGGAGGCCCCCCGCGTAGTGTTTTTATCGAGCGCCGACAGCCAAACCTATGAGGAGCGCGCCGCGTTATCCTTCATACTACGCAAGCGAGGCGCTTCCGGCAGATGGCGACTCCGTAAGTCCTCGCCGCCAATACTTGTTCTGCTCCTGCCCGTAAAAACTCCGTCTTAATGAGAAGAAGCAGGTGCTAATTGCTACTGCACCTGCATGAGTGCATTCTCTCGTACTTGAAGGTGGCGCGCGGAAAAAAAACGCGCTCAACATGCGTGTCCCCTCTCCGTGCTGAGCGTGTCGCAAAACTTCGGCCGCATCGACGCTGGCACTTGCACGCAGCCAACTGCCGAGGCCATTTGCCCTGTGCGTACATCAGGCCTAGTTTACACAGTCTTGCAAATTGAATATTGCGTACTACAGAAAGAAAGGAATCTAACTGAATGTTCAACGTCCATTCGACATCCAACGGAGGTCTTAATATTTAACGAAAGAGCCCTGGCCGTGGGCACTTAAATAATAACGAGTTCTTTAATTCGTGCGTGCCCTAATTATTTCTCTAATTGCCCTTGCTGTTGTTCTTTTTGTCTATGTTATACTCGCACCGGCCGGCAATTGATGGCACAGCAAAACCCACAGTGCTGGGTGCGTTACGAAAATTGCCAGCTATAGCTCCACAGGTAAGTAGGAAGTCGGGTGGAACTCTAAATGTATAGCACGATGCACAGCGATTTCTTTCCTTCCTTATTATCCTATGTTCTACATTAATCCCACTCACTGGAAGTGCTTCGTCTTAACCATACGCAAACAGCCTATAGGCGTTTAATGTCTGTTAGGGCAAATAATTCGTATTTTAACCACACATAGATTGTGAACGTGAATGGTATTAACAAGAGATGTAATAATCGTTATTTCTCTTGATGTTCACTCTTTGTCTTGAAACCTTCTACGACGCAGCTCCTGGTAAATTAGAATAAAAATCGTAGTGCGTAAACCTTTCGATGGGGCAATGCTTTGTGGCATACGTTAGCCATATTGTGAATAAAAGACTATCCTCTCATTGCTCTCAAATAGGAACTCCTTTAGACGTGAAGCTGAATCTAGCAAAACACATTACGTTATTGTTTTGTTCGGCACGTTGCAATGCAGCCCTTCAAGACACACGAGCGTTCAAGCTGAATATGTGCTTTTGTTGGAGGATAAACCTTCTCGTTTGAATGAACACAGTGCCAATAACGGTTACAAAACAATAAGATATGGATTACTCCATGGCGCCAATGTGAAAAGAGACCGGATCTTTCAAATGTAACAAATGGGGACAATATAAGTAAATGGAGTGACGGGAACGACACCGACGTGTCTAAACGCAGACAGTCGCTTAGCAACGTACGATCCTGGACTATAGTTGGTGCATAGCTGAAGATGTTTGTGGCGCAAAAGATTATGAGAGGAATGAAGAAACGGACAGAAAGAGCGCTCTTTCTGTCTGTTTCTTCTTTCCTTCCATAACCTATTGCGCCACAAACATCGTCAGCAGATAGTCGCATCTGCAAAGGACGAATTGTTTTTATACCTGAGTGGCAACAATTGAGAGTTATGCTAAGGAAAAACAGGCATGTTAGCGAAAGCGGGTTTCTGTTATATTTTCTGCACTGCTGGGTGCATGAACGAAGACTTAAAATACCACCTGCTGTATTATTTGCGTGCGTGCGTGCGTGCGTGCGTGCGTGCGTGCGTGCGTGCGTGCGTGCGTGCGTGCGTGCGTTCGTTCGTTCGTTTACTCAGCGCAATTCCGCTTGTTGAATTACTGAAAGAGCTGGTCATTAATATATGAATAATCGCAATGTCCAATTAGCTTATTAACAGAGGTTTACCGACGCCCTTGAAATTGAAAATGTATAATCCTTACATTCTACAAGTACTAGCTTATGAACCATTGAATGAGTCTTTAGGATATGTATTTCTAATTTAACTTTGAGTTTTATCGTTTTACAGTGCTTGGACGTGAAGAAAACCCGTAGTGTTTTCGTTATTAGTAATTGAGGTAAATGTTATTTTCTTTATTCGGTAAAAACTTTCATTTCTGTTGTACACCAGCCTTTCGCACTGAATTAGGATCGATAAGAGAGTGGAAGGCACGTGAACCTATTGAAATAGACAGCCATGATTGAAACAGTGGTAGTTCTCCAAGTGTCGTCGGCGCTCACGCAACCCTATTGCTTACAATTACAACATTTCCCGCTGTATTTCTGCCGCCATCACAAGACAATGACATACACGATGCAAGAAACTCAGCCTTGGTCGCACTGCCTGCTGGGTTCTTTCCTCGTATAGCAACGCATGTCATTCCATAGCAAAATTTGCGTAAAATACGCGGAGGTAACAGCGCTTACGCTCTGATACACCTGCTCGCCACTTTCGTAATGTTGCGCTAGAGAAAATTATGGCGCATAACTGCTCGCGCAAGCCATCCAATAACTATCGACATTTTGCTCGGGTTCTACGTTTTTTATATGATAGGAGAACAATGCAGGCCTGCTCAGTGTCGAAATGAACCATCCTCTTCAAGTCGCCAAACACAATTAGAGAAAGAAATGAAAGAAAAAAAGCCATGGATATCAAATAAATAAGACACAGCAAACAGGATTGCCGACTATAATTTGTGTCTCAAACCTACCAGCAAGATCCGCTGACAGGCTATAAATTAATAGACCAAAATACATTCTGATTCGTGGAATACCGTTGCTTAGAAGCGCTCATCATTAATTCCGCGCTGTCAGATTGACCGGACTGCGAAAGGTCAAGCCGGTATTCTCATTGTGCCAGGTTGCCCCCGTCTGCTTTTTCGTCCAAGTTTCGCATCACAAGTCGCCAAGCGACCATCACTCAGACATGCTTGGCGGCGGTAACATATTTGCGACGGTCAGCTATTAAAACATTATTTTTAACACAGGATATCAAAAGCCTTTAAAAATGTCTTAAAAAATTTTTAAAGGCATGTAAGCTTTCTAGCCCGCGCAAACTGCCAGAATTTCTTACACGGTGCGACTGAAAACAACCACGTGCCGTTATGTCAAATTGTGTGGTCCCAATTGAACGCACGGACTATGCCGTAATGAAGGGCTCCGGTTTAATTTTGACCATGTGGGGTTCTTTAATCTGCACCCAAATCTAAGTAAATAGCATTTTTTTGCACTCTGCTCCAATAGGGAACATGACTCCCGCGGTTGGGAAACAAACCCTCGACTTCGTGCTGAGCCGCAGAACGCCATATATGGCGCTATGCTTCGCTGAGTCACCAGGGCGGGTGACGGCTGTATCTGACGCGAAGGGTCTCGTCTTAACGCGCGTACCACCTACGACAGCGAATTGAGCTGATGTTGTGTGCAGTGACGGCCAATGTCAGTAGTTGTAGTCGCCTACATTGCAGGGAAGGAGTCACCTTCATGAAGAGGTGGGAGATTGAAAAGAGCACCACGCGACATTCACAAAGTGGTGCGCTCAACGAAATGCGCTCGAGGATGTGAGAGGGTAGCGCTCTTCAAAGCATGCAGCACGCAAGCTTCGGCGACACTTAGCTGCGCGAAGACTCAGCACGCGGACTGCAATTCAGAGCTTAGTTGCGGGAACTGCGCGAAGCACACACTGCAAAACCATTTTCAAAGCTGCGCGGTCGAAAAGCGAACCTTTGGCTCGGAGCCAATTCCGATTCTTTTATTTCAAATGTACGTGAAAGCAGAGTGCACTCATTAGTCACAGCTGTGCCGATTTGAATGTAGTTTGTTGAATCTATTAAATTTAGGTTTAAAGGACTGCTGGTAACAAAATATTGATTTACAATTGCAAAAAAGAAAAAAGATGGTCAGGAGGAGGAGGAAAGAAAGGGAGAAGGGAGGGATGTTAACCAGGAATGTGTCTGGTTGGCTACTCTATGCTGGGGTTCGGAAAAGGTGGAAAGGAAAGATTATGTATATATATATATATATATAGAAAGAGAGAGAGAGAGAGTGATGAAAGGCGATGACATCGCGCACGTGCCCAGACGGTACCACTAAGTCAAAGGCGTTCACACATGCCACTGGCCCTGTGTAAAAGGGTAGATTTTAAAACATTCAAGAACTAAGTTTACAACTCCATCAATAGGCACTAAAAACAGGTGTCGCAGAGAAAGAGAGAGGGGGAGAGGGGCGAACGAGAAATGAGATAGGAAAAGCAGGAAGCAGAGGCTTCTGGTTTGCTAACCTACACTTTGAGAACGGTAAGGAGGGAAATAAAGATGGAAAGAAGAGCTGAGAAAAAAAAAAGCGAAAGCGTGAGGAGTAGGACCACGGGGGGAGTGGAGAGGACGCAGGAGTATCGGTGTCAGTCTAATAAGTTAGTCGGTGCAGAAATTGTTTGAACTACCTACTACAGCGCCTACAGCGGATAAATATTCTGGATTAGCTTAAACTTTACATGAAGTCGTTACACTGGGTCTCCATGATTTCCGCAAAAGCCATATTCATGAATTAGTAGAGTAATTAGCGAATGATACATGATACACCAATTTTATCCGATTCAGACATACTAGTTGATTCATCTCACCGCGCAATCTCACTGGGGAGTTGATCAGTTGGAAACTTGATGCTCCATTCCTTTTCTACTTGCCTGCAAATCGGCTCATTGAAGGTTCAAGTAAAACGTTCTCCAGCTGTCTGTGGATTTTAAACATCTCTCCTAATTAAAACAAACCTTATCATACGCGCTTCTCGTGTTGCGTTTGTCCAGGCAAGAGCTTCGGAGGTGCAGCGCGCTGTCTTTCAAAAGGCAGCTTTCCAAGCACAGAGGTGTGATGGATAACGCTGAACGGAGTCGTGCAGGTGTCACTGCGCTAGTGAAGCGAACCGCTGAAACCACTTTTCTAATAACTAACTCTAATACAACATCTTATTTTCCGAAATCTTATCAAGCATCATGCGGACATTCAGTATGCCGCTATATCAAAATTTTCGTAAATATGGGTCAGTTTCTCATTTTCCTCTAGCAATGGTTATAATCGTTACATGTAGCGATTTTCCACCCGGATTGATAGCACTGACTATGCAATGAGTAAATCGCCGTCAGCCAAGAAGTCATGAGACGCTTTCGACCACTTTCCGTTGTGCCACTTTTGGTGGCTGCACGGGGCCAAGCATGAATACTAAAGACCCATGCAAGTCCATCACGCGGTTTCAAAGTCGCGTGACTCTTGTTCAAAGCTTGTGGGTTTTACCGTGTTCTTCCATTTTGATATGCCAAGTTCAACAGCTCTATGCCGGTGCATGTGTTCTACAAGAGCGGGTACAGGAGCGGTACTACTGAGATCCTGTTAAAGATATATTTCTTTTAAACTTAAATTCCGTGCCTTTCCTCTCTCATCAAGCCAAGAAGAAAGAAAGGAGACCAAGAGAACGTACGCATCACCATCGACGGGACGACCATAACACCAACCACGCAAGCACCTATCCTGGGTGTCATCTTCCAGAACAATGGCAAGGCGGGGGCGTCGATCGACAAAATCAAAGTTTCAACGGAACAAATTTCGAACATGATCAGAAGAGTCACAAACAGACAAAGGGGATTGAAGGAGGACGATGTACTGACGCTCGTCCAGGCCTTCTTGACGTCGCGCATCGTTTACGCGGCGCCGTACCTCAAGTTACTGAAAAAAGACAGGGACCGGTTGAACGTCATTATACGAAAGGCAACCAAGATGGCGCTGGGCATTCCGAAGCATTCTTCGACCGACAAGCTTCTCGGCATGGCCAAGCACAACGTCGCCGAAGAGTTAATAGAAGCTCATCTGTCTAATCAAAGAGTTCGACTCAGTCAAACGTCGGCGGGACGTCGCGTTCTTGCCAAGTTGGGCTGGCAAGAGGCAGAGCGGAAGGAAACAGGGCCGTTACCCAGGTTGTGGGCGCATAAAATCCACAGTAAGCCACTGCCTAGAAACATGAGGTCGGGTCGTAACGACGGCCGCAGAGCGGCTCGTATAGCGGCCTTGACGGAGACTTTGGGTCAAATAGTAGAAGAGGAAGGGGGGGTCACTCTCTTCACAGACGCTTCGTTACCCAAGTTTTCATCGAAAGCAACGCTGGCAGTTACGACGCGGGATGTGCTGCGCCTCCATCAAGACGTCTTTTCCAGAGGTGGCAGAAGAGGCCGCGATAGCGCTAGCACTCGCGCAGCCCAAGGTGGGAAGAATTGTCACCGACTCGCAAAAGGCGTATAACAACTACAGGAAGGGGTGGGTGTCTCGTGCGGCACTAGATATTCTCCAAAGTAAATGCGACGTACCTGAGAGGAAAGTTGAGTCAATATGGACACCGGCTCACTCTGGGCTGGAGGGCAACGAACTTGCCCACCAGTTCGCCCGAGAGATGGAACACCGGGTTGAGGAAGGTGAGCCACAGTCCATATTTAGTTACAGAGACATTACGAACCATTATAAGACGGAGAGGCGCCGTTACCCCGATCCTCACAAATCTCTTAGCAAAGAACAGCAAGCGATCTACAGGCAAATACAGGCAGGATCCTTCCCGCACCCTTACCTTCAAAACAAGATGTACCCGGAAAGGTACGAGGAGGATTGTAGCTTCTGCAAAACTCAGTTAGGCACGCTCCAACACGTCATTGGAGTATGCGATTTCATCAAGGCGATCCCCCCACCTCTTAACTGCCCTGCTACCCTACCCCATCCCTCATCCACCCTTACCGAGCGATGGGAGACCTTGCTAACCAGCACCGCCCTGGAAGACCAGCTCGTCCTGATCTCCAGGGGCCAGGCGGCTAGGGAAGCATGTGGGTCCCGTGAAGAGGGAACCACTTCCATCGACGGCGTCTAAGAAGATGTCGAGCTCGGCTCAATAAAGTTGTTTCTCTCTCTCTCCTCTCTCTCCTCTCTCACGCTCTCTCCGTTTTATTAAACTTAACCCTCATTGTCGTTAATTTCTCGATAATTGCCTCTTCCAAGCATTATTTCCTTAATAATCCAGTCAAGTGAACGGAAACACAAATTTCCAAGTTATTAATCACTCCTCTTCGCAAGCACACACGAATTTTGCATGTCGGCACGGGAGCAACAATATATACCGAGACAACGTAAAGCAATTCGCCCAGCTTTCATTATTTCAAATGTCAATATCCGACCCATTCGCCCCGGTAATTAGTGCCACCAGTGACCGACCGCGCTCGACGTAATCAAACGACGCGTTCGCGACGTGGCGCCGTGCGTCGAAGCCTATGCGGCGCAAGCTCGCAACGGCGGCGCGTTAATTCCGCGTTGCGGATTACCGAACGAGAACCTCCGCTCTGAGAACGGAACGGCTTAATAAGTGCCACGAATAAGCGGTTGCGCCCCGTCGTCCCTCTCCAAATCACGACGCCCACAGCTCCATCGTGTCGCGTCCAAACTGTCAAAACTGCGCGTGTTCCAAGGAAGCTATAACGTCCGTGGAGCGCGCACAATGCACCCTGCGAAGCTTATGAATATGCAGCCGCACAGGCTGAGGTTGGCAAGATGAGGTGGAATTCACTCACCAATACTTTAATGCGAAAGCATTATATGGCTCACCAAGCGCAAAGTCCGGAGGCATGGCCGGAGATGATGCAAAGAGTCACGTGGTAAAAGAGGCGCAATAGTGCCACTGCTGACGCGTTCATCGTCGTCGACTTCCACAGCTGGCTCCGATGCCGCTGTCCAACCCAGACGACGCACCGCCAGAGCCCCAACAGTACTACGAGACGCTCGAGTACTACCGACAAAGTCACCATAACTATCCCCCTCCTCATCCTTTGCTTAATAGGGCACATGCCGCTGTCTGGCGGCAACTGCAGACCAATTCCTTTCCTTGTTTCCACATGCTACATATCTTTCATCCCACCCTGTACCCTTCCTATTGTCCCCACTGTGGGGCCAAACCCACGGTGTATCACTCCATATGGGAATGCCCTAACCCTTCAGGTGTTCCTCCTATACCCAACCCTACCCTTTCCTCTTAGGAGTCTGCGCTGCTCAGCACAAGCCAGCAGGAACAGCAACGGCTGATCCAGCGGGCTCGCAAAGTCGCGCATGGCAATGGAGCCCTGGACTGAGGGCCCCACTCATCGAGGAAATTTTCTACTCGCTTTCCGAAATAAATGTTTATTCTCTCTCTCTCTCCGATGCCGCTCGTCAATTCCCATACTGCCCCTACCTCTGCGAAGGCGGTGACGGCGCTGGCCCACTCCCAGTCGGTGCGGTGATTTCAGTGAGTTCTGTCGTACACGCTCCAAAGGACGAACTTTCGACGTCTCAGTCAGTAGCTGCGCCCAGCTCCTTTGGACGTCCAAGCAAGTACGTGAACGAGGCACGTGGTGCGATAAATAATAATCTAAGGCAATGGGAAAACAATATACTGCACTAACAACTCCACTGACGTAGGTTTAAGTTACTGTATTGACTGTCGGCTTGTTGTTTGACGTCACGGCTCAGAGCACATATAGGTCTTCCGTTAGCTATAGTCGGTCATGGCTGCACAGGCACGCAACTACAGCTGGAACAGCTGGAACAGGTAACAGAAGACCTATATGTGCTATGAGCTGTGACGTCAAACAACAAACTGAAAGCCAATACAGTAACTTAAACCTACGTTAGTGCAGCTGTGTGATGCTTTGGCTCGACGTCCTCACGGCCTTGTATGCATGGCTGGACCTTCAGCCCGTGCAACATTCTCACGGACGCTTGAATATGGAACAAAATGCATCACCTCTTCGCCGTGCTCGACGCTATGTAGGGTTTCCCAGATAACGCTAGCGATGCTGTTCAACGAAAAAATGTATTCAGAAACACGATGCGAGATGCGATTTTAAGGCCGACGGTGTTCAGTTGTCGGAACACTGACGACCGAGCCCCGTAAGTCTTATACTTGTATCTTGCACAGTGCTATTGAAATCTTCTTTCTTTTTCGTTGAACAGGTTGGCTAACCTGAGCCGGGTCAAGCTTATAGTGCGGCCTTGGACACTTCTGAATGATTCAGTGGGACTTTGAAAACCCGCGTGTATCGGAGGGGGAGCCCTCGGAGTATAATAGTCTGGTAGCATCGCCAACTACACGGCACATATATATATATATATATATATATATATATATATATATATATATATATATATATATATATATATATATATATATATATATATATATATATATTCACTTGTAGGCATCATAAGCGATGCTTTTCATACTGCAGGCGCCTTCATGGAGCTTGCTTGCATAGCAGATAGTGATTTTGAGCAGTTGCTCACGTGCGCTCGCAACAGTCGTTGAATATCTCCATCTACGGGCGAAACTGAGCAACATATAATGTTATATAACGCAGGACATGGTTCTGTATCATTTTGCGCCTGAACGCGCCTCTTCACTCTTAAGCTGCAATGTATGGGCCTTAATAAACGAGGCATATACAGGCGTCGTAGAATAGACGCGTCGCCGAAGTGCTGTCGAGAGTCAATCGGGAGAGGAGTGCGCGCTGTCCAATGTGGGCACGAACTCGAAGGTCGAGCAAGCTGACGCAGTTCGTTGCTTCAGCAATGAGCGACCACTGGGACTTCGTCCGGACGAAGCCCGAGATTTGATATCCACCTTCATCCCCATCCTCGCTACACTGAACGGCGCGCAAAGTAATCCGCGCGCCTGGAAATGGGGGGCTATATAACTGGCTGTATCACTCTGGTCGCATGCCGAATACACGCATAACGTCGGACGCGCTATATATACACGTACGCATACACGTCCGCGTGTACACGTTGAACGCCCGACAACTGCGCCTCTTCCTTCCGCGCGCCGAGCATCTTTCGCAAGGGCAGGCCCGAAATGAAAGCGTGCCCGGCCCTCGGACGACGAGTGTCCGGGGGAAGCTTCTCTCGATTGAGCCATCGTTGTGCCTCGTATGCTCTCGCGCGCAGCTGCGGCTATCTTATTGACGCAGGCTGATCGCACGGCTCTCGCTCCATTCCTGTCGTGGCGCGCAGCACGCCGGCTGCCGACACACACACATATATATATGTAACGCGGATCGCAAGTTCGCTCTCTTCATCGCATACACAGTGCGCACTGGTCAAACGCGAGAAGCACAGAGTGATGTGTATGTATGTATGTGTGTATATATATATATATATATATATATATATATATATATATATATATATATATATATATATATATATATATATATATATATATATATATATATATATATATATATATATATATATATATATATATATATATATATATATATATATATATATATATATAAGCGACGCGACGAGCATAGAAGCAACGGAAAGACCGTTCTGCGGGAAATTCTCGGAAAGGGAAACGCACTGCGTCGTATATACAGCGTGCAGTATTAAAGCCGCTAGAGCGTCGTCGGACAGCAGCTGGGACGAGAGCTGGGCGCCGCCCGCGGGCGATATTGAAGCGCAGGAGACGACGGCGAAAGTTGACTCGGTCGTGCAACTCATCTCAGACGTCGCGCCAAGCCCTTCGCTTATTCGTGCACGTTGGAGTTTGTGCGTGGCTGCCGCCGTCTTTCGAGCCCCGTGCCGGGAGGCAGTCTCGTATAGCACTGTAAGAATTCGAGTAAAGCGAGCGCGCAAGGAGATCGCGTCGCCGATTAATTCGAACACACTCGTAATAACATTAACAAGCAAAACATCCGGTTATAGCGACAACCTAATGTTCTACTTCACAATAGTGGCTAGCCGGGCCTGTTACGAACACATTCCTTAGCAAATAGCACGAATAACGGGACACGGAAAAGAGGCACATGACACGACACAGGCGCTGACTTCCAACAAGTATGCTTATTGCGCGAGCGCAGAATATATAGGCAGGGAAGTAATAGTAAAAACATAAATGGCGTGAAAACATGAAAAGAATGACTTGAGATTGCAGGTGGGCGGAGATCGGTTAAATTTGCAGATACGCGATTTCCTTGTCTAATTACTGGATGCATGGTAAACTTATGCATGAAGGACCATGTTGGATGGTGCCAAATGCTTCGATAATTTCACGCGTGCGCTGGTCAGCGTGCTTTTGGATGACAGTGACTTTTCTAAAATATGGGATACATTTACACGACCTGCAATGCAGCGCAAGATTGCTGCTGCATTCTTGTTTTATGTTGTTGGCCTGCTTCCGGAGGCGATCATTGAGCCAGCGTCCCGTTTGTCCTACGTAGGAGCGCCCGCTCTTCAAGGGTATTTCATAAACGGCTCCTGTCGTTTACTATTACTTCTCTGCTTATATATTTTGCGCTCGCTCAATAAACATACATGTTGGAAGTCAGCACCTGTGTCGTGTGCCTCTTTTCTGTGTCTCGTTATTAGCGCTGTTTGCTAAATAATGTTCTACAGGTGCGTGTCGATAACAGCAGTGAAGACCACGATACAGACGCCTAAGGCGAACACAATATAGCGGGCATACAAACAAAGCATAATGACGACAGTCAGCGCACTCTGCATTTTTGCAATCGTTTTCCGAGCACAGTGAAGTGGAAGAAGAAAAGCAGCACGCCGGCAGCGCGGGTTTTTTTTTTTTTTTTCTGGGCTCCACTTTCAATTTATTGAAAATATGAGATCTTTGGTGCGAGAACTGCTTACATGTGCTCAGTAACTTCGTGCAGCCTATTGCGTTTCGTTTTATGCTACACGATCATAACCCTAATGATGGTTACCGTTAGCATCTCAATCTCAGGTAGCTAAAGATGATAGATATACATCTCACTCACAAACATACACGCAGTCAGCGAGACAGAAAAGTAGCAAGTACGGTAGTTGTTAGTACGGTACGGTAGTTGTTCAAGCCCCCCCCATTGTGTGATTAAAATCTAATCTACCTATCGCAGCCACATACATAAATGCATTTTAAAAAAAAAGTCGCAAAGGGTACCTACCCTTTATGATGCATTCATCAAGTGATTCGAAGAGAAAGGATGCTTTTGTCGTTATATGCGTTTCGAGTAGACACAATGAACAGTTCATTTCTAAACTAGCTTGCGTCGTTTTAGAATGCCAACCCGCGTAATGACCTTCTTTTCCTTCTTTCTTTTTTTCTGTCTGTCATCAGTGAAGCAAATCTAGATGTACAAATTTTGTGACGGTTCCAAGCTTGACAAGTCACGAATTGAAAGCGACAGTAAGATATGTCACCTACGAGCAGAAATGTTTTCAGGTATGTTTTGTGATAAATCCCAACTGTCATTGGAAATCGCAAATTCAGAACGAGGCCCTTATTCGCCCGCACTTACGGCCATCTCTTTTCACCTCAGTTTGCATTCTCCTTGTGAGCCTCTCGAGGTAACAAGAAGGCTCGCCAAAACAAATCGGGCTAACGTTCTTCGAATAGTTACAAAGATAAGCCAGGTGGACATTTGAGCAAGTTGGAAATTATTCATCTTTGCCTTTACGGCAGCGGTGAGTCCCCTTGCTTCTGTCTCTCCTTTGAGGCGCTCGAGTCAAATACGAAAATTGATAAGGACGTTCTCTACGCATGCAGTAAGTGCCTAGCCTCGGGACATCTTCCCCGCACAAGGTGTGAGCAAAAAGTTCGGCCGTATAACTGCGTCGAGAATTGAGCGCTGAGGCAACAAAAGATGGCTACTGTCGAAGATAATCACAACAGGCACAACGATGCCGCAGAGGATAGTTCACTGGACATCTAAAGTCTGTCCGGACCGCTATCGCAATGCTACGCAAATCTTCATTGTCAATGTTTTGCTTTTACTTACTTAATTTTATTATCAACGTATTTGGCTTTTCTTGTTCTTTATTTACTTCTGTCTAACATAGAGAAATGAAGTAGCCAAGGCTATCTTCACAGTAATCGACTGAGAACAGTATCGTCGGAAATTATTATAAAAATTCGTAACTAAGGCAGTGTTGATTGAACAACGTTAAAGCCAGCATATTTATGACCCTTGCTGCCCTCTCACTACTCCACGCGGACTGCCGCCGCCTCGTCCATTACTGCAGGTGAAGTGAGCTTCGCAATTAAGTTGGGCAGATAGGGGCCAAGAAACTTAAAGCGCCAACGTAGTAGAGGTAATGCCAAGCTATAGCTTCACAACGTACGACGCGCAGGCAAGAATCAATCGACTGAAGTGCGAAAAACGCCAGCGCCTTGCTTTATTTGTGCTGGCGACTACTGCACGCTGCAGGACAAGCAGTATCCCAACAATACCGGCACACGAACGGACCAAACAGATCACGCACTCGCATCCCTCTTATTCCATCTACGCACCCATTAGTGTTAACTGCTAGGTTGGCGGATGACCGGAGCGGGTACCGAGTCTACCGCGCCTATAGTGTACCTTTACGAGAGGCGGTCAGTTACACGCGTCCATGTGTGGCCAGCGGTATCGACCACACATTCCGAGAGATTATTCAGTACGAGAGATTGTTCAGTTAGAACCGGGCGGCGCGCTCTGTGCTGCAACATCTAAGCAATTTTGAAAAGTGCCACGCGCGTGGATACAAATCCGGTGAAGGGAGCGGAGGAAGGCTCGCGTGTTGGGGCGAACCCAACTTGCGTAATGGGAGCAGAGGATCTGCATGATGCGCTGTCCCTTAGAAGCCCAACTCCGAATGTTGTACATCGCCGCTACTAACACGCGTGTGACCTGAATTCGCAAAGCGCTGTATAGTTGTAACCATACCCTTGGTCCACTGCAGTTGTACGATCGCACAAAGCTGCGTCGTGGGCACCAAACGTGTGCAAGGGAGACATAAAGCCATGAACATGCTTACGAGTGTCGGGTGCGTTTAAAGCACTGAAATAGGTTTTATTGCGATAACAACTATATGGTCACTCCCGGCACATTTCTACCGTCGCCGTCACCGTGATGTTCCGTATAAAAATTAAGGGCGATAACATCGCCTCCACGCGCCGTATGCTGTATGCGCGGGTGAAAGCCTGCGAGGGTGAGCCGACGGTGATGGCTCAATCTCCCACGAGCAAGGGAGGAAAGCGTCCACGCGCCGTCTTCTGGCGCGAGCAAGGCACTGGGGTGAGGGGAGGAAGGAATGGGGGGGGGGTTACTCCGGCGGCTGCTGCGCAGGCCCTATTTTGAAGGCGATCTGCAATGAGTGCTGATAGCTTCGTGTGCGTTATGTTTTCGCCGCTTAATTCGCGTTGAAGCAAGAGGCAACACGAAGGTCAATTCGCTCGCTGCAGCTGCCGCGTTTTCTCGCTCCAGCGTTTTGACAGTGAGCTTCCGGGGTGATCGAGGGAGATGTGTTCACGTTGACTTGGCGCACGTGACACCATGCTTGTTCATTTAGTTAGTAAGCTAATGTTTACAAGTTTATACGACCGGTAATAGTACTATCCTTACTTCGTATAGCTGTCAACTAATTTGCTATTGCAATCGATGGTTCACCTTCAAGGCGAAACTGCGACTTTTTTGTGGCGCCTGCTTATGTGATCGCTTTTGAGTACATGGTCAGCAGTTCTGAAGACTCCTATGGCTACTGTTACCGTAACGGTGGCATCCCAGTGCTAGTACCTCGACATTTACCCTAATTCCACCATTAAGTACCTCTGAATAATTGATGACGCGCTGTATAGAAAAGTGCTGTCTGTGCCACGTGACGCCAGTTTCTAGCACGCTTGACTTTAGGTCGACAGCCGATTGCGGTTTTGCGTTGGTCAAGAGCTTTGTGGCAAGCGCAAAATGCTCAGAATGGTCCATCTAGACAGCATTACAGAAAGACTAGACATGCCAGCTAAGTAAGGACGGGATAATTATGTTGACTGCGCTTTAAGTGCATATGCACCCCGCGAAGGGCACAGTACTGAACTATACATGTATTCACTAACATACATACATACATACATACATACATACATACATACATACATACATACATACATACATACATACATACATACATACATACATACATACATACATACATACATACATACATACATACATACATACATACATACATACATACATACATACATGTCTTTTCTTTATCTTTATTTTGAGGGATACGTATTGCACGCCTTACCGTCTGATGAAAAAAGATTCAGTAGTGATAACCTACCGACAAGGCCGACAATTTGCGTCTTTGATTAAGTACCGTCTCTATTTTCTCTTTCTCTCTTAATGCTCATAATTGAGTAAATTTTAATTGTGTCTTATAGGCCTAAATGAAAGCTTGTCACCTTCTGTGGTGATTGATACGAGCTCTCCTTGATTACGCAACTTATTGCAACACCGACACATAAATTGTTAAGAACACCTTCCTAAAGTAACAAATATAAATTACCTCGAGTGCGCCCTGAGGGGGCATTATGTAGCAAGAGCTTAATTTATATCTTCATAGAGTTCACATTGTGCAATGAATTTACAATATTAAAGCTATCTTAAAACTCGACTCTTAGCTATGTAGATCAAAACGTCTAGGTGACGTTTGAAGCATGCTCCGTCGGTCAAAAACAAACCGTACCTGACATGCTGTAATATTCACAGCGACACCCATAGTGTATGCGCCACCAAGAACATTAACTAGAGCATTAACATGCTATTTGGCTAACAGCCTAGCACAATGCTGCATCCACGTAAGGTCCTAATGCAACAGCAAATCAACTTATTTCAATTCCATTCAGTTTATTCATATCGTGGAAGTATGGAGCGACCCGTGCAAAACGCGAAACATTTCGGTTTTACCGGCGCCAAATCAAGCTACTCAGACTATTGACGGTCGTGAAATCGCGTGGCCAATGCGACTATTCGTAAGCTTTTACTGCGCTTTGTGATTCACTTCTGGAGGACTGTATAAAGTTCCGAGAGTGCTAATTACGAGCATCCAGGTTAATCTCTACGCTATCCTATACTTTGACCTCTACGTTAATGCCTACGCTATTCACATCACGTAGAGCGATGTGAAAACCTTTAAACATTAAAGAGCAGCCACGTGCACTGTCGGCCAAGAGGCTCAAAGCAGTAATGTGTGTGTAAAAGGAGGCGATGGCGCCTTAGGGCAAAGGACCACGAGATCAATCGTAATCGTCACGACAAAAGCAACTATTCCTATACTGTGCTGTTCAGTATCTCATTTGCACTTCAAACAAAATGCTAATTCAGTAACAGCCTTTCATGATAGTGAAATAAAGGCACTCGGGAACGGTTAGTTTGTCAGTGAAAGGCTCAGTGTTTTGACGTATGTGCAAGTATTTCAATCACAAAGTGGCTTGTCGTAAATAGTCATGCGAGTCCATCAGCAGCTGACTAAACAGTTGGACTGAAAAAAAGAAACGATGGGCTCTGTTTCCAATTCCCCGCATCACAGGTGGTCCGGAAAGTCGGTGCACACTTTAAAGCTGACATATAAGTTCCGAAGTTACATTCGTTTGGGCAAAAAAACTTCGTTACTAAGAAGAGGAGGCGAAATTCTTTCTTATATGCAAACTCGTACAGCTTTGTTGTAGTAGGGACGTCTTTCTTTTCTTCTTCAAACTTAATTTCTCCTTTCTTTCTTTCTTTTCTTTATTTTTTTTTTCTTTTTCTAAGCAACAGCGAAATTGAGTAGCCGAGGTATTTTATTTTTTACTACAATCTCTCCAAAACAACTCCTTTATAACAATTGCAGATGGTGGCGTCATTTAGGACAGTCCGCAGATGCCTAAAATTGCGCAAGGAGTTTTCGTGCGTTAACACACTTATGTGGCCTCCAGACTCGAAGAGCCCCGATTTGACATTACGCGTCCTCTTCCTGCGGTGCCGATCGGAAGAACAGGTTTATCGAACCAGTAAGCCGACTCCGGATTACCTGGATGCACGCATTCAAGGAGTCCTCAAGAACTCTCCATTGCCGTAGCTGCAGACATTCATGGATGGTATAGCCGAACGGCTTTGCGCATGCCAGTGGTCAACGCTGGCGCTGAATTGTTAATCTGCGTTGCACAAAATAACATTTGTTTCCTGGAACTACATGGTCAACAGATATCGAGAAAGAGGTTTACAAGCGTCAAAGTTAAAGTATATTACGGTGAGACAGGGGATGTACTTTAGGCAAGTCAGTCAATTTTGGGTGTGGACACGTCCAGCAATATGGCTGATGTTTATCGTAGTGCATTAGTGTCAACGGCTGCTCAAGTACGATTTGATTCTGTCCAGTGTACAGGTATAAAATTATGAGGTTTTACGTGCCGAAACCACTATCTGATTATGAGGCACGCCGTAGTGGAGGACTCTGGAAATTTCTACCACCTTGGTTTCCTTAACGTGCACCTAAATCTAAGTACACGGGTATTTTCGCATTTCGTGCCCATCGAAATGCGGCCGCCGTGGCCAGGATTCGATCCCGCGACATCGTGCTCCGCAGCCCAACACCATAGCCACTGAGCTATGTACACTGGACCCGACGGCGGGTCCAGTGTACAGTTATAGTGCACCCCAAATGCAAGTTTCCGTACATCTGGTTCAGTTTGCGCGCTCCGCACATCACAGTGCGCAGTGACCGCGTAATTCCCGCCACGACACAAACGGTAGATCGCGTGCGACCAAGCAGTGAACCGAACAGAAAAACATCTTTAAAAACTTGTACAAAAGAAATTACCTGCAGATAGTGTTGGCCCGCAGGCACTGAGACATAGTCTTAAATACGACACCACGCAAAGGTATCGCTCGGCGGTATTCTTTCAGACACACACATGAACAGGACACGGCTCTGCGCCTGCCTCCACCCGGCACGCGGAAACAACCGCATTTCCACCCCAACACCCACAGCAAACAATCAGTTCTCCTGTACTTGGCAGATTAAGTGAACTCACCACTTCCCGTAATTCTCCCGTAATAAAAGCCTGCTTACCAGGAGCCAGCCGCATATAACCGACAGGCGTGCAGATACGAAAGGTTGTCCCCGCGGTTCCTTGCTCTTTACACCTAAGGATTTTTTTTTCTGTTTTGCAGCATGAGGCAAATATTAGTTCATCTAGGAATGGCCAAATATAAAGGTCAGTTGTTAGCGCTTGCTTGTCTGCGTCCTTTCACGTCCTCGACGTTCCAGTTGCTCTAAGGTTGTGGCCCTGCTTCGCACCCGACTTTGTTAGCGCAGGGTTCACTGTCTCCCTCTTTTCCTCATTCTATTAGATCTTCCCTTCTCCCCAGTGTAGGGTAGCAAATCGGGCGCTCGTGTGGTTGACCTCCCTGCCTTTCCTCTCCTTGCTTTCTCTCTCTCTTAAAGTAGCATTGGATGTACATGGTCACTCTTCCTGATCAGGCATTCAGTGTTTTTGCCGCCCATTTGGTTTCTCCAAATGAAGGCTAAATAGTAACCTTGACTGCTTGACTGTGCTATTGTTGTAATGCTTTCACAATTAATTACTATGTCTCTTTAATATTTTCGTAAATCTAAGTTTTGTAACCCGAAGCCACATGCTCACACCGTAAGCAGTTAATGTACTATCAGCACTCATTAAACCTATAGATTCAGCTCTCCAGACAGTTCGAGTTTCTAATGCGACCACATGGGAATAATTACCCACGTCTATTCCGGAAAAAAAGCTTCAGGCATGACTACTTCAACGCATAGACGCAGATACCGGTCGTAGATTTTTTTGTAGGTTGTTTGGGTGAGCGGTAATGATCACCAAGATTATGGAGAACGCTTCGATGTGCGAACACAACGCTACAAACCGTAAAAAATAATCACATTTGATAAACATAAACGGTGTCAACGCAGTGTTTATAATTTATGCCCCTTCGGTTCTACCCGCGCGGGACATTACAGACAAAATTACGTCATTATATAATGTGCAACTTAACGCTTGTTTAAAGTAGTAACTGTCATTTACCGTAACAGTATGTGCGAGAAAATGGGATCATTTTCTAAAGCACGAGAACATATTGAGCAGTAAACAAAGAACACAAAATTTAATAAAGTCTTCGCACGAAAGGACTCAATGCGACTTGGCACTCTTAAAAAAAGTTGCGCCCTTTGGGGCTTATCTTGTCCCACAACCGTAATCATCATCTGCTTTGCTGCGTTTCCTTTTTTGAAAAGCTCTGCGCTCGCTACTTTCCCGTCGAGAATGCTATGTCACGCTGATAACGAGCACGCCGTTCGTGACTTGGAAGTACCGTACTCGAAGCGTTGAAGAAAGGAAATGCAGGCAAGATAGATGACGATTATCGTTTTGGGACAAGATAAGCCTCAAAGGGTTAAATCTGAAGAGCGTATGTTCTTACGTGCATATACGATGCACTGCACAACAAAGCGGCCGAGAAACCCCTTTATCTCGATATGCGGGATGTTTGTACTGCTGCTGCGTGAATTATAAACAGATTGTACAGAGACATCGGAGTATATTTTAATAAAAGTTAAGTTCGAAGTAATCTTTATAAAAGTGAGAACAACGAGGAAGGGGGAATAGAACAGCGGAACCCTCTGAAGCGGGGCGCCTCGCTGAGAGATGGCAAGCCGCCCTCCACAGCGAGGCACCCGAAGACCAGGAGTGGGCCGTCCAGCGGGCCAGGGCCGTTGCCGAGGATCTCGAAAGATCTTCCTCGGGCGATGGACCCCTGGCAGCCTAGCCCCGGGCACCAACATCAACAACCGTTGGACAAATAAAGTTTATTCCTATCCTATCCTATCCAGAAAGAGGGAAAGAGAAACACTTCGTTTCGACGAATCTCGTATGCTGAGCCTCGACTACCTTCGAAGACGCCAAGAAATCGAGAAGAAAGTGACGAAGTTATCGTCACATCGCAATGAAGATCTTAAGAAGCGGCCATATCCAGGGATAGCGAAAGGCAGCGAGTTAATGTCCTCTTGCGAAATACGGTGCGCTCGCTCGTTTCATCCATCCCTCATCGCTTCACGCCAGTACCCGGTGGATAGCAAAGCCACTCACCGCGCGCGCGCAGCTTATCGCAGGCTCACGTCCTCACCTCGACTCCGTCTACGCCAGTCTCGCCGGAGCTATAATTAGAGCTCCTTATCTCCGGTCCATCTAGCTCATCCCGCTCTTTTGATCAGCGATAAACACGAGGGTTGGCACTTGCTCGAGTGAGCGACGACGCAGTGGCTCGATGTCGCCACTGCATCCGGCGGCTATGGCGCGATGCTTTATAGAAGGCACGGCTGCTTAACGGTAAACAAACAATCCGGATGTGCCTTCATCGGCAACGTATGGCGAGCAAGAAGCTGTTCTCACAACGGTCGCGTGTCTTCTTCAGAGCCCTACGCCAAAATTTTTATGTAGCACATTTGCTCCGGTGGAAACAGGTTGTCCCGGAGAGCATAGTCGTTTCAAAGCGTTATATACTTCGTGAAGCACAGGCTTGATTTTCAGCTACTTAACAGGGCCACAGGTGAGGCGCTTGCTTCACGCCAATATAGTTTAATAAAGCAGGCACCGGCAGCGGTGATAGGCGGGACATGGAGCTGGTCCCTGCTTTATGATCTCGTTTGGTTTCATTGTATCAACGTGCCGCGCCATCACAACCAAGAACGAGAACAGCGGTCGCGCGGGCAGAACGAGAAGCTAAAGAAAGGAATAACCATGCCGCCGACGACGACAAACGGGAGTCGGGAGGCAGAAGAATAAGCGGCAACCCACCTCGGCAAGGCAGGGCCGTCGAAAGGCGTGGTCTCGTCACGACGGGACCTCCTCGGCAAAGGGGACTGTGACGCGAAGCTGTTTTTACGCAACCGCCCGCCGCCGGTTGTCCGCTGCAGACGACGCAGCACCGCCGCCGCTTGACGTCGTCTGCTCTCCGACGACGAGGACGACGACAGCAACTCTCTCCGGGGCTTCTTCGCTACCGTCGCCGGTGGCGCCGAATCCAAAGGCCGGCTGCACCGCGTTCTTCGCCGTTGAAGGGGGGAACACGGCAGCGACAGCGCCGGGCAGTCTCACTGGCGGCCGGATTCACCGAGGAACGGCGGGCGACGGGCTCAACACGGTGTGCCACAGACGGTGGATGGTGTAGTAGCAGGTGTGCCGAGAGTTACGTGTGAGTGGTTTTGGTAGGAAGTAGGGAGGAAAAGCCCGCCTCCTGTCTCTCTCTCTCGACAGCCCGAGCGGCCCACCCGAGGCAGCGCTATGCGCGGTGCAGGACCTGTGGCGAAAGCAGCACTATGCGGCGGCGGTTATAGGCAGCAGCGCGCCGCCGCGACGAGACGCCGAGCGCTGGCGCTGAGCGGCGCTCGCGACGTCGTCGCCGTAGCGCGCGCGCGCTAGGCGCTGGCGCGCCGGCGGCGACGCGCGCTTTTTGAGCGTCACAGCCGACGTCAAAGCAACGCAGTTCTGTTTGTACGGCCAGCGTATTAGTAGGTAAAAGCGGGGGCGGGGCATTTGCGGAGGCGCCAGAAGTTTGCGCGCATGCGCGAGTAAGAGCGGGTGCGAGAAAGGAAATGTAGGGACTTTTGGCTCTTTGAATATATGACTGCCTAGGCACCATGGAGGAGTTTCTTAGCGGGTGTTGTATGCGTTTTTCCCTAGGCGTGCCGGCAGAAGTCGTGGGGCACGGTAGCATTTTTATAATTGCTAGTAGATACAGCGGGGCATGGCGTTTCTCGAGACGCTCGACGTTTCTGCGCAGGAACGAGTAAGAGCTGGTGCGAGAGAGAAAACATGGGGGCCTTTGCTCCTTGAATATCTGACTCTGCCTTAGGCACTACGGTGGAGAAGTTTATTATTAAAGTATGGGGTTTTACGTGCCAAAACCATTTTCTGATTATGAGGCACGCCGTAGTGGAGAATTCCTGAAATTTCGACCACCTGGGGTTCTTTAACGTGCGCCTAAATCTAAGCACACGGGTGTTTTCACATTTTACCCCCATCGAAATAGCGGCCACCGTGGCCGGGATAAGATCCCGCGATCTCGTGCTCAGCAGCCCAGCACCATAGCCACTGAGCAAGCGCGGCTGGTGGTGAAGTTTCTTTGCGAGTGTTGTAGGCGTTTGTCCCTATAGGCGTGCCGGCATTGCGGAATGGGGTAGAGTTTGTTATAGTTTTTACGCTCGGACGCTGGCTGCCGGCGCGGTAAAACAGGTGAACCACCGCGCACTGACTGATTACTGTGATTGCTGAGTGATTGCTGTGTCTAAAGGTGCATCGGACAGACTTTCTCGTGCGTGCGGTGCCGGTGCTGAATCAGTCGTGCCGGATTCTAACTTCATCGCGCCTTACGGCACTTTACCTTGGAAGAAAAACGAGAAGAAGAAAAAGCTTATTTTCCCGAGGGAGCAATGTTCGTTTAGTAGAGGCTGGATCTGCTCTCCTGGACTTTTCAGGAGCATTTTTGAGTCGTCCCCTTTGAGTGAAATAAACGCACAGCGCCTTAGCAACCACGGTTGAACGCGATGTCCTGATGCCACGCCGTGAGGATTATTGGCTTTGCGTCTCGTCCACGTTAGGTTATGTTAGCTTAGGTTTAGGTTAGGTTTACGTTACCTCAGGTTACGTTTGGTTAGCGTAAAAGGCGTAGGCTGGCGCGGCATATTCTCACAACCGTTACGTCGTGAGCATTATTGTCATTTTGTCTCGGCCTCATTAGGTTAGGTTAACGTTAGGTTACGTTAGCGTAAAACGCATTAGGGGGGAGCGGCGTATTCTCATAGTGGTTGCAGGTGTGTCGAGCATCACCGGCGCCCTTTCAGCCATTAGCGTTCAACCGCACTTGCTAAGGCGCTCCAGATTTTCAATATATGCGGACCGGCCTCTTCCACCGTCCCTACTGCTCCCACTGAAACATCTGCGATGTTCTCACCTGTTTCACCGCGCCGGCAGCCAGCGTAGGACCGTAAACATACTCGACCCCACTCTACAATGCCGGCACGTCTAGGG
The DNA here is from genome assembly GCF_023375885.2 of Dermacentor andersoni. NCBI lineage: Eukaryota > Metazoa > Arthropoda > Arachnida > Ixodida > Ixodidae > Dermacentor > Dermacentor andersoni. Next base: position 192,710,519 of record NC_092818.1, on the reverse strand, counting down.
ACAAACGCATAGAACACGTGCTAAGAAACTCCTCCGTGGTGCCTAGGCAGAGTCATATATTCAAGGAGCAAAAGCCACCCGCCTCCAATTTCCTCTCTCGCACCCGCTCTTACCCGCGCATGCGCGCAAATGCACGGCGCCTCAGCAAGTGCCACGCCTCGCTGTACTTACTAGTAATTGTAAAGTCGCCACCGGGAGTCGCATAACGCAAGGAGCCCCATCTGAGCACAAAGTTTCGCGGGTGTTTTGATGGCGAGCAGGCTCGTTGCGGGATCTCGCGGTCGCCGCGGAATCTACGGAGCGCATGGATTTCAATTCTGAAACTTTATCGGTATAACGTTCACATAAACTTTTGATGCGAAAGGTGAGTCGACGATGATGACTCAGCCTTGCGTGAGCAAAGGAGAAAAGCGGTGAGGAAGCGCGCCGCCTTCCGTCGCGCGCGATACATCGGGGGGAGTGGAGGGAGAGTGGGCGGGCCTTAGCATTCTGCAATCTGTAAATAAGTGATTGTGTAACATGTTTATGTGCGTTGTTTGACACATTATATACAGCGACTTTTTCTTAGATACGCCGATTTATTGCAGATTTATACGTATATTTAAATATCTTTTTGCGAGGTTTTGTGTACACGTGTAGTGACACTTTCTTGCCCTTTATCAAGCTGTAGGTTTGCATTTGTATATCCCATTGTATCTTCGCATTTCTAATGTACGAGGGCGAGTCGGATGAAAGTGAGCCAACCAACCCCGCGAAATAATTGTTCTGTTCATTATCTGCGAGGAATGCGCGTAACACACCGGTATCTCTCGTTTACAAAAGTGACACGCAGGTGCGAGGAAAAATGCTCTTTAATGCTCTCGTGCACTGGGTTGAAAATGGTTGCGTGACATAATGGACGCTTCAAATGTTGAACAGCGTGGTGTTGTGGGGTTTTTGACAGCTGAAGGTGTTTCCCAAAAAGGAATTAGTCGCTGTGTGGCTGCCGTACGTGTACGTTGAATATTGAATCTTATTTAAAAAAAAAATTATGGGGTTTTACGTGCCAAAACCACTTTCTGATTATGAGGCACGCCGTAGTGGAGGACTCCGGAAATTTCGACCACCTGGGGTTCTTTAACGTGCACCTAAATCTAAGTACACGGGTGTTTTCGCATTTCGCCCCCATCGAAATGCGGCCACCGTGGCCGGGATTCGATCCCGCGACCTCGTGCTCAGCAGCCCAACACCATAGCCACTGAGCAACCACGGCGGATAATTGAATCTTATTGGCCACTGTGAAGCGTTTGCGCAAACAGTTCAAAGAAGGACGTGAAAGTTGCAAAGACGACCCAAGACCGGGCCAAAGCCACCGTGCAATCACCCCCAACACAATTGCAAAGGTTGATGAGCTGATTAGACAAGAATGGAGGATAAGCATCGATGAACTTGTAGAACGTGTGAACATCTATCAAGGTTCGGTTCCCACCATAATTCATGAAAATCTCGGTTATCGGCTCTTGTGTGCGCAATGGCTGCCCAAGATTTTGAACCACAGCCAGAAGACGAAATTCGGCGCTGCCTTCACTCATATGATCCGGTGTCACAATAAGGGTGACGACTTCTTTTCGGCAATTGTGACCGGGGACGAATCATTGTGCCACTAGTACGATCTTGAAACTCGACGGCAAAGCTTACAGAGGAAACATTCGAATTCACAACCCCCAAAGAAAGCAAAGGCCATCATTTCCGCCAGAAAGATGTTGCTGACTTTTTTTTTCAATCGTCAGGGGCCATTACAGATTAGATAGATAGATAGATAGATAGATAGATAGATAGATAGATAGATAGATAGATAGATAGATAGATAGATAGATAGATAGATAGATAGATAGATAGATAGATAGATAGATAGATAGATAGATAGATAGATAGATAGATAGATAGATAGATAGATAGATAGATAGATAGATAGATAGATAGATAGATAGATAGTACTTTTATTCATATCAATTCTCGTACACCAAAATCATGCCTACCAAAGCCTCACCAAGGGCTTGAGTGGCAGCGATAGAATTTGCTATACCTGAAGAGGCTATCAATCGCTCCCGATATTGTGAAACGCCGGATCGGCTGCGTCTCGCAATCAAGAAGAAACGACGTGGAAATTTGACGACTGTTGCCATCATCCTCCACGAGAATGCCCGTATCCACGTAGTCGATGTGGTTAGCACAAAATTGGCAAAGTTCAAGTGTGAAACGCTTCAACATCCGCCATACAGCCCAGACCTGTCGCCTTGCGATTTCCACTTTTGGGGGCAACTGGAAAAACAGCTCAAGGGAACCAGATTCGTGTCGGACGACGACGTGAAAGAGTCAGTTACAGACTTTTTGAAGCAACAACCCAAGGAGTTTTATGAGACAAATGTCTAAATGCTCATGGAGACTACCTTTAAATAAAATACCCCCTTTGTCATATATTCGCATTGGCTCACTTTCATTTGACTCGCCTTCATATATTTTGCAGAACACCTGCTTGTCGTATGTGATCTCTGTTGCGACTATAATTTCGGTGCAATTACTCATACACGACTGGTGACAGCTGCTCCTGCGCAATGCATTGGAACAAATGACAGCGTGATTGAGATTTTTCCCTGGCCGTTACATATGTAGAAAAATGAAAACAAAGTGCTTTAACGACAGTTTCATTACCATATTTGTCCTCAACGTGTTCATTTCATGGCCTTTACATTCTTCATATCAGCGGCATGCACTGCTTTGCGGGTTTCGAACACATATAGTTCTAAAGTTCGCGTGATAGTTTCTTTACCTATTAAATAGACAAAAAACATGGAATCATTGAGATCAATTATTTCGGGCACACTCTTTGGGACATATGAGTACATTCTTTTATGAAAAAATACATATTTTACTTGTCTCAACAGTGCATAGCGTTCAAGAATTCGTTTGAAGCATCTTTATTGGCAATGCAGTTATGTATTTGATGGGAAGAAGACAAAGTGCTTCTCTTGCGGAACACATCTCGCCCGTCTCTGTGCTTTTCTGGACTTCTCACTGCACCTGTGGGGTCTACCGCCCACTTCATCGCGGTGGTGGATGTACAACACCCCGAGGATCCTCCCGGTTCCCGTTCACCCGCGGACATCGGTTCGAGGAAGCGAGGAAATACGTCGAGTGGTAGCGAGGACACAGAGCTGTACTCCGCATCAGCTAACGAGTCCTCGGAAGACAGCTTTCGACTTGTCCAGTACCGCAAGGCCAAACGAAGAATTATCAATTCATCTTCGGCGTCCAGCTCGAACACTGTGAAAACAGCGCCTCAACGATGGCCTCACTCCATCCTGTTTGTGCTACAGAACGCTACCGACAACCTGCGCGTCCTCAACAGGCAAGCACTCTCCGTGTATCTAGAAAACACCGTGCCAAACGAGATCAAGGATGTCAGGATAAACACTAGGCGAAACATCCTGGCAATCAATGTGATGAACCCGAGCGCGCTGACCATATTACAACATGTAACGCAGCTGGGAAACATCAAGGTCCGATCCATCGTGCCAACGAATGGTGCCACAATAACAGGAGTCATCTATGACATTGACAATGAAATACCTAACGCAGACCTCCCACTTCTCATGAAACCAGCAAGTGCACACAACGTCATTGTGCATGTTTGTCGCCTCGGCAACACACGTTGTGTGAGGCTAACGTTCAAAGGCGACTGCCTTCCACCCTACGTGAAGGTCGGCCACTTTCGCCTCCAGGTTCGACCATTTATTCCAAGACCAATGCAATGCTTCAATTGTCAGAAGATTGGCCATGTGAAGGGTGTCTGCAGAAATTCGGCCGTGTGCCCTCGATGTGCCGAACCCCACTCAGAAGACAACTGCAGCGCAACCAAGTTGAAGTGTCCTAACTGTCAGGGAGATCACTGCGCCTCTTCCAAAGACTGTCCCCAGATTAAAAAAGAGATCACCATTCTTAAACAAATGGTGAGAGACAACTCTACCCACAAACAGGCCGCTGTGAAAGTACGGCGAAGAAGACGTCACCGTCGAAGGTCTTCACGACGCAAAACATCAAGCTTTCAGGAAAAGTCAACTCGTCAAGCAGCATCATCAGCGGAAGTTTCCAGCACTCCGAACACCGATGTTGGAAGGGAGAAAACCATTAGTTACGTAGTTTTGCCCCCCTGTGATTTATCGGCGGTTATTCGAGCCCTAAGGTTTAAAGTTGTAGCATCATCGTTCAATTTTATAACTACTACAAGGTAATTTGTGAACAAATGCAAAATTGTAGCAGCCTTCATCGCCTTCCATCGTTCCCGTGCTCTTCACCCTTTCCTTCTTTCAAGCAGAATCAAAATGCTGTCGTCCTTTCTTTTTCCTGGCCTTAGACGCTTTATCGCTTCGGCACCGCTCGGCCAGCAGCACGCATTTGCGCCGTCATGCGATAAAAGCCGCATGCACAGATACCTACATCAAGTATCACGCCCTGTCGCGGGCCAGTCTCGCTGCAGTCGACCTTGTTCATTCATCGCACGCTTGAGAGCAGCACAATAACAGTGCGCAATCTCCCCGTCACGTGGTATTTTTTTTTTTTTTCACATTTCGCGGCCTTTCTTTCGAACGCGGAAAAAAGGACGACGTGAGATATACCGTGTTGGAAACAATTTACTGAGAGGTTTCCCAAGCTGCTCTACAACTCTCCATATCACACTTGGGGTCTGCATCCAATACTTAAATAGTTGATTAATTAAACAAAACTAATCCGTTAGTGAAGGGGAAAGTAAAAAATGACCTGAGTAACTCTAGGCCAGTGCCAACATTATGCATTCAGTTCAACTCTCCAAAATTTGGCTCAAATTATGTGGGACATCCTATATATATATATATATATATATATATATATATATATATATAGTACAACAATAAAGTTAGGTATTTTAATTGATTAGAATATTTCAGTGCCACAACCAGACCTTTCTTCGACAAACAGGCGGTTGATTAACGGCCGATAATTACTTCCACGTCCACATTTAATAGCAGATCTAGCGTTATGTTCGAAAAGCGTGAGTATCCAAAACAAACGCTTCATATCTCGCATGCCAAGCAATCGGAAGCATCTGTATCACATTCCTTAGCCATCGAGTGTTGCCATACGCGAGACACAGAAAGCCGGTGCCGCCGGACGAGCTTGTTTCTACAAATTACTAGGAACCCAGCTTGCTGGACGCTATCGGGTAACAGCCTCCATAAAGCTGACAGCTTCAGGGAGCGCCACTGAACACTCCTGGACCCTTCTTGGGAGGGCAACTGTCCACTTCAGCACAGTGGGAGCGCCAAATGGCGGTAAGATTTCATCGCGGGCCCTTCCCCGCTGGTTATTGGAACGATCGGTCACACGGTTGTTTCTCTCTCTCTCTCTCTCATATATATATATATATATATATATATATATATATATATATATATATATATATATGTAATTCTTTTTTTACGTGCTATCGGAGTAGCAAAGTCGACGATGGTGGGAGCAGCCCGTTAACGGGCCGATTCGTTCTAGCTCCATGGGCAGCTATAGGAGCCGGTTCTCGCACGCCGCGGCGGCACACTGTTCGGTCTGGGAGAGCGCTAACGGGCCGCTGGAGAGGAACATCGGCTAGTAGGAACGATTGGGCTTCCGGGGCGTTCTCTATGACCCAGCATGTGGCGCACTCCAATCCACACTGGCGGATGGCCGGTGCCACTTGCTGCTTCAACCATCGTATAATGTTTAAAGCAGTACTTTACAGTGGCGTAGCCAGAAATTTCGTTCGGGGGGGTGGGGGGGAGGGCTCACTTTGCAGCTCGGCCTCCTCCTTAAGAGGAAGCTTTAGCTCCGGGGTTCGTGTCTAAATACATGTAGAAGGAGAATTCGTTTTTCTCGGCAACCACTGCACCAAATTTGACGAGGTTTCTTGCAATTATAATGACAACTTAAATTCTAGTGATTGTTCGTTTTGGATTTTTTATTTAGGCAGTGGCTTCTTCATTAAAAATTGGCATAAATCGCAAATTTTCAGAAAGCTAAACTATGAAGTTTAAAACTAACTCAATAACGAAAAATTATATCGAAATTCTGTGAATTGCATCTAATAGTATATCTATAGCGGACAAAATTCTTTTGTTATACGCTATTCTAAAAAAATTTTATATTATGGAAATACGGTTTTTGCAGAATCCTTGTACACAACGTAACAAATTCACGTAAGATACCAATTGACGTATCAAATTTGTCCGCTTTGAGTGTTTTAACAGATGCCGTTTACAGAACCGCAATATCTGTTCTTGATGCAGAGCAATTTGTAAACGTCGCGCTTCAACTTTTCTCGAAATTTTCAAAATATTTTAAACAAAATTCAGACCCTAAATCGAAATTCCGTTTCTAACAGACACTAGAATTTAACTTTCTCTCTCAAATGCAACAAATTTCATTAAAAGCGATCCAAGGGTTATCTCAGAAAAGCGTTTCTGCATTTCGCCACCATCTAAATGCTGCCTCTGTGGCCGGGATTCGATCCCGCGACCTCGTGCTCAGCAGCCCAACATCATAGCCACTAAGCAACCACGGCGGGTATAAGGTAGAATTCAGCACAAACCTCGTAGGCTACTTGCTTTGGTACGACCACAAGATATTCGCAACGTTCAAACGCGTGGCTTGTCTAAAAGCGGAATCATAAATGATGTAGCTTTTGCCTGAAAACTGTGTGAAGGCGCATATGTAAACAAGAACTTCGTGATCATGTCTATTCGCAAAATTTCTGCAACCTCTTTATATTTTTTTATCAAAATTGTGGGTGTGATAGTGCGAGACAGAGGTGCCAAGGCACAGAGGCAGATCCAGGGTAGCCTCCAGGATTAAGGGAGTTTGGAGGGGGGGGGGAGGTCAAGGTGCATGAGCAGCGTCCGCCAGTGCTGGGGCATAATACCATCCTTGATCGCACCATGTGGAGTATAGATGCTGAAAAACATACGCGCACGACGTTTGCTATAGGCCGATGGACTATACAGCTACCGTCGAAGCTTGGGCCTACGCGCCAATACAACACGCTTCTGTCTACGTTTTCGCCAACCACACTCAGCGTTTCAGCTTTCACCAGTTCTTTTCGGTGCGTCTAGGCTCAGACGTAATTGCCGTTACAGGCGGAAGCGATTGCGTCGCTCTGTATACGAACTAATTATGATCCGTAGAGGATTAAGTTCTCGCGGATTAATCATACGAACCAGGGACGTTGACCGGGCTACGGCTGTCATCGGAGCGAAATTGTCTGTGCCACGAATGCCGATGGTCACACAAGTCAATTGAGGCGTGGTACAGAGGCGACATACATTTCCACGACATAGGGTTTTGTTGCGGGCTTGTCGTTTTGTTGAAATAAAAGGAGAAAAAAAAGTTAACAGAGTGAAGCGAAAGACGCAGAAAGAAGGTACAATGAGAAACATCACACTCTTATGGCTTCCAACTTTCAAAGTTCGAAGTCAGCGCAATTCATCGAATGCCGTTCTTTTTCCTTTCTTCGTCCACATTCGCTCCGCAACGCTCGCTTATATTTTCACACCTTCTGAAAGGGGGCACAAAACGTTTGATGATGGGTAAGCCGTTCCTTGATCAAGTTCAACGTCGCAAAGAAAGATGAGAGCGTTGAGAGACACCGGACATAGTGGAGGGCTCCGTATTCATTTCAACCACCTGCTGTTTTCTTAACGGGCGACCAATCACAAGCGTTCTTACTGCTGATATTCGAACCCTCGACCCTGTGCACAGCATCAGAACGCTACAGCCATTGAGTCACCGTGTAGACTGCGGAATAGATAGGTAAATGTTTATTATGAAAGAATAAAAGTGATGGAAAGCAGGCAGTATAGAGGACACGCTGTTGCCGCAAGCACGGCGACACAAAGAGAGAAATAATGAAAGTCGCAGTTTCACCCAAAAGGCGAAGCATCGAATGCGATAGCAAATTAGTAGACAGCTCTACGAAATAAGCATAGTAGTTTTATCAGTCGTATATGCTTGTAAAATACTAGCTAAATTAACTAGCATGGTGCCACGCGTGCACAAGCAAACATGGACACATCTCACTCGATGACCGCGCACGCTCGCTGTCAAAACGCTGGAGTGAGATAGCGTGGCACCAGCAGCGAGCGAATTCACCTTCGTGCTGCCTCTCGCTTCAACGCGAACTAAGTGGCGAGAACATTGTACTCGCAGTTTCACCCAAAAGGCGAAGCATCGAATGCGATAGCAAATTAGTAGACAGCTCTACGAAATAAGCATAGTAGTTTTATCAGTCGTATATGCTTGTAAAATACTAGCTAAATTAACTAGCATGGTGCCACGCGTGCACAAGCAAACATGGACACATCTCACTCGATCTCATCTCACACATCTCACCAGCAGCGAGCGAATTCACCTTCGTGCTGCCTCTCGCTTCAACGCGAACTAAGTGGCGAGAACATTGTCCTCTGTACTCATCGCACATCGCTTTCAAGACAGGGCCCGGGCAGCCGCGCCATATGCAGCGGCTGCCGGAGTAGAACGCCCCACCCCTCCTATCCTCCCCCAGTGCCTTGCGCGCAACGTAAGACGGCGTGCTTCCTCCCCGCTTCCCTCTCATGCACGCGCAAGATTGAGCCACTATCGTCGGCTCATCCTCCCACACTTTCACCTGCACATACACCATAGGGCGCGAGGCGACGATATTATCGCCTTTGGACTTTATACGGAACATCGCGGCGACGAGGTTTTAAAAAAAATTTAATTATGGGGTTTTACGTGCCAAAACCACTTTCTGATTATGAGGTACGCCGTAGTGGAGGACTCCGGAAATTTCGACCACCTGGGGTTCTTTAACGTGCACCTAAATCTAAGTACAGGGGTGTTTTCCCATTTTGCCCCCATCGAAATGCGGCCGCCGTGGCCGGGATTCGATCCCGCGACCTCGTGCTCAGCAGCCTAACACCATAGCCACTGAGCAGCCACGGCGGGTGCTATTCGCCTTGAAAGGAAAAAGGAAACAAAAGCGACCTATAAAACGAGGAGAGTGTTGGATTGGGCTGGTCAAACAAGGCTGCGGGTCACCGCCCGGTGCTTACGTCGGCGGTTACGTAAATTTGACATCATGAGATTGGAATAAAAACAGATTAAAATAGTTTTACGTTATATGGACTCTGCTTGGAACCACACAATGGCGGCATTTAAATTTAATAAATCCGTACAGCCACTGTATAAAAAATATACATGGATGGATGGATGGATGGATGGAATAACTTTAATGAAAGGTCCTGCGAGCTACGGGGCGCAAGGTCCCATAGAGCGGGCTACTCCCACGTTGGGACCGGGAGTTGTAACTCCCTGGCCGCATCGTGGGCTCGCTGGACGGCCCAGAGCTGCTCCGCCAGGTCCGTGCTGCGTAATGCTTCTTGTAGCCTGGCGGAGTCTTGATTCTTGTTTGCGTGGGTCCGACCACACGGCCAGAGCATGTGATGTACGTCTAGTGTGCTATGGCAATTTTCGCAATATGATGTTTTGTATAGGTCAGGCATGTAGTGATGTAGTCTGTTCTGCGTGGGGTACGTGTTTATTTGAAGCATTCTGAACGTGAGGGTTTGAGGCCTGGTGAGCTTATTGGGAGGTGTGCTGTATATTCTGCGGTCTAGATAAAAGTGCTTTATGATCTCGTTATATGTGGAGGGAGGGTCCCGATTCTCGCTGGGATGGTCCCGACCAGAATAGGTGGCGTCGCGGAGGGTTAGGTCTCGCGCGCTCCTGTGAGCCATCTCATTGAGATTGCGAGGGGTGTCCTCGATCTCTCCGAGGTGTGCCGGGAACCAGCAGATGGTGTGATGCTGCAGTGGTGCGGATCTATTGATTATTTGTAGTGCTTGGCTTGCAACTGCTCATTTCTGAAAGGCTTTGACGGCCGAGCGTGGATCGCTGTAGACGTGGGTGGTCGGGTCTGTGAGCGTGAGTGCGATGGCGACCTGTTCTGCTATCTCGGACTTGTGGGTCTTAACTGTGAGAGCGTTTTTGACTTGAACTTGCTTATTGATCGTGGTGGCAACGAAGGCCTTCCTGGTCGGGTACTGTGCCGCGTCAACGAAACAGGCTAGGATCTTCTTATCACGTATTTCGCGCAGGATGAACGATCCGCGTGCCAGCCCTCTGGGTTGATGGTGCGCGGGGTTCATGTTCCGCGGGAGTGGGCGAACCGTGTAGGAGTTGCGTGCGTCCGTCGCAACGCTTTGATATAGATTCTCGATTACTGTGGTGTCATGACTTAGTTTGACTAGGATTTCTCTACCAGGTTTGGTTACAGAGAGTGTTGTCCATTGAGCCCGTTCTTGAGCTTCGGAGATTTTTTTCAAATGTGTTGTGTACCCCCAGTTGCAGCAGGAGCTCTGTCTCGGTGTTCTTGGGGATTCCCAGCGCCAGTTTGACTAGCTTCCTCAGTTGTACATTGAGTTTGTCCTTCTCCGCTACCTTCCATCTGTGCATCGCCGCCTCGTAGGTGAAGTGGCATAGCGCAAAGGCGTGTGTTAGCTTGAGGAGATTTTCTTCCTTAAGGCCGTGTTGTCTGTTTGTTACGCGTCGTATGAGATTCAAGGCATTATTCGACTTTGTCACGACCTTCTCCACTGTCGCGGCGTTAGAGCCGTTGCTCTCAATGAACATCCCAAGGACTCTGATTTTGCTGACGTGTGGAATGGTTCCTCCTTCTTTTGTTCCGAGAGTAATGGCGTGTGTGTCTCTGATTTCGTTCTTTGGTTTGGGACCACTCCTCGATGGTTTGTAGACGAGGAGCTCCGACTTCGCAGGCGAACATCGCAGGCCGGTGAGAGCGAGGTATTCCTCGATCGCGTCGATCGCTTGCTGCAGAGCGCTTTCAATTGATCCCAGGCTACCTCCGGGGACCCAGAGCGTTACGTCATCTGCGTATATCGTCTATTTGACGTTCTCGGTAGGATCCAGTTTCTTGCCTAGGCCGGCTAGCGCAAGGTTAAAAAGCGTCGGAGAGATGACCGAACCTTGCGGGGTGCCCCTGCCTCCGAGTTTGTATTTCTGGGACTTGATTTCCCCTAGACGGAGGGTGGCCGTTCTGTCGCTCAGGAACGATTTTGTATAAGCGTAGAGTCTCGTGCCGAGGTCGAGGTTGGAGATCGTGTCGAGTATGTAGTCATGTGATAAATTATCGAATGCCTTTTCGAGGTCTAGCCCTAGGATTACTCTCGCGTCTCTCGTGTCTGCGTCAATAATCTCATGCTTGAGGAGCTTCATGGCGTCTTGGGTGGATAGCCTGGGTCTAAAGCCGATCATTGCTGCGGGGTAGATATCTTTATCTTCGAGATGTTTCGAGAGCCTGTTTAGGACCGCGTGCTCGGCTACCTTGCCGACGCAAGACGTTAGCGAGATAGGTCTGAGGTTATCGATGTTGGGCGCCTTGCCAGGCTTTGGGACGAGCACGATGAGGGCCGTTTTCCAGTCTTCGGGTAGTGCTCCATTCCTCCAGATTTTGTTGATTTCCTCTGTGAGGGTTTCGATTGAGGTTTCGTCGAGGTTTCTAAGTGCCTTGTTAGTTACGCCGTCCGGCCCCGGCGCTGACTTGCTGTTTAGGTTCTGAAGCGCCGTGCGTATCACTTCGGTTGAGAAGTGCCGATCTAGCTCTGGGTTGGCTTTGCCGCGATATGCTTCGGCGGTCGTGCCTCTAGCATTTTTGGCCAGTGGGAGGTACTTGTCGGCGAGACGGTCAATGAGCTCATTTTCCATGGTAATTTTGAGTTCCTCGTGCATGATCGTGTTCAGCGTACGACCCTGGTCCGCTTTGGTTCTGGTTCTGTCTAAAAGTTGTTTGAGCAGGTGCCACGTCGTCCCGCTGTTGATGCGACCGTCCGCGGCGTCGCACACCTCGTTCCATTGCTGGTTAGATAGTTGCGTGCAATATTCTGCAATCAGCCGGTTGAGGGAAGAAATTCTTTTCCTCAGCCGTCGATTGTGTCTTTGTACTTTCCATCTCCAGGTGAGCGATTGTTTGGCTTCGAGCATGTGAGCCAGTCGGCTGTCCATGTTTTGAACGGGGAGATCTGTCTCTATTTCCTTCGTGGCCGCCTTAATGTCGGCCTTTAGTTGCGACGTCCATTGTTCCATTGATTCTTTGCCTGTTCGGCGTTCGTGCCTGAACTCACGGAACTTGTCCCAGTCGACGTACGTCATTTTTCTGGGTTCTCTAGATGGGGTGTCAATCGTTGTCTCAACAATATGATGATCGCTGCCCAGATCCTCGAAGAGGTTGTTCCACTGTTAGTTTGGAACGTTGCGGACGAAAGTGAGATCTGGCGTTGTGTCGCGGTTGACCGAGTTACCCGTTCCTGTGAGGTACTCGGTGTTCGTGATGAGCGTTAGGTCAAGTTCATCGGCGTCGTTTAGTAAGTCCTTGCCCTTGGCTCTGCTGGCGACGTATCCCCAGGCCGTGTTAGGGACGTTGAAGTCCCCGGCCACGATCATGGGGTTGCCGCCGGCGCGGTTGCGGGCGAGCTGGATTATTTGCTTAAATTCTTGTGCTCTGTGCTTGGGGCTGCTGTAAACGTTTAGGATGAATATGCTCTTGGCGTTCTTGGCTCTAGGCAAGACTTCCGTGAGAATGAATTCGCAATTGCTGCGGTCGTGATTAATGTTGTGTGTCGTGTGGGCTAGCTTGTTGCTGACCAACGTGGCGATACCTCTACATTTGTGTTGCGGTGTCGTTGCGGTCACGTCATAGCCGGATAGCGAGGGTGTAGCGGTATTTGTCTCTTGTAGGAGAATGACTTGGGGTTTGTCTTTTTTGGCTCGAATGTATTGTTGCAGGAGGGCCTTATTGCGGACGTAGCCCCTACAATTCCATTGCCAAAGGCAAAACGTTTCAGTTTGCACAGCCATCTTTATAGTTGGCGTTGGGTGGCCTTTGTGAGGCCACGTTGTTGCTATGTCTATCGAGCGACAACGCCCAAGGTAGCTTGGTGATAGTAGGCTGTGACGTCACAGACGGGTGGTCTGCCATTTCTAGCGCGTTGAGCCTTGCCCCATGGATGTTGATCGTCTCCATCATGTGGTTGATCTGTAGCGTTATCCTGTCGTAACCTTCCTTGAGGGTCCCTACTGTCGTCGCAAGTTTGTCTTGCCCTTCCTTCAGTGACGCGACGACGGTTGCAAGCCCGCCGAGCAGTTCCTTGATTTCCCTAATGTCGCTGTCCGTGCTCGATGGATGTGTGTTTGTCACGGATTTTCTCTTATGCGGATTGCGCGTAGATTCCGCGACCGGTACTTCCACTACCATGGGTTCTGATGTGGCTTCGGTTTGATTAGAGTCGGAGGGTGGTGGCGTTTTGAGTTGTCTGATTTCCTTGACAAGTTGTGTGATTGTTTGCGTTAACTCTTTGTTTTCGTGTTCTAGTCTTTTAATCGTATTTGCTATTTCTACTTGCTCTGGGCCGTGCCATCGGACTGACCTGGCTGGCGGCCTGCTGTTGGTGCTGCTGTTCTTGTCGCTCCTGTTGTTGGTGCTGCTGAAATCGTTGAGCCCACGTCAACCGGTCATCACCGCCAACTCGTGGGCTGGGGGCGAATCGTATCCTTGACGAGGATCTCTGGCTCGGGTTCCTGGAGCGTCCTCGCGATCGTGACGACAGGCGACCGCGGTTCCTCGATCTCGAGCGGCCCCGCTCGCCGGACAAGCGAGCATCTGCGTTGGCGGCCACGTTGTCGTTGATGGCGCAACACTCGGCGTCCTTGA